>NC_135718.1:144079844-144709427 GCF_964656455.1 Halichoerus grypus
CCAGGATGTTGCATTTCGTCAGATGCTTTTTCTGCTTCTATTGAGATGATGATATGATTTCCATTTTTCCTTCAGTTAACTTAGTGTATCAGTTTTTTTGTGTACGTTTATCCATTCTTGAATACTTTTTAATTAGTGGGGGTTAGGGATAGTGTAAGTCTCTAAGGAATTTGGAAGCAAGGCTTTCAGGACCTTGAGGGTCTAGCTGCTGTTAAGGTTACTTTTAGTCTTTAATAAAACATAAACATTAAGGCGTAAGGCCGCCATGAGTTCCTTGAGGAAGGTCATGCTCTGCATGTTTCAGGTATCAGTGGGGTGCAAGCTGTAAGGAGATTTATTCATTTATTTAAAGATTTTATTTATTTATTTATTTGAGAGAGAGAGAAAAAAAGCACAAGTCAGGGGAGGGGCTGAGGGAGGGGGGAAGCAGACTCCCCGCTGAGTGCGGAGCCCAGTGAAGGGCCTTGATCCCAGGACCCTGAGATCATGATTTGAGCCAAAGTCAGATGTTTAAGGACTAAGCCACCCATTTGCCCCAGGAGATTTAATTTAAACTTCACTTCTCTTGCCTTTGTTTCCCTCATTGATTACCATGAGGCTTACATGAAATATAACAGTCTTCTAAGCTGATAACAACTTTAATCACATACAAAAAATTCTCTCCTGTTACTACTTCTAACACATTTTGTTTTATGTTTTGATGTCACAGTTTACATCTTTTTATATTGTGAATATACTAACAAGTTATTGTAGCTATAATTATCTTTAATATTTCTGTCCTTTGGGCTATTTTTTTTTTGGAGAGAGTGAGTGTGTTTGTGGCGCGGGGCGGGTGGGTAGTGGGGTGGGGGAGGGGCAGAGGGAGAGGGAGAGAGAGAATCTGAGGCAGGCTGCACACTCGGGGCTGAGCCTGATGCGGGACTGGATCCCATGACTCTGAGATCATGACCTGAGCTGAAATCAAGAGCTGGATGCTTAACCGACTGAGCCACCCAGGTGCACCTGTCCTTTGGTCTTTTATATTAGAGTATGGCATAAATGCACCAACATATTATACTATTGGGGTATTTTCAATTTGACTATATACTTACTTTAAGTATTTTTATGTGTTTTCCTGGTAGTAAATAGCATCCCTTCATTTCATCTTAAAGAGCTCCTTTCAGAATTTCTCGTATGGCAGGTCTAGTGGTGAAGAACTCCCTCAGCATTTGTTTGTCTAGGAAAGTCTTTATTTCTCCTTCATTTCTCAAGGACAGCTTTGCCAGGTGAGGTATTCTTGGTTGGAAGTTTATTTGCAGCATTTTGAATGTGTCATTCTACTCTGTCCTGGCCTGCAAGGGTTCTGCAGAGAAATTTGATAGCCTTATGGGGGAAGGGGAGTCTTGTAATTGACAAGCTTTTTTCTCTTGCAGCTTTCAAGGTTCTTACTTTGTTTTTGATTTTTGACAGTTTTATTATAGTGTGTCTTTTAGAAGATCTCTGGGTTGCATTTGTTGGGAATGTATGAGCTTAGTGAACTTGGATATCCAAATATCTCCCCAGTTTTAGGAAGTTCTCAGCTACAGTTTCTTTTTCTTTTCTTTTCTTTTTTTTTTTCAGCTACAGTTTCTTTAAATAAACTTTCTGATTCTTTTTCCCTCTCTTTTCATTCTGGGATTCTCATAAAGCATAGATTATTTTTTTAAGTGGTTTCAAATTAGTTCTGAAGGCTTTCTTTATTCTTTTTCATTCTTGTATCTTTTATACCTTTAACTGGATAATTTCAAATGATCTGTCTTATTTCACTGATTCTTCTGATGGGTCACGTGGGCTGCTGAAGCTCTCCACTGAATTTGTCAGTTTAGTCACTGTGTTCTTGATTTTCTTTTTATCCTTCAAGTAAATTTTTGCTGCATCTAGGATTTTGGATTGACTTTTTTTCTTTTTCAGCACTGTCCTTAATGGGATTTGATTAAATAAATCTTGGGAATGAAGTAGTATGGAATCTTAAAAAGAATTAGGCAGATATATCTGTACTGACATGAAAGATGTCCAAATATTATTAATTGAAGGAGGAAAAACAAGTTTTATTTATTTTTTATAAAAGATTTTTTATATATTTATTTGACAGAGAGAGAGAGACAGCGATAGAGGGAACACAAGCAGGGGGAGTGGGAGAGGGAGAAGCAGGCTTCCTGTTGAGCAGAGAGCCTGATGCGGGGCTCGATCCCAGGACCCTGGGATGATGACCTGAGCCGAAGGCAGACACTTAACGACTGAGCCACCCAGGTGCCCCGAAAAACAAGTTTTAAAACAGTGTTACATTAGGATCTAATTTTGCAAAAAAAATTTTTAAACCTAATATTTGTTATTTCTATAACATTTGTATTTTTTTTTTTAGAACAAGGAACCTATATTACTCTTTTTTTTTTTTTTTTGGAAAAGCTTGTATTTCTCTTATAATCATAAACAACAAAGAAAATATTTTTAAAAATTTTTTAACATACTTAATGGCTAAAAAGTAAATCTGGAAAGTAAATGTGTTTGAATAGTCAAAAATTTTTTTTTTTAATTTTTTAATTTATTTTTATTTTTTATTTTATTTATTTGACAGAGAGAGACACAGCGAGAGAGGGAACACAAGCAGGGGGAGTAGGAGAGGGAGAAGCAGGCCTCCTGCAGAGCAGGGAGCCTGTTGCAGGGCTCGATCCCAGGACCCTGGGATCATGACCTGAGCCGAAGGCAGACGCCTAACGACTAAGCCACCCAGGCGCTCCTGAATAGTCAAAATTTAAAGAAAGATCAAGGAACGCATCGCTTTACCAGATAGGAATATAATGCAGTGTTATCTGTTCTGATCAATAAAACAAAATAGGTTGAGGTAGTAGATTTAATAGGTTATTTTGCTTATAGAAATCCTTTTAAAATTGGGCTTTCTCAGTGTTTTACAGTGATATAAAGAGATATAACTAGGGTGAACCATAAGAGACTCTTAATTATAAGAAATTGAGGGTTGCTGGAGGGGAGGTGGGTGGGGGGCTGGGGTGATGGGTAATAAGGAGGGCACGTGATGTAATGAGCACTGGGTATTTTATATGCAACTGATGAATCACTAAATTCTACCCCTGAAACTAATAACACACTATATGTTAACTAAATTGAATTTAAATTAAAAAATTTTTAAAAAGGAATAAAACAAGGTCACATGCTTTATATATGAATGATGATTATCATCTTATCTTTGCAGATTTTGAAGGATATAGCCAATCGATACCATATGATGAGAGGTTCCAAAATACATTTTGTGCCAGGCTGGGATTGTCATGGGTTACCCATTGAAATAAAAGTATTATCAGAACTTGGTGGAAAAGCTCAGAATCTCTCAGCTGTGGAAATTAGAGAGAAAGGTAAATAATCTCTGTTTCTGTTTTGAAATGGTTATTCTTAAATGCTGGTTCCTTGGAAAAGCCAGGGCTTAATTGAAGAGACTTTCTGTTGTTTTCTGTTTTTGTTTTTTTGGCTATAATGGGATCTGTTAGAAACCAATTTTTGTCACAGAAAATTCAGATTTCGTTTAATTGACTTTTGTGAGAACTTATGTTCAGAAACTAAAGGAAAGATTTTGTGAGCATTTCCAAGTCCATTTTTCAGTTCTTTGATCTTCATATTTTGTGAAATTATTATTGTGCTCAGTGTTTTTATTTACTTTCCTGGCTGGAGCTTGTTGACCTATTTCGAGTGCTAGACTAAAAGTCAATTCTAAAATACATATATATATTTAAGAAAAATTTTTTTTTGTAAAGATTTTATTTATTTATTTGACAGAGACACAGCGAGAGAGGGAACACAAGCAGGGGGAGTGGGAGAGAGAGGGAGAAGCAGGCTTCCTGCAGAGCAGGGAACCCAACGTGGGGCTCCATCCCAGGACCCTGGGCGAGCCGAAGGCATATGCTTAACGACTGAGCCACCCAGGCGCCCCTATATTTTTTTAAATTAATCTCATTTGATCCTTCAGTAGATTGGGTCAGGAAGGAATTTTGTGTTCTAAAACTATTGTATATTTAGATATGATTGTGAAGATTTTTTACTTCACTGTAGGGCATCTTATAATTGGCTTAAACTAGATGTACTGATTACTTTTTCTGTGTATAATGAAGTAAGAATCATTCTCTTATCTTTTCTCAAGTTAAGAGATAATGAAAAATATTTTTTCCAGTTTATTTTTTTTTAAATGTAAGGTCATTGTATAAAGTCTGGAAAATATTTTTGAAATTCTGATTAATTTTAGAATTTTAGTTATCTTCTGAACACTTATACTTTCAAAATAATTTTCCTGTTAAATACATTTTATAGTATATACCCTGTGTGCAATACCTCTGTTTAGAGACCTACTAAACCATGTTTAAGAATTTATTGGTTTTCAAATGCTTTTCTCTCTTAATTTTTTTTTTAGCTAGATCATTTGCTGAAGCAGCAATTAAGAAACAGAGATCAGCGTTTATTCGTTGGGGAATAATGGCAGATTGGAATAATTGCTACTATACATTTGATGGAAAATATGAGGCCCAACAGTTGAGAATTTTCTACCAAATGTATGAGAAGGTAATGAAGTATTTTTTTCCTTTGGTATGTTAAATTATGTGTTCTAAAATTCCAGCTTTTATAGCATATATTTGTCTTTTATAGGGCTTGATTTATCGATCTTACAAACCTGTGTTTTGGTCTCCCTCATCGAGGTACGTATGTGTTTTTGGTATTTAAAGTGGAGAATTTTGTGAGTCCCTCAAATATTTATGTCTAATATTCTTAAACCTTAGAACTGCATTGGCTGAAGCAGAACTTGAGTATAATCTTGAGCATGTCAGTCGCTCAATATATGTAAAATTCCCTCTCCTGAAGCCTTCTCCCAAGTTGGTATCTCTCATAGGTAAGATTTATTCATTGCTTAAGTTTATTAAAGTTACGGAATTGTAACATTTGCAAGCATATTTGAAATTTTATTTTCACAGATGGCTCATCTCCTGTTAGTTTTTTAATCTGGACCACCCAGCCTTGGACAATTCCAGCCAATCAAGCTGTTTGTTATATGCCAGACGCAAAGTAAGTATATTACTGTATTTTTTGTTTTATCCATAAATAGGATTGATTCCATCATTAGCATTATTTTGGATTTATTTCATCCCATTGTTCTCTTAAAATTTAGTGAATTATAACTTAGTTGTGATGTTCATATAGATTTTATTAAGCTTTATATGATTCCATTTAGCCCTCAATTCCAGCTTTTTTGAAAAACGAAACAAATGTGGGGCACCTGGGTGGCTCAGTTGGTTTAGCATCTGCCTTTGGTTTGGGTCGTGATCCCAGTGTTCTGGGATCAAGCCCCGCATCGGACTCCCTGCTCAGTGGGAAGTCTGTTTCTCTCTCTGCCTCTCCACCCCTGCCCCACCCAGGCTTGTGCTCTTTTGTTCACTCTCTCTCAAATAAAAATCTTTAAAGAAAAGAAAAATGAAACAAATGTAACAGATGAAGTTCTTTGAAAGTAGTGCTTTTTTGATCTTGAAGTTTGTTTTCCTAAAATGATGTAAAACATTTAAAATCCTATCTGTGGCTTTTCTTTTTTCATTATTAGTAATTTTCTTTTAAAATTTTATTTTAGGTATGCTGTTGTGAAATGTTCCAAATCTGGAGAGCTGTATATACTTGCTGCAGATAAAGTAACACCTGTTGCTTCTGCTTTAGAAACAACATTTGAGGTTATTTCAGCATTTTCAGGTAAAGGCTTATAGATATTCTGACCATCACAGTCATCAGAATATCCATTTGATTTGAGTTTACTACTTTGCTAAATATTTTGCGTTGTGAATTGAAACAGATATGGCTTCTACCTTTCTAGAATATATTTTGCGTTGATTATTCTAAAGGAAAATATATATTAAACATGGTAGGAGTATAGAAAATATGAACACTGACAAAAGCACAATAGTATTTCTGGCAAATGCCCAATGTAAAATTAGGTAAATGTCCTTTGAACAATGTAGAATATACAAATATCCTTTTAAAATTTTATTCAAAATTAAATCACTAAAAATTAACCTTTATCTGATTTAATCAAAGGTGCAAGGAAGGAAATAAGTATCTTTATTTTTTGGTGTATGATTTTAATGAGGAAACTTAGTAAATTCTGAAAATTATTCCAAAGATTGTACTTCTATCAAAAGAATCCTTAATCTATAATTTGGGACTTCTAAAGTATTGACTGGTTTTGAAATATAATTACTAAAATCTAGGGAAATTTAAAATCCTCTTTGATCTTTAGGGATGATACATCTTTGAGTTTCTTGAGTTTCTTACTTAAAAAAAAAAATCACAGGGCGCCTGGGTGGCTCAGTCGGTTAAGTGTCCAACTCTTGATTTTGGCTCATCGTGATCTCAGGGTTGTGAGATCGAGCCCTGAGTCAAGTTCCACACTCAGCTTAGAGTCTGCTTGAGATTCTCTTTTCCTCTCCCTCTGCCCTTACTGCTTGTGCTCTCTCTCTCTCTCTAAAGTAAATAAATAAGTTTAAAAAAATCACACAAATAGAATGAATAGAGACATCCCAAAATGGAAGGATTGCCTAGCTAAACAGAGAAGCCCTCTAAATGTATCATTTCAGATACAAGCCGGTTAGAAGTTTAAGTAATCTTAACAAAAATAAAAAGGGTTTTATGTCAAAAGCAGGGAAGAAGCTACAAAATGTTTGATATTTAATACCATTTGGTCCTTATTGGTACAATATAGTAAGTTAGAGGATCCAGTATATTCTTTACTCCAAACTCCCTCCTACCCCTTTTTTAAGCACAGAAGGTATTATAGACTTCATTGACAAGTTAGATGTTGTTATAGAAGCTGAATGGCATTCTCACAAGGTTTTTGAAAGTGCTCAGGTTAAATTTAAGATCACCTTTCTAGATTGGGTAATTGTTTCAAATTATGACAGTCAGAGAATCATTGGGTTGCCATTTTGAGCCACCGCATTTCAGAGAAGTGGATATACTTCTCATCTGTAGCAAAATAAACTGGTGACAATTAGCTTATTACTTATTAAAGTAGTAGGAATTTTGAACAGCTAAAATGGAGTAATTTGTGTAGGATAGCTTTTCTTTCCAGAAAAATATAAATTGTTTTTTTATTGATCATTCAGAGATCTTTGTTGGGAGGTGAGGGAGAGTATTAAGTGGTAGATACACTAAGTATGGGGATAAAGGAAAGTTAATAGATGAAATTTACTCTGCTGTAAACCTTTAATTTCCATACTAAAAATGCATGAAAAGTACAACATAGGGTCATGGGGACTGGCCTTACTTATGGATCTAATTTAGAGAAGGGAATCAGAGTGAAAACTAAACAGTAAATTTTTCTAAAAATCAGTGTTGACCATTTTCTTCTTTAACATGTTCTAAAAATAACATAAATAAATAATTCTCCAAACTTCAAAAAGATTACCGGGCTCCACCTATACATTCACCAGGATGTACTAAATAAGTATGTCATCCTATCTACTCTTTAACAGCATTATGAATTATCTTGGAAAAAATGCATCCTGAAGTATTCAAGTTTTTCCTAGTAACTCAAGTATTTGAAATAGAAGAAATAAAATGCCAAGTCATCCAAGTCAAACAGCGAGGAGAGTTTGTGATTTTTTTCAGAAAAGGGAGTTCCTTGTTATTAGTTATAAAGGAATGTTAGTTTTTCTCAAGCCTTTTACTCATTGTGCTGTTTTAACCAAAATGAAATCAGCGACAGGGTTATCTATGAAATGTCAAAGTTACAAGATTTTTGTTGTTCTTCTAGCGATATTGAATGGGTTACTTTTTTTTGCTCTATAGCTAGAAAAGAGGATTATAAAAGTGGAGACGTTGCTCGACGAGGACAGTTTTTTTTTAAAGTTAATATTATTTAGTTTGGAAGAATGAAGGGTGGTTTGTGGGGAAGATCTTAAGAGTAAAGGGGCCATTGACGTTTCTTTAATTATTGAAGAGTAGAGAGGATGACATACTTACTTAGTACATCCTGGTGAATGTATAGGTGGAGCCCGGTAATCTTTTTGAAGTTTGGAGAATTATTTATTTATGTTATTTTTAGAACATGTGAAAGATAAATTTATAGAACCCAAGTCAAGAAGCAGTAAAGGTGGGAAACGTTGCTAATGGTGTAGAAAACCTGATAGATGATGGGTCTGATACATTATTAAAGGGGTTGGAGTTATATAGAACATTAGAGTCATAGTTGCCCTGGAAGTTGAATTCAATCATTTATTAGCCATGTAACCTCAGGCAAATTGCCTACATTTTCTTGTTTTCTGATTTGTAAATTGCAGATAATCTTAGGTGTTTTGCAGTATTATGAAGATGAAGTAAGAATTTATGTTGAGCCCAGTACACCGTGGGTACCCAGTGACTGTTAGGTATTATTTATCATCTCTTACCTTTTTAGGGTAACATGAAAAACAACAACAGTGAGTTCCCTCAGAGAGAGTGTTAGAACCTACTGGTCATTGATCTGTTGATCTACAATTTCTTTGTCCTTATGCTCCAAAAGGTGCATAGCCGTACATAAATTAGAGAAATCTTCTAGGGCCCATTTGAGTTATCTGTTATAATAATTGCTAATATTTTAAATCATTTATTGTATGACAGGTATTGTGCTAAGGGCCCAACATACTTAAAATGCATTACCTCAGTTTATACTCATGGCAATCCTCTGAGGTAGGAATTGTAATTATCCACATATTATGGATTCCTTAAGGTCACAGTGCAAGTAAAAGGGGAAGCGGAAGTTTGAGCCCAGTCTCGTTCCAGATCCTGCACCTTTCACCTGATATTGCTACTGTCGAAGAGGTAGAAGCATTGTCATGTAAAATAAGTCTTAATTATGGTTTTTTTTCCCCACAGGTGTAGATTTGGAAAATGGTACTTGTGCTCATCCTTTAATTCCCGATAAAGCCTCTCCTCTTTTACCTGCAAATCATGTGACCATGACAAAAGGAACAGGGTTGGTTCACACAGCCCCAGCTCATGGTATGGAAGATTACAGTGTAGCTTCTCAGCACAACCTGCCCACGGTACTTTGCCTCTTTTTTCTTTTTTAATTATTGCTTTTGTAGAATTAAAGTGGTAAGTCCTAACTAGTATCTTTATTTTTTGGTGATAAGCAGTCATTTTTGTTATAATTAAGTTGTGAAGTGCTTAGGTTTGGTCAGTCCCCTAATGCCTCATTAATTCATACTAATTGATAAAGATTTTCCTAACACAAAATTGGCACAAAATTAGAATTGAAAAATACATATTAAGTGGGGACAATTTTTTTCTTTCAAGTACTAATTCATATAGACATTACTTTTAGTTTCTGAAAAATGGCAAATAGGTTTTACTAGTTGAAAAGAACAGTTTGGTTTTTGTTTTTTAAAGTAAACAGTCCTTTCTAAATTTATGTTACACATGCCAATTAGGAAGTTTTTCCATTTAGTTAAAGATGCACCCCAAAGTCAGCATGATACATGTACATTGCCATAGATCTGGAAATTAATACAGACCAAGTTAAAGGTGTTTTGGTATATTTTACTTTTTCAAAAATTATTTTATTTTTCCTCATGATAAGTGTACTCAAAATGTTAAAAATAGATCTACTTTACAATCTGGTAATCACACTACTGGGTATTTACCCCCAAAAATACAAAAACACATATGAGTGAGATCATATGGTATTTGTCTTTCTCTGACTGACTTATTTCGTTTAGCATTGTACTCTCCAGCTCTATCCATGTTGTTGCAGATGACAAGATTTCATTCTTTTTTATGGCTGAATAATATCCCAGTGTGTATGGTGTGTGTGTATACACTCTATCTTCTTTAGCCGTTCATGTATCGATGGCATTTGGGCTGCTTCCATAGTTTGGCTATGGTAAATAATGCTGCAGTAAACATGGGGTGCGTTTATCCCTTTGAATTCGTGTTTTGTTGAGTTTTATAAGTTCTTTATATATTTTGGATACTAAGCCTTTATCAGATACGTCCTTTGCAAATATCTTCACCCATTCAGTAGTTTGCCTTTTAGTCTTGTTGATTGTTTCCTTCGATGTGCAGAAATTTTTTTATTTTGATATAGTCCCAATAGTTTGTTTTTGCTTTTGTTTTGGGAGACATATCTAGAAAAATGTTGCTACGGCCAATGTCAGAGACATTATTGCCTATGCTGTCTTTAAAGATTTTTATGGTTTCAGGTCTTACATTTAGGTCTTGTTTTTCTTCTTCAGGATTGCTTTGGCTATTTGAGGTCTTTTGTGGTTCCATACAAATCTTAATATTGTTTGTTCTAGTTCTGTGAAAGATGCTGTTGGTATTTTGATAGAGATTGCATTAAATCTATAGATGCTTTGAGTAGTATAGACATTTTAACAGTATTTGTTCTTCCAACCCATGAGCATAGAATGTCTTTCCATTTCTTTGTGTCATCTTGAATTTCTTTCATCAGTGTTTTATAGTTTTCAGAGTACATGTCTTTCACCTCTTTGGTTAAGTTTATTCCTAGATAGTTTATTGTTTTTGGTACAGTTGTAAATGGGATTGTTCTCTTAATTTCACTTTCTGCTGGTTCATTATTAGTGTATAGGAATGCAGCAGATTTTTGTACATTAACTTTGTATCCTGCGACTCTACTGAATTCATTTATCAGTTCTAGTAGTTTCTTGGTGGAGTCTTTAGGGTTTTTTTATATATAGTTTCATGTCATCTGCAAATAATGAGAGTTTTACTTCTTACCAGTTTGGATGCCTTTTATTTCCTTATGTTGTCTAATTGCTGAGAATAGGACTTCCAGTACTCTGTTGAGTAACAGTGGTGAGAGTGGACATCCTTTTCTTGTTCTGACCTTAGGGGAAAAGTTCTCGGTTGTTCCCTGTTGAGTATGATGTTGGCTGTGGGTTTTCCATATAAGGACTTTATTATGTTGAGATATATTCCCTCTAAACCTACTTTGCAGGGAGTTTTTTTTTTTAAATCATGAATGGGTGTTGTACTTTGTCAGATGCTTTTTCTTCATCTGTTGAAATGATCATATGTTTTTTATCCTTTTTCTTTTTGATGTGACATATCACATTGATTGTTTTGCAAATCACACTTGAATCTAGGACTAAATCTCAAATGATTATGGTTTATAATTTTTTTAATGTATTATTGGATTCGGTTTGCTAATGTTTTGTTGAGGATTTTACTTCTTTAATTAAACTTGTGGTATGGGATGCCTGGGTGGCTCAGTCGGTTAAGTGTCTGCCTTCGGCTCAGGTCAGGATCTCAGGGTCCTGGGATCGAGTCCCACATCAGGCTCCTTGCTTAGTGGGGAGCCTGCTTCTTCCTCTGCCTGCCACTCCCCCTGCTTGTGTATTCTCTCTCTCTCTCTCTCGACAAATAAATAAATAAAATCTTAAAGAAATTAAAAAGTAAAAAAATAAACTTGTGGTATATGTTTTAATAAGACCTTTGCCTTTTGTGATTTAAATGTATAAATCCACGAATTTCTATTAATTCCATAAGAAGTACCCAGATTTTCAGTGTAGTGAAAGACTATACTGAGATGTTTTATATATATTGTTTTGCTGGGGATTGTTATAAGATAAAATGTTTTGGTACTTTAATTTTTGAAAATAACCTTTTGTAGGATTGTTTAGTGGATGAAGATGGAGTTTTCACAGATGTTGCAGGTCCTGAACTTCAAAACAAGGCTGTCCTTGAAGAGGGAACAGATGTGGGTGAGTGTTGTGTATGTTGTTATCATAAGTATATATTTTCTGAAAAGCAGCCAGCAGCAACCTTCGCTGGCTGTTCTCCCATTATACACTTTCATTAGAAACAAAAATCTGAAGTTGTATTTTATTTTGCCACATGGTTTAAAACGGAGGTTGGGACTTCGTCATCTTTTCTTTTGAAGTTGCTCTGTGTGGTTAAGCAAAGCAGGGCAATCAACAGGGAGAGAGATTATTTTAGGGCTACAGCAGTGTGAGTTTTGTGGAAGGATAAAATCAAGCTTGAGGGTAGATGTTGACTGTTCTTTTTATAACCCTTGTACTGAGCACATGTTAGCAATGTTTATGTGTTACAATCTTAGGGATCCTCCAGCCTTGACTTGGCTTTCTGACTTTTTATAATTATGGATCCAAGGACCAGGTACTGTGAAGACTTTCCTTTGCCCACTAAGACTAAGGCTAATTAAACGTGGTATATTACTTGCCTGCGACTACCGTAACAAATTACCGTAAATTTAGTAGCTTAAAACAACAGAAATTTACTCTCACGGTTCTGGAGGCTAGAAGTCTGAAATCAGTGTTTTGGCAAGGCCATGCTCTCTCTGAATGTTCAGTGGAAGAATACTTCCTTGTCTCTTCCTAGATTCTGGTGGCTTCTGGTAATCCTTAGCAGTCCTTGGTTTATAGCTGTATCACTCTAATCTTTGCCCCCATTGTCACATGTCCTTTGCTTTTGTGTGTCTCTGTGTATCCTCCTCTCTTATTAGGTCACTAGTCATTGGATTTAGGGCCCACTCTAATCCAGTGTGACCTCATCTTAACTTGATTACATCTGCAAAGACCCTATTTCCAAATATGGTCACATTCACAAGTGCTAAGGGTTAGGACTTGAACATTATCTTTTGGGAGGATAAAATTCAATCCACTATAGCTGGTTTCTTCTGGATTCTTTGGAGACCACTTTAAGATTCATGGTATGAAAGGGGCACCTGGGTGGCTCAGATGGTTAAGCGTTTGCCTTCGGCTCAGGTCATGGTCCCAGGGTCCTGGGATCAAGCCCCACATCGGGCTCCTGGCTCAGCGGGGAGCCTGCTTCTCCCTCTGCCTGTCTCCCTGCTCATGGTCTCTCTCTCTCTATCTAAATGAATAAATAAAATCTTAAAAAAAAAAAAAGATTCATGGTATGAAAGACTACGAATTTCAAATGTAGAATTTTAGATATTATCCTATTTATCTTTCCTTTGCAGTGAAAAACCATGGGAATGGCTTAATTTGGAATCTAATTAAGGTTTTATAGTTTCTTCTTTTTTTGCCAGGAGATTCCTAGATTATACTTGACAGCTGGTAAGTGGCTACTCTTACCGACTGGCACTTACTAGTCCAGGTTTAGTACTCTGGGAATTAGAGAGTTAGTAGGATTTTCATTGTACTTTTTAATTATGTCTAATGTCAATTGTTACTGATTTTTTTCAAGTTATAAAGATGCTTCAGTCTTCAAAGCATTTGTTGAAAGAGGAGAAATTGGTACACAGCTATCCCTATGACTGGAGGACTAAGAAACCAGTGGTTATTCGTGCCAGCAAGCAGTGGTTTGTAAATATCACGGATATCAAGGCCACAGCCAAGGTATAAGAGACATCCTATTGTGAGTGTTGGGTTTTTATTCCCTCAGGTGAAAGGGTTGCATGCGAAGTTGAGGTAGGGTTTGGGGAAAGGAAGGAATTGCTGCTATTATGATTTGGTGATTTGGTTTCATAAAATTGTAGTTTTAGAAGGATCTTGGATTTCTGTTCCTTCATTATACATGTGTGGCTTAAAGAGGCGAAGGGACTTGTCCAAATTTCCGGCCCAGTATAATGAAAGTAATATAGAATTAGGACAGAACTGTGTTCAGGAGGTGAACCTTAGAACCTCAGTATCCTCATCTATATGGAGTTGATAATAATGCCTACCTCGTGGGGTAAGTGAATAAAAGCTCCAGAACAGTATCTGGCACATGGTAAACATTTGGTAAAACTCTCTAAAAACCCTGTGCTTCCTTAAGATTGAAATTGCAATTACTTTGAAAAATTGTTGCTTTGAATTAACAAATACTTTACAAAAATGGGTATTCTAAATATTAATATGTATTTGAGCTCTGTCATTCACTATAAATATCTATCTGTGTGTGTGTGTCGTAAACAACTTAATTCTATTGAATGAAAGAGCTCAAATATCTATTTGTTAATCAGGCTGATAATGAAGATAGCTTTACTGCTTTCATCTTAACGTATAACTGCAATGAGTTGGTTTATTTGTTGGCCTGGCAATTGGAAGCTGTGCAAGCAATTTACGTTTTCTGTATTTGTATAGAGTGGGCAACTGTGATATGGACTGATTTTTTTGTTTGTTTTTTGCATTCCTGTGAAGCCTGGTTTCCTTAATTGTAAATGTTAAGATTAGTAACTTACAGCTCTGAACAGATTTTTTTATTGAAGAAAATCTAAATGTGATGCAATATGCTGGAGTCAAGTGTTTTTTGTTGTTGGTTTTTTTTTAATTGTCCTTTATAGACAATTTTCAATTCCTCTTTGCGGAAATAAAATAATGTACTCCATGTTTCTACCACCCAAATTCAACATTAATCAGCTTTTGGCCAATTTTATTTTTGTCTTCGCCCGTCCTGCCACCCCTCCCTTTTACTCCTTACCCATTGGATTGTTTTGAAGCAAATTTCAGGCCTTGTGTCTTCCGTAAATATTTCAGCATGTGTATCTGAAATATAAAGACTACTTAAATGTAATTCTAATGCCATTGTTACTGTTTTATAAAAGCAATAGTTATTGCTTAACAAAATCAAATATGCAGTCTGTATTCATTTTTCTTGGATTTTTAAACCAAGTATTAATCAAATTGAATTGCAGATGTTGCCATTCTGCCAGTAGGTGGCGCTACAAAGGGTTTGTGGGGAGAGGGGTTTTTTGTTTTGTTTTTTAAGATTTATTTATTTATTTGAGGGGCGCCTGGGTGGCTCAGTCGACTGTTAAGCGTCTGCCTTCAGCTCAGGTCATGATCCTGGGATCGAGCCCCGCATCGGGCTCCCTGCTCAGCGGGAAGCCTGCTTCTCCCTCTCCCACTCCCCCTGCTTGTGTTCTTTCTCTCACTGTGTCTCTCTCTGTCAAATAAATAAAATCTTAAAAAAAAAAAGATTTATTTATTTATTTGAGAGAGGGTGGGGGGAGGGAGAGAGTGAGCAGCGGAGAGGGGCAGAGGGAGAGAAAGTTTTGAGCAGACTCCCCCTGCTGAGTGCAGAGTTGGACTTGGGGCTTGATCTCAAGACTCTGAGATCATGACCTGAGCCGAAACCAGAAACGAAGAGTCCAGCCTTTAACCGACTTTGCTGCCGAGGCACCCCCAGGGAGAGGATTTCTTGTAGTTCAGCTTAAGTGAGGAAAATGTTTAAATCACTCTGGAATTAGAAAAATGCTTTAAATAATGGATAGAGAGATTCTCAAAAATGAAGTTAACATATTTTGGCCTTTCTGGAGATTATTACCAGACATTTTCCTATACAATTCATCTTTTGGTAATTGACAAATGAATGAAATAAAAAACAACTTTTTGTGGGGCTGGAGGCAGGGGGGGTTCTTGAAAGAGAGTAAGTACATAGGAAGTAACTGTGACTTTGAGAAAGTGTTTCCTGTGTTGTAAACCATACTCTGTGAAATTAGGTTCTATTGTAATCCTTGTTTATTAACCTAAGACGGTAGCTTATTTTTTAAGTACTTAAAAATTATCATTGAAATCAAGTTTGAATGGATTTTAACTACAGTTTGATGAAATTTAATGCTTCTGCTAACCTTGTTATTGATAGTTTTGATCTTGAGTGCTTGGAAGTTAGTATACAATCTCTTGTCACATCCTCTAATGGTGAAATCTGCTCTTGATGTTATTTATTAGATCCTTTGTGGCCCTGTTTTCACTTTGTTTCATTTGGTCTGAAATCTGTAGTTTTTTAGTTTTTTGGACATGGGGAGGGAGACATGTGAATGACTATAAACATCCAAAATAAAGAACCACTGGGCTAAATCATGGCCGTTCTGGGAAATTTGTTCTGCTTACTCTCACTGGACTTGATTTGTGAATCAATTGCAGGAATTGTTAAAAAAGGTGAAATTTATTCCTGGATCCGCACTGAACGCCATGGTTGAAATGATGGACAGACGGCCATATTGGTGCATATCAAGGCAAAGAGTGTGGGGTGTTCCAATCCCTGTGTTTCATCACAAGACAAAAGATGAATTCTTGATCAACAGGTAGAATTCTTTCTACATTTTTTAAGTATTTTAAAGTGAGCTATGTTTTCTTCGAAAGTAGAAAAAGGAACTTTTGAGAATTGATACATGTTAAATCACATATTCAGTCTTGTCAGGGGGAATAAAATATAATTTCAAAAAGATGCTTTCATATGGTTGAAATTTTAAAACTATATTTTTTCAATATGGATACTTAGAAGCAGAGGCTCTGACCTATAGAATCAGGTGTCAGGAATCCAAAGATGAACAGCGTTCAGGAGAGGATCCCTGTATGCAATTTTTCTTTAGGAATTAGAGTCCCTCTCTTACCTTAGGCTACTGTGTCTGTCTTTCTTTCTAATTTTATTTATTTATTTGCGAGAGAGAGCACAAGCAGGGGGAGCAGCAGAGAGGGAGAAGCAGGTCCCCACTGAGCGGGGAGCCCAACATGGAGCTCGATCCCAGGACCCTGGGATCATGACGTGAGCTAAAAGCAGACGTTTAACTTACTGAGCCACCCAGGTGTCCCTAGGCTACTGTCTCTTTCAATAGAAATGACATTATGGGGGCGCCTGGGTGGCTCAGGAGGCTCTGGCCTTGATTTAACTCTGCCTTCGGCTCAGGCCATGATCCCAGGGTACTGGGATCGAGCCCCGCATCGGGCTCCCTGCTCAGCGAGAACCCTGCTTCTCCCTCTCCCACTCCCCCCTGCTTGTGTTCCCGCTCTCACTCTTTCTCTCTCAAATAAAAAAGTAAATCTTTAAAAAAAAAAAAAAGAAATGACTTTATGTAATTATAGATCCTTTAAAGTTTAAGAAACTGTAATATAGTTAAAGGCACAAAATTACATTTATTCTAGTGATGATTACCTTCCCAGCTATTTCTTCTCTTTTCCTTAAGGTTTTTTCTTTTTTTCTTTTTTCTTTTTTCTTTTTATTTATTTATTTATTTGAGAGAGAGAGAATGAGAGAGAGAGAGCACATGAGAGGGGCAAGGGTCAGAGGGAGAAGCAGACTCCCCGCCGAGCAGGGAGCCCGATGCGGGACTCGATCCCGGGACTCCAGGATCATGACCTGAGCCGAAGGCAGTCGCCCAACCAACTGAGCCACCCAGGCGCCCCTCTTTTTTTCTTTTGAAAAGATAATACATGGATATAGTCAACAGTTCAGGGTAGACAAGCTTATATGGTGGAAAGAAGATTTTTTTTCCTAATTCAGGTGCTAGACTCTCCTTGAGGCAGTGAAAAAGACTGACATGGTCCCTGGTTTGAGATCATAGTGAGATCGTAGTCTAGCTAGTTTATCTTCTAGTAAATTTAGGAAGGTTTTCAGTATTGCTGTTACTAACAGATATGGAAAGGGGAATATTAATCATTCCTTTTAGGAATACGTCCTAAGTTTTCATTTTCTGTGAGTAATTTTGTTTTACTTTGGTTAATGGAATTTTTGCTAAATTCTGTTTTAACATCAGTAAAAAGTTTGAGCCCATTTTGGTAAGTATTTTTACATTTTATCACTTGAGTATCCAGTGAGGTTTTTGAGGGCATGGAGGCCAGTAAGTAATGACTGAGGAGTTCAAGAGATTGTAGATGTAGAGTTGAATGTCCCTACTTTGGGGTTCATCAGAATTTTTATGAAAATGTTCTACTTTTCGTTGTCAGTGTTATCAGTGTTTCTTTAGGTGGTCCTTTTATGAATGCATGTATTTTAGGGATTTTTTAAAATGTTGAAGTGGGGTGGGTTTTTGTTTTGTTTTGTTTTAATCATCTATAGCCACGTATTAGGTAGTTCTTAGTGTTTTTTTGTGTGAAAGTTCCTTTTCAATTTACTCTTTATTTTTATTTTTAAAGATTATTTGGGGGGCGCCTGGGTGGCTCAGTCATTAAACGTCTGCCTTCGGCTCAGGTCATGATCCCAAGGTCCTGGGATCCAGCCCCGCATTGGGCTCCCTGCTCGGCGGGAAGCCTGCTTCTCCCTCCCTTGCTCCCCCTGCTTGTGTTCCCTCTTTTGCTGTATCTCTCTCTGTCAAATAAATAAATAAAACCTTAAAAAAAAAATTAAAAAGATTATTTGAGAGAGAGAGAGTGTGTGCATGTATGAGTGGGGCAGTGGGGAGGGGCAGAGGGAGAGGGAGAGAGAATCTCAAGCAGACTCCCCCCTGAGCACAGAGCCTGATGTGGGGCTCAGTCCCATGACCCTGAGATCACAACCTGAGCCGAAATCAAGAGTTGGACCCTTAACCAACTGAGCCATCCAACCGCCCCAATTTCTTTTCAATTTAAATACACATTTTATCATTCCTTCATGGGTGATCTGACACCTTATGGCAACACGGCTCAGGGAAGAACTAGAGCTCTGCCATGGGCAAATATCAAACCATAAAACACCTCGTTTGCTTTTTCACAGAGGATATGGCATTTGAGTAGGGGCTTGAGGAGTAGGTAGGAAACAGGGCAAAGTATTTTGTAAGTAGAGAGTTCAGCAAGAGCTGAGGGCACAGAGCGGGGAAAGCATAGCACTTTTATAGGAACCATAATAGGACTGTGGGGTGTTGAGGAGGGTTTTAGAAAGATAAACACCAAGAAAGATTGGTTGGGGCAAATTGTAGTGAGTCTTGAATACTAGGTCAAGTAGTTTAAACTTTTAAATAGGCATGAGGAGTGAGAGTATATTTTAGGAAAAGAAACTAGAGGTTAGAGGCCAGGAAGTCATTGTAAGGCTACCTCAGTATTATTACTTCAGTTTGGAGAGCTAAGGCTGTTTGTCCTAAATATCATTGCTCACATTGTTCTTATAATTGAGAGCATGGTCAGGTGATACCTTAATACCTTAAAGTTTAGATAAATTTACACAAGTATTGTTCAAAATTTCACACTGTAGAGTTTTCTTTTAAGGAATGTTTATAAGACATTGTCATTGTTTCTCTTTTTTTGGTAGCATTTGAGGACAGGAGTTTTAGGGAATTTCCTCAAAGTGATTCAGGTGGACAAATGTATATATTAGGAAGAAGAGCAAATTGGTTTGTTTGACCATTATTTAATCATGACAATAAAATGGTACATAGATCGATTGGTGAAATAAATGTGAGCTTTGTCAGAAAAACACAAGCAAATTTTCATCAGGTGCTATTTATATTTTATTTATAGTCAGTATATACATACAACTGTGTTACAGATTGTTTTCCATGCATTCTCCCATTGTGTTGCTTGCATGATGCTAGTTGAATTCTGATTTTGAAGTAGAAGAGATATACAGAATATTGGCCTACAAAAATGACAGACAAACTTAGCCAAATTATCTGTCAATTCATAGGTCATTTTCCTGTACACCATTTCTTAGTAATGGCTCTAATCTTCTTCCGTTGTCGGGTCCTTCGTGTGACATGACACTTGATTTAAGAAGATAGGTATTAATTCTTAATTATTTGTGAATTTTTTAAGATAGCATGAAAGGTTATCTTTTTTCCTCCGTAAGCAAGTCAGAATCAAGTGACTATGATTTTGTCTTTCTTGGATCGTATCTTTCTATTGTAGTGAGTTGGTAACCATCAAAAGTAACAGCATCTCCACTGGAAATTAGCACACAGTCCACATGGAGTTGCTGTTACACTTGATAACCCCATTAAGCATACCAGAAGATTCCTTCTGCTTTTCTGGATGAAAGTCTGTAAGTTAAAGCCTTAATTATACTTGTTTCACAAAAAAAAAATCTTGATTTATTCACACTCTGAATAGGTTTAGAGACTGTTAGATTTGAAACTCTGATGTTTAATTTTGATTTGAATTAATGTTCTCATCTGCACTTTATATTCACATTTGTATTTGCTCAAGATATAATTCCATTTCTGACTTTAACATTATTGATTTTTCTGAATCTGCCATTATAATTTAGGTAGAAATCTATTCCTAGTTAATAAAGACAAATACTTTTTAGCATTAAAAAAGGTAAAATTTAGGAACATTCGCCACCTAGAAAGGAAAAGAAGTTGTTTATTTTGGATGATTGTATCAATTCAACAGTATTAATGCAATAATCTATGCATTTAGGAAACTTAGCCCCTGATTTCTGGAAATTAGGAGAAGTTTACAAGAAGCAATCAAGGAATTTCCAGTTCATTTTGAGTGCTAGATTTTTGTGGTTTTTTGTTTGTTTGTTTGTTTTTTTAAGATTTCTTTATTCATTTTAGAGAGAGAGAGAGCGTGCAGGAAGGAGAGGCAGAGGGAGAGGGAGAGAGAGAACCCCAAGCAGACTCCCTGCTGAATGCGGAGCCTCATGCGGGGCTTAATCCCAAGACCCTGGGATCATGACCTGAGCTGAAATCAGGAGTCGGATGCTCAACCGACTGCCTCATTCAAGTGCCCCGAGCGCTAGCTTTAACTACCTCTTGCTCATGTTAATAATAATGACCTTTTGGTGAAAAAATTTTATAATGTTCATTAAATAAAAAAAATTTTCTCCAGAGTTGTTTCCTGCAGCCTTTAAAACCTAAATATAGGATTAAATTAAAAATAGAATCCCCCCTTCAGATTTCATTGTGTTCTAGAATTAAATGTATAAATTTAGTAAATAAATTGGAAATGTTTAGCCTCTTACCTCATTCTTATTCCAGTAACTTGCAGAAGAAAAGTTGTCTTATAATCCTTAATATTTTTCCTTTAATAAAGACAAAACACAGGAAACAGAATGACAGCAACAGTTTCTTCCTTGCTTAGTAGATCTTAATGCTGCTTAATTTCTGATAACATGCTAATTATTTAGCTCAGCTGATATCAAAGTCTAGAATGATTGGATGGTGTTACAGTTGCTCATACTACCCAGTGGATTTTCACTGGTTGAAACCTAAGGAGGGACACATAATGCATGTGTTTAGATAAGGCCCTCACATAAAGTACAAAGTTTTATGACGGATTTATTGCTTTATGAAATACAGCATTAAAATGGAAGTATATAGATTATTTAGTGATAAGTGGTTTCACCCACTTTTATCAACAGTAATTTAGATTGATCTTCAGGTTATAAGTTAACTATATGTTTGTGTTAAGTATAGGATATTATCAACATAAGGGAAGAATTCTTAAATTTCCAAAGACAAATTTTGACTTTTTCCTTATATTTTTTTATGAAAAATGTTCAGTATCACTAAGAAATACATACTGTTTTTAAAACAAATATTGTTTAAAATTGTTTTAAAAACTTTATAAAGCATAATCTCTGTTTCATTATAAACAGTTACACTTGTAAAATATTTATCCATAAGGAAATAAGAAGCCTAATGTCTCTTGTATGAAGATAGATATGTAAGGCTATCTCATACAGTTGATTATAAAGGACCATGATGATAGAAATAATCTAAGTCAGTTTTGGAAGAATGAACGTGCAGCCATTAAAAATGCTAGCTTAGGGCGCCTGGGTGGCTCAGTTGGTTAAGCGACTGCCTTCGGCTCAGGTCATGATCCTGGAGTCCCTGGATCGAGTCCCGCATCGGGCTCCCTGCTCGGCAGGGAGCCTGCTTCTCCCTCTGACCCTCCCCCCCTCTCATGTGCTCTCTCTCTCTCATTCTCTCTGTCTCAAATAAATAAATAAAATCTTTAAAAAAAAAAAAAAAAATTTAAAAAAAATGCTAGCTTAGCTCCTAATAATTGCCTAGTTCCCTACGTATGAAAATCAGATAAATGTAGCCCATCCTGACATTTGGCTGTTTCTGTGTTTTTGCTACAGCATTATAATGACTATCTTTTAAGCACTTGTGGAGCATTTACTTGTATTTCTTTTCCAGATTATCCTCTCAGATTTTGTTTGAACTAACGTTAAATTTATCTTTATTTTTATTTGAACTAACGTTAAATTTATCTTTATTTTATAATCTAGGATAGTTACCTCAAGTTTGTAGGTCGCCAGTATATATTTATTTTTATTGAAAATTTTGTTTGTGAAATTCTCTGCCACAGTTTTTTAGGGTCATTCAGACCATCAGAGTACAAGTCAAGAAAAAGTTCTCACTTTGTGGTACCAAATCTGTGCACTTACATTTTGATTTGTTTGGATTGTGAGTATTGTCTTTGAAGTCTGCATTCTTATTTATCATAAATTTTGTTCAGTTTTTATCCTCGAACTCCAGAATTGTCTTTAGCTTCTTTTCCTGTTCTCAAAAATACAAGTAATATAGTATTCTAAGATCTCAAAACAGAACTGAGTTGCAGAACATAATGCTTATTAAGGTAAATTTAGTACATGATATTTTTATATTTCATGATACAAAGTAAGGAAGCAAGTCTTGCTGTAAATATTAGTGAGACTTGCCCTGTTAATGAGGCAGAGCTTTTTCCCTCCCCTCTTTAAAGTGTGTCATGTTTCTTTTGGATATATTGAAAAAAAAAATTCTTTCGTCCAGATTCACATGCATATGTTATGAGGGAAAATACTGGGTCATTTACACTACATAAAATATGTAGTTTTACTTATGACAGCTTTTTTGAAGTAAGATGAAAAAAATTAATCATTAGTGTAGATAACATTGTGTGGTTATGTCATTTTTAATAAATATTCTTAGGTAAACTAAAAGAAAAAATCAAACTAACTTTCCTCCTCACTGAAACAAGAGACTTACCAGTTTTTTTAAAAAAGTATATTTGGAAATAAGATGTATGTAAAATGCTTCTTACACTAAAAAATTGTATATGTGAATGAATTACTAGTATCTTTGTAAGGAAATATAACAAAACTTCAATTTTAGTTAGATCGGAGATGGTTGGCTAAACTTGGTAGGATTTTACAGTTGCCTTAATAACTTGTCACCTGCAAAATTGGGATCTTTCTTTATTGTTTGGTATTTTTAGTTATAGTTCTAAAACTTCATTGAATTGTCTGCTAGTTAGGGATATAAAAAAAGAACTTGGTCTCATTAGAGATGAATTTGGTCTTCTAAAATGGATGGGCATCATCTATAATTTTAAGATTACTGAGTATAATACTAGGACTTTTTCCTTTTTTAAGAATAAAATTTTTCACGTGGCGCCTGGGTGGCTCAGTCGTTAAGCGTCTGCCTTCGGCTCAGGTCATGATCCCAGGGTCCTGGGATCGAGCCCCACATCGGGCTCCCTGCTCCGCGGGAAGCCTGCTTCTCCCTCTCCCTCTGCCTGCTGCTCTGCCTACTTGTGCTCTCTCTCTCTCTCTTCAATTAAATAAATAAAATCTTAAAAAAAAAAAAAAAAGAATAAAATTTTTCACATAGCCTTCTTTCTGGCAGCATTTCCCAGTGTTCACAGAAACTGAAGCTCAGGAAAATGCTATCATGTATTCCTGTCAGTACCTAATAATTCACAGGTAGAATCTGGTCTTTGGACTTGCTGCTTGTTCTGTCAACACTCTAATCTCCGGAGACTGACTGCTTCCCTCACTTCATCTCTGGGTCAGGGGTTCACTGGGCATGGGTAATAGAGTCTTTTTGCCTTTGCTTAGCAAACCCCGGAGAACAGGAGTGTGAATTTACAGCTACAGTGGTTGTCTTGATAGATGAGTTAGAGAAGCTGAATGGAGAAGTAAAAACAGAATTGAACCATGATTTAGGACACACAGTTTTAAGGCCTGGCATTAACTATGTTACTTGCATAGGCCTCATGACTGAAGGATCCCCGAGGCACGGAACAGTGTATCTGTCAGTATAATGTTTCTGTGAATCTGATTAGATAGTGCTGGTAAAGTGCTTTGAAAAATACAATGTGTGGTGTGCACCTAAATGCTTTTATGTTGATTAATAATATTAATCCTAATATCTCTTCCTTATTTGCTAAATTAATATGAAATTTGAACTATTTGCTTTTGGTTTTGTGTTATTTTTTAATCTACTTATTTCCAGCACATTTAAAACTGTTTTACTGTTTTATTTTACTGTTTACCTAAAGTTACAGCCTAATGATAACATTTGTAAAAATAAAACGTCAAAATGACACTCGTATTTAGAATCATTCTTTTCTATGAGCGTTTCAGAAGTGGTACGAACATTTTATCTTCTGTAATTGTGTACGTGTAAATGTACTTTGCTAGTATCTCTGTAGAGGGGGTTCTTTTAGGAAAATAGAGTTACGTTATTCATATTTTCTTTTCCAGTGTATTCTGATTTTCTTAACTGTTAAAATGTTCTGTGC
The DNA here is from genome assembly GCF_964656455.1 of Halichoerus grypus. Classification (NCBI taxonomy): domain Eukaryota; kingdom Metazoa; phylum Chordata; class Mammalia; order Carnivora; family Phocidae; genus Halichoerus; species Halichoerus grypus. Next base: position 144,104,018 of record NC_135718.1, read on the forward strand.
AAACTATATAAAATAGTAATATGTAACTAAATATTGTCATATAACTAGGTATTGCACAAAGTTTTTATGGTCTCCTATCACAAAAGTTTATCTTTACTGTTAAAGTCCATTGAAAATGTATGACTACAAGAAATATGGACTTGTGCCCATTTTAATATTATTGTTGTTCTCTTTAAAATCGATGCTGATAACATTATACTTATTCAGTCTATCCTTCCTAGTATACAAACTTAGGTATTTGGAATTTCCATTTTGAGAGCCTGTCTAATTCGTAATACCCGTTTGATTTTTGCTTCCTCCAACAGTTTTTTCATAAACATTTTATCTATGAATTATCAGACCAAGAGAGGTTAAATGATTTACCCTACATAGTCATCATTAGTGAGAAGCAGATCCAGATTGAGAATGTAAAGCTTTTCCTACGCACTCCTCTTTCCATGTACGTCGACTCTGATGGGCCTGCAGTTAATTCTTAGTTACTTGTGTTAATGGAATGTGGTAGAAAGGAAGATAATTCAAAAGTTAGCTTTAGTATCTGTAAATATTAATATGGGCATGTGTTTTGGTAATTGGTTAACAAAATTACTGTCTGAATTTACCTGACTTCACAGAATCAATTTGAATAATAGCTAATGCTTATATAATGCTTATTAGTATGTGCCAGATACCATTCTAGGCATTTTATATATAAGCTTAATTAATATCCATAATAGCTGTCTTGATGATGCTATTATTATTTGCATTTTACAAACAGACACAGAAATGTTAAGTGTTGTGCCTGGGGTCACATAACTAGTAAGTGGTGGAACCAGGAACTGCACCAAAGCTGTATGGTTCCAGGGTCCACGTTCTTGACCATTATGTGTCCCCTGACTCAAAGGAAAGCAACTAGAGGAAGTTGTAATGTCAATAAAGCTGTGATAATAAATTAAAAGTACACTATTCCTGTGAGCAAATTTAGTATAAACTTCCCGATTTTGATTTTCAAATAATTTATAATTGTGTGTCTTCCCAAAGATATGGTCAATTAAAATATTCATTCGATGTGTATTTATTGGCTTTTTACTGTATGTCGGGCACGTGCTAAGTTTTTCGTGTGTCATCTCATTTAGTTGGCAGGCAATCTGAGGGAAGTGTCTAGACTTGCTACAATGTGAGCTCCATTAGCGCAGGAACCTTATCTGCTTGTGAACTGCTGTACCTCCACTTCCAAGAACAATGTCTAAGATGCTGGAGGTTCTCAGTAAATGTTTTTGAACAAATGAATTCTCCTTAACAGAGGAACAACCAAGACTTAGAGACAGCTTAGTACTTGTACTTAGTACAAGTACTTAGTACTGGCATGGTCGTACATAAAGTTTTAGTACTTGTGCGTGGTCGTACGGGAAGTTTTATTTCTTGTGCACGGTCGTACGGGAAGTTTTAGTTCTTGTGCACGGTCGTACGGGAAGTTTTAGTTCTTGTGCGTGGTCGTACGGGAAGTTTTAGTACTTGTGCGTGGTCGTATGGGAAGTTTTAGTTCTTGTGCACGGTCGTACGGGAAGTTTTAGTACTTGTGCACGGTCGTACGGGAAGTTTTAGTTCTTGTGCACGGTCGTACGGGAAGTTTTAGTACTTGTGCACGGTCGTACGGGAAGTTTTAGTACTTGTGCACGGTCGTACGGGAAGTTTTAGTACTTGTGAACGGTCGTACGGGAAGTTTTAGTTCTTGTGCACGGTCGTACGGGAAGTTTTAGTTCTTGTGCACGGTCGTACGGGAAGTTTTAGTACTTGTGAACGGTCGTACGGGAAGTTTTAGTTCTTGTGCACGGTCGTACGGGAAGTTTTAGTTCTTGTGCACGGTCGTACGGGAAGTTTTAGTTCTTGTGCATGGTCATACACGTAAAAAGTGGCAGAGTCAGGATATAGGCCTGGATACCTGTTGTCAGAGTCGTGCTCTGGTGTGGCCTTGCCTCTTATGCAGGTGAATTTGGACTTAGTCCCCTAAGTGCTGGAAGTTTTGGAAAGGGGATTGGTGTGATAAAAGCAGTTTTAGGAATACAGTGCTGTCAAAGACGTGTCATTTAAATTAAAGAGATGAGGGGTGCCTGGGTAGCGCAGTCAGTTAGGTGTCTGACTCTTGCTTTTGGCTCGGGGCATGATCTCAGGGTCCTGAGATCAAGCCCTGTGTCCCGCTCCAAGTTCAGTGCGGATTCTGCTTGGGACTCTTTCTCCTTCTCCCTCTGCCCCTCTCCCCCATGAGTGTGTGCTCTCTCTCTTTTTCTCTTTCAAATCTTTTTTTAAAAAATAAAATGAAGACGTGAGAATAGAGGAAAAGTCAGACCACTGCATCAATCTAGTATTGAGACAATGAGGTTCGACTAATATTGTATCAGAACAGAACAAAGAACAAATTTTGAGTAATATTTCAAAGGTAGAATTGACAGATGTGATGTCTTAATTTGAGCAGAGATTGGAGGGAAGGGGGAGATAATTAGGAGGTTTTGAATATACACCCCTTGTTAGAAAATAGATTGATAGAAATAGGGAAATCAGTAACTAAAACAGGGATATCAGAAGAAGTCTTTTTTTTTAAAGGGTACATGTGATCAATTTGATTTTATTTATATTGAACTTAAGATGATAGCCGCAGCCAAGTAAACAAGTAATTGAAGATAATACTGCTAAGGTTTGGAGGAAAAGATAGGAAAAAATACTCTGCAGATAGGGGAAAATAAATATTCTCTTTCTTCCTTTTTTTATTTTAGCAGTTTCTTAATTTTAAAATGTTCAGTGTTAATCACTGTAGTTCATTGAGCAATTCTGCCTTTTCCCTCCTAAAACAGCCAAACCACTGAGCATATTATTAAACTAGTGGAACAACATGGCAGTGATGTTTGGTGGACTCTCCCCCCTGAGCAACTTCTTCCTGAAGAAGTCTTATCTCAGGTAAATTTCCATGTGTATTTAACAGCCTCTGTGTGCGCTACGTGACTTAATGACAACATGAAGGATTCCTGGGAGTTAAAAAATCATTCTATCATCATGTAAAGTTAATGAGTTTATTCCCTATAAATTAGGAGCCGGTGCAGTTTGAGAGTAGACGTTTTTGTTTAACCATAGAAGCTTCGTATTTAATATAGCAGTAGAGTACAAGGGTTATTTGTTATCTTATTGAGGGCCAAGATTGATTTTTGCTGATTTAGTTGACTAAGCAGATAACAGTTGTGAGTATGAGAGTAGTTCCTAATGTTGGTGCGTCAGGATTTTGTAGGGTCTAAATTCGAGTTAACTGATTGCATCACACATGAAAAAAGTCCAAATTAGAAGATCATTTCAAGAAATGAAAGCAGTTTATATCTATGTTAGTAAATGTGTAATGAAGTGGCCACAATCATCTTTACATGCAAATGAGGTGGTTGTACTGAACTGCAAAATACTTAGAAGTGTTTTAAATTTCATTTTAAAATGTGAGTTTAATGCTTGTAAGCATTTGATTTTTTTTAAGACTTTTTTTTGGTCCTTATTGTATATATTGTGATCTTTGCATAATTAAAATGTTTTCACATTATCTTATTAGGTTGGTGGTCCTGATGCCTTGGAATATGTGCCTGGTCAGGATATTTTGGACATCTGGTTTGATAGTGGAACTTCATGGTCTTATGTTCTTCCAGGTAATTTTAAATAGTAGATTATAAACCAGCCAAGCAGTTTTGCAAATACATAAGTTACTCAGAGGAAATCTGTTAATCTAGGAATATTTTTTTTCTGTATTTGGAAGAAAACCTTTTTTGGTGGGGGCAGCAGGGAAGAAAATTGAAAATCTCCTGCTATGGTATAATTTTAGACCTGGAAGGGCTCTTGGAGATCATTTAATCCAATGATTTCCAAACTTTTTCTGTTTTTCCAAATGAAATTTCATATAGAACCACAATATGTAAGATAGATTAATAATGGGAATTTTCTTCCTCCACTCAACCAGCTCATTCTCCTTGAGTCACTTGGCAATCCCAAGGCACTAGTTCTGTAAAGTTTAGAAATCACTGAAACAGTCTGACCCCCGTCATTTTTCAGAACAGGAAATGAGATTAAATTAGAGCCAAATTAGGTGATGGTCACATAGTTTGGTAGTATCAGACTAGAACTCACATATCCTGATTTTTGGTTCTCATTTTTCTTACACAGCCTTGCCTTTTCACAGCTCTTCCCCCCCTCTATGCAGACAGCTGACTGATTTTATACTTACTCATAGTTGGGGCACACTCTTGACTTCCGGAATAAAGAGAGGGAGAGACTGGGCAGGAGTTAGAAGGGAGAAGTAGGAGAAGGCGCACATTCAAGGTTGTGTTTAGATGCTTAAGAAGATATGCTTAAGGATACCAAGTGAACAACAGAGGTAAAATGCAGAATAAAGCTCGAAGTCACTATGAGGTTAAAGACAGGAAAGTGGTAGGTGGCAGGAGAGGGGGGATGGAGCAGACACTTCCTCACACTGCTGCTAAGGGACAACTTCGGCCCAAGAGGTCTTGCTTGCTTTCTGGAGCAAGAGAATGTGGGAAAGTAGCTTGTCTCTGCAGCTGGCGGTTATTAAGGGATCGCGAGGGATTGTCCCCAAGTTTTACCTGCGGTGTACTTCTGCTACTGGGCCTCACTATTTTTGTTTCTGCGATAAAGATATTTTATTTGGCTTGTTTGCAAAGTAAAAATTGGGGTGATCAGGAAATAACAGTATGATATGAAACAAATTCTGTAAATAAGCGAAATGAAGTCAGTCAGGAAAGGACAACATAAGCCCTCTCGCTCAAGCACGGTGACCCAGCATTACATGCAGATGTTACACTTGATGCTAACCATTCAACTTCTGAAATGTCTCCAAGAACGAAAACCATCCAGGGATGAAGAAATAATAAAGGAAGGCTCAAGTATAGTTGCAAATGTTGCATTTTCTGATTTAAAAAAAAATTTTTTTTATTAGTAAAAATAAGACTCCTAGTAGGTAAATAAGTTCATTTGGGCCTTTCTAATTGCTTAGGAAATGTGAAAAGCAAAATCCATGTAAATTCACGTTTCCTCTATATTACAGCTAAAATATATATGGTAATTCATGATGGCCACATATAAGTTACATATTGGTAAAATCTTTTACAGTTTTTATTTAATAATTTTCAGAATTATTATTTCATAAGTTTCTCCCACCCTATCTAAGAGAAAAAACTGCAAGCTTAAGTACTTTGTTTTCCTAAATTATATTGAAAATATAGGCAGATATACTACATAGAGTAGGTAGGTGAAGCAGTGTTGTAAATCGGAAGAAGAGTTATTTATCTACTACCACATTGGAGCAGCATCCTGAATTTCCAGAAAAGTACGCCCTATGCAAAATAGTGTCTTTATATTCCAGAGCGCGTTAACTTTTTTGGCCTTGGTGAGAGTTGCTGCCAGAAGCGTTGTTGCATTGTAACTTCTGGGTGGTTTCATACCATTGCTACAAGCATTGTTGCGTTGTAACTTCTGGGTGGTTTCACACCACGTGAGAGTTGCTGCTACAAGCGTCGTCGCGTTGTAACTTCTGGGTGGTTTCACACCGCGTGAGAGTTGCTGCCAGAAGCGTCGTCGCGTTGTAACTTCTGGGTGGTTTCACACCACGTGAGAGTTGCTGCTACAAGCGTTGTTGTGTTGTAACTTCTGGGTGGTTTCACACCACGTGAGTTGCTGCCACAAGCGTTGTCGCGTTGTAACTTCTGGGTGGTTTCACACCACGTGAGTTGCTGCCACAAGCGTTGTCGCGTTGTAACTTCTGGGTGGTTTCACACCACGTGAGTTGCTGCCACAAGCGCTGTCGCGTTGTAACTTCTGGGTGGTTTCACACCACGTGACTTGCTGCCACAAGCGCTGTCGCGTTGTAACTTCTGGGTGGTTTCACACCACGTGAGTTGCTGCCACAAGCGCTGTCGCGTTGTAACTTCTGGGTGGTTTCACACCACGTGACTTGCTGCCACAAGCGCTGTCGCGTTGTAACTTCTGGGTGGTTTCACACCACGTGAGTTGCTGCCACAAGCGCTGTCGCGTTGTAACTTCTGGGTGGTTTCACACCACGTGACTTGCTGCCACAAGCGCTGTCGCGTTGTAACTTCTGGGTGGTTTCACACCACGTGACTTGCTGCCACAAGCACTGTCGCGTTGTAACTTCTGGGTGGTTTCACACCGCGTGAGAGTTGCTGCCACAAGCACTGTCGCGTTGTAACTTCTGGGTGGTTTCACACCGCGTGAGAGTTGCTGCTACAAGCGTCGTCGCGTTGTAACTTCTGGGTGGTTTCACACCACGTGACTTGCTGCCACAAGCACTGTCGCGTTGTAACTTCTGGGTGGTTTCACACCACGTGAGAGTTGCTGCCAGAAACTGTAGTTTCTACTTTTTCACTGCGATGCCCTGTTCCTCCTCCTCTTCCCCTAAATCAGTCGGTAAAAAACCTTATGAGGTCAGGCAGTAAGAATTGGATTAATTAGTTTATATTTTATCCCATTTTCCTCTGAGCTTTTTTTATTCTTTTGCAGTAAAAAATTGCAAAAGATAGGGAGAAAGAATGAAGTGGGAAAGAGCCCAGATACTAAGTAAGTTCATAGTTCGAAAAGCCATAAAGCAAAGGTGATTTTCCTTAAAAGGAAAAGAGAGAGAGGAAGAGAGAGAGAAGGGCTTTCCTGAGAAAGGTTATTATACTTTTCATTCTCAAATGCTTGTATTCATTCTAATAAATGATTCAGTGTCTGCATATTTCCCTAAGAGTACATTGTTGCAAGATAAAGTCAACTTGACTTTGAGCTTAATTTAGCTAGTCTTCATCAGTACAAGAGGAATTTGGTGATTATAGCATACATAACTGGTTTTACTTTTCGCTGACAGGTTTTGTAGCAGTGAAAGAGATTTGACTTCTGAATGTTAACACCAGGTCAAGTACCTGTTTCATTGTGAGTTCAAGTCAATAGTACTTAAACTGAAACAACACTTTCTGAAAGGGAATAGCATTTTTAAATGAATCATTTCTAAAAAAATTCTTTAAACGTTTACCAAAGGCGTTAATTATTGCAGTGATTTAAAAATAATGTTTTTCAAAAATTTTAAACAGATTTTATTTTTTAGAACAGTTTTAGAGGAAAGTACAGAAATCCCATACAGTCTGCCTCCCCTCCCCACAGACCCCCCCCACTGTCAACCAACACTACAGAGGTCCGTCCGCTTGTTACTGTTGATGGACCTCCACTGACAAATCATTATCATCCAGGGTCCACGGTTTACATTAGAGTTCACCCCTGGTGTTGTATGTTCTGTGGGTTTTGACAAAAGTATAATGACATGTATCCACACAGAATAGTTCTACTGCATGAAAAATGTGCGCCGCCTCCATCCCTTCTTCCCTGCTAACCCCTGGCAACCACTGATCTTTTCACTGTCCGTAGTTGTGCCTCTTTCAGAATATTACATAGTTGAAGTCATACAGTATGTAGCTTTTCGGGTTGGCTTCTTTTACTTAATAACATGCATCGATGGTTCCTTCATGTCTTTTCCTGGCTTGATAGGTCATTTCTTTGTAGTGCTGAGTAGTATTCTATTGTCTGGATGGGCCGTAACTTATTTATCCATTCACCTAGTGAAGTAATTAGTGTTTTAAAATACAGATTATTCTACTTCATTTCTGGTTTTTTTCCTAAGGTTTTATTTATGTATTTAAGAGAGAGAGCGTGCCAGAGAGCAGAAGGGGAGGGAGAGGAAGAGGGATAGGATCCCAAGTGGACTCTCCATTGAGCACGGAGCCAGGCCTGGGGCTCCATCCCAGGACCCCTGAGGTCAAGACTTGAGCCAAACCAAGAGTCCAGTGCTCAGTTGACTGAGCCACCCAGGGGCCCCTCTGTTTTTTTTGTTTAACAAATAGAAATAACTTGAAGCAAATAGAAAAAAGATGATTTTTTGAAAGAGAAACTAAGATTTACAAGTAACTTAGATTTACAAATGACTTTTTTTAAAAGGTCACCCTTTTAAGAACATATATAATACCTTTTAAAAGCCTAATTTTAAAAAATTAATAATTATATTTTAACACTTTTTACAAATTATTTTGTAAATGTTAAAATGTTAGCAGTGAAAGAGATTTGACTTCTGAATGTTAACACCAGGTCAAGTACCTGTTTCATTGTGAGTTCAAGTCAATAGTACTTAAACTGAAACTGGAACACTTTTCTGAAAGGGAATAGCATTTTTAAATGAATCATTTCTAAAAAAATTCTTAATTAAGATGTTACATTGGTTAAGCAGTAGTTTTGACAAATACGGTTTTGTGCTGGTTCTACAACTTGCCTTCTTAAATGCAATAATCTTGCTTAAAATTTATCAATTAAGGTAAGTTAAATAAATCTAGTAATGAAATTATGGATTAGTCAAGTTTTTTTGCTGGTTTGCTTTGATAGTTTTTTTTTTTTTTAATAATTGGCTTATTCTTTATTTACTGCCATGACTGAATCATAATCTTAAAGGTTTATTGTTCTGAACAGTTTATTATTCCCTCTAAATACTAATTTTTATAACTTTCCTAGAGATAAAGTTGCCATAATAGAAATACTTTTTGCCACATGGTTAACTGCTACTTTTCCTGGAATTTTACAACTCCCAGGTTTATTTCTACCTCCATAAGAAAGTTCCTATTTTTTCTTTTACTAAAAGGTCTGGGGTGCGTGGCTGGCTTAGCCGGAGGGGCATGCAACTCTTGATCTCAGGGTCATGAGTTCAAGCGCCACGTTGGGGGTAGAGATAAAACCTTAAAAAAAAAAAGATCTATTCAGAAAAAAAAAAAAAAGGATAAAAGATTAAAAACTAGAGAAATAACTGGCACCATTCCTCCCTCTTGTACACTGCTATTGGGATGTAATTTGGTGCAAACTTACTGGAAAGAATTTTTGTATTATGCATCAAGAGCTTTGGAGTGGTTTTCAGTCTTTGGACCAAAAAAATTCTATTTGTAGACTTCTCTCCTGTTGGAAGTAATCAGATCTGGATGGAGAATTATGTGTGAGGATATTCATTACAGTGTTATTTTTTTTTACAGTGTTATTTCTGACAGGACATGATTTGACCCTGTAGCTCATTGTCCATGTATAGATAAATGACTTTAGCAATATGATATAAGTTCATATGACAGAATAATATGCAACCATTCAGTCATGTTTTTGAAAAGTAATTGTGGGTATGGTTTTATCTAAGGGCATGTTACATTTTAAAAAGTGCAGAATACAAAAAAAAAAAAAGGCAGGATGCAGGCAAATTATCTTGATATGCTAACAAACTCATGGAAATGTTGATGAGCATAGACAGAATACTGGAAGGAAATACGGTGAAATAAAGTGATTATCTCTAGGTAGTGGGATATATGTGATTTTATTTTTTTGAACTTCTCAGTGTTTTACCAATTTCTTGAAGTGAGAATGTGCATTTGTTAGAAAAAATCATTTCTAAAAATAAACTTGCAAAAATAGGAAATAGTCCAGTGATTCATTATATGAGGTGTACAGTAGTTCCACAATATTCCAGCACTTGAGCTTGACTTTTCTTCCTGTTTCTTACCATCCAAGACTAGACTTATTTTCATTTGGAAAGTTCACACAAGCTTTAATGTTTTCATTCGTTGTCCAGAACTTTGCTGTGCCCGGTCTTCTCCCGGCCCCGACCCACTCCGTCTTTCTCCACTGGTTTCACACACCACCTTGAAAGGCTGTGGCTTGCAGAAATTTTCTGGGACTACACCCCCTTTTCTAGGATGACATTTTGCTTCTTATCCAGTTCCAGCAATTCAATATGTATATGAGAATGAAAAGACATTGAGACTTTACCCTTGATAAGTATTAGCTGTTTTGTCGTGCTCTTATTAATTGCCTGATATCCTCTTGTTTTATTAGAATGTTATAACATATATTTCCAGGACAGGATCAGAGACTATATATTTTTAAAATAGTTTAGGATAACTAATCACATTTTCACAAGTATTGTTTCATATAAGAATGGTTTGAAAAAAATACTCCTTTCGTAATTTACCATCAGGAAATACCAGTGCTCTTTATAATTAACATTTACTGATTGTTTATTATGTCCAAAGCATGTCCTCTTACTTCTTTAATCTCTATAACAATCTTACGAGGTAAACAGATTTTGGTGTTGTCCTCATTTTAGTGAAGAAGTGGGAACAATGGAAGGTTAAGCTGAGCCCCCACAGCTGGTCCACACCACAGCCGGGACTCGGACCCAGGGGTCTGAATACAGCGCTTGTGCCGTCTTCAGATGGCTTTTGTCCTGACTCCTGTAAGGCCTTGGGCAGCAACCAGCTTTTTATTTTTTATTTTATTTTTTATTTATTTTTATTTATTTATTTGAGAGAGAGAATGAGAGACAGAGAGCACAAGAGGGAAGAGGGTCAGAGGGAGAAGCAGACCCCCTGCTGAGCAGGGAGCCCGATGCGGGACTCGATCCTGGGACTCCAGGATCATGACCTGAGCCGAAGGTAGTCGCTTAACCAACTGAGCCACCCAGGCGCCCCAGCAACCAGCTTTTTAGACACTTTAGGGCTGACAGAGATTTTAGAGATGATTGAAAGCCCTTGTGTTTTAGGTGTGTTAATCAAGGCTTGGGAACAGCACCTATGCTAAGAGGACAGCACTGTAGTCTGACGCCAGGCTAGGGACTGTGAGTGATCATTTCACGAGCCCACAAGCAGGCATCTTTCAGAGATGAAGAGGGTTTGCTGATACTTGCTGCTATTTCATTATCTACTTGTTTCAGGAGAAGATTACCACCAGCATTCTGTTGTTGATCATCTCATTGATGGTTGCCATATCCAAAATGTGGTCACCAGTAAGAAGTGAACATTCTGGGTGGGAGGGGATTTGAGCGCCAGTGTCATAAAAGTTTAGGGTCATAAATGGTTACAGATCAGGGGAGGAATAAGAAGAGTAGGGAATAGATGCAGCGCTCTAGATGTTGAAGCTAAGACATTTTGTTCTTACTGCACATACGCATTTGTCTTGTTATAGCCTCTTAGACTTTCCTAGCTGCACGGACTGGCCGAGCTGTAGTTTTGCCTTGATGACACCCAGCACAGTTATTTCTTATGTAACATAAAATCCATCTCACTAGTAATCAGCTCCAAGAAGGCAGCTACCAGATTCTTTACATTCCCCCCTCCCAGTGTCTAGTACAGTACCTGTCGGGTAATAAGTGCTCAGAAATGCTGAATGAATTGAATTGGCTTGATTTAATTATTTTAATTTTGTCTCCTGCTGCACCCAGATACTCATTGTCACATAAGAATTACAACACTGAATCCTCAATATTAGGACATAAGGACAAATCTTCATTTCACAACTAAAAGGGATTACGGGGGCTTCTTAGAGTTGTGAGTTTAGATTTAAAATATGGAAGTAATCTTCCCCAAAGACCTCATGTTCTTTAAAAAAACAAAACAAAAAAAACTGGGGCACCTGGGTGGCTCAGTTGGTTAAGTGTCCAACTCTTGGTTTCAGCTCAGGTCAAGATCTCAGGGTCATGAGATCGAGCCGTGTGTTGGGCTCTGCACTCAGCACAGAGTCTGCCTGAGATTCTCTCTCTCTCCCTCTCTGCCCTTCCCCCCCACTCACATGGGCTCTCTCTTTTTTTTTTTTTAATTAATTTTTAAAGATTTTATTTATGTATTTGACAGAGAGAGACACAGCGAGAGAGGGAACACAAGCGGGGGAGCAGGATAGGGAGAAGCAGGCTTCCCTCTGAGCAGGGAGCCCAATGCTGGGCTCGATCCAGGACCCCAGGATCATGACCCGAGCTGAAGGCAGACGCTTAACGACTGAGCCACCCAGGTGCCCCACGGGCTCTCTCTTTAAATAAATAAATAAAATCTTTAAAAAACCCAAACATTTTACTTTGAAAATTCACAGAGTAAAGAAGTATCACATACCCTTCATCTAGATTTTCCAAAGTTAGCATTTTACTATGTTTGTTTTATATATTTTTTCTCTGTATGTATATATAAACACTTTTCTGAACCATTTAAGGGTAAGTTGCAGACTTGATGCTCTTTTATCCCTAAATATTTTGGTGTATATTTCCTAAAAACACAACACTCTCTTGTATAACCAATACAAATATCAAAATCAGGAAATCGACACTGATTCCATCCTGTTACTGACAGATCTTATTCAGCTTTCACCCAGTAATGTCCTTTATCGGAAAAGAAAAAAAATCGAAAGGGTCCTTGAGCCAGCCTAGAGTCATTTGCGGCATTTAGTTGTCCTGTCACTTTAGTCTCATTTTGTTCTTGTCTTTCATGTCCTTGATATTCATGAATGTACAGGTTATTTTGTAGATGGTCCCTCATGATGAGATTTAGACTATGCATTTTGGGCAGGAATACCACAGAAGAGATACTGTGTCCCTTTCAGTACATCCTAACAGAAGTCACACGATGACTTACTGGTGATGTTGAACTTTGATCCCTTGGAGGTGGTGTCATCCTATTTTCTCTCTTTCTCTCTTGTGGTTATTTCTCATCCCATCTCCCTATAGGAATTGTTGCATTAGTAAGTATCTTGCAGGAAGATACTTTAAGACTGGAAATACCCTGTTTTCTCACCAAATTTTCACCTAGTGGTTAAGCACCCTTGAAGATTCTTGACTGAAATGATTGTTACCTACAATTACTTAAAATGTTTGCCAAATGGTCTTTTATCTCAGATTATTTTAACTCTTGAATTAACCGTGGTTTATTGTTGAATGCAGAAGTAGCTCTCAAACTTGCTCATACATATGTCCCAACAGATTTGACCACACTTTTTTCTTTTGCTATCTTTTTTAAAAGACTTGATTTTTTTAGAGCAGTTTGAGATTTATAGCAACATTAAGAGGAAGGTATAGGGATTTTCCACATCCCTCTTGCCTCCACAGACACACAACCTCTCTCATTGTCTGCTTCCCCCAGCAGAGTGGCACATTCGTTATAAGAGATGAACCTACAGTGACACATCATAACCACCCAAAGTCCACAGTTTGCATTACGGTTCACTGTTAGTGTTGTACATGTTATGGGTTTGGACAAATGGATAATGGACACCTATCCATCATTATAATATCACAGAGTATTTTCACTTATAAAGTTATTAGATGCTCATTTTCATAGAAGATTTAACTGGAAATATTGATATTGGTAATTATTATTAATCAGTCCCTAATTTAGGTAGTGTTTTAGTCGCCTGTGGTTAGGAGATCATACTCCAACATTTATTCTCTTTATCTTTTTTTTTTCCATTGAGGCATTTTATTTGCAAGTATGTATTACATCCCTAGAAAAAGAGTCCCAGGATTTTCCCTCCTGTGTGTTTTCGTCTTGCTTCTTCATGGTCCATGATGCCAGCTGAGGTTGTCAGTACAATGAAACCAAACTGGCGGGACGGGAGCAGGTTATTCTGCCATTTTTCTAGATCTTTCAGTTGTACATCAAATCTGGGGCTGATCACTCCACACTTGTTTAACCTGCCCGTGAGGTTCACAACAATTTTCCTCGCTCTGTGATCATCAGTGATTTTAAATTCGCCAATGTAACCATGCTTCATCATCACAGTGAGAAACCGGACGATGAATTTGGAGCACGGCCTAATTAGAACCTGGCGTTTGCCTCTCTTCTCAGCATTGTTAATGCTCTTGAGAGCATCTGCCAGGACATTCATGCTCACCGTTATGGTGGCACGGAAAGATGGCGGAAAGAGCTATTCTCTTTATCTTGATTAATAAATGGGCAGTGAGGGTAAGAGCTCAAGCGAATGCAGTCTAAGTCTCAGGTATAACATGACACAGGAAATAACATGATTACTTTTATTATTTTAACACTTGGATACATATTTTCATTTTCCAATTTTAATTAACTTTAATTTCTGTGTTTTTTAATATTTGTTTTTGAGGTACTGACCAAAGAGCAGATTTGTACTTGGAAGGAAAAGACCAGCTTGGCGGGTGGTTTCAATCTTCTTTATTAACAAGTGTGGCAACAAGGAAAAAAGCACCTTTTAAGTAAGTGTTAAACCTGAGCTAAACAAGTCTTCGCACTTTGAGTACTTCTGCTGGGTACTTGCTTTATTGCGCTTCGCAGGTACTGCATTTTATTTTTACAAATTGAAGGCTCAAGACTTCCGTGGAGGAAGTAGCTGCAGATGTGGTAGAAACGGCAGGAGACCCAGAGTCCGAAGTGGAGCCTGAAGATGGGACTGAACTGTGCTATCTCCTGATAGACTTTCACAGATGAGGGGTCGCTTCTCGTGGATGAACAAAGAAAGTGGTGTCTTGAAATGGAATCTGCTCCTGGTGAAGAGGCTGTGCAGATTGTTGAAGTGACAGCAGAGGATTTAGAATATTATATCAGCTTAGCTGAGAGAGCAGCAGCAGGGTTCCAGAGGATTGGCTCCAAGTTTGAAAGTACTATTCTGGGTAAAATGCTATCAAATACCACCTGAAACAGAGAAATGGTTCATGAAAGGCCGAGTCAATCACTGTGGCAAACTCCGTTGTCTTATTTTAAGAAATTGCCATAGGGGCGCCTGGGGGGCTCAGTCGGTTAAGCGTCTGCCTTTAGCTCAGGTCCTGATCCCGGGGTCCTGGGATCGAGCCCTGCATTGGGCCCCCTGCTCGGCGGGGGACTGCTTCTCCCACTTCCTCAGCCCCTCCCCCTGCTTGTGCTCTCTCTCTCTCTCGCTCACTCTCTCAAATAAATAAATAAAATCTTTAAAAAAAAAAAAAAGAAATCACCACAGCCACCCCCACCGGCAGCACCCTCCACCCTGACCAGTCAACAGCCATCAACCTCCCCCAGCAAAGGGATTACAAGTTGCTGAAAGTTCAGGTGATAGTTAGTATTTTGTAGCAATAAAATATTTCTAAATTAAGGAATGTACCTTGTTTTTTTAGACATAAAGCTATTATACACTTAATAGATTACAGTGTAGTGTAGACATAACTTTGGTGTGCATTGGAAACCAAAAAATGCACTTGACTCACTTTACTGCAGTAGTCTGGAGCCAAAGCTGCCGTATCTCCAAGGTATGTCTGGATATAAAACACCTTTATTAGCTTAATCTTTTGTTTCATGAGAGAAATAAGAGTTTGAAGTAAAAAAGAGAGAGACAAAGGAGACAGTAATACAGAGAAGTCTTGTCACTGGTACACCCTGTTATTCCCACAAGAGGTAACATCAGCATTGACTGGAACAGTGGGGACATCTGTGAAGAGCTAGATCTTGAAATACGGAAGACTTGACATGGAGGAATACAGAGAGGGGCACTCTACGTTGATTGAAGACAGCCTGAGGTCTCATATCCTTATATTCGTAATATCCACAGGTGGCTAATGAACTGAAACATTCCTGTAGTGAATTTTGTTAGATTGTTGCTGTCTCACAATGAAAACCCATTCCAGAACAATTCCCGTTTTTGTTTCTTATATAACATGCTTTTAAACACCCGTAGAACAACAGATCTATTTGTCTCAAATTGTCTTTTTGAAAATAATTTTGAGATGATAATCTGCTCTTTTTAAGACATACTTTTTCCTGGTTAATTTTAATGATCAAAATCAATACATAATAGATGGTCAGGAAATATTTGTGAAATGAATGTAAACATCAAAAATTTTTCTACGTATAAGTAAAGAGCTTACTGTCTAACAATCATGATAAATAAGCAGCTGAGAATTAGACTTTCAAGAAAAGCTTTCATACATAATCTGTTAAGAAAAATCCTGTGTGTTTTTTTTTTCAAGCTGAGGTACTCTTTTTAAGCTATAAATGATCTTCAAAGAAATCATTTTAACTGTTTATTATCATAATGGCTGATTTGTCTTCTTAGGACAGTGGTGGTTCATGGATTCACCCTTGGAGAAAAGGGAGAAAAGATGTCCAAGTCTCTTGGGAATGTCATTGATCCTGATGTGGTCATCAACGGAGGACAAGTAGGTGGTTCTCTAAAACTTTTCTTTTGGGGCGCCTGGGTAGCTCAGTTAAGCGTCTGCCTTCGGCTCCGGTCGTGATCCCAGGGTACTGGGATCGAGCCCCATATCGGGCTCCCTTCTTGGTGGGGAGTCTGCTTCTCCCTCTGCCGCTCTCGTGTTCTCCCCCACTCTCTTTCTCTCTCAAATAAATAAATAAAATCTTTAAAAAAACAAAAACAACTTTTTTTGTTTTAATGCTTTTAAGTTGGCAGCCAAAACCTTAATGTAATTATTTCAGTGTAAAACAACAACAAAAATATCAACACCAACCATCTTTTATGCTAATAGCAGATGCCTTACCATGTTTTAAATCTAGACTCTTTTTTTTTTTCCTCCCAAATTTTTATTTAAATTCTGGTTAGTTAACATGTAGTATAATACTGGTTTCAGGAGTAGAACTTAGTGTAGATCTAGACTCTTAATGATTTTAATGAAAAAGAGAAGGGCTGGGATTGTGGCCCTGTTGGCTCATTTCAGGTCTGAATCTCTAATTAGGTCCTGAACCATGCTATCCACCTCCCCCCTCTCCCCTTTTTAAGATTTATCTATTTTAGAGAGAGAGCATGTACGTAAGCAGGGGGGAAGGACAGAGGGAAGGAGAGAGAGAAACTCCCCACTGAGTATGGAGCCCAACGTGGGGCTCGATCTCATGACCCTGAGATCATGACCTGAGCTGAAATCAAGAGTTGGACACTTAACTGACTGAGCCACCCCGGCGCCTGATCCCTTCTTTTAATTGAACTTTAAAAATTTGTGAAAATTTATTTAAAAAGACAAAAATTTACAGTTACATGGAAACAGTGTAAGAAAAAAATGAGATCGCAACTTCGTGTTTCATTATTATATTCTTGGAAATTATACAGTTTAAAGCAAATCATTGATGGACATCAGATCTGGGGTTGCTAATAATTTCCTTTATTTTGGAGTTGCTTTCAGAAAAGAAATCACTTGTCTGTTATTTTACTCCTTTGGCTTTTTACTGCCCTCCTGTCCAAGAATCCTTGCTGTATGTGGAGTTGCTGGGGAGTGCCGGAAGGCAAAAGCAGCCCCTGTATTCCCCTCCGCCATCAGAGAGGCGTCGGGGCCCCACTGCGGCCCCAGCTGTGCTAGAAGGATGTGTGCGGACACGCCCGCATCTGCGCAAGCAGCGAGACCGCAGAGCGCACGCTTTTGCAGTGTGGTTTATGCGCAGCTGATTCTGAGATTGTTAGCCCTGTTTCATTACGGTGCAGGGGGGTTTGATGCCCAAGTTGTGCTCAAATATTTCTGAGGAGGAATACCTGAAACATTTGATCACCTAATTAGAATTGAAAGCCATTTATATGTTTACATGTCTTTTTTTCTCCACTGAAAGGATCAAAACAAGGAGCCTCCCTACGGTGCTGATGTCCTTCGCTGGTGGGTAGCGGAGTCCAACGTCTTCACTGAAGTGACCATTAGTCCATCTGTACTTAATGCTGCCAGAGATGATATTAGCAAGGTCAGAGTCATTATTCTTCCTGTTTCTGAATAAAAGGTCAGCTAAATAACTTTTTTTAAAAATGAGGAACATTTTGTTTGGTATTGCAAAACAGCAATGGGAAATGAGTTTCTACATGTTGTGAGCATTTAAAAATAATCCTGTGTTTGTTTAAAAATATTAATAGTGTAATCCTAAAAACTTTATATACTGTCTTTTATACTTTATAAAATATAGTATAATACAAAATTATAATTTCATATACTTCTTAAAAAAAATATTTATTTATTTGACAGAGACCTAGCGAGAGCAGGAACACAAGCAGGGGAAGTGGGAGAGGGAGAAGCAGGCTTCCCGCCAAGCAGGGAGCCCGATGCGGGGCTCGATCCCAGGACCCTGGGATCATGACCTGAGCCGAAGGCAGACGCTTAACTGACTGAGCCACCCAGGCGCCCCTAATTTCATATACTTCTCATGTGCTCAATGACCTTTCACATTTATTCCATTTATCTTTATTTTTGCCCGTGAAGCAGGTGAAAATAACATTCCTACCTATACAGATGGACAAACTGGGCCACCGAAAGGTGGTTTGACTTTATAAGGTTACAAGAAATATAATGAAAAATCAGTCTTCATGTGTAAAGTCCAGGGGTTCTTTCTGTAACTCAGCTATTGAAATGAGAGTCTCTTTTTTTGCATTTGTAGTCTCATTTAGGAATGATATTTTTTAAAACAGTATCCCATTAAGAAAGTAACATGAGTTGTATAAAAATTATAGAAAAATAAAATAACTTTTCAGCAAGAATTGAAGGCCTCGTATATTTTTTGACTGCGTATTTTTTCTCAACATTAATAGCTCAGGAATACACTCCGCTTTCTTCTGGGAAATGTCGCTGGTTTCAACCCAGAAACAGATTCTGTTCCTGTTAACAATATGTATGTCATAGACCAGTACATGCTACACTTACTGCAGAATTTAGCAAACAAGGTAAGTATGAATTAATAAGCTCTTGGAAAATAGAAATATCAGTACTGCTGAATGTTGAAATTGGCATTGTGTGCCGGCAGAACAGATACTGCTAGAAATCGTAACCATTGCCCTGAGAAGAGTTGTACTTGATAAATTCCACACATTCTAAGGTTGACTTCAGGTATGAAGTCTTAGGATTTCTTTCCTGGTTTTTCAAAAGACTATCAGTACCTGGTGGAAACATAGGCCCAGACTTCCCCTCAGACAACATTTTTCTCTCAAGATCAGCTTTATGTATTTCTCCAACAAGAAGGAATAAAGTAGGGCCGTATTTTGTCTGCAGATGAACCCATCAAAGTATAGAAATAACTGAAATGACTATTCCTATGTGTTTTGTAAGATACTTCTCATTTATATATAAACACAGATAATGTGTTTTCTCAAAAATTGGAAATGTGGTTGCTTCCATGTACCGTTAAGTCAGAGACATGCAGATTTTTGCCCTATTTTACTTTTCAGGCATAAATGAGGCAACATTGGTAACTTGCATTCTTTGCTGTTTTATAATGGTGTAGTTTATCAGTTTAAACCCAATCCCTTCCTTTGATGAGTGTTCTGTCTAGTTCCAAGAGTAGAATATTCAGTATTTTCTGACGGTAGTTGAATTTGATACCCAGAAATGTTTGAAAGATCCTCAGTCACTCTTGCATGTCTCCTTTTTTGTAGTTGTCTGCCTTTGAAACATATTTTGACAAGGTACATATTTTGCTCATGATGACTTGCATTTTTGTTGGCTTACCCCAACTTCCAAATTTATTTTGGCTTTTGTCCCCTAGATTACTGATGCATATAAACAGTACGATTTTGGAAAAGTTGTTCGGCTGTTACGAGCATTTTATACCAGAGAGCTCTCTAACTTCTATTTCAGCATAATCAAAGACCGGTACGTATGACTGAATATTAAAATATTCAGCTATTTCTTGAGTGTCTACAGTGGCGAGCAAGATGGGTGACACTGTGCAGTTATTAAGAAGTTGGGTTCTCAAGTCAAGTGATAATACAAACCTCATAATGTGATTATGAAAAGAGAGAATGTAAGGAATGTGCTTTGCGCTGCGTTTGAGGAAGTCAGTGCTCAGTAAGGAAGAGGTGCCAACATGAGGTGACGAGTATGGTACCTCTTCTTGGGAGTTTGTAAATTTTGAGGAGGAGAGACAAATATACAGGCACCTGTTACCATGATGACACATCGTGTAGATCAGTGATGCGCTTTTAGAGGAAGGCTTGGTGCTTGGTCTTCACTGATAGCAGCCAGGCCTGTGTGAGGGTTGGCCCCAGGCCATCGGCACCTCCAGGACCTTACACGCAGGGATTGGGACTCCCTCCGAACACACTGCTAGGACTGGAAGAGAAGTAGCCGCAGCTAACACCTCCGTCGTCCTCTAACACACGGTTGGCCGTCTCAGCCACGCGGGGGCTGCGGCACAGCTGCTGAGAGGTGCGGAGGAGGGAGGTGGGGTGGAGGACCCAGCCGTAGGGTTATGTGACCGTATCTGCTGCTTGAGTGCAGCGCTGCTCCGAACCATGGCGTTCGCCCCGCGGCAGGAAGGAGCCCGCCTGAGGCGCATCCTGCCTCCCGCCCTTTGTGTATCAAACGTCCCCTGCTGAACACATGCTTCTCGTTCAGGCTCTACTGTGAAAGCGCGGGCAGCCCCAAACGGCGCTCTTGCCAGACCGCGTTAGCTGAAATTTTGGACGTCCTGGTTCGTTCTTTTGCCCCCATTCTTCCTCACTTGGCTGAAGAAGTATTCCAGCACATACCCTACACTGAAGGTAAGGAGTACTTGATGTGTTCCTGAGATGAGAAAGGCCCTGGATGAGGACTGCAACCTCAGATCTCATCTACTTCGTGGAGGGGGCACTTTCTCGTCCACAGTGAGCGCTTTGTGGCAAAACATGTCTTGGTCCTTTAGTCCTTTGCCCTCGTTTGTCACGGAGTAGGACGGATTTCAGACAGCCTTCAAGCCACCTTGGGAGTGCGTTCTGAAGTGTACGGGCAGCTTGGCCATGCTGCAGAATCAGTTTCTTAAATACCTTTATAAGTGTCTGAAATGATGATGTAGGTTTTATTGAAACCAAGTGTAGGGCCTTTTAGTGGATATTTTTATAATAGTCTTTTCCCTCTGTATTAAGCTTATAGAAAATTAGGAACTATAGAAATTTAGAAAGAGGAGGAAAAGTCACTCATAATTTGTCTTACTATCCAAAGACAACTGTCAATATTGGGCTATTTTTTTCTATTTTATTTTCTTCTAGGCATCCTTTTTTCCTTTGGGATTTTACTATAATATTTTATCCTTTGTTTAAATTTCAAAATGTGAATATAAATGGTAGGCATTTAGAATGGCTCCATAATATTTACTGTAAGTACCAATTCTTGTTTCCCATGAATAGTAAATATTTAATGGTTAGATCTTTCTATACAGTTTGGAATATATGTAAATTACTTTCACTTATTTTTTATTTTTTTTATTACTGTTTTCTTTTTTTCAAAGATGCCCAGAGTGTTTTTCGTACTGGGTGGATCAGAACCAGTTCTGTCTGGAAGAAGCCTGGGTTAGAGGAAGCCATCGAGAGCACTTGCGCCATGAGAGATTCATTTCTTGGGAGCATCCCTGGTAAAAACGCAGCCGAGTACAAGGTCATCCTTGTGATTGAGCCTGGGCTGCTTTTTGAGATAATAGAGGTGAGTATCCGTTTGTCTCTTTGGAAGGGATGTTCGTATCCTACCGCTTCACCTGAAATTTGGCTTTTAAAAATCTCTGTATAAGTAAGGTTTTTTTAGTTTAGAGATCTTGTAAACCTGATATTATCACAGGTTCTTTGTTTCCTCCTTCTCTATGCTTCCTTTCCCTTCTACAAAACATGCACTCTGTTGCTACATGCTTTGTAAGTTGGGACAGGGAAGGTGCAACAGAGTCCTATTTGAAATGCACATCCTCAGGGCTGTTTAGGTAAGTGACAGAAACCGATGACATTATTATTACAATACACAAAAATTGAGGGTTTTGTGTTAAGGATCTAGTTTTCTGAGAATTTTGTCCATCTGGACCAGGTTCAAAACAAATCTAAAAAAGATTTCCATCTTTTTCTCAGGAGATTTGAAGAAAATTCATTTGCTCCAGCAAATTACCATGCCATCTCAAAGCATTCCTCCTATTTTTATTTCCAAAAGAACCATCAAGGTTTTCTTCTTGGCATTCTTAATGGTTCATTGGCCACATTGGCTTATAGCTTAACATATTGACTCAGGATTTTTTAATGCTTGAGAAGAGAATTGACAATATGTTTTTTAAAGTTTTACTGCTATCATAGTTTTCTAAAAATGACCATCTCACTTGGTTGGTATGGCAGTATTGTAGCCAATGAGGTTTATCCGAGGCGCGATTATTGCTGATTGGTTGGTAAGCTCAGGTTCAGTTTTTAGTAATGTAATTAAGATTTGAGGCTTGCAGTCTGTAGGAGATTATTGATCAGACAGCAGATAATTTAAGTAAGATACTCACATTTTAAAATTTATAAGTTGGAAGGCACCTGGGTGGCTCAGTCAGTTTAAGCATCCAACTCTTGATTTTGCCTCAGGTCATGCTCTTGGTCACCAGATCGAGCCCTGCATGGGGCTCGTGCTCAGCATAGAGTCTGAGATTCTCTCTCTGCTTCTCCTTCTGCCCCTCCCCCCACTCTCTAAATAAATAATCTTTTTATAAGTTGGGAGGGGTTTGACTCTGACTCCTTTATTTTATGAGCAAGGAAACTGAAGACCACTGAAACTATGACCTAGCTAAGGCTACCCAGCCTGGTATGGGGCTTTTCTCCTACATGTCTTGTGTCTTCTTGACTTCCTTAGTTCTGAGTAGTTAAGTTAAAAAAAATACAGCTTGTTTGGATCATTTATATTGGAAAAAATACTTTGGGATTTTTAAAAATAATGTATTTTTCTTAGGAATTACACTAGCTGTCAGATGGAGTTCTGAATCTATGAATTACTAATTGCATGAATTTGTTAAAACTGATCTCTTTGAATCTTCTTTTTCTTGAGTTTTTAAAAATTTCTATTTGAGAGAGTGTGCAAGCAGAGGGTGGGAGACAGAGAGAGACTCTCAAGCAGGCGTCACACTCAGCACGGAGCCCAACTCGGGGCTTGAGCCCGTGACCCTGAGAGCACGACCTGAGCCAAAATCAAGAGTCAGCCACTTAACTAACTAAGCCACTCAGGCGCCGCTGGTTTTTTTTTTTTTTTAAACAATGTCTGTATTAGCTTATAAACTTATTTTGAAGATCAGAATTACAATGAAAAGTATAAAAATGCTTATCAAACATCCAACTTTATTGTACTTGAGAATAGCTCTGTGCTTTATTCAGTTGGCACCTTTGGTCTGTGTTGCTAAAAGCAGGTCTATTTAGATAGTATCTTACCACCTCTCCTGATGTGGGAGGCAGGACACAGGGAAAAGCAGTCTGGGCTCTGAGGCTCACAGACCTGGGCTAGAAGTATAGCTCCACCACTTACTGCTTGAGAACCGTGAGTAGTTAACCCCTTGGAACAGGTTTCCTCGTTTGGAAAATGGGATAAGAAACACCATGATGATTAGAAGTAATGGACATTTAGCATCTAGCATGTGAAGTGCCTGGCACAGAGCATATTATATAGAGAGCACATACTATTGCCTGGAAATTTTTAATTAAAACCTTTCATTCTAGGGGCGCCTGGGTGGCTCAGTCGGTTAAGCGGCCGACTCTTGACTTTGGCTCAGGTTGTGATCTCAGGGTCATGGGATCGAACCCCGCATCCAGCTCCCTGCTCATCAGGGAATCTGCATGAGTTTCTCTCCCTCTCTCTCCCTCTGCCCCTCCCCCCACTCACTCACTTTAAAATAAAACTTTCATTCTAATTGATTTAATAGATTAGCTCAGGAGATAAGGGTAGTAAAGGGTCACTCACTGAACACAAGAATTTGCAGCGTTAATTCTTCTAACCTCAGTTTGCAGTAAACATTTAGACAGTAACCTTGGCATGCTTATTCCCAGATGCTACAAGCTGAGGAGACTTCCAGCACCTCTCAGTTGAATGAACTAATGATGGCTTCCCAGACAACTTTACTCTCTCAGGAACCACGATCAGTAACTACAGATGTAATTGAGCGCAAAGGGACATTCCTGATCAATTTAGAAGGTAAGGAAGAGGGGAAGATAACAGGTGAGATCTGGAGAACAGAGTGATAATCGTAGGTCGTCTCCAGCTTCGCAGGGGATCAGGTGTGTTCTAAAGGCAGGTATGTTCTTGGAATACATCTTTTTATGGAAACTGGCCAAGTTTCTAAACCAGCTTTCAGAAGTGTCCTACACGATGATCTTGGGAACACAGTGCTGGTGAGAGGAGAGCGCTTTCCTTCCTGTCCTGTGAATAATGGTCATCGTAGGTGACGTTAGTTGGCCTCACTCAGGATCCTGGTCCTGCCTAGCCTGCCCCTCCCCATTGTGGACTCGGAAATTTCTTACTTGCACACCCTATATTAAAAGATTTAGCCAATCTTCACGAAGGGTTAAGGAAGAAGTTTTATGGAACTCATTCCCACTGTGGGATCTCACGAGCAGGCAGTTGGTAGGTATTCAATAGGGGACTTTTGTCTGCCTACTTCATTCTCAGTGATGGCGTGGAGGCGTGGTCATGTAACACAATGGCCGCAGGTACTGTGGGGACGGTGACGCTCCCTGTGTTCCTCATGGTTGTTAGGTGCCATCAGGAGGCGGGAGGCTCATTTGTGGGCATCAGTTGAAGTGTGAGGCCTGGAAGCACTGACCCTGTAGTAAAGATTCTCACTTGCTTTTCACAATGTTAATGTACATTCTCTATATAATGGCTAGAAAATAATTTTCTTCACTGTATATTATTTAGGCTGAAGTCTGAGAGTACTAATAGTGGAGAAATTTTTGTTTCTTTTTGTCTAAAACAAGTTTTGTTTTTTTTTTTTTAAGAGAGGGGTGTGAAAGAGAGAGGTGGAGGGAGGGGAGGGGAGAGAGAGCTTGAGAACTGTAAGCAGGCGCCACATCCCACTTGGAGCCTGACCCTGAGATCATGACCTGAGCCGCAATCAAGAGTTGGGATGCTTCACCAACTGAGCCACCCAGGCGCCCCTAAACCAAGAAGGTTTAAGTGGGGACACTGCAGTTGGCACTATAATTTGGCTTTTTTAAAAATTCTTGTCTTGCTGGAGAGGCAGTGTAATTTACCAGCACTGAGCCCGGATGAAGAGCGAGAAGGCCTGCTTTGCCTGGGGAGTTCGAGAACTTGTGACTTGGGGAACATCAGTTACCCTCTCACTCGGGGTCTCCGATTCCTCAGCTGTCCTCGGGTCAGGGTGTGAGTCCACTGTCACGGCTGTTTACGTAATGTGGCAAATGAAGCCGTACTGACCAGCTTTCCCCAGGGGAGGGAGAAAGCTTTGAAAAAGAAACACTGGCAGAACCACTCAGGAAAGAGAGATACAAGTTGAAAGGCCTGTCAGTCTTCCTGTATCTTTCTCTCACAGGTGGGGATATTCGTGAAGAGTCTTCCTATAAAGTAATTGTCATGCCAACTACCAAAGAAAAATGCCCTCGTTGTTGGAAGTACACGGCTGAGTCTTCAGATGCACTCTGCCCCCGATGCACGGCAGTGGTGAGTGGAAAGTAAGAGCCACTCGGCCGTCGACAGCAGAGCAGGAGCACCCTGCGAGCACCGAACGCGAGTTCAGAGGGACTGTTTACAACACTGCAAAGAGGAAAGCCTAGGTTTAGGTAACGAATGGAAGAGTAAATGGTGGAGGATAAGGGTCAAATTTCAGAATTACAAGTTTTTCCTGTAGCAGATAAAAAATAATGTGTGTGTATATATATATATATATATATATATATATATATATATACACATGCAGAAAAATACAAATATGCAGATGGATCTCGATATATCCATAATGGATTTATTCAGAACAGAGACACTGGGTATGTTTGACTTTAAATGTGGCTGACCAGAAAATGTTTTCTATTTTATAAAGCTTCTTGACTCCATATTTAAGTTCTGTAACGTCTAAAAATAAAGGCATCTGGAAATTTACTGATACTGATGAAGTTGTAAAAATCAAGAAAAAAATATAGTCTTGAAGGAGAATGGCAAGAAGTGTGTTTCCCTTAAGAGACAGAGTGATTTCGTTCTGCCTTACTAGTGAACATCATCCTTTTCACAACAGCTAGGTTTTTTGTGTGCATTAGAAAGAAAACATCACCAAACTTGTTATTCTCATACAAGAGGGAAAAGAAAATCTTAATACTGATATTTATGAATGTTGAAACAACATGAAAGCTGAAAATTTATTTCACTAATATACATAAGTTCACAACAGTGGACACAGAAAATAGAAGTATGTACAGAATGTCACTACTTACAGTACATTACAATAGATAACAGCATTTTATAAACAATTCAGTATTGGATTAAAACCTTTCTAGGGACGGCTAATTCTATTCAGCAGAAATCTAACTTTTAGAAGCCCAAAAAATTCATTTCTGTCAGGGTGAGGGAGGGCTTTCAGTGTTGCCATGGAGTACTTTAAAAAGATTTGTCTCAAATGAAATGAACCACAGCAACTCAATAAGTGAACATTATATTCCATGTAAGCTTAGTATTATTAAATCTCTTTTGATTTTAAGTTGTAATTAACCACTTAAAAAAAGCAATTTAAATGTAACAGTGCTTACTTGTACCTTAGACAAATTTTTATAACAAAGAGTGAAACTCTCTCCATTTCTTATTTTTCTTTTTGCAAAAGTATGAAGCATTTAGAAAGTTGGTGATGTGTTCCTCTTCACCTACGTTTATCTGGCTCTTCTATAGAGTTCTGCATTTAAACATAACCTGAAATGTAGAAGTTACGATTATTTGAACACTTGTTTTTCTTCAGCATTATAAAGTGGAATTTAACAGGGTACAGATGCCCATTGAATGTTAATGAAGAAAGGTGTCAGGGGAGCGGGCAGTTCTCGCTAGGAAAACACTACTGTTACTGGCTTCCCATCAGAAAGTGCAACATACCTTTGTTTCAGAAATCACCCATCCCACATACAATCTAATTCCTTTATTTGTGGCTCTTTCTTGGTACAGAATGTATACACAGGTATTTTCTTCTCTCAGATTTATTTTAAAATGCCTTGATGAAACAGTAAAATATTTAACTGCTTTTCTTAACCATATAACTCAGAATTCAATTTTAAAATTCTTCGCACGGTAAACTTTAGGATCACAAATGTAACTACAGATTTGTAATTCAGTGATCTGTTATGGTCCTATGAACCATATTTCAGCTTATTAATATTCTCAACAATCCCCAGATCTGTGTGTCCTACGAGAATAAGTTTAACCAGCTTTATTATCTAACATGTTTATCAGGTACCCCCCTTCCCCCAAAAGTGATAATCGAATCAAAGTGAGGATGTAAAGTTTCTTTGACCAGCCTCCAAAATTCATAACTACTTTCAGAGTATGTAGAAAAATCACAGGAAGAACGAATCTTTTAGAATGCATATAACACGTGACTAGATAAAGCTAGAGAGGTTTACAAGAACTCACAGGACTGTGTCTGGATGGGCCAGTGGCGATCCCAGCAGAGGCGGGAGGCTGGACGAGCATAAGGTCCTTTTCGGTGCTGCTACTGGACACGGTGTGCGCCTCGGTCAGACTTACAGGCCCTCACCCAAATACCCAAGACCTCTTAAAACTTCTATCTTTCAAGATTTTTAAATTAAACAGTAATTATTAAGTTTTCGACAAGTCTTATTTGGATGTGATCTTTTAGTTAAAAATAATTTAAATTGGGATATCCGCAAACATGAGAATGTTTTCTTCATATCCTTGAGGGGCATACTCCTCAGCTTTATACAGTTGATAATGTTGGCTTCTTACAAGTAAGTGAAGCAACAAACTTCCGTATCACAATGAGTTACTATGAATAACAATTGTGATCCATGACAGAGAGCAGTAATTGCACTGCATGGCTACATTCCACAGATCTACCTTAATAAATATTTGGTATTTGTAGAACTCAAAACACTTTGTTTACAGAGTTTTGGTTAATCTGGTTTTAATCAACAAGTAATTATTCAGCACTTGGACTGCTCTAGGCACTCTAGGGTACAAAATTAGTTGTATTTTATTCCCTCAACCCAGCTGTGAGGTAGGTTTGTAAAGCTACAATATCACTAGGCCTTTACTGTTCCAAGAACAGATAACGTTACCATATCCCAGAAGCAGACATTTCTAAACACTTGTAGGAAAAATAAACTGGACTTAAATTTTTAGCATCTTTGCTTTTTAAAACATAAATTTTACAAGATAATACATTTTTACAATGACCTGATGTGGATACAACTTCAAATCTTGGCAAAAAGTAAATCTTAACTTACATCGTAATTAATTTTGCTGTGTTGCTTGCGTCTCAGAATCTCAGTTTTGGGAAGGACAACAGGTTAAGGGTTCTAATGTTTAGTGT
Source organism: Halichoerus grypus (assembly GCF_964656455.1). NCBI lineage: Eukaryota > Metazoa > Chordata > Mammalia > Carnivora > Phocidae > Halichoerus > Halichoerus grypus. The sequence continues at coordinate 144,132,067 of NC_135718.1, forward strand.
CCCTTCTGATGAATATGATGATCTCGAACCCATTCCTCCTCCAAAGCAAGGTCATCTTCCTCCGGTGGCGGCAGCATAAACCTCTGGGAAAGAACCCGTCCGCATCCAGAACTCCAGGCGGCAGCCCAGGATGTTGGATTTAAGCATGCCAACAAAAGCGAGTGGGATGTTTCTCTAATTTTACTGATGGGGACTATACATGAACACATTTGAAGTTTAATTACAGTAACATTTCGAGTACGAAATATAGAATCTGATAATAAGAACATAATCTGTAAATTATAACCCATTTGAAATAGCAAAGTTTACCCATAAAGCTATTTAAGTGCTTAAATTAGAAATAAACAGTAAAACATCTGTTAGTAATTAATGGTATAATTGATATTTGTTTATATTTTATTTTCAATATTAACCAAAGGAGTGGAATTTAGCCAGGACTGCACTTTTAAAAAGTAGTATGTATTTTTATTCATTTTACAAAAGAAAAAAGACATACTCCCTCCATCAAATTCCAGATCTTACTATGTAAAATTACCATGCACTAATTCATGTTCTAGTCACACAATTTGAGACCGGTTTCGGTAGGTAGGTGTCATAAAGAAGGGATAGATACGGCCTCCACAGCTTCAATGAGGTGTAAGGCTAAACTATACTGCCCGTGGTTTTCTGGTAAAAGCTCGATGACTTTATTTACTAGTTTAGCTGTCGTTGCAATTGGCACTTCTGTGTTTTGAAGATCTTGGGGGTTCTGCAAATGGGACACAAAAATAATCAGTTACACACAACAGTAATCGTTACTCACTTAAGAGTTGTCAGGATAGTTATTTCCCAGTAAGAATTCTTCAGAACGAGCTTAAACTCATAATTTAATTTTTCTCCTTAACTGTTACTAAATACGCCTTTAAGAAACCATCCAGTGACCCGACCGATCTCACGCGCTCCTACTAACCATGGCTTTCAGCCAAGTGCAGAGCGTGGGGGGAAGTCTGGCCAGCAGCTCCATTCCTCCTCTCGTCTGGGCGTGCAGGAGCGCGTGAGCCAGTCTCTGCCCCGTTAACACCAGCAGCTGCGAGGCGAGGACCTCCTTGTCGTGAACCTGGAGACTGGCCTGAGGAAAGGAGCACGGACAAGTGTGTATGTGGTGAGAGTTGGCAGAGGTACTTAGTCTAGGAACGGCTTTGCCAGTGAAGAGTCTAGTTCACTTCTGCGCTGCGGCCATGTATACAACCAAAAAAAAAAGTCCAAATCAAATTTAGCATTCAAAATTCAAATTTCTGCCCACTACCGAATTTTTCTTATCCCCTAATATCTCGATTCAATATGACACTAAGAGTCATTTTTTAAGTTTCTGGCAAAGAAAGGGAATTAAATCACATCATGACTGCTTAAAACCTTCTAAGGGCTTCTGAATGCACTGACCGACCGTGCGCTGTGCGACACTGGACGTAACTCCTGCCCACCTCCGCACCTCCTCTCCGACGTCTTCGTCCTCGCTCACTACGTACGGTCCCCCACACCGGCCCTCTAGCCTTGGCCCTTGTACTTCCATCATTTCCGCCTCAAGCACTGTTGGCCCAGTTTCCTGCGTGACTGGCTGCATCTCAATCTTGGGGGCTCGGTTCAGCTGTCCCCTCTGACCACCGTATTGTAGTAGCTCCTGCTGATTCCCGTGGTCCTGTTTCTCTTCACAGCGCTTCTCACCCGGTACGAAACGTAGCACGCTTGCGGCGCCGCAGCCTCGGGTCAGGATCTCAGAGTCGTGAGATCGAGCCCTGCGTCACGCTCGGTGCTGGGCAGGGAGCCTGCTTCAGTTTCTCTCTCTCCTTCTCCCTCTGGTCCCGACCCACCTCCCCCTGCTTGCATGATCTCAAAAAAAAAAAAAAAAAAAAAAAATTCAGCATGCTTTTCTGCTCCTACCAGCAGACCGTCAGTTCCATGAGGAAGGAATCCTGTCTGTTTTGGGTACCGATAGGTCCCTTTGCATAGAACAGGCCTGGCACACTGTCGGAGTTTATTAAACACAGGCCAGAAACAGGAATTTGGTTACACTTTTATATTTAATATTCTGTTGTTTTTGTGCCTAGAAGTCCTAACAAAAGGAAAAGCAAAAAAGCTCTACCGGAGACCTTATGGATTTTTTTTTTTTTTTAAAGATTGTATTTATTTATTTGACAGAGACACAGCGAGAGAGGGAACACAAGCAGGGGGAGTGGGAGAGGGAGAAGCAGGCTTCCCGCGGAGCAGGGAGCCCGATGTGGGACCTGATCCCAGGACCCTGGGGTCATGACCCGAGCCGAAGGCAGGCACTCAACCGACTGAGCCACCCAGGCGCCCCGACCTTATGGATTCTTTACTCCAACCATAATTTCTGTGACTTGAGCCCCCACCTCACACTCAGAGGGTGACATTACCTCTTCTCCTAAGTGGTCCGCACCGTAGTTGTAGAGCTCCCCCACGTAATGCCTTCGAACCACATCTTCACTAACTTGAAGGTGATGAGCCAAATCCACAGCTAGAACTGGCCAATCTTGGTCTTTCCCAAAAGGAGTGGTCGGTGCCTCTTCTGAGGACTCTCTGTCCTTCACGACTGAATGCTGAGCCTGGACGGCCGCACTGACGACTTTCAGTAAGAACTTGCCAACGGAGAAGGACACAGCACCGTCAGTACGCATCATTAAACAACGTCTAAATCACAGTAATTGGCTTTCCTGTCAATGAGGGTGGCTTTTCCGTGGAAATTATTTATCAAAAAGGAACGTATAATTGAAAGGAAAATTAGGTTTCAAGAATACTTTAGAAGTGGTCATTCTTTGAGGCCAGCTAAATTTTTCATTTCCTACTTTCTTCTGAGAGACAAAAATCAAATCCAGTAACTATAACTTACCTGTTGTCGTACAGAAATAAAATTTGGATCCATTTCTCCACTAGGTAATAACTGAATTGAAGTTAGGTCTTTGAAGAATGCATTTTTCCCCTAAAGAGAAAGAAAAGACCAAGAAAACGGCTAAGTATGGATTATTATTAAGGGAAGGACAGAAAGATTTTAAAAAATTAAGTCATCTAATTAGTAACTCATGGTTGATTCTACTTGAACAGTCACATTTTAGAATTTTATTTAATTTTTATAACAATTATCTAGTATGTGGTAGGCAGCCTTTGAGGTCTGGCCCCGCTTCCTCCTGGTACGCATGCATTGTGTCGTCCGTCCCCGCCCCGTTCCTTGAGAGGGGGCTGGACTCACTGCTGGCGAACAGAATTAGGCGGACGCGAGTGCCGCTTTCAAGATTAGATGACAGAAGGGCTGTAGCTTCTGCCCTGGTGCTCCTGTTCACTCTCACTTGCCGTGAGGGAAGCCGGCTGCCATGGTGTGACCTGCCCTATTTTGGGAGTGGTGCCTATGGCGAGAACAGTCTTGCCTGCCATCATGTAAGCTTGCAGGTGGATCCCCCTGCCTCCCCCAGTGGGAGCTTGAGATGGGACTGCAACCCTGGCTGAAACCCTCACTGCAGACTCATGAGAGACTCTGAGCCAGAGGCACCTAAATAAGGGGCGACACACATTCCCAACCCACAAAATGTTGTTTTCAGCCACTAAATTTTGAGGTAATTTGTTATGCAGTAACCAATAACTAAGACCTAGCATGTACTCCGCATCCTTTTAAACACACTTATTCAACTGTCTGAAGACACCCTGTTTAAGAGAACAGACGTGTATCTGAAGACCCAAAGCAGAACATCAGAGAGTTGGATTTCAGAAGTTCCTTGGAAGGAAATGTAATATGGAGCAAAGAGCACCGGCCTTGGGAAGTTGGGAAGGCCCAGGCTCTCGTCCCAGGCCTCCCACTTCCCGCTAGGCCATCTGGGTTTACAGACGACCCCATCGTCCTGGGCTGCTGTGTTTTGCCCCGCAGTCACCCCGGGTACCTTCTAATGGACTTTGTAGACCCAACTATCTAGGACCGTAGGTCACCTAGTGTGACTGCCAGTTAGGATAAAGCTCCTCATCCTTTAGTGCACTGCAAATTGGACATCGGGCTGAAAGTTTTTCCACAGGGGCGCCCCCATGGGTGGCTCAGTCGGTTGAGCGTCTGCCTTCAGCTCAGGTCATGATCCCGGGGTCCTGGGATCGAGCCCCGCGTCGGGCTCCCTGCTCAGTGGGGAGTCTGCTTCTCCCTCTACCCCTCCCCCCCGGCTCTCTCCCCCATCTCAAATAAATAAATCAAATCTTAAAAAAAAAAAGTTTTTCCACATACTCACACATAGTCTGTTACCCCGTAGTTTCCGCCCGGTGGTCTTAGTTATTGTAAGGGGCTGCCCTACACGGGGGCCTCTGGGGTGGGGGATGTGTGTGCACATGTGTAACACCATTTGGCATTTACTACGCTGCAGACACTGCTAAGCCCTGCATGTGCAGTACGTCGCTTCCCCCTCACAACAACCATAAGGTAGGCCCTGGAACGAGCACTTCTGAATGAGGAAGCGGAGGCGAGGGGAAACGCAGGAAGACTCACTGGCCTAGTAAACGGCAGGGCAGGGTCCTGACTCACTAGCCGCACCGCACTGCCTGTCTGCGTGAGTCTCAGGCGCGCTCCGCACCGCAGCACGATACGGGCTGAGACCGCCGGGCTTGTCCAGTTCTGGATGTGTTCGGTTTCACAAACTCCCTTTTTGGGGGGAGGACTGAGCTAGGCACTTCATTTTGGGTTTTCTTTAAAAAAAAAAAAAAAAAACTCGGGGTCTAGTGATGGAGAGGAATGGACGGATGTGATTTAAGGAAGAATCGACAAGAATGACTTATAGTCAATGTGGGGCTTGAAGGGAAGTTTCAGGAACTTCAAGGTTTCCCATCTGCGCCCACACAGGTAAGCACCCACCCTGCCGGGGGTTTAGGAGGAACAGCGGTTTAGGTCAAGGGCGGGGGGCTGAGGGGTGAAGGTGTGTTAGATAGGAGGTGTCTGAAGTCGCACAGCCCATCTGAAGAGAGACAGTTGACAGAAATACACGCTTCAGGGGCGCGCAGTTGGTTAAGGGTCCGACTCTTGATTTCGGCTCAGGTCATGATCTCAGGGTCGTGAGATCAAGCCCTGTGTCGGGCTCTCTGCTCAGAGCAGAGGCTGCTCGAGGATTCTCTCTCTCTCTCTCACCCCCCCACCCCCGCCCTTCCTGCTCGCGCTCATGCACTTTCTCTCAAGTAAATAAATCTTAAAAAAAAAGAAAAAAAGGAAATATACACTTCAAATTCAGGTGACAGGTCGGGCCTGGAGATACCCAGGAGGGAGAAAATGGGTCTATCCGAGAATATGCAGAACGAGAACGGCAGACAGCTGACAGGGCAAGACTCTGGAACCGGAAGAGTTACGGGAAGCCAGTATTACAGGCAGCCTGGCAGAGAACAGCGAGCAGAGAGCCCCCAGCGAGTGACCCCATACACGTCCCAGAAGCAGTGAGCAACTTGGATTACAGAAGGCAATCCTGCCTATCGTCCTGCCCGCGCCTGCTAAGCCCTCAGCTCCGAGACGGCTCTCAAGGCCTCCGAGGTCCTCACCTTACTATCGAAGAGTGAGAGTGGCTTCACGGCCTTCAGAGAAAACCTCATAACGGCATAGAGGACGGAGCAGAGGACGGAATGGTGCTCCACCAGCGGGTAGTGGATGTGCTTCTGCTCCAGGGCCAGCTCCACTATGGAGGTCGGTCCTTCGACCGTGAGCCACGCGTCCTCCGTATCCAGGACAGGCGCTTGCATTTCATCCCGGCTAACGTCGGCCTACACGTTTGGAGAATTCAGAATTGGAGAAATACGAGCTTGCAAATAAATATCTTAATGCGCTTACGAGGAGGAAAGTGCAAACCCCTTTTCTCCCCAGACCCCCAAGTGACAACAAAAAATCAAATCTAGTTCTTCATAAGAAACCACTATTTGGGGGGCTTAAGTCAAAACTTAGAAACGAATAGATGAAAAAAACCTCTTTCTAGAGTCCTTTCTTAAGTCCAATGATTTTAAAAACGCTTAATATCTTAGAGAAGGTTCAGAATGAAAATAGACCTCTTCTACCTCCATCAAAGTCTGAAGAAGATCCAAGCAGGAGCCAAGGAAAGAGGTCATTGCTGTGTCACTCATGCCCACATCCTGTTTGTAAGAAGGAACACGATTAGCACCTGCACAAAACTGCTACACGTACCACCAGAAGAACCCAGCACACCTGAGCGACGGACACTACGCTGGACAGACGGGCAAGAATCTGAAAGTCAAGGCATTGCACATTTTAATTTCTTTCTTGAGATTCAATGGATTTTAAAATTAGGCTTTAAAAAAGATGGTACCGCCATGGGCTTCATAAAAGCCGGTGTTGTTCATGTATCGTAAAGACGTGGCGTCATCAGTCGCCACGGATCATGGCGCTGCTGGTCTCGGGTGAGCTCGCTAAGGCACGCTAACCATGGTACGTGGTCAGATGCCACATGGCAGCCCGATCTGAGAAGTCGTCAGGAAACAGCCTGGTCTGGCTGCAGAGCGCCCTTCAGGGACGGAACTGAACCTTCTAAACAAAACCAGAATCCCCAAGCCTGTGAGCTAAAGACCACACTCATGCTGTGGGCAACAGGTCATTCCCATTGACTCCAAGGTGCCCCTGCATTCACCATCTTCTTTAAACCAACAACCAGGAAATCCCTCACATCCTAAGTACTTCATCCTGCGTCATTCACTGTGTGTGTGTGTGTGTGTGTGTGTGTGTGTGCACGCTGTCCCAGCCACTCTCAAGAGCACAGCATCAGAAATCCCCCACAGTGGGGTTGTCAGGACTATGGGCCTAGCATGGCTGGATTCACGTGTCCCAGAATTTCCTAAGGTGTCTGTAATAAGAGTATTTCAAAGTTCTGAGCAAAAGTGCTAACTTTTGCTTAATCACCGGCCTCAAACAGAAGCCCAGTATCCGTGGGCTGGAATCTTATTGAAGACCATTTGTACAATGGTTATTACATAAAGTAGCTAAAATTCCCTCATGAATCTGCTTCCATGGGACACTGGGCGCTGCAGTTATAAATTTCTAGTTGGAAGGTATCTGACAATCTGGAAAGGTAAATTAAAATTGGCCACAGTTCATGCCCTGTTTCCTTAACATCGTATTGTCCTTCCACGTTTCTCATCTCCTGATAGGTCATCAAAATGGTAAAAGGCCAAGCCCAGCCGTGCAGTGAATAAGGGGCTCCGTAAGGTGCCGGACGGACAGCTCCGCGTCTCATTAAGGGAGATCCACTCACCCTTCGGCACAGCCTGTCCTTTGGGGATTTTCCAACCTAAGAACGGGACACAAAATACTGTATTTATTTAACAATTTAAATAAAAAGGCATTACTATGGTACTATAGGAAGTAAAAAAGTAAGCAAATTAAAAAAAATAAACTCAGCTATAAATAAATGTTGGTTCTACTCATTTATTACACAGTGCAATTAACTTTGTGGTAGTGGACGTGCTTCTGCTCCAGGGCCAGCTTCTGGAAAATATATTATGAAAAATACATCACTGGGCTCACAAAATAATCCTTTTCAAAAATAATATTTTTGAATTAAAAAAAAAAAACAACTCTAAAAATCTGTTCCTCACTTTGTACAAATAACTGTTGCCTTAAAGTCCAGAACCAAACTCAAGGCTATGAATAAAGAGCAGCGAAGAGTTTTGCTTGTTGATAAAGATACACAATAATGTTAAATGGTCAGAAGAAAGGAAAAACAATCTGGTGCGGACAGATGTCATATTCCTAGCTCAGAAAACAGGATGATCTTCTCGATTCATAAGTACTTGGTGAGTTCTACTGCATACTTTATACAACACGGTAATAAGCAGGAGATGCAGTTCTGCTCTTCGGGAACATGGCTGGATAAGAATTCCCAGGAGGCAGGAGATCGACCAGGGCAGACGGGACTCCAGCACCAAGGACTCTCTGCCTTGCTGCCTCTCACTGAGATCACTGCAATGGCCTTCAAACAACCACACTCGGTCCATCCCAATCCCAACATGTTTCACCGTTGCCAGAATCATCTTTTAAAATGCAAATCTGAACGTATCGTTCCTCTGCTTACAACCGCCCCAGTGTCTTTAAGATAAAATCACAGCTACAGTGAGCCCTCACACTAGGGGCCAGACCCTACGCTGGGCAGTTTACACAGAGTGTTAGAAAACCCCAAATCCACAGTCCGCCCAGGAAATACTCCATGCTCTGCTTCCCGCTCCTTCCTCCGGCCTGTGCTTCCAGCACACGAAGCTCCTCGCAGCTCTGAGCCAAACATGGATTCTGCTGGAATACGTTTCCTTCTCACCCACGGCTTCCCACTGACTCACGCATCCTCCACAATTCAGCTCAGAAGCCTTCCCTTTGTCTCGTTATTTACTTCCTCTTCTCAGTCCCCAAAGCACCCTATTTACCTTTTGGACTGTGAGTCCCTGGAGGGCAGGGGCTGGGACTTGCAACTCCGCAACCACAGCACTTAGCACAGTCCTTGGCACGTAAGAGATACTTATAATAAATATTTATCGAATGAATCATCAAAACTCTCTGCGTCCTCGTTCAGGACTGTTTAAATTCAAATCCACATTGTGAGGCTCAAGCGTGGCCGTCGATGTGAGAACGGTATAAAACCACAGTGACACCACCTAAAAAGCTTCGCACGCACTGCTCTTCTCCCGGAAGACGGCAGCCGGAGGGGAAGGAGAACGTGAGGCCGGCAGCAAGGCCGAAAGGAGCGAGTGGGGGAAAAACACTGAGGCGGGCCAGGAAGGTGAGCACACGGGGAAAACCAGGTTTAACTAGAAAAACGTGTTACCAGTCACAGCAAAGAAAGCATTTTCAGGGGAGCGGTGGCCCAAAGTGGGTCTGGATGGAGTGCTCATGGTTTAGGAATGTCTGTCCATGGACATCTGAAAGAACATGCTGTCATTATGGTGGTAACTCTCCTGACATCCGCTTACCCGATGCCGCTTACATTCTTGCCGGGCCTGGGAACACACTGACCAGGGCCCCCCGGGTGCCCAGCTGGGGGGCGGCGGCTAGTCCTGTGCCCACGTGCGATGTCTGTTCCTAACGCTACTTAGGCTTTTTGTCATATGTAATAATGGAATGATGTCACTTAATTAACTGATAAAATGTGAGTGAGAAGAAAAAAGGGAGTTGTTATACGAACAGCAGGTTGAGTGCTTTAAAAAGCTGTACGGAGTAGCTGACTCCGGGCTCTACTGGAGGACATGCAGAGGAAGCAACGACAAAGATGAGGGCGTAAACTTTAAAATCTAAAGATTTTGTACTCAGACTGCATCACCACTTTATAAAGAAACAGGATCTAGAAATCACACGGAAGGCATCAGCGGTGAGTTTTCTGTAGGAAAACCAAAGAAGGACGGCAGCTGACCCCATTCAAAGAAAATACCTTGGTCCTACACCCAAAGATTGATGAGTTAACTGTACATTTGTACACTTTAATTAAAAATAAGGTGCAAATCCTTCCCTCAATCAAGCACAAGCCTCACTCTCTTTGCTTAAGAGGCATTTAAAGGAAAGTACTCTCGAGGATCTGGGAGGTTCTTCTTCAGGTCATCAAAATGCCAGCACTGGGCATTACATTTAACTGAGCATTAGTAAAATGTAATATCAAATAAAAAATAGTCTAACAAGGCCCACTGTAAGTAATCTTTCTAATATCAATCAATCAAGGAAAGAAAACAAGTATATGAAATTTAAAATTACCTTACCTTATCCATCAAGTATGTAGCAGCAGAAAACCTTTTCACCAAGAATGTATTCCACATCATCAGAGCGATGCCTAGATAGCAAGTATAAGTAGTAAGTAGAAGGCTTATCTGTTTTTTCTTTTATCATACTTAACAAATTACTGTCTTTCCTAAGCTTATAAAGCTATATGGGCTATTTATTTAGGTATCGTTTCTTACATCTTATATAATATTTGTAAAATTAATAAAAACCTTTATCTTCAATGATAATCAGAACTGAGCTGTGTAAGAGGATATCCAAATGGCTAAAAAGCCTAAGAAAAGATCCATATCATTAGTTATGAGAGAAATACAAATTAAAATCACAAAGAAATATCATTACACAACCAACACAAAGGCTAAATTTTTTTTAATGACAGCACCAAGTGTCGGGGAAGATAAGGAAACAACTGGAAAGTTCATAGATTGCTGGGGGCATCAGAAAGTGATAAAACCACTTGGAAAACTGGCCATATCTACTAACGCTATGTGTCTACCATATAACCCAGCAATTCTACTGCATAAAGGAACACAACGATATGTATAAGAGTGTTGAGAATAGCTTTATTCAAAACAGCCAAACGAGAGAAACAGCCCAATGTCCAAAACTGATTTTTTTTCATATGTAACCACCAAATAAAGTGACATATAAGGAAGTAATAAAAAACAAAATACAAAAACCACCACACAAGAAATCTGGGCTATATACTTCCATATTCAATAAACCATGGCATCAAAATTTCTGAAACTGTTGTCCATTAGACAGCTTCAACACGACATTTCCCGTGCGGTCCTTCCTCTGCAGGTGGCTGCTTCTGCATCTAGGGGTGAGGGCCTCGGGCTGTGGAGAAGCCAGGAGGCTGACTCACTGTACAAACAGGTAAGTCTTAAATACTAGCCCCACAGAATTCTCTAGAGACCCTATTTTCCAAATGAGTCACTTTCAATCTTCTTTTTTCCCCCCAGGAAGAAGGTAAGATTCTAAGAGATGAATAAAATTTTCAAGTTTTCTTCACATAAAATGAGACATTTTAGAATTTCTCTAATTTGATGTCATACCACCTGCGAGAAGGTGGTACCGGTGAAGAGTAAGTACTTCCCGAAACTTCATCACACGCACGGCAGGCTGCTACCTCCCGCTATGCGGCGCAACGTCTAGTGTCACCACTTAGTAAAATAACTAAGTAGCCTCGTGCCGAGCCCCTCCATTAATTCCTCCAGGGAAACCCATGTATCTAATGGAAGCCGCAGCCTGTTTACAACGTTTCCACCACACTGTCAAGGACGCACCAGCGGCCCCGTTACGGCGGCCAATGGAGAACATTCACACGAATTAAAAGAAGCACAAGACTGTACCGTATATTCTTAGGCTCGTGGCTACCTAACTTTTTCATCAGCAACTTCAGTCCTGACAAGCCTAGCCCTCTTTCCTTATCTACCTGTGACCTAAAAAGAAAATCAGTGGTTTATGTCGAATATTCTCCTTACTTCTCCCCTCACATCCCCTTCTGAAGAGCATTTTCCCAAGCAGTTAAAAGACAAGTACTTTGCATGTCACGATACACATACACATACACAGTTACGTGTTAGGAGGTAGGACCATCAGATAAAAACTTAACAGAATATGAACTTAAAGATTCCTGCCTCTTTTGAATCCACCAGTTATATTTTTATTTTTTTAAAGATTTTATTTATTTATTTGACAGAGAGAGATAGTGAGAGCAGGAACACAAGCAGGGGGAGTGGGAGAGGGAGAAGCAGGCTTCCTGCCAAGCAGGGAGCCCGATGTGGGGCTCGATCCCAGGACCCTGGGATCATGACCTGAGCTGAAGGCAGACGCTTAATGACTGAGCCACCCAGGCGCCCACCAGTTATATTTTTAACACTTATTTACTTACCATTCTGAACATGTGCATTAAGAATGTGCTTCAAGTGTTCTATTGACCTAACGAAAAAACGTGCTTCCTTACATACAGGAAGGAAAAGAGAGAGAGAGAGAGAAAAAAAAAGAGGTATCATTTAACAGATGTTTCAAACACAATGGTGACTTCTTACATAAATTTCTACATAAAGCTACCCATGAATGTGGTGATAAGAACATGGAAGTATTAGGCAAAAGAAAATTTTTCATAGGACAGTGTCAATGGTCTCTCCTAAATTCACATTATCTATATGATGATTGATACCTAGAAAAACCCCAGGTCATATATGCTGACATCTGGAATCAAAAGTCACTGTGGCTTGTGACAGGACAGCAGTGTTTTCTCTAATAAATACTTGAATTTCACACAGATGTGGGTTTACTTTGTAGCAAATATCATTCATTCATTATTCAACATTTATTGAGCAATTACTATGCACCAGGCTGTCTGAGGCGCCAGAGATACTGTAATGAACAAAGAGACCCAAATCCTTGCCCTCACTGAGGTTACATTCTAGCAAGGGAGCTGAATAAATATGGTAAGTAAATTATACAGTAGGTCAGCGATATGTGCCAAGGAGATAAACTAAAGCAGTGAAGGGGAACACGTCTGAAATTCAACTCCTTCTAATCGAGGTAGTTGCTTACGTAACACTCATATATAGCATGTAAAACCGATGAAATCATCCAGATCTTTGCTAAATAATTTTATAGCTACAAACACTAAACATACCACCTTTGATAACACATATCAGTGTTAGCGATTTCCCACAGATAATTTCAATTGTTTTGATCCTAAGGAAGCTGTGTGTAAAATGATGGAACTGAAGTAGGGCTCGGATGGGGTAAAGAGAACTACTTAACAAGAAAAAAAAAAAAAGAAATATGGCCACTTATTTGAAATATTAACAATTTAAATAGACAATGATAACACCAGTCAAAATGGCAGGCACTATGCATGCATTTTCTCTAGAAACTGCTACAACCCTTCAAGATAGCTACAGTCCTCATTTACTTTTAGTAGAAAAATCAAGAACAAAGGGTTCAGAAATGTTCCCAGAGGTCATACAGCTGGTGAGCAGAGGCAATGGGGCTTGACCTCAGCTCTGTGTCTGCAAGCTGCCTTCAGTTTATAATGAATGATGTAAAACAGTTTTCTTCTTACATATCATTGTGTTAGACCTGAATCTGGAATTAATCTATTCAGATTTTAGAAACTATTATGTCCTTATTATAGTCCTAACATTCTTTTTTCATGTAGGAAAAATCTTCATTTAAGTAGAGAGCCCAAACACAATTATCATGCAGGCCACTGAAGAGGGTGACTCGAGGGCCATCAGGAGGGTCCCCTGGGCTAAAATCACTTTTTGGTCAAGATTTAATTGATCAAAGCCCATTCGTTTGTTTAAAGCACTTTTAAAAAAAATCTTTTCCTTTAATATGTAAGTGATTACATATTAAAGACAACATTTTTTGGGGGGAGACAGAGTATCATTAATTAATGTATTAGTGTGAATTGGTTCATCAGTGAGATTTTTTTCTTCAAAAGTGCAACCTGACATAAGGACAATAAAGTAGTTTGCTTTGAGAGGGATAATTTACCAGAGCAGGGAGACCTAAGTGAAGGACTTACTGGCAAAGAGGAATATCCATCCTATGTTTTTACATCTTACTTAATCCTGGCATCAATCCCGAAGGATTGGCACCTTCATTAAAAAAAAAAAAAAAAAAAAGGGTAGAGGAAGGAACAAACAGTTTCTGAGATTCGTGACTGGCCCAAACCCAGACACTTGTCAGAAATTCAGCTAGGACCCAAATTCAGGTCTCCTGCCCCCCAGCTTGGGGCCTTCTTCCTATTCTGCTTCCAGACTATGATTGTCCTGGGAGAGAAAGTGGCAGAAAATGATGCCCCAGCAGAGAGCTGAAAAGGCATAGGCTAACCCTGGACTAGAGTCAGCCTTGTACACAGCATGGCTTTCTTGATTTTTCTGAGACAAACATAAGAGAAGTGATGAACAAACACAGGGATATCTAAACAAGCAGACACAGGTTAACATCAGGATCTTCACCCTGGCTTTTATCCTGATAACTACGATATTAAAAAGTTTCTATTAAGTGGGTGCCGTCTCATGTAGGAATTCAAAAGGAAATAAAAAATATACTTATCACAACCTAACTAGGATGGGGCAAAACACACTGGCTTTAAAAACAAAGAAACCTAGGCTTAAATCCTGGCCCAGACCCTGACTTAGCAGTGTGCCCTGGGGCATGGAACTGAACTTCTCTGAGCCTAGTTTTCCCTTCTCCAGAGTGGGGTAGTGACAATGTCCATACCTCACAGGTTCTCTGTGAGGACTGAGAGAGAATGCATGAAAAAGGCCTAGCACAGCTCCTCGTACAGAGGCATCCCAAAGGGGAAAAGTTCAGTGTTTACAGTAAGTTACTGAATTAAACAGTCCCACATATATACAACATGAGCACAACAACAGAATTAACAGGAAAGAAGGAGCGAGAATCTTACCTCTGGATCTTTATTCCACTGCACAACATACTCCCAACAGCAATGTGCGTGCAGCACGTCTAGCTCAAGGCTACACGGAAACTGCTTGTAGGCTAAATGCAGCAAGTCTGAAAGCCACAGGAGAGTGACAGATTTATTATTCTTTCCCTAACAAAGACGCAGCCACATCCCCTCCACTCTGGACTGTATACTTCTCCGTATTTATGGATTACCTGGTATGGCTCCTAGGTTCATGTCCACCTCTGACACTTCAAGTAAATCTCTGTTAATACCTTCTTTGGGTTCATCTGGGTTTTCCGCATCTCCTTCCTTATTAGCCAGTTTTAATACTTCAGGGCTGAAGTCCTGTTTAAATACCCACTTGGCTACACTGTCTGCAATGCCACCTACAGTGTGGAGGTAAGAAGATGAAAATTTACAGTGCTCACCAAAAACAGCAAGGGCAAGTGGGATATCTGGTATCTAAGGACAGCTCTATACGCCCATGTTAGATACATATAAATGCATGTACCTATTTGTATACCACACAGCTTCCATGTCCACAAATTCAAAATATACTTTATCAGACACAGATGAAGGGGTGAATACATCTTTAAAACACTTTCATTCATTCATTCATTCATTTATTTAAGATTTTATTTATTTATTTGACGGAGACAGACACAGCGAGAGAGGGAACCCAAGCAGGGGGAGTGGGAGAGGGAGAAGCAGGCTTCCCGCTGAGCAGGGAGCCCGATGCGGGGCTCGATCCCAGGACCCTGGGATCATGACCTGAGCTGAAGGCAGACGCTGAATGACTGAGCCACCCAGGCGCCCCCATTTATTTTTTTAAAAAGATTTTATTTATCTGAGAGAGACAGAGGGAGTGAAAGAGAGCACAAGCACGGAGAAGGGCAGAGGGAGAAGCAGACTTCCCATGGAGCAGGGAGCCCGACACAGGGCTCAATCCCAGGACCCTGGGATCATAACCTGAGCCGAAGGCAGACACTTAACAGACTGAACCACCCAGGCGCCCCTAAAGCATATTCATTTACATATAAGTGAAACAGACTGATTAGTATGATACCTATCGAGGCTTCTTAGGGCAACATATTACTTTTAATAGTCAACTAACTTGCCGACATGGAATATTTATGGGCAAAATTTAGCCACATCTAAGAAACATGATGCTATGCCATGTTTCAATCATCGACACAGGCCAAAAAATTCTAAATGCAAACTGAAAAACACTCAAGACAAAGAGTCCTGTTTATTACCTAAAACAAATTATACATTCTTCTATAATTTATCAACACCTTTTCTTTCTTCCTATTTTGATTCAAATATAAACCTTTCCACAAAAAGAATGCTTCACAGTAAAATCACCATTATCAGGGATAATAAACGGCAGCAGTGTGCTGGGTATTCCAATTTCTTATGTTTGACTTCCAAATCATTTGGTAATTTCCATTCCAGAATCAAGCCCTGGCTTATATTGCTTAGGTTAGTATCACAGTGATGGTCCTACCCTATCAGCAGGTGGCAGCAAGGAGTGTAGAGTTTATAATTTAAAAATTTTCACAAGTCTTTTAAAAAACATAATTTATTTAAACTTAAAAAAAAAAGTTTCCATTTGCATGGAGTATCTTTTCCCATCGCTTCTCTTTCAGTCTCTGTGTGTCCATCCATCTAAAGTGAGTCTCGGGCGCCTGGGTGGCTCAGTCGGTTAAGCGACTGCCTTCGGCTCAGGTCATGATCCCAGGGTCTTGGGATCGAGTCCCACATCGGGCCCCCCGCTCTGCGGGGAGCCTGCTTCTCCCTCTCCCACTCCCCCGCTTGTGTTCCCTCTCTCGCTGTGTCTCTCTGTCAAATAAATAAATAAAATCTTTAAAAAAAAAAAAAAAGAAGGCAAGCGCCAAGACGGCATCCGCAGCCTATGTTCCTCGAGAGCAGCTCCGGAGGCCACTACATGTGTGCCAAACCTAAATTTAGCACACTTATAATTAAAGTAATTACTAGTAGGTGTTGCTCGTTGCTATGTTATTCTCTGGCTGCTTTAATCATTCCTCTGTTCCTTTATTCTTCTCTTGCTCTCTTCCTCTGTGGTTTGATAACTTTCTTTGGTGGTATGCTTATAGTCCTTTATCTTTTGTGTATTTACAACAGGTTTTTGCTTTGTGGTTACCATGAGCTTAGAACTAACAACTTGTATCTGCAACCGTCTGATTGGGTGAGTTCTACTGCCCTGCCTTTGGGTTCACTGGTCCTTTCTTTTGCTTCACCTAGTCTGCGGCTGAAACCCTCTAGCATATACTGAGTTCAGTTACTGTATTCTTTAAGCTCTGTGATGTCTACTTATTTTCCATCTCTTTGAAGTTATCACTATGTTCATCCATTCTTCTCCCCAGTTTGGTGAGCATTTTTCGGACTATAATTTTGGACTTTTTATCAGGAAAATGACTTATATCCATTTGATTAAGGGTTTTTTTTTTTTCTTCCCTGAAGTTTTATCTTGTTCTTGGACTTGGAACATATTTCTCTATTTCTTCCTTTTGCTTGACTCTTCCAGTCTTCAAGGAGTGGCCTTGGGTAGGAGATGAAACTTGTCGTTTATCCAAGCAGCCCAGTAGATTTTTAAAAGCTCCCAGTAGCTGAGGATGTGCCAAGACCAGCCAGTGTCCTGTAAGAGAGGATCTTCACACACCTACATTCAGGCTGACTGAAAGCCAGAACCTCAGGTATCAGCTTTCTTCTATTTTAAGATTTATTTATTTATATGAGAAAGAGAGAGCACATACAACACAAGTGAGAAGGGCAAAGGGAGAGAGAATCTCAAACAGACTCCATGCTGAGCACAGAGCCCAGGGTAGGGCTCAATCTCACGACCTGAGCCGAAACCAAGGGTCGGACGCTGAACCAAATGCACCACCAAGGTAACTTGTCAGACATCAGCTTTTAAAAGTATGGGACCACAAGCATAAGCTCCACTGGCCACCAGAGCCAGGGGATCTGGAGATGTCCCCTGGGTGGCAGTCACAAAAACCAGAGCTCCAAACAAGTGTATAAGCTCTTTCTGGGTTATACTGGCAAACTGGGACAAGGCAGAAGGCAAGCGCCAGGGCGCCTGGGTGGCTCAGTCGTTAAGCGTCTGCCTTCAGCTCAGGTCATGATCCCAGGGTCCTGGGATCGAGCCCCACATCAGGCTCCCTGCTCAGCGGGAAGCCTGCTTCTCCCTCTCCCACTCCCCCGCTTGTGTTCCCTCTCTCGCTGTGTCTCTCTGTCAAATAAATAAATAAAATCTTTAAAAAAAAAAAAAAAAAAAAAAAAAGAAGGCAAGCGCCAAGACAGCATCCGCAGCCTATGTTCCTCGAGAGCAGCTCCGGAGGCCACTACATGTGTGCCAAACCTAAAGCCTGCCTCTCAGGCTGAAGCTTACAGTCTTATAAAGAAGAAGAAGACACGTTAACTAAATAAAAATCTATAAATACATGGGTATTTAGAAATCCGGGAATACAGACAGTCAGTATCAAATGCCTGACAGAGCTGCTGGTAAAAGAAAGTACACCAAGACAATGAAAAATTTACGATGCTTATGGTCCTGCAGGACATAAGCACAAGAACCCAATGGTTCCAGGACAGCAGAAAGTGATAAATCACAGAAGAGGTATAAAGTTCTGCGGAAGTTAGGAGGAAGAAGAAAAAATTTGCAGCTAGTGGATCATGAGCAGTTTCTTAGAGGACGTAGTGTTTGAGCTGGGCCTCGAAAAAGGAGTAAGTACAATTTAGAATCCTTCTGGGACAGGCGGGGAAAGGGAAGGGGACAGGCTCAGACCTAGAGATGGGAATCACACAGATGCTTCATTTGAACCACAATCAAGCAACAAGCAAGAAATGGAAAAATCGGTTAGATTCAAAGCCAAAAGTTCTTAGAGAACCAGTTTCTATTTGTTCCAGAAGTTCTTGAATTTCTTAAGTCTCAGAATCTCCTTAAACTCTTAAAAATTACTGACGATCTCAAAGAACTTTAGCTTATGGATTATATTTATTCATATTTATGATCTCAGAAGTTAAAATTGAGAAAATTTTAAAATATTCTTAATTCATTTTTAAATACAAATAATAAACCTATTACATGTTAATAACATTTTATGAAAATATATTTCCCAAAGCAAGACAAGACGTTTCGTGAGACGAGTAACACTACAACCTTTGCAGATCTCTTCAACTGTCTAGCTTATATCTGGATTCTCCAATCAGCTTCTGCATTCCATCTACTGGGATCTGCTGTGCTGGCTGAAGTAAGGGAGGCAAACCCAGCCTCCCACAGACATGAAGTCGGAAAAGGGAGGGCTCTTGAGGTCCTCTGAGCACTCTCTGAGAACCACGGCTAATTCTCTAAGGCAGGGGGACGTAGTGCAGATTCCTGAGCAGGGAATTGACAGAAGCAGACTTTGAGAAGATTAATTGAGAAGAAATACGCGTTGGGTTATTTTTAATTTTTAAAATCTAAATGTATTTCTCTTTCCCCATCCTTTCGATCACTTCTATAAAAACCACCAGAAACGCCCACACCATAAACATGTAGATCTATATGTGCAATGCTCAAATAACTCCAGCTTACCTTTTCCTCCTTCCAATAACTTTTTGACAGAAAGCCTCGGGAGTGGCTCAGCCTGCAGCGACGACACTTTGGAGGTTGACGAGTTTGCTTTGCTGTGAAGTAAAGTCTGAAGTATGAGACAGTCCTCCAGTTGTTTCAGTAGAAGCTTCCAGTATTCAGTGTCCAGAGAAAGGGCCTCCCAGGAATCAGTGAGGGCCTCAGAATCAGCACCCAAAACTGTTTGGGAAAACTAACAGAAAATGCACTGGTGATACTCTGGCAAAGGCTGTGGATCAACAGTCACTTGAATGAGCTTTTAACTTGAGAGCTGAGGGACCGTCAGGTCACGTCACGAAGCAACACACAGACGCCGGTTCACAAATATTACTGCTTGGCTGGATGGAACATGAGTGACAGGAGAAGACTGGATTCGGGGGCAACAGTGACAGAGCCTGGACATTTACAGAAAGACCTGTGGCAAGGCCCCTGATTCATGCGATGCGCACTAACAAGTCTGCAGGACCATCTCTGACAAGGGCCACGGTCTTTTCTGTCAGTACCAGGGTAGTGCTCGCTCTTCAGAAGGAACTCGCCAACATACAAAATGTGTCTCAAATTCCTTCTCTCTCCATTTTCATAAACATCTTAAGCCAGTAATATTAAGTTTAGCATATAAACTACTGAGACTGACAATGTTAAGTGAATCTCTACAGGCCTATTGAAGTGACTCATCCAATTAAATCCATGTCCCCCTAGAAAAAATTTGATCTACCATGAGATACAAGAGATGTTTTTTTTGTTTTTTTAAAAAATAAGTTTGAGTCTTTATAAGACATGAGGAAAAATCACAAAGCAAAAGGTCAATAGGAAACTTTTATTCAAGTCCTTCAACACTCTATGCCCAAAACAACTTTTGTTTATAAAGGGGGGAGGGTTATAAATACCATTGTAGAACTCAAGAGCTACAACAAACCTCAGAAATAATGCAGTCTAACCCTGACCTCCTTTAGACAAAGAACCTGAAGTAGGAGACTCATGTTTAAGGGACTTACCACAAATCCCCAGCTACTGGCAGAGAGCCAGGTCTCTGCCCTCTAACTGCAGTACTTTTCCCCTCGAGGTGGAAAGTACGAGGTGACGGCCAAGTTCAAGTATGCATGTCATCTGAATAAACCAGTTAAGGGCAGCACCCCTCACTCCCACAAAGACAGATGAGAACCTGCTGGACACACATTTCAAACTCTACATGTTCCATAACACCAAAGACACTGCGGCCCCAGACGAGGACAAGCAGGCTGGACAGCTAGAGATCCAGCCTACCCAAGGACAGGTGCACCCCCGCCCACTTACTTTTTTCTCGGTCATGCTGTTCGAGATCTGTGCGGCAACGGAATGCCCAACGTGTGCAGACAGCAGAGCAGCTCCGTTGTTCTCAGACTGAACACAAGCCATGCGCATCTGCTGCCACCAGGGAGACACAGGCTGGGAGTCCCAGGTCTCATCGACGGCCACTGCGGGCAGAAAGAGAAAGTCAGAAACTGAGCTCGTCGGTTCTCTCGGTTCAACCTTTAACATTAAACATAATGTTGAAACTAAATTCCCCAGGATGTGTTTGTAAATTTCTGAATTAGAAGATTAACCCACGGGGCGCCTGGGTGGCTCAGTCAGTTAAGCGCCTGCTTTCAGCTCAGGTCATTTCCAAGAGCAGTGGTCCACATCTCAAGGGCCATGGAACTGCAACAGCCACCAGCCTTTTACCTTTCATCTTGCTCAGAAGGGACAGCATCGTATGAAGACAGCACACAGACTGTGGTTTATCCAAAATATCTTTCTCCTTAGACAGCCAAACACTCAGGAGCAGAGACTGAAATCAAATTTAAATAATTTTCAGTAATAAAAAAACAAACAAAATGCTGCAGTTTTCAAGGAAGCACACATGTGTATATGAGGGATGCAGTCCTTCAGGGTGAGAAATAAGGGGCTGCTCATTACATCACGTAACATGAGAGGCAGAACAAGGTACCCTGTCTACTTAAGAGATTCTTTACCATCTGTTAGATATGGAACTTCCACCGTTGCCATCTCTTCTTTGGGTTAAGCATTGCCTTCCAGGTTGAACCTTGATTAGGGGGCATATTAACAGAAAGGTTACTACCAAGTTAGCATAGATTGTTGAGTAGATTGGTGGGAAGCCACTCAGCTGACGGGAGGAAAGGGAGGATCTGGAGCTGTGGACCTTACTCCACACTGGCCACAAGGTACTGTGGACTTGGAAGTGGTGAACAGATAAGTAAAACTATCAGATTCTAGTTTTTAAATCACTAATAAGACATGAGAAACAGACTTTATAAGCAAAAACACCTAAATCAATGTAAGTGACTTTTAAGATGCCCATGAACCAGCCTATCTACTTAAAACTGAAATATTTTAAGATGTACAAAATTTGCACATAGATAATTCTGGGATAATGAGAAGTTCAGTAGCATGGCACCGCACCTGTAACTACTAGTGATTGTGAAAGGCCTGGCTGCTTTAGCTCTGCAGGACCTTCGTGTAAAAAAACAAAAACAGAAACAAAAAAAGCTTGAGAATAAAAGGTTGATTACCAGTTTAAATATCTTAGTACAAATACTTTTCAAAAATGAAGAGTAGGAAGTTGAAGTCGTGTGTGAAGGAAATGAACTTGGGAGAATGACCGAAGGACCAGGAGATGTTAGTACTCGCCAGGCATCACCCCGTCCAATCCCAACAACCTCGCGGCAGGAACGGTCTCCCAGATTTTACAAATGATGAAAAGGAAAAGGAACTTACCCGGCACAATATAGCTAATGAGTCAGGACTGAAGTCTGAACCAAGATCTGCCTGATTCTAACACACGTTTTTTCTCTTTAAAAAACTGTACATGTGTATAGACATGTACATGTACACATAATTTGCACAAATAAAAAATAAACACACACTTTCAAAAGGAGTCTATTTCTCCCTTTTCTGTTCAAACCTCTTAGCTCTCTCCCTACGTCAGCCTCCTTTCTACCTCATCTTATCCAGAAACCTATTTTTTTCTTTAAAGATTTTATTTATTTATTTGACAGAGAGAGACACAGCGAGAAAGGGAACACAAGCAGATGGAGAGGGAGAGGCAGAGGGAGAAGCAGGCTTCCCGCTGAGCAGGGAGCCCGATGCGGGGCTTGATCCCAGGACCCTGGGATCATGACCTGAGCCGAGGGCAGACGCTCAACGACTGAGCCACCCAGGTGTCCCAAGAAACCTTTTTTTTTTTTTTACAGCCAAAAATGTGCTCTCATATTTGCCTGCATATCCGTAAGACAAAGACAATGCTAACAACAATACAGCCTAATGGTTGCAGAGAGCTGACTATGCCCAAGCCACTGGCAGCTTTCTAAGTATATACAGAGAGCATTAGGGAGCGGGCATGGGGGAGAGGTGGTCACCGCTTTATAAAACTGGGGTCATATTACATGACATGCATTCCACCTGCCACACAACATCCCGTGTGGTCCACAAACTTCTGACTGACTTTATCCATTTATCAAGGTTATTCCCTCTCTTCTAGACCTCATCACCTCACACAACACGGCTACTTATAACCACTAGGCAGGCTAAAATAAACGAGCTGCCCGTACAGGCAACAAAGTCACTCCAAAATCAACTGGAAATGACCCTGTCTCAGTGTTGTGGGCACACAAAGCAAATCAAAAGGAAATGAGGCGGGATGGGAGAACTTATCTTCTGGGGTCACTCTGATTAATTTTAGGCCAAAATATATGAGCAGGGTGCTTTAAGAGCACAGCAGGTTTCTAAGGCACCTATGGGTTTAGTGTCTTTCAAAGCTTAATTCATCTCTTCACCAGCAACAAAGTTTCAAAATGCTCAAAAAGATGGACAACCCAAAAGGTTAGACAAATTAAATGCCATGACCTGACTCCCTCCTCATACTATAAACTCTTCTATTTTTCTCTCCAACTAACCACTCCCCCTATCTACCACCACCTTTATTTAGCAAATTCTAAAACAAAAAACCCTGTTCTATTTAACTCTCCTTCCATCTCTCTCTAGGTCAACCCTGTTTCTAACTCTCATGCACCAATGTAATCTTTGCTTATAACTTAGTGGGCGCTCCTCTTGTTTATTAACTTTAAAAAGTCAATCAGTCATGCTTTACTTAGCATGTAAAAAGTTGGTATGAAACAGAGGCTGCTGTGGGAGCTATCAGAACACAATGACACAATTTTAGAATCACTTATAAACAACAGATTTTTTTAAGCTTCAGGAAAAATTAAGGTAAAAGGAGAAAAATAATCAAAGAGGAGAATACAGAGATAAGAGACCACATAAAAACATACACATAGACACACATTACAGAAAAAGAGAGTACACAGAAGGTAACGATCTCTATAACTCGTAAATACAAAATATCCTTTCAATACATCACAGCAAAGAATGTCACATTATATTATTCATAATGTGGATATTCATATTATAAATGTATACTATGTTATTTCACATATAAATGTCACATATTGACATATTACCAGATGATATGTATTAGATTTTTATTAAGAGAAAACTTGAGAGGAAATTTAGTTAATTCCTCTTTTCTACGTCAAGCAGTATCTAAGACTTGGTAAAAACCTAAGAACGTACCTAAGAATGACGTAGAAAATCCCACTGGTTCTTGGTAGATGCTTCTAATGCCTAATGAACTTTACTTTTTGCTAAGTATCCTCCCCCTGTAATATTAACATCCCAGATGTTTTAATCCTTCCCTCAGCAGAAATGCTGGCAGATAGAACATGAAGAAGCCATCTGTTAGCCCTGTCTTACTTAAACTTATTTTGTCAGTTTTTTGAATGAGCCTTATTTTCTAGTCTTTCCTGAAAACTAGGTCTGTTTTAGTATACAGAATTAAAACTTGATAAAATTCCAGTGAGGGTAGTTATAGTTTTAAACATTAAATTATAGTTTTAAACATTTAAACATTTAAAAAACTATCAGGCTGTTGTCCGTGAATTACGCTAATATAGTATATGATACTGACTAAATCAAATGTTAAGTTTTATAGAAAAATCGGTGGGCATAGTACATCTAGAAGTATTTCCAAATTTAACAATACACACAACCTAAAAAGAATACACACACACACACACACACACAACCTAGATTATAAGTTCTTCACGAACATAATTCCAATAAAACTACCATTTAAAATAGTTCAGAAAAAATAACAGGAAGAGTTAGCATTTCAAATGTCCTTGTAAACACTAATAATATATTTTGCTGAAAGACCTAACACCTTTTATTCATGACTTTTATATGTCTAACTTCTAAAAGTCTATCACTTTTAATGTCATACACTACTATCTGAGCACTGTGAATTGTGTAAGACTGATGAATCACAGACCTGTTCCCCTGAAACAATACACTATATGTTAATAAAAAAAAAAAATAGACATTCTCTTTAAAAAAAAAACTATTTGAAATTTAGTAACTTAGAAAAATGTCACTGGTTAATATTTTGGCACTGGCGCTAACTGCTTTGGGAATGAGCAAGCTGTAAGCAAGACGCACACTTACTACATGGGTACACAAAACCCCTGCACTTGATCTTCCCAAGGCCAGGCGGCTTACTCATGGCCTGAATGTGCCGGCTGCCATTTCCTCTGATCAGTGTGACCACAGTGACCAAGCAGGCTTTTTAAAAAGCTTGTCGTATTGTACATTCAATGTCTTACTTTAATTCCAGGACTTTGTTTTTGTTTTTCTAGGTTGTTTTTTTTTTTTTGAAGAAGTTTCCCCTCCCCTTCCCATTCGTAACTACTATTTACATGCTTTCAGTGAAAATGTCTTATTTCTCTGTACTCCACGGCAGGATTTTAAAAACGTACACGACTGCTTTTAAAAGCATTCAGCTACTGATAGAATACTTCAAAAACCTAACCATAAAATATTCATCTGGAGAAGCGACCAATCATTTGGAATGCGTGAAATAGTCTTTCAGAGTTAGATGATTTTTAAAAAGAATTTAAAATTATAATCCATTTTATAAATTCTATAGCACAATAAATACACTTACAGATCCCAGCATTATGGATTTAAAATCGTGAAATTTCCTATATATCACTTTATTACATTATAACATATACATATTTACAATAAAGTTCACTAATTTTAAGTTGGGTGGCCAACACCATAAACATCATCCCCCAAAGTTCCCTTGTGCTTTGCTGTAGTCAATCTCCAACCCCCACCGTCATCTTCTAGCAAACTCCCATCTGCTGTGTCACTGTATTTTTGCTTATTCTAGTATTTCATATAATTAAAATCATACAGGAGGTAGTCTTATTTCTGGATCTTTTCACTTAGTGTAATGCTTCTGAGATTCATTCATTTATTTATTACACAATTATTTTGTGTATCAGTAGTTCATTCCACTGTATGGATATACCATAACTTAACCACTTATCAGTTGATGGATATTTGGGTTGTCTGCATTTTGGGCTATTATGATTAAAGCTGTTAACATTTTATTCCAAATCTATGTGAACATATGTTTTCATTCCTCCTAGAAAAACACCTAGGAATGAGATTGCTGGATTTTATTGTACATCTCTGTTCAACATCATAATAAACTTTTAAACTATTTTCCAAAGTTATTGTATTAGTTGGCATTTCCATTAGCTGTGTTGGGAGCTCTGATTGTCCCACATCTTCATCAACACTTGGTGCATCAGGAGTCTTAATTTCAGTCATCCTCTTGAGAAAGAGTCTACTGTGGCTTTATTTCGCATTTCCCTAACAGTGAATGATGCTGACCACCTTTCAGGTGACATTTGCCATTTTTAAGTATATTTTTTGGTAATGTGATGGTTCAAATCTTTTGCTTTCCTTATTGTATTGTTTGTCTTATTACTGAGTCATATAAATTCTTTCTTAATGTGGATTCATTTATCAAATGTAAGTTTTGAAAGAGAGGTTTGCCTCTCAGTTTCTTAACAGTTCTAAAACACAGAAGTTTTGAATTTTGATGAAGTGTAATTGATCAATATTTTTCTTTTATGTTCATGCTTTCTGTGCCCTATAAAATCTTTCCCCGCATCAAGCTTTCTCCTGTGTTTTCTTCTGTAAGTTCTGTAGTTTTAGCTCTTATATTTATGTTCCACTTTGAGTTAATTTTTATATATGGCTTGAGGAAAGATTTGAGGTTCATTTTTCCCAATGTTTCTTGAACCCCAGATTTAATGCATTTTATTGATACTGATTAAACATAATGTAAAAATGAGAAGTATCTTGTACTCATTTAAGCATCTCAAATTTGAATAATAAATACTTACCTCCTCTCTTTTTAACTTTTTATTTTATAATAGTTATAGATTTACTAGGGGCACAAAAAAAAATGCACAACAAACTCCCATGCACCCTTCCCACAGCGTCCCCTAATGTTGACATCTTATACAATATCAAAACCAAGAAATTAACATTGGTAAAATCCATACAGCTTATTCAAATTTCACCAATAATGCATGCACCCATATGTGTGTGCACGCAATTCTATCAAATGTGTAGCTTTTCACAAAAACATCACCATGATCAAGCACTCAACTATGTATCAGCACGACTCCCTTGTGTCAACCCTTTACAGCCACACCCATCCCTCCAGTCACTCACCCCTCACCCGTGACTACCACTAATCTCTTCTCTATCTCTATAATGGTGCTATTTCATGACTGTTACAAAAATGGAATCATGCAAGTACACGTCTTTTCAAGATGGGCATTTTCCACCCAGCATATTTTCCTTGCAGTTCATTCAAGTTATTGTGGGAATCAATGGTTAAGTCTTACTATTGGGGAGTAGTCCATGGTAAAGATGTACCACAGTTTGTTTAACCATTCACCCACCGAAGGACATTCGCGTAGCTTGCAGTTTTGGCCTACTATGAATAAAGCCACTTATGAACATCCATGTAAAACCTATGCATATCTTTAACTGCCTTACTTCCTGACATACATACTGCAAAGGAACAAAGAATGGAATCTGTTTTTAAAGGATGTAAATGTTCAATTAAAACAATACACGAACACAGTCAACAAGCTCATAGAGGAGCTTTCCCAGATCCTGGCCAAAATGTAGGGTGTTACTGGGGATGCGAAAGTGTGTGTATGTGTGCATGTGAGTGGTTAGGGTAAAGACAAGGGAGGACGGCAGGGTCACCTCCCTTGTCCTGTGCAGAAGGGCAAACATTTAGTGGTGGTGTTGTTTTCTAGTGAATGATTCTTTTGTTTTACATTTGTTATAGCAGAGAGACTAAACCCTAACCTATATTCAAAGTTTGGGAATGTTTGATAACAATTCTGTATTGCTCTAAGGGAAGTTGATTTTGTTCTCTAATTTTTTACTTCTAATATGATCAATTTCACGGTTGATTACAATCCACTATAAATGCATGCATACATGTCAGATTCTAAATTTATTTTAGGCTGACCATGGAATATGCCCGCTACAATTTACAGGGAATTAGAAAAATAAAATAATATTACTCAATTAAATATGGTGATTATAAATTTCTTCGATCACTTTTGGAAGGTTTTCATGTATGTTCTATGATATGCTTCGGACAATGGTTAAAAAAAAAGGACTGACACTTCTGGATGACATGAGAAGGGAAGAAAAACGTGCAACAACAAGAAAGCTTACCAACAACAGCTGAGGGCTAAGTCCAGCTGACTCCAGAGTGTGACACATATCCTCGGTAGAGCTTTCTCCATGCAAACACTTCCAGAAAAAGAAACTACCTAGTAAAACAAAAGTAAAATGCATTAACCAATGGCTACTTACCATTTGGACTAATATTCTTCCTGAATTGCAATCCAGATCCCCAGAGAGGCAAACCAGCATGAGAAAAAAGAAATTGTCTCAGTTTGCTTGATTTTAAACTTTTTTTTTTTTAATTTATTTATTTGACAGAGAGAGACACAGCGAGAGAGAGAACACAAGCGGGGGAGTGGGAGAGGGAGAAGCAGGCTCCCCACCAAGCAGGGAGCCCGATGTGGGACTCGATCCCAGGACCCTGGGATCATGACCTGAGCCGAAGGCAGACGCTTAACGACTGAGCCACCCAGGTGCCCCAGTTTGCTTGATTTTAAAGCAGAGGGCAAATCATCACCTAACACTGTCTCTTTAGTATACGTATTAACCAATAAAACTTGTATAACATAGTGCCTACATATCCAGAGTAGTTTTTGTTCACTGAAAAATACACATTAAATTCTTAGGTTAATTTTAAAACAAACTGAACCTTTGAGATGCTGTAAACTCCTGCCAGGCTTTCCTCCAGAAGAGGCGGGATTCAAAGAGCATTTTTATCATTCCACCTACCTAAAGCCACATACTCCTCTTCACTTATCTTCTTTATGTTGATCACATCCTTCTCATATTCTAAATATTCCAGGAATGTTTTTACAGGTAACACACCATCCTTATCATCAGAAAATCGGACTGTAGCAGTCCTGGTTTTTTCCTCTTTGTACTTCTCTAGCAATGCCTGGAGCTTAAGCAGTTCTTTTTCATCAAGCCTCAGTAACACAGCCAAGTCCTTAAAAAAATAGGAAAAAAAAAAAAAGGTTGTGAATACACCGTATCTCTTCCTATGACTCTGCCATCAGGGTCAACCCCATTATTTGAAGTGAAATGCAAGACTATAAGCAAATGATGACTTGTTAATTAATGTGATAGCTCTAATGTACTCTGCTTAAAATTTTAATCACAAATTCATGAATTGGAAGTAACTTGAACTAATCTTGAAACACTACATATTACAAGTACGATTTTTATATAATTTCTTGAGAATACTCTATACTCATCTAAAATGTTTGAATTTTACTAAAGTTGCATTAATTTAGAATCAGAAAAAAATCGCAAGAGTATCAACTGCAACTCTTGTGATTCTAAGTAAACTAAAGGCCTATTTGAATGTTTATTTATTAAGCAGCATAAACACAATAAAAAATACTGAAACCAAGCCTCACTGTATCTACACATACATCCTCTATGTGGCTCTCAGGGATATAGAGGTTGAAAAGTTACGTACTACATGGAGCACTGGGTGTTATACGAAAACAATGAATCGTGGATCACTACATCAAAACCTAATAATGTACTGTATGGTGACTAATATAACATAACAAAATAAAATTAAATTAAAAAAAAGTTAGAGACATATCCTGCCCACCTTTCAAACTATCTTTACAGACCATATGTGCAAAAACATCTCCTGATATTACTATTATTTTTCTAAATTAGGGATAAACATACACACACACACACACACAAACATATGCTTAAAAGACCCTAAATTCACCATAGCAAGCAAAACTTTCTCCCCGCCACATGCTGTTTTTAAAAACAAGTAGTAAATTGCAGAACGCTATGAACACACACCAGTAGTTCAAAGCTATACTGAATTTATTATATATGAGCGAGCTTATATGAACTACATCCCATAGGAACAAAAATGTTCCCAGACTTGAATTTTAGTTTTACACGCACAAGATTAGCCATTCAGCCTAGAAGTGGACTATACATTTTTTGAAGGATCTAAACAAGTTCACAGCAAAATACAATTTTAATTCTTAAAAAGTGCTTCAAAAAATAATAAAGAGCAATCAGCCAACTGATAACTTTAAATTTTGTATTTTTATCTTTACATACTGTATTGGGGCTATCAAGTGAAAATGAATTCTGTAGGGGATTACTAATGACATATACTTAACTTTCTTTGGTGAGGTAGGAAAGTTTGGATCTTATGAAAAAATTAGGCATTGAAGAATCTATGAAATATCTAGGCAATCCTGCAGACATAATTTAGTCAACTTGAACCTTCTTATTGTTTGAAATGATTTTATACTATTGCTGAAGTAGAAAGAAAAACAAAAAGATCCTGAAAAATGGCTTTGTTGTTTATAATAGCAATCACAGAATATTATGAAGGCTGTTAAAATGCTTTATGAAATCCATCTATAATCCCAAGGATAAAAAAATTGTTAGAATGTGTAAGTAGTTTCCAATATAGAGAGAAAATCTTTCATTTTTCTGTTTAAAAATTTTTATTCACGTATGTATAAAATAAAAGGTTTCCACTTTAAACTTCAATTAAGTTTCAGATACACCAGATAATTTTTTATAAATATTATCAGTGACTTGACAAATCACTAAAATCACTTAAATAATAATTTTCCTTTAGATATGTGGAAGACATGAACCCTAAAGGCAAGCAGGCTGTCCACAGTCACACGGTAATCTGAGAGAAAGAGAGGACAACCTTTCTCTCTACTCTCTATTAAGGAAACTATTTCTCTGTATGAAAAGTAAGAATTTTGCATACATGCCCCAAAATTACCAATACTGCACCATAATGAAGATTACAAGGTACTGCCATTTTTTTAATGTTTTACAGAATGAGAACATAGAACATTTACTATAATTAAACACTTTGATGTAAGACAGAATTTCTATTTAAGTAGTATGTAGTAGACAAGAGAACAAGCTGTATGAGTTTATTCACAACACCACTGAAAACCCAGTCTCTTCTGTTTAGCAAAATCTTTTTTTTTTCTTTAAAAGAAATTAAAGTTTTGCTACTTCAGCAAACTGAATATATTTTAATTGGCAAATCGTGTCCAGTTATGTTGTCAGAAACAACCTTAAAAAATGAGTTGAGAGAAACCAAATGCTTCTAAGATAGTGAAAATGGATTAACAATAAACTGTAATATCTTGGCATAAATAATACAAAGTTAGCACTATGGCACAGAGAGCCAGCAGGAGATCTTATAAAGAAAACACACCTTTACCCTTCATAAAAATTCTCAATTTTCTACTTCTTTACTGTCAATGAAAAAATTAAAAATAATCGAAGAGATTATTTTGTATAATGAGGAATGGAATTACTCACATTATCCGAGAATGGTGTGTCTGAATGAAAATCAAGGGAATTTAACTGACAGACAGACTCATAAAGATGGAGTAATTTCAGTTTATTGGCACAAAACTGTAGCAATCCTTCATCAACAGACTCAAGCTCTAAAACGTGGAAGAAAAAATACATTAAAGAGATATATTTAACAAACTTATAAAAAGGTCTTTCATTAACACTCATAGTATTTTATACTTCTCTGATGTTCTAGTCTATTAAATACTGAGATACTTAAGCTATAACAGATTACTAAGACAAAGATGATTTTTTCATCATGGAAAAATGTCCCAATTTTTTAATGAAATAAGGCATAGTACTAGTGGGGGAGGGGGTGGAGAAAAAGAAAAAAAGAGCTATCTTAGTCTAATACTCAAATTTTTTAAAAATGATCTGAAAACAGCTTTGAAAATATTCTCCCTCACCCCGTAATTCATATGCCACCCATTCTGTTCACAGAGGACAGACAAATAGAAAGCTGCCTGGCTCTTGTTATCATGGTGGTCAAAGATACCAGAATTCAAGCACAAACTCTGGACTGTAACAGATTTATCCTCAAAGAAGGCTGGCAAAGAGACCAAAGTACAATTCTACTTAACATTCTCCATCAATCAGGCTTTTTTATTTTTTTTAAAAAAGAGAAATACTCTCTATATAATACATTCCCTCATGATAATTTAAATATTTATCATCTAATATAAAACAACTACTCTTTTAAAAGGCAGGGACTTTACCTCCAAGAGCTGGTATAGCTACAATAAAACTTAGCATATTAAATAGGTGAAATTTTTAGGAATCTCAATTATGGGTAGAACTTGAAACTGGTGGTGATTTTATAGAATTCCAACAGTGGTATTTGGTTTACTTTTATCTCGTCCAGTGCAAGATAAATTCTGATTCAATAAATTTTGAGATTTCGGTAAAGCCTGGAGGGATGGGGGAGCTTTATAAACATACTACGCTTTTTAAAAGACGTATTTCTAACAAGCTGTATATACTAAAGAAATTCACTATTTTCCAAAAGTCAGCTTTAAATATGTGTTGAAAAAAAATCTCAACATTAGGATGCTTAAAGTCTTGAAAGGGGATACTATGATCTGTTTATTAAGCCACTTTAAGTTGGCTTAAATATAAATATAAAGCTGGCTTTATATAACTAACATGACAAGCAAAAAGTCACAGCTAGACGAAGTCTGCACATTACACACTACAATTTAATTTATGTTAGGTATTGAGAATAAACTGAATTTTGCTGGGTCAGCTGGATAGAGTACAGAGTTAAAATCCCACAGTTAGAGATGTAGTTCTTTTTCAGACAAATTTTGAACAGTAAAAAACAACCAGCAAACTCAGAGCTAATACTTTACTTAGAGTCCAATTTTGGAAGTCCTTACTGTTCATGAGGGAAGTAGAGGAGAAAATGTGGATTCCATACAGTAACAGAACGTTAATTCAAAGTGTACTTTTTTTTAAAATCATTAGCTCAGTCAAAACAAATTTAAAGAATGCTTCCTCTACAGGAATCACTCTCCTTCCATAAAGCTAAGTAAAAGACAGTTTGAAAGCAAGAAAGCCGCACTGTTTTTTGCAGACCACCAGCTAACTTTCTCCCCTCATGCTGCTGCCTCTCACACGCGCACGACTGTAACAAAATAACCACTTCTCACCATCCTACACTGGTGTCTTTCCTCAGGGTAGAAAGATTTTTAAGAAAAATATTTACAGAAAGAAACAGTATATTCAGAGAAAGCTCAGATGAAGATCAGCTGCATACACCAAGTAGGGAATAAAAAAGTCTCCAAATACTAAAGGTATGAAATAAGTTTCCTTATTTCTTGCAGTATTTCCACATTGAAGTAACATGATGATATCATAAACAGGAATAGCTTTTTATAATCAGAATTATAAAATCTGAAGACCAGAACCTCCAATCAGTACAAACCCTATTACCTTGATTTTTTAAAGTGTCCATTAAAGTCTGAGTGATGTTTCTAAGGCAGGAAAATGGTAATCGTTCACTTGCAAAAATGCTTTCCAAGGCCTAGAAGAAAGATATTGAGCAATTCTAACAATCAGAAGGCAACGATTTTGTTTTTTAAATTTCATATTTATGCCAACACCTTCAGTACCCCAAATTTCCAAGGGAAGCTCCATAATTAAGATGTTTTCGTGGACGTACCTGAGAAGGAGAGTTGCATCATATCTATTATGCAATCAATTTCATCTCCTGCACCTTATGGTGGAATGGCAAAGAATCCAGACTCAGAATGAAACAACTAGAAGGCAACTGGTATTTAACAGAATGGCCAAGATGAAACAGGGACCACGATAAAGCTATTCACCAATAAAAAGAGTGTAAGTCTATACTCCACCAGCATAAATGAAAAGCAGAGGCTGTTACTGTTGTGTCAGTGATGAAAGCTGACAACTTAGTTACTGTTTCATGACTGCATTTGAGCATGGCTGGGGGAATACACAGGCCATGCAAGGTGTATATAGATGCTCCTGCCTCACCCCACCTCCCTCTTCCTGCCCCTCCCCCAGCAGATACTTAAGAGCCTTCACCACCAGTTCCAAAATCTCTCTTTATGCCTAAAGAAGCCACCATCAGAATCACCAATGGGTAGACACAGCAGTTAAAGTTCATACTTATCCTTTCATATTAGGCCATTAAACTGGCTTTTTATCGATAAGACTAAATAATTTCAAAAGTTGGCTGAGAATGTAGCATGAGACAAAGACTGTAACACACCCACCTGTGTGTGTGTGTGTGTGTGTGTGTGTGTGTGCACGTAGGTAAGAAATGGGGCTCTGAGGGTGGCTCAAGAGGGTGGTCAAGCCCATGATGAGGCAACTACATGGTGGATATGAAGAAAGTGACTGAAAAAGGCAAATACCCAGCAAAACGCAATTGTCTCTGTTCTGTCTACCACTTGCCTATTTATTCATTCTTCCAAAGCCTGAACTGTTTTTTTTCCCTTTAGTGTTAAAAACAATACACAACTTTAACTATGAGCTTTCCCAGCATTTTTTATAAAATTCATAGTTTCACACACAATTCAGTAGTACAATAATTTTTAAAAAGGTCAAGAAGACAGTCTGTAGTATGCTGAACTTTTCCAATTTTGCTGTTCCGTGAAGTAAGACAAGAAAGATGGTATCAAAATGAGAAGCCTTGTTTGGGTTATAACCCTCCCTTTCTACCACAGGTTCTCTAAACTACCTCTCTTGGATGCCCACCTTGTCATAGGAATGTCATCTTTCATAACTGAGACTTTGTCCTGAGAAAGAGGAGAACCAATTAGCCCTGTCAGCAGAATGGAAAACTTGATTAGAAGTCACAGGGACTTGGGTGCCTGGGTGGCTCAGTCAGTTAAGCATCTGACTCTTGATTTCAGCTCAGGTCAGGATCTCAGAGTTGTGAAATCAAGCCCTGTGTCGGGCTATGCACTGGGCATGGAGCCCTGCTTAAGTTTCTCTCTCCCTCTCCCTCTGCCCCTCCCCACCCTCCTTCTCTTAAAAAAAAAAAAAAAAAAAGTCACAGGGACTTGTCAGTTCTACAATAAAATAATAAAAAGTATTTTTTAAAAATGACTGCCACAGTAAAATAAAAGGGAATAAA
This sequence comes from Halichoerus grypus, assembly GCF_964656455.1. NCBI lineage: Eukaryota > Metazoa > Chordata > Mammalia > Carnivora > Phocidae > Halichoerus > Halichoerus grypus. The sequence continues at coordinate 144,166,457 of NC_135718.1, forward strand.
AAGAAATCAATATTCACTAAATTTTTACTCCCACATATCTAGCATTATTTTAGTTGTTGTGGATTATGAAATTGATGTATTTGGTGAGGTCCCTACTTGGAGGAGCTTAAAAGAGGTAAAAAGGAAAAAACTGGTGAGCTAGGATTCATGTACAAGAAATAATTAGAGAACAAGTAGCCATTAGCTATCCAGTTCTGACTAAAAGCAGAGTAGGAGGTTCAGAGGCATCCATAGGGATTGAAGTGTTGTGTAAGAATTTAAAGAGTTAGAACTTTGGGTGCCTGGGTGGCTCAGTTGGTTAAGCGGCTGCCTTCATCTCAGGTCATGATCCCAGGGTCCTGGGATCGAGCCCTGCATCGGGCTCCCTGCTCGTCAGGGAGCCTGCTTCTCCCTCTCCCTCTGCCTGCCGGCCCCCTGCGTGAGCTGTCAAATAAATAATTAAAATCTTAAAAAAAAAAAAAAAAAGAATTTATAGAGTTAGAACTTGAGCAGCATTATGAGGGGTTTGGAGAAGAGGGTGTGAGTAAAAGAAATCACAGTGAGTTGTCATATTAGAACCACAAACCTGGCAAAAAGCAACAAGTCTGCCAATACCATGGGATGCTGAGGCTGTGGAGGAACAGGCCCTCTTACACGGTACAAGTGGGAACATACATTAGTGCAAGTATTTTGAGAAGCAATCTTTCATCAACTAGTACAGCTAGAGAAGCTCAGTACACTACAATTCCCCTCTTAGGTACAAACTCAACAGAAGCTCTCGCATATGTGCACCTGGGAACATAAAGATACGTAGTATCCTATGTACAAGGATAATCACAGTACCACTGTAAGAGAAAAAACTAGAAACAACTCTACATGCCCCCTGACAGGAGGAGAGCGAACCAAGTACAGCAGACACGGTACATGTCCACTGTGGCTGCAGGCACCAACAGGGACGTCGCAAAGAAACATACTGTTGAAGGAAGGAGACACGGAGCATGACTCCAGTGATACGAAGTTTTAAAAGGCAGAAAACGCATCGACATTTTAAAGGAGCCATACAGAAATAATACAACTATAAAAAGCAAAAGAGAGAGAAACACAAAATTCTGAACACTGGTTACCTTAGGAATGGGAGGAGGGGCTTGACGAGGGACACGTAGGGCTCTTCAGAGTTCTTGGTAACATTCTATTTCCTAAGGTGGGTGGTCATACATATGTGTTCATTATTATTCTTTATTCTGAGTATATGTTATGTATAGATGTGTGTGTGTGTTTCAAACATGCACACATGTGTATGGTAATGTTACTTAATTAAAAAAAGGAGGAAAGGAGAGAGACAACAGGAACTTCCATATGTGAATATAAAAAGGATGTGTGAATAAAAACCGGAAAAGAAGAGGTTAGCTTGTCATGTTTGAAGGGAAAAAGGAAAATAAAGACCTTCTTAAGAGAAATATGCCCCAGCTACTCAGCAGGAAAGTTCACATATTATACATACTTACTTGTTTCTTGGTTGCAGGATACTTAATATCAAGAATTAATTCCTTTATTTGTGTTTCAACCAAATCTACAAAGAGAAAATTAACCAAGGTAAATTTTTCACTTTTGTTACAAGGTAAACTTTATTCTGAAAGAAGAATGCACATATTTGTAGCTATCAGCCAGTCTCAGGGACTTCTGGTTTCTCTCCCGTTATTGTTCTATTGTTACAAATTTTAATATCTCCCAGAGGGCATGCCTCATATTTACAGAGCAATTCCAATTAAAAATATACATGATTACTTGCACCTCACCTTATTTCAAGGAGTTACAACAGCTCACAAATGAACTGAAATATTCTGATTGCTGCATTTAGAAAATGACAAAGGGTATGCGTTATTATTTTTTGCTAAGGGACGCGCACCGAGATTAGGAGGTCTTGTTTTCAGCAGGACAGCCAGCTTCTTCACTAGGTGCATGTCCTTGGCTCGTTCGCACTTCTTGTCACTAAAACAATAAATACAACAAATTCTTACAGAATGTGAAATCGCTTTCCTTCTAAATCTGACACACTCCAATTCTTTTCCTTTATATTCTTCCTATTTAACTTTAAAGATATCTAATGAGAAAAAAAAACAACAACAAAATGGTAACTACAAAACAAAGAGCAAAATAAGGGATGGAAAAGTTAGCAGAGGGACAACTGGATGAATCTTACCTCAGTGCTAAATGGAAAGGAACATTTACTGTTTTCACACTTCCAGACACTGGATCAACAAGACAGATCTGGTAAGTCTGTGGCTGCCAACTCTGACTGGTAACATTATTTAAGCCCATTATTTTATAGCCAGGATACAGAAGCCTGAGGAAGTCACAAACCAATATGGTAAGATTATTAGAGAAAAAGGAGAAATGCCAAAAGTGCTTTTATTATAGCTAGGGACCCCCTACATTACTATCAATTCAGGAGCACTAATAAGGCAAATAAACACTAACTGATACCAAAAGCATAAGTAAAATAGATCCTGACTGGTAGAGTTCTGCCTTGTTAAAATGTGCTAGAAAATGGAAGGACAGTCAGGCCTATGTAGCAATGGCAAACAAAGCCTCACGTCACTTAACATCATCACCACAGGAATCTGAAGCAATCTCTCCTTTTGAGCCTCCACAACGTAAGTAAGGGATGGGGATAAATGGCAGCACCACAGGTAACTTTATTAAATTCGGTAGCGTATCATGGTCAGTAAGATTTTTTGTTATTAAATACTTAATCCTTAATTATATAGCAGGCACTCGGCAGGGAAAACCAGAATAAAGAACACTGCAATTCTCAAACAACCTGCAACCTACTAAGCAGCTTTAATAAAGACTTGAATAAAAGCATTCCTTTTTGTAACCAGGAAAATGACAGGGTTTGCAGCTTACCTGCAGTGCTTTCCCACGTTGAAAGCTCCTACTCGAGGTCCCTGCTGTGTGCTCCACACTTCTAAGATTCCTCTTCTTGGTGCATAGATCACAAGGAACTGAGCTACTCGGCTTGGACCCTGAGTATTTCCAAAGGGGGAAAAATCCGCCTTTTCTGGTACTCTTTCATGGAGGTCCTCTACAATTTGGATCCAACCAATCTGTCCATCGCGATACCCTTGGAGACCAAGGAAAAGTGAAGCTAATTAGTTAATCTAGGTTTGATCATAGCTTTCTGAGGCATTGTGGGATATTTTAGAGAGGGGTTTAAGAAAAGCTATAAAAGTACATTATCTTTTTAGTATGAAATATCTTAAACAGAAAAGATAGTAATTATAATACTGAATCCATCACCAAGTCTTATTAAATCTTAGTATTTTGTTATATTTGCTCCTGATCACTGCTTTTTCTTTAAAAAAAAAAACAAACAAACAGATATCATTACAGCTTCATGAGTACCCTTCCTCAATCTCATTCTCTCCCCTCCTTCTCTTTAAAAAAATTATCTACCTTTAAAAAATCCAGGGGAGGTTATCAGGTTTGGATTTTAAATAAAAGTCCATATAAAACGTAAGAGAAAAATCAACTTGATTTTCTGCTTTTCAAGTCCCTTAGGGTTATGCAGACAGGGAGAATACGGTGCAAGGTGGTGGCAGGACACCCCGGCCTATGAGAGAGAGATACAGCCGACACTGTCTTCTATCTCAGGGGGCCCCTTCCACAGGCAACTGACCCCTCTCTTCCAAGAACAGGGGAAAACTGCACCAGCTGCAGAAGGAAAAACAACAGTACCAGCAACAGGATCGCTACAATGGATCTGGACCAGCTGATGTACCTATGTCTTCTATATTCTGGAAAAGTCTTGCTGAGAACCACCCTTCATGTTATTTCAGAAGACAAACCCCAAGAAGAAATGATGTATCTGCAGCACCAAAACCTATTTCTACAGACACTTAAACATGTACCAGGTAAACACTGCAGGAATTCTCTGGCAAGAAGGTGACAGTGGTCTCAATCTGTCCAGAGTAACTTAATGTCCTCAAATCCATTATTCCTCACATTGCTCAGTACAGACCAGACTACATCATAACTGTGGTTTCTAACAAGTAGCCTGTCTGTGCTGACATGTTACTATTCCTGATGATTCCAAAATATGCATTCTCCCTTCTTCCTTGGTCAAAGAGATTTTATCTTTTTCAGGTTGACAGTGTGCCTACATATTTTCAAGTCTCCCTTATAGTTAGGTATGACTATGTGACTAAGTCCCGTCTAATGCACTGTAGAAAAAGCGTGGCAGGAAATCATCCTCAAAGTGGACTGACTCCGTTGGTAGTTCTTCCTCTTCCTTTCCTCCTTCCTGGATTGCAGATAGGAAGGCTGGAGCTCCAGCAGCCATCTGAACCATGAAATAACCTTGAGTGGGGAAGCTCAGGAAGTTAAACTGGGTTCCTGAGGATGTCATGGGCATATTATATCAATCCTGAACTTGGGTCTTTTATTAGCAGCTAACTACAGCTCCTAACTGACATACTACTAAGAAACTTAAGTAAATTGATCCAAGCATACAGATGTGGAAGTCAAGTCAGCAAAGATGGGTTTTTGCCATCTTTAGTTTGAAAAACTTAGCATTCTAGATTTGAAGAGAACATCTGATTTAAACATGACCTTGTGAAGTGGAATGAATGTAACAGAGGCAAGAAACTGACTTCAGGAATTTAACAATGACAGTGAGAAATGAAAAGTATACAAGGAAGAGAATTAAAAGTGCCTATAAATTAATCAAACTTAAAGGATAGATCAATTGGACTACTAGATCAAGTGTTACTGACAAGAGTTCATGTTAAAAAAAAAAAAAAAGATAGCATAAACATAACGAATTAAGCAGTGTTGTCCACCAGAAGCTGAAGGATGATAATATTGCTCAACTATTGGGGTAAAAAGCAAATTAACATTTTTTTCTGGATTTTTATAAGGAAGTACCTTTCCACATGCGTATTGCAATTCCTCTAGCTACATCCAATAAAATTACTCTGCCAAAATCATCTGTTACTGCTGCCAGTGTGTTACATGGAGACAGACATATACTTTCACCATGGCGTCTAGAATCTGGAAGTCCAAATCTGTTATGTAAAAGAAAATAAAAAGCTCAAATCAAATTCCCGTCTAGAAAAAGATGACAGAATCACGAACTGCATAAACAAAATAAGTCAAATCTGCTTTTATATAAAGAAATAGAAATCCTGCATGGGTTAATAGTTAATTTAATAACTAATTACACCAGACATTTTGCAACACAAAATGCCTAAGAAGTTTCTTCCATTATAAAATAAAAACACCTAAGTCTTATTTCATAAATTTTCTATATAAATATCCAATCTTGTATTTTTAGAGAATATCAAGTATAACTATCTTTTCTTGATTAACTGTTATATCATAGGAAACAGTACCCTCATAACCAATTAAATTTTGGAATATTTTGCTCCTACACAGGCATCTTTGTCTAAGTTCATATTTCTAATCTCTTCTTTCTGCTAGATATCATATCCTGCTGACATCCCTGTATCTGCCTGAAGAATTTCCCCTCTTCTAAATAATTCTCTCTCAAATGTTCTTGGTCTAGAACCAATCTTACTGGAACTGTAAGATAAAAGGAAAGAGGTCCTCTGAAAGGAGAGGTGCACTCGTTAGGAGGGAAATCCCTGAGACAAGGTGCCCCAATGCTGTTAATCTATTGGGAAGCACAGAGCCATCTGGCTTACTTCTTGATTCTTCAGTGAATTTAGAAAATATCTGAGATGTTATCATATTTTTAAAAAGATGAAAAAAACCTTAGAGGCTCATCTTCAATAAATTTTAATAACAGATAATTAGTTATATCTCTTAAGTGAAGAACATCTACAAGGCAGGGAGGATTCTGTTTCCCTTCATGGTGGTATTCTGTATTAGGTAATAAAAATGATTTTAAAACAAAATCAAGCAAAAATCACTCTCTCTCATCCCAAAACCTGACACATACACTATCCTCTAGCACAACTGAAGTAAATAAAAAAGCACAACCCTGCATTCTGAAGAGTGCTTGAATGCATGGGACTCCTTGTTTTTATGTTTTTTAAAGAAATTACTAAGCACTTTTTAAGTCTATACAGCTTACTGATAAACTATCTAAGCTCTTTAAAAAATTTCAACAGCTCTCACAAAACAAATTTTCTTGCAACTTAAGCTCAGATTATAGGTATCTGTAAAAAATCACACTCGGCAAATACACACTGAGCACCTACTATAGGACAGGGAGGCAGCTGTGAACAAAACAGGCAAGAACCACTCTCCTCATGGACTTTATATTGTGACAGCAGCTCCAAAAACTCATGAGATCGACCAATCAACTGAGCGCACTGAAAGACCATAAATTTAACAGCACACTTTTTAAAATATGAAAACCTGAGAGGAGCGTGACAGACTTGCCTGACAGCTAACGGGGTGGCTGGCTCCACCTTTGGCTTTTGCTTCTGCACTGCTTCTTCTTCGTGCTTGCTTTTCCAACCAAGCCAACCACTGAACAGAAAGAAAATGGAGAATAAAAGCAGCGCTCCCAGCATTTTCATGTGCAGGCGACCAAAACAGATGGTAAAAGCAAGCAGATCATTTTACAGATATACAGGTAATATACAAATGACTTTACACGGAATTGTGATAAAATTACCTGGCAGCATTAAATAAAGCAGAAGTGAGTTTACTTGCGACCGCCAGGGCCACGTGAGACAGTAATGGTTGGGAGCTTCCCTGGAAAACAGGGCACAGGAAAGAGAAAACTGAACAGCTGACAAAGAAACAAAACATGCTTTCTACACAAGGCTTACTTTTAAAAGTTATGAAAAGCTGTAAAGCCTGGACTAGCAAAAATATTCAGCATCTTTCAGGCCACACAGTAAAAGCTTTGTTTTAGGAGGCAGCAATATAATCAAAAGTTTTAACTCTACAGTTTAACAGTAAAATTGCTTGTTGTCTATTTTGTCTTCAGGATTTCCCTCCTTAAATTGTAATTAACTTAAAAAGTTTAAACTAGGACAGTAAGATGGCATTATTCTGGCAGGGCTATGGATTTCCTATCTACATACAACTGGCTTCTGTCCCTCTCTCTCTCTTTTTTTAATATATATTTTTATTAAAGTAAAGAGATAGTCTGGACGATTCTGAGAAGGCTGGTTTTTTTAAGCGAGAAATAAGAGACACCAAGTCCAGCACCTAACGGTCCCCTACCTTAGGAACAAAATCCATTTTCACCACTTACATCTACTACAGTCGGCAGCTGTACAATTCCCGATTTACTCAAATCCCTGGCGGGCCGACATTCCCGCCCCTGAGCTGCTGATGACTGCGGCAATATTTAAAGACAAATCAACTAAGCAGCTGGGGCATCAGAAACAGAGAAGTTTGTTTTACGCTGACTTTAGTACCTTCTCAGTTCACCTAAAGAATTTAGAAGAAAGTCAGCGGAGACTAGTTTTAGCTTCCAATGAAACTTAGAAATGTAAACTGATGAATCTTTCTAAGGCTAACTCACAATATCCAATTTGTAGACAAGCTGAAAAACCAAGAGAGGCCTCACTCATGATCAGTGAGGAAACTCTTACCTCTAAAGCATAGAAGAAGCCGGTAAATGGATTGGACCCGACAGTGATATACTGAGACATGGCGGGTGGACTGTTTTTAATTGCTGCGTTAAATCCACCTATATTGGAGGCAGTCTTCATTTGGTCAAAAGGGGACAAAGTCATAATACCTATTTTAAAACAACAACAGCAACAACACGTGAGTGGAATGCACTAAAACGACGCTGTCATTTTAGGTCATTAAATTTTTACGTCAATTCCATTCGAAGACGCAAACTGCTTAGTTTTATTTAACGGATAAAAGTCATTTTTAAAAGCTACAAAATCAATGTCATAAAATATTCGTAAGATATTAAAAGTGCCATCTATTCCTCTAAGCCATAAAATACTACAAAAACAAAATTTAAATATTAATTTTTAACAGATACAAAATTCAAACAGTACAAAAAGTATAGTCTGCCTTACTTAGAGGTATCAGTCAGTTCTGAGAGGCCCCAACTGAGACAGTCTCTTATGCTGCTGTCCAGAGATGCTGTACATACATAAATGATAGCACACCAAGTCAATTTTTTCATTTAATAAAATATCAAAGAGACATGCCTCATTCTTCTCGATCACTCGGAACATCCCACTGTACGGCCATACCGTAACTGATCTGACCTACTGACGGACATTTAGGTTGCTTCCCATCTTTTGCCACTACAAATAATGCTACAGTATATACATCTTTGATATGTCTTTGTGCCCCTACAGAACTCTCTCTGTATGGAAAATTCTTATACAGAAGTGTGGGCTCAGAGGGGATCACGTTTTTAAAAATCTTATTAAATACTGTTCTACTGCATTCCATAGAGGTGGTGCTAATTTACACTCCCACCAAAAAGGTGAGAGAGCATCTGTGCTCCCGTACCCCTCCCAACACAGCAAAAACAAACACTTTCAAACCTTTGCTTTGTAGTCCAGAAATCCCCCACCTTTTCTAAGGAAGAGTTAACTTTTCATTTCCCCAAGGCTCTAAGAGCAAAAGCAGACAGACTGAATGCTGGCACCCACATGCCTATGTGCAGCAGAGGAAAAACCAAGGTCATGTAAATTCACCTGGGTGGCAGGGAGAGAAAGACGGGGGGGGGGGGGTGGAATAAGCTTAGAGAGAGTAAAGATGTGCTGCTAAGATTCCAACCTACGTGCACTCAGGCACACATCTGGTCCCTGGGTGCTCACATGGTACATGAGGATAACCAGCTGGGAAGTGCTGAACTCAAATACACTGCGGAATGGAATGTTCATACACAGGTGCTGCCTCTACTTGGTCTGCAAATGGTCAAAAACACACTGTTCCTGAAGAAGAGTCCTGGGAAAGGAAATACTTTTAGGGAGTTCATGAGCAAACCATTTGCTGGACTTACGGATTAAATAACTGTTGCAGAAGCTGGACTATTCCGAAAGATCAGAATGCCTGGCTCACATTCATGAATGAATTCATGACTCAATATACAAAATGTTTTTACTACATGATAAAAATTTGCATAAGTTTGGCCTGACTTTACCGGAATGAAATCAAAGGGTGAATTGTGCTGCATATAAATCAGAATTTAAGTTTTAAAATAACTTCTCTCTGTACTCCCACATACAATAGATGGGAGTATAAACTGCTACAAGCTCTCCAGAGGACAACTTCCCAATATGTATCCAAAATTTTAAGTGGGTTTATTCTAATTTATTCTAAAGAGATGGCTGATCAGTTCCTTCCATCCTTACCACTATGATCTGCCCCTTCCCACAATTTCAGTCATCCACTTTCAGTGCCACACACACCCTAGATCCTGTTGTCAACTCTACAGCCTTTGAAACCTTGATTTCAAGCATACCACCTTTTGACGACCTCCTCTTAGCTTTCTATCCTACTCTAGTAACCCCCATAATAATTCCACAATTTCATCAAGAGTTTCATTAATCCTACTATTTTTTCACTATCAAGCAACTTCCGCATTCACTTCCCTTCTTATCTGGCTTAGATTTGTGTTCCATCATAATCATTCTCTTGCAGACACCTACCTACAATTGCCCTGTGTCTCTCTCACATACTAACCTGGCTGAATCCTAACCTGGATGACCTAAACTTTCTGCATTCTCTGCTGTTTACAGCAGAACAGCTGAGTATTGCCAGGGGGGAAAAAAAATACACCTGGATTTCAGAGTAAGGCTCACAAACAAATGGGCATCCAAGACCAGCCCCAAATCCTACTGTCCTCCTCGACCCCCAACTCCCATGCCTCCGTGACACTCCTCTCCCCCCAGTCTACAGCTTGCTGACTAAACCCCTGGGCTGTTATCTAACATGCGGTCCTGCTCTCTATACTGCGGCCAAATGGTGGGATCTAGAGGATCGTTGTCTTTGAGTCACCAATCTTAGCATTACTTTTCACTGATTTAAGGTAAATGAAGATATAGCATAATGACAGTCCCTCTTCCTCCCACCTTATCCTTCCAATATACACATATTTCAATTTTTTTTATTAAATTCACATTCACTGTTTTCATTATTAAGAATGATGTAAATATTACTCACTGCTGAGATAAGCTGCCTACTGTAATTACATTTCCTTAGTTGTGAGTTTTTTTTGTATTTCCTGAACATCTGAGGCCTTTCCACACTTTGCAACACCTTAGTATAAATATTAACATAATTTATATTATAAATTATAATTTAGTTTAAAATGCATATTAAAATATATTTACATAAATAGAACACTAATTTGGAATACACTTTATTAAATATTAAACTACTATTATTAAATATTATCATTATTAAAATATTTATATTAATTTAAATCTTAATATAAATTTCCATAAAGTCAAACTCATTGGATAATTTTCTAGGTCTATTACAGTACACTACAGTAGATTATTGTAGACAAAGAAGACTTCTTTGACAAAATAATATTTGAGCAGAGACCTGAATGAAGTGAGAGAGCGCCATGTGGCTAGCTAGGTAAAATGTTCCAGGCAGAAGGAGCAACAATCACAAGTGCTCTCAAGCAGGAGGATGCTTGGTGCATCTCAGGAACAACAAGGAGACGAGCATGGTGGAACACACAGAGGGGGGATACTAAAGAAGAGAAGGTAAAAGATGTACCATAAACCAGGCAATGTCAGGCCTGGTATGCCTCTGTAAAGCCTTTGGATTTTATTAAGATGAGAAGCTGCTATAAATAACATTTTGTGCAGAAGAGTGACAAAAACATGACTTATATTTCAAAAGGCTATTAGCTACTAACCGGTGAACAGAGTTTAGAGACGGAAGAAAGGAACCAGAAAGACCAGCTAGAATGTTTTTTCCCTCAATAGTTCAGGCAAGACAGGATGGTGGCTCAGACCACAGCGCTAACAGTGATGGAGATGAGCGGTGGTCAGATGGGGTCTACCGTGCGGGAAGAGACAAATGGGAGGCTGGATAAAAACATGAGAAAAGGAGGGGTCAAGGATGACTCAGAATCTTTTGGTGTGAGCAAAAGAAGAGAGGATATAGAAGAAAAAAAGGAGGAAAGGGTTCAGGGGAGGAAATCGAGAATTCTGTTTTGGGTATGTTAAGTTTGGATACTCAGGTGGACAAGGTCAGCAGGCATTGGAAAAAGTATAAATTTTAAGGAAGAGGTCAAGACTGGACATAAAAATGGAGATGCTGTGATACAGTTTCTTGTTCTTGTGTTTCTAATTTTTGAAAGTAGGGGTGGAAATATTTCTTCTCCGACCTACTCCAATCTGGCTTTCATCCTCACTGGTCCACCACTTAAAGTGCTCACATCAGACTTAATGAAGAGCTCTACGTTGTCAAATCCAGTGGACCTTCTCCCTTTCTTGGATTCTATGAAGCATTCCACAGTCAACCTTTTCCTCCCAAGTTTTTATCAACAATCTGGACTTCTTCCCTAAACTTTAGACATGTATGTCTAACTGCCCACTTGACACCTCCATCTGAATGTGGAATTGTGTCAGAAGTTAACCTGTAAAAAACATAACTCCAATCTGTCCACCTCAAACCTCTTCCTTCTCCTTATTCTCATTTTAGTAAAGTTTGATCATCCACTCTTTTGCTCAAATTTAAAAACTAAGAAATCCTTAAAATAAATAATAAGATAAAAACTAAGAAATCCTTGAATCTTTCCTTTCTCTTATTTCTCAAATCCACCCCTCTCCAAGTGCAAAATATATGTTAATTCTGTCTACCCCTCTCCAACACCACTGCTCCGACTGTAGGCAAAGCCGTCATTCTCCCCTCCTGCAACAAACTCCTTCTTGGTCTTCCTGCCTTTACTTTTTATTTTACAAGCCTCTCTCTAAGCAGCAGGTCAGAAGGATAATTTTAAATATCCCGTACCTAGACTCCATCAATGACATCCACCATATTTAGAATAGAATCCAAACTCCTTACCCTATGTGATCTGACCGTAGTCTACATCTCCAACCTGACCTTGTCCCATTGACCCTTATTCTTAACAATCAAGTCATTATGGACCTCCTTCCTGTTTCTCAGGACTCTGAGGCTCCACAGGCTTATCTCTTTGCTGCTTCCTCTGCCCAGAATGCTCTTCCTACACCTCTTCACATAGCTAGCTCCTTCTCACACCCTTTATATCTCAGTCTGAATGTCACTTCCCTGGAGAGACCTTTCCTCACCAGTCTACCTGATGTGCCCTCTCTCTTTACTCTCCATCATAACCCTCTGCTTATTTTCTTCATGATACATACCAACATTTTGATATTACCAAATTATTCATTTGGTTTCATTGTTCACTGTGTGTCTCCCTATCACCAGAATGTAAGCTTCATCAGGACAGGGTCCTGTCTGCCTTGTATTTCTAGCTCCATTATTAATTAACACCTAGGACATAATAGGTATTCACTTATTTGTTGAATGAACTCATCAAAACTTTACATAAAGTTTTGCAAAATAAAGTCCATTGTACCTTTTTTTTTTTAAAGATTTTATTTATTTGACAGAGAGAGACAGAGAGAGCACAAGCAGGGGGAGCGGCAGGCAGAGGGAGAAGCAGGCTCCCCACTCAGCAGGGAGCCCAATGTGGGGCTCGATCCCAGGACCCTGGGATCATGACCTGAGCCAAAGGCAGACGCCCAACCGTCTGAGCCACCCAAGCGCCTCCCCATTGTACCTTTTTTTAGAATCATTTTGTAGGCTGGGAGATAAATGAATAGAATAATATTTTCTATCCAATCATTTTTCCTAGCCTGTTTCAATGTTCCAAAGTTCAATTAACAGAACAGGGAAGCTACCCTGAACTGAACTCAACACTTTGGAATTTTGCAGCAAAAGTAAAGACAAACTGTCTACCAGTAAAGTGCTGATTGCAGAGTATTCCATAGGAGAACTATGCAACAATAAACAAAGAGATCTGTGTGTCAGGTATTTTCTGTCTGACTCTGTGGATTCATATTCGTTCCTTTTCTACCCACCCACTCCCAGGGGCCAGTGTGTATACATTATGGTGACCTCCACTTGGGTTCAGACAATGGGAAGTCTCATCAGGAGAGCAAAGACAGAAAGGAAACTGAAGTCAGGATACCTATTTCCCTGTGACATTTGTGCAAAAGTCAACCTGCTCTTAAGATGCTGATTCTACTCGTCATCTCCAAGTTCTGGAACTGCTCCAGGCCCTCACCCTGTTTGGCCTAGGAGTGGTCAACAGCTGGGCTGCTAAGAAGCCCTGAGATGCTCTATCATCCCTTGTGGTTCTCCAACACCACATCTTTCTAGACAGCTTCTCTATAAATAAAACGTGTTTCAGTTGTCCTACTTCAAGGGTGCCATCTGTCTTCTATTAGGACCCTGATAAAAATGGGTATCAGCAAAATTGATTGAAAGGCTCTTTAAATACACTGATTAGAAAAGAGCTATAATACAGTTGATATGATATAATCCTACTTATGCAAACCTATTTCTCTATATAACCATATATATATCACACATGCATTTCACACACAAGTCTGTAAGGATGCTTACCAAAATGCCAATGGTGAGTATCTCTGGATGGTCGGGCTAAGGGGATATTTTTTCTTTTTCTTTTTATATATTTAGGTACTATTTGAATTTTTTAACAAGCATATATTGATACACAGAAAAAAAACAATTTTTAAGTAGTATTTTCTTCTCTGCCCCCATTTCTACTACCTTAATTCAGAAACTGATTACTTCTTACCAAGATAATTACAGCTTCCTTACTGTGCCTAGTTTCTAGTCTTGACCCCTATATTACAGCCTCTAAAAAGTTCCACCAAAGTGATTTTTCTAACAGGCCAAGTGGTAACACCATTCTCTTGCTCTGAATTCTTCAACGGCTCTCAATGCTACTAGGAGAAAGATCTAAATTCTCTGCACAGCATACAAGGCCCGTCAAAATCTGAGTCCTGTTTACACGCTTGTTGCCAGTGGTCCTTAGTGCCCATTAGTTTTACAGCAGACACTGTGCCGCCACCCCCAGGCTGTGTACAGGTCGACCAGATGCCTCCTCTGGGCTTGTTCTCCTGGTCAAGTCCTACTCATTCTTCCAATGTCAGACCGGAGTCAGCCTCCTGCTCCCTATTTCCCTCAGTGTCTGCGGCTTCTCTGCTCCCATTCCCGCTGGTCCCCTCGTCTACTACTGTTGTAGTCCTGCAATTGTTTTCACATGTGTCTTCCAACTCAACTCACGCTTCCTGGATGAGACCATGTCCTTTCATTTCTGTGTTCCCAATGCCCAACAGAGTGAGTCTTCAAATATGCTTGCAAGGAGAAATCTGTTTTTATCTATATTCTGCTGGTCTAAAGGTTATATTTTTAGAAGACTGATCTATATGGTAATTACATGGATTAAACTTATCCGCAAAAAAAATTCAGACAAATAGTGAAAGACTTAAAACTGCTCGATACTGCTGTAGACATAATTATTAAAACTGCTACCACTTCTTAAACACATACACCTATCATAATCCATAAGTCTGGGGTAACTCCCAAATGTCTCACTAAAGGCGATGCATTTTCTTTTCACATAAGAATAAATGTACATTTCTAGGGCGCCTGGGTGGCTCAGTTGGTTAAGCAACTGCCTTCGGCTCAGGTCATGATCCTGGAGTCCCGGGATCGAGTCCCGCATCAGGCTCCCTGCTCGGCAGGGAGTCTGCTTCTCCCTCTGACCCTCCTCCCTCTCATGCTCTCTGTCTCTCATTCTCTCTCTCAAATAAATAAATAAAATCTTTAAAAAAAAAAAAAAAAAAAGAATAAATGTACATTTCTAATAAATGAGACACATCAGTTAAAAAGTAAAAAAAAATAAATTGCATAAAAATTTGAACTAGTAATGCTTACCAATACTAGCATGATCAATAATAGTGTCAATATCTTGGAGACCCCATTTCTTATAAGCCAACGGTGGAGGCTGTATGTTCTCATTGCCCGATGCCGCAGCTGTTAAAGACAAAAAGCAAACAATCCAAACTATAATGGATGAAGTTTTACAAAAACCCATTAAAAAATGGAATAACTTGATTTATTACTCTAAAGCTTAAATGATAATAATGAGGCAAGGCAATGTAAACAAGGTTAAAGTGAACTTTACTCATGCCAAGACAATACGTGTAAAATGCAAACATTAAGGGTAAGTTGACTGTCACAAGAGATTTTTGGAAAATTCAATGTAATTGGAGGAGGTAATTAAAAACCCTAGACTATTACTAAAATTTAAGGTGAATTCAAACTGCAACTGATGACAAATAAGCTAATTTCTTCCCCCTGAGAAAGACAGTGGATAAAATCCTGGGAACAGCTAATAGTGCCTTAACTTGGTGAAAAACTAAAAAGCTGATGATATGCCGGGCAGGAGCGCCCAGACAGCAAGGTCCGTAAGGCAAGTAACCACGGCCAGCCTTGATAGAAAGACACGTTAACAGCAATAGCATTGCCAGAAAGAATGAATAAAATGCCTGTCACTGCTCAGTATTTCTGCCTAGTGAGTAATGAAAGAAAAAGCAATTATTACACTTCTTGCCACAGGATCAGGCACAAGGTCCTATTTATCAGTAAATTCTCATGCTACATATTAGAATATAGCTGGGGGCGCCTGGGTGGCTCAGTCGGTTAAGTGCCTGCCTTCAGCTCAGGTCATGATCCCAGCTCAGCAGGGAGCCTGCTTCTCCCTCTGCTGCTCCCCCTGCTTGTGCTCACTCTCTCTCAAGTAAATAAAATCTTAAAAACAAAAACAACAACAACAAAAAACACCTAGCATACAAAAAACCAAAAAGAATACAGCTGGATTCTGGTTGTTTATTCCAGAAAGTACTATTATAAGTAAAAATATATTCCTCTAAGCACTTCAGATTTGACAGTAAGGCCAAGAAAAGAGAATTTCCCTATATGTGGAAATAAAAAGCACAACAATTTCTTGGCTATGCAATCAGAATTCTTTTTAGAGCAACTTACAATAAGAGGGCCCTAAATGGCTTACTGCCTTCCTAGGAGACAAAATGGTCTTATGGTCTTAAACATACAAATAAACAGGAATTCAAAAATAATAAAAATTAAATGGCTGACAATACCAATCATAATCATCTATTTCTAGTTTATTTCATTGACTGAATTCTTACCTGCAGAAAACTGCCAGGCTCTGTAGGTATACATATGAATGGTGACTACTTTAAGTGACCTCAAGATAATAATGCTTATTGTGCCTAAATTTAAATAATCTAAAAGATTATGAAAATAGGTAAAAAAATTCAAACAAGTTCTGGCCTAATAGAAAAGTATGTAATATTAAAGACCCACATAACCAAAACTTCAGGATTTTACCAATCACATCAATCTGCAAACAAAACAAACTTTGTTTTAGGGCCATTAAGGCCTCTTTACCCAAACCCAGAAGAAAAGGAGGAAGTCTACACTAGTCCTGGTATTTTCACTGGGTTTAATTAAGGCTTTTCTAAAATTGGGATCGTAAAATCGATGATGTGTTTTTCTCTGGCAATTTTGCTGCTTTGTGGTACATAAAATACTAGTGCATCTACAAACAATGGCATCTTGAATTTGATGAAATACAACTCTGCTCTGTATTCTCTTCCAAAGTAGGTAAACTCTGAGCAATAAGAGTAAGAACTCTTATTTGGGCCCTTTTCACCCCCAAGTCTGGAAATAGTGTAGTTGCCCATATACACATTGTTCAGGCCTCTAACTAGTCCATTCAGAAGTGTTCCAGGTTAGCAAAAAGAAGCTGGTGTTGACTCCCTGTTGGGTCCTGCCTGCCAAGGGGAAAACTTCCCCTGTGCACAGTGGTATCTTTACCCTCAGTGAGGATGGAAGCAATGCAGAATCACAGGATTCTAGCACACCAGCCCGAGAGCTGCTGATCTAGTGAGAAATTTGGTTCCCTTACCCCAATATGTAGAGAGTAGATTTTCAGTCCTTGCCTTTATCTTACTAGGCAATCTACCCAACAATGCACTCCCATCTCTACGGTAGCAGGGTTTTTTTCTGTAAATCTAGTACAGAGGCCTTTTTAATGTCGAGCACATGTTTATTCTCTAAGTAGGTTAAATTAAGTAAGACGTTAGAAGTTAGATCCGTCTCGCCAAAAAATTACCTTTTGCTACCTGATTTCGACAAGCACGAAGAGACTGAAAAAGGCTAAATCCATCAATAGTCACAATGGCACCTGGATATAAGATACTCAACTCTTCATTCTATTAAAGAAATAAGAAAGAAGAAAATAATATATCTTCATCATTGCCAAATAAACTTACCTACTTTTGTATTAGAGCTGAATGTCAGGATTAATGAAAAATAGAAAATACTATGAAAATATTAATGAAAAACAGAAATAACTGTCAACCACCCATCGCACAAGACATTATCAGGCAAAGGAAAAGTAAAAATAAAGGCAAAATTAATTTCAGAATGCCTTTTGCCCAAGTACTTAAAATTCTTTTCAAATATGCTTTTTATACATGATATATAATGCTTTCAGGATAGGTGGTGAGAGTAACAAAAAAAAAAGTACAAATTTCATAAAAATGAAATATAGTCATTGTGCAAATACAAACAATATATAAAAGTATATAGTATAACGTGCTTTTTATTACTCAATAGGTCAATGATATTTTTCCTTTTCAGTTAGTGAGCAAATCATTTTTTGTTGTGGCTACGCAGTACTGGATCATATGTTCCAAATTATAGTGAATGAGTTCTTAGTGATGGACATTTAGTTTGGGAGACACAGCACATCAAACCAATCTGCTGACTGAGGCTCTCCAACAGCTTCTTACTGCACTCAGAATAAAGCCTGGCCTAGGGGTGCCTGGGTGGCTCAGATGGTTAAGCGTCTGCCTTCGGCTCAGGTCATCATCTCCAGGTCCTGGGATCAAGCCCCATGTTGGGCTCCCTGCTCAGCAGGGAGCCTGCTTCCCGCTCTCCCCCTAGCTCTCCCCTTGCTTGTGCTCTCTCTCTCAAATGAATAAATAAAATCTTAAAAAAAAAAAAAAAAAAGCCTGGCCTCTTTACCTAGGCCTGCAAGATGGGGTACCCATCTCTAAGGTCATCTCACCTCTCCCTGCCCCCCCCTTGCTCCTTGAACAATGACCATCATCACCTCAGTGCTCTGAATGTTGCCTGGACCTTACCTCCCAGATCATCACCTGCCTAATTCTTCTGATCATTCAGTTCTCAGCTCTAACGTAGTCCCACAGAGAGGCTGCTCCCGAGCCTCTAAATCAAACAGCACCGCCGTTCTCCTGCCTCATTACCATCTCATCAACATGATTATTTCCTTCCTAGCACCTATCAGACACTGGAACTATCTTACTATCTCTAGTTGTTTATTGCTGGTTTCTCTCCACCATCCCCAAACTAAAAGCTCCATGATAGGAGGATCCCTGGGGTGTCTGGTTCCCCAAGGAATTCTCAGTGGTTAGAACTGGGCTGGGCACACAATAGGCAGTAACTAAATATTTATGAATGAATTAATACATTTTCATTATTATAAACATCACTGCAATAAACATTCTTCTGTGTATACCTTCTCACGTTGCTATATATTTCTTCAACTGGATTTCTGGGTCATAGAGTATTCTCAATTTTCATTCATATTATTAAATTGCCCTCAAGAAAGTACCTGTCAGTTTACACTTCCACCAACAATACACGAGAGTGCCTGTTTCTCCATACTGTCGCTAACAGTTTTGTAAATCTTGATCTTTGTCAATATGAAAGGTGAAAAATTATCCAAATGTAGTGGTTTATAGTTCTTAGGTTATTATTTACATTCAAAATTTTATCATACGCTTTTTGACCAATTATATTTCTTCTTGTGAGAACGGTCTTGTCCTTTTTTCTACTGAACCAGTAGGCTGTTTCCATTTTTAAAAGAGATTTGTGGGCCACGAGGGAGAGGAGCCAGGGGAAAGGAGGTGGCATGGGTGCTCATGTGACAGGTTTGCAAGGCTAAGCTTGGATGGCCCACTGACCACGACAGCAGGCCAAGAGCCTCCTCACTGACTTGGAGCTAATCATCAGCAAGTCAGTTATCTCCAAAACCAGAGAGCCCTCCTGAAGAAGGTACTAATACAAACACCAATGGTCCAAAAGCTGCAGAAATTATGCTAGATGACAGAGACCTTTGTGCAGAAGACACAGAAGGAACTTCTTTGACATTCCAGAAAGAGGTCTTCTCTCTTTGGAATCGTTTGCAATGACCTGCGGTCACTTCTACTACACTCATTGCCCCCAGAACTGAATCAGGAAATCTGCTCTGTGATCTTTTGTAGATGTGGGAGTACAATGAAGAAGAAGCAAATATGTACATTTGATGTATAAGTTGATGTATCAGATCCAAAGATACATATGCAGAATACAGAGTAACAACAAAGACTTCTGTCTCAGATCAGTAAGAATTATTTTTCAACTAATAGATTTTCTTGACTCACAAATAGTAAGTATTTAAAAGTGATTTTTTTCCACCCGCTCTAAAAACAAGAGAGTAGTACAGACATAAGCAAGCTTAAAGGGTTTAAAGATTTTTTTATTTTTTTTTTTATTTATTTGAGAGAGAGAGAATGAGAGACAGAGAGCATGAGAGGGAGGAGGGTCAGAGGGAGAAGCAGACTCCCTGCCGAGCAGGGAGCCCGATGCGGGACTCGATCCCGGGACTCCAGGATCATGACCTGAGCCGAAGGCAGTTGCTTAACCAACTGAGCCACCCAGGCGCCCCGCAAGCTTAAAGGGTTTAAAGAACCTTCACTATCCAGAGAATAGAAAAATAAAAAAAACAAAGTATCTTTAATGAACAGATTATCTTCTTAGATTTCCAAGAGCTCCTTCTTCATTTCATTCAATGGTTTTATTTCTCCTATCTTCTGATGGTGAATATTATTAAGATTTAAGTTTTCAGTCTTCAGTTTTATTTTCCTGTATCCTTTACTTGGAAGAATTCCCTCGTCATCTAGGACTTAACCACACTCTTCAATCTAGTCTCTGTACCTGTGTAGGAATTCTGTATCATTACAGCCATCCTGGTATTTTCATTTTATTTCCTACCATCACCTCAAACTCAACATGTCCAAAATCAAATTTAATAACCTTAATTCACTGCCAAAGCAGTCTTCTCTTCCAACTTTGTCAGTGGCACTCCTCGGCACGGATGTCTTAGAGCCAACTCACTTTCCTCTTCACTAGATCTTTATACAATAACCAGTCATGTCCATTGTTCCTGTAAAATGATTTTTGGACTGGTCCTTTCTCTCTTCACAGCCATTACAGAGTCTTGTCCCGACACTGCATGTCTGATACAGATAACTTCAAAAAGTCAGATAACTAGCCTCCTCGATTCCAGACTCTCAAACTCCAGTTCCTCCTGAAGAAAGAGTCCTTCAATATCCCTTTGATATATCACTTCCTTCTCATAAATCTTCAGTCACTCTGCTCATCTGAATCAATTCTGATTTTTACTCAGCTTTCAAATTTATGAAAAATGTGGCCACTCTGCCTATTCAACAGTTTCTCACTATTTACTGACCTAGGTTTCTTTTGTTGTCTCATACACAGTCCTACATTTGAATCTCCCTTCATGGTTCTCCTGATTACCTAAAATACTTCCTCCTCTTTTCCTATTATATTCTATAACCATTATTCACAGCTTAATTCAAATCTCGCCTGCTCGGGGCGCCTGGGTGGCTCAGTCGTTAAGCGTCTGCCTTCGGCTCAGGTCATGATCCCAGGGTCCTGGGATCGAGCCCCGCATCGGGCTCCCTGCTCTGCAGGAAGCCTGCTTCTCCCTCTCCCACTCCCCCTGCTTGTGTTCCCTCTCTCGCTGTCTCTCTCTCTGTCAAATAAATAAATAAAATCTTTAAAAAAAAAAAAAAAAAATCTCGCCTGCTCAATGAAAGTTTCTTTTACTGTCCTCATTCTAATTGAGCTCCCCTTCCCCCACTTGTACAGAATCTATTCTGGCCATGTAAAATAGCAGTTGACTAGGTACTGCTTTGTATTATTGATTAACTCATTCAAAGGTATTAATAGGAATTAGTCTAGTCTCTCTTACTAGATTAAGTTTCTTCTACAGCTCTAGTCCCCATAGCTTCAGGCCATCCCTCATACAATTTAAGTCCACACAGGTACACAGTATATGCATCTGTTTACTTGAAACCTTTTGGAAGCAGGATAGTAAAAAGAAGGAAGGCGTATTTACATAATTTGACGATGTATACTGTGAGCCAAAGAAGAGCATATTAGTTTATGTGGCTCTACAATTTTTTTTTTTTTTAATGTGAGACTATCAAATTCTCACACAGCACCTGCGAAGTGAAAACTGTACATTTGGAGAGCCTTAGATACGAAACAGAATCATTTTCTGTCCAAATCTTCAGTTCAGTGAATCTATTTTCCACTATAAACAAAAACTTCATTGCCTTTCTGAGAAACAGGTAAGTACAATGTAGTAGTAGTATTAAAAATAAAGCCAGAGGGGCGCCTGGGTGGCTCAGTCGTTAAGCGTCTGCCTTCGGCTCAGGTCATGATCCCAGGGTCCTGGGATCGAGCCCTGCATCGGGCTCCCTGCTCCGCGGGAAGCCTGCTTCTCCCTCTCCCACTCCCCCTTGATTGTGTTCCCTCTCTCACTACATCTCTGTCAAATAAATAAATACAATCTTTAAAATAAATAAATAAATACAGCCAGAACTTTTTTCTTTTATTGTGTATAATTTTGATACCTAAATCCAAATAAAAAACATATATACCACATCTGTGTCTTAAGTCGCTCTCAAATTCCAACAATAAGGAACTCTTTTGGGCTTCTGACTAAAGTGTTTTATTGTATTGTGGAACAAAATGTAGGGTATTTCATTAAATAAGTAAAAGCAAGACTGGAGTTCTTGACTCAGTTATAAATAGGCTGTATTTCTAGAACATAACAGTACAGCTAACTATGCCACAAGACAAAGACACCTGTGAGTTTCCTAAAAAAGAGAGAAAACACAACTTCGAAGTAAGCCATGGTCCCTCTGAACACAGTCGTTTATAAAGCTACCTGTTCAGTCACGCCAGGATGCCGTGGGATTTCAGAGGTCCTGCATTTCAGCTGTAGTGCTGGATCTTCATTCAGAAGCTGTGCAAGCAAGAGCACACCATTCTAGGAGGAAGCACAGAGAAGAGCCCTGCTTATTTCCTCATCAGTAGACCTGAACAGGTATGACCAGGCAAAGAGTGTCATTTCCCCCACTGTTTTCCATGGATATCAGATACTCTCTTTCAGAAGAATACAGCTTCTGTTCTCTATAGTGCTACCAGAACTTTCCACCACAACTCCCCCACCCCCCAATCCCTGCTTCCACCCTCATGAAGTAGCAACTCCACATTCCCAAGCGGCAGGTAATTAGTCACAAAGAAGGATAATGGAGATGCATAACTAGATATTCCAGCCAAGTGCTGTTTTCTAACTGCTCAACACTCCACTCACCTCAGTGTAGAAGCGTACATAACCTGAGGTAAAGCCCACCACAATGCAGGTCCAGTCAGGACGCCCTGTGGAACTCCTGTTACAAACAAAATTTATGATCTTAATAGCTCATAAATCAAAGCAAAGAAAACGAATAACTTATTTATCCTTACCTCTTTTGGCTTGCTAGTGGGATACATAGAGCACTGGTTACACGTTCTCTAAAAACGAAAACAAAATCATATGCTTACCTAATGAATTTACCAATTACTTTTATTTCCCTATAATTTAATGTTAAAGGGCAACCGGTGGAAGATAAGCTCTGTGGGCCAGTTCTATTCAAGGCATAAGTAAAAATACAGTAAAACTCCACAATAAGTTGAATCATAAAAATCATTCACATGAATGTGTGTGGTTGGTTCGGCATCTGACTCTTGATTTCGGCTCAGCTCATGATCTCAGGGTCATGAGATCGAGCCCCCATGGGGCTCCGTGCTGAGCCTGGAGCCTGCTTAAGATTCTCTCTCTCTCCCCCTCTGTCCTGCCCCTCTCCCTACCTCGCACGTGTGCAAGCTTGCTCTCTCCCTTAAAAAATAAAAAAATCATTCACATGAAAGGTAATGTCATATTCACTTGGAAGTTAATAAAAAACAGTATTTTTCATTCTGTGTTATAAAAAGCACAAGAGAAAGCAAAAACTTTACCATACACCACTGATTATACAGAGAAGTGAGAACGAGCAAATCATCACCAGTCATTTCCTGCAGTACCCTCTCTTCTGCATCAGCTAAGCACTGACTGGGCAGAGCGTGGGAGGAACGCCAGTCACATTACAGGCAAACCATAATCCTGCAAGTACATATTCTAGGGACGAACTGCATTTCAACTAGTTGGCTTCTTCCTTGATACTCTGCAGAAATTGCCCCAGATAACCCATTTCCAAGCACATGCTTGGCTGGATGTTCCCTAAAAGATTCTTTTTGTGACACGTGGACTTGAAAAATCTGTCAGGAGCTCAGAGACTAAGCCTCAAAATTAAAATAACTCCTACTGACTTTAATTTAACCTGCCAACCCTCAGGACCCATCAATCACCAGCTTATTCCAGATACTATAAACACTCCTGCCTCATACATCGTATTAGGCAGCCACTGTACAAAATTAATCTTTTTGTTTGTTGTCTTTCAAGTAATTGAGCCATTATGTTTGCTTTGCATTTCTGAAAGAAATTAAATGTCTTCAAAATGGTTAGACTAAATGACTTAAGGAGAAATATTATCATTTATTTTGGTAAGAGAGAAAACATTCCAGTGAGTATCTACGATGTGCCAAGCATGTCCTATGTATGGGCTTCCACTTGGTTGTCTTTTATCTGAATCCAAAGTCTGAAGTATCTTACTCATTCTCATCAGATAGTTTTCAGTCATAAAAATTTAGGTGAAAACAGGTTCCAGGTTAGCAGCTCCTTCATATAATCACACTAGAGAACCACCTTACTGGGTCATTTAGAAATGTGAATTTACCAACTTGCCTTTCTGAAGTACTTATGAGTTTTAAGAATTAATGTAGCACTGTCCCCTTTAAGTACAAGGCCAATGCTACCCAAGCAGAGAAGACAATGACTGCCTTTGACTTTTCGGATAAATAAAATTAGTAATGAAGAACACAGGAAACAACAAAATGAGAAAGAATGGGATTCTCTCTGAGTTCTTCTTTAAATCTCCTCTGCAAACAGGAGTTTAAAAAAAAAAAAAGAAATCACATGAGTAAAATTTAAATTTGCTGGCCAAATCATGCTCCATAACCTCTAAGTTGGGATGAATAGTCACTAAATATCCCAGTGATGAAACTTCTCACTTATAAGTAAAACAATTTCACATACACATTTAATGCACAGAGAAACAAAAAAAATTAACTGGTACCTACCCTTCTTCGACATTTAAAGAACCACTCCAGCCAATAGCAAATTGCATTTCTTCCTTTCCTTTATCGCTGTATTTCCATTTTGCTGAAAAAAATAGGTTATCATATAAAATCACTTTAACTATAGTATACTAAACAGTGATTTATGAATTTCATGGTTTCCCTTTAGAATGTGTACAGAATGTAATTATTCTATATTAATGGGTTTGGGTAAACACAGAAAAAATTTTGTAAGATTTTGATAAAACTCAACCCAGGCTACTTACTTGCCTTTAGTCTCTCCTTCCTCCAATTAAATTCATCTAATGTCCTAGTTCTTGCAGAATAAAGTTATTGATTCTTATATACCACCTCATCTCCCCATCTGTTGTATTTATAAAATGACTTTCATCTTCAGATGACAGAGAACACTTTTCTATTAGATTTATGCTGTAGGAGGATAAACCTGCTTTTAAGACCACTCCACAGCCATTTAATATATGATCTGATTTTGATCAGTGAGGTTTTTCATCTTATGTAAACCTTAATTTTAATCTTCAACAAAAATTATGAACCGAAAATGTATGCCCCAAATAAGAAACTAGAGTCCAATGAGTTTTCAAATTATAGTTGAAAATCACCTCATTCACATTATTACTAAAAAGGTGTCAGCAGCCTTTTTAGCTCTGACTGCCCCTTGCAAGAACTGGGCAATGATCACTTTGGCCTCTGACGGGCAACAGAGCCACAGTTCAAGTATAAGCAGTCAAGAAAGAAAAATAGGAAACAAACGATAGGAAGAAGAAAATACACACACACACACACACAAATAAAAAATGTTATACAATATGTGAAATACACTACAGAATGCCACCATACAACGCATCCAACATAAATAACATTTTTTCTTTCTATCTAATCCATTTCTGTCCTACTCTATGCATTAAAATAAAGTACACCGAAAATAATAAGAGTACTTACGCACAAGAAAAACCGCTTTTTGCCCTCGAGCTATAACCATAAGATCATTGGTTGGAGACAGGGATAAAACACAATCTTGCAGCCAGGAAGTTTTTTGTGTTTTGCAAGTATTTCCTTCTTCTTCCTGTGGGTAACAACTTCAATTACAGTGTATGCAAAAATACTGAAAGTACTGCATCTCAGCCTTTCTGCCTTGAGGGACGAGGGGGAACAAAAAGGAAAAGGAAATCTTCCCATTTCTTTTTAAAAGTCTCAATAATATTCCTTATCAAAACATGTCAAAGACCCGTAAAGAAAATAGCCACCAAAACTAATCTCAGTTTTGAATATTAATGCAAAAAGTTTTAACATAAGCACATATAAACCAGTAAGACATTAAAAGACTGTCACACAGGGATCATTCCAGGAATGATTCACTATTAGGAAATTTAGTGAATAATCCAATTCCAGAGATACCACTAGGGTATCTGCAGCGACACAGCAAAGAAAAAATTATCTGATGCTTATGGCTGTCGAATCTGTAAAAGTATTTGATAAACCTGATACTCTTTCCTTCATTTGAACTGGAAGGTGTTTTCATTTTTAATTGAAAAATTATTTATAAAATAATTACAAAGAGGAAGATCCCCATGGTTAAGAACTCAAGAGATCTAAAAAGGTCTTCTTTGCAAAGTCTCTCTCTGACTCTAGTACTCTAGCCTCCTAGTTGTTCCCTCTAGAAACAACCAGTATGATCAGTGATCCTTTGTGAACATACAAGCAAATACATGACTCCCCTTCCCCCCCCTTTTCTTATACAAATGGTAGCACATTATACACATACTTCTCTATACTTTTTTTCTCTTAACATATATCTTAGACTTCATTCCCCAGGAAGTTTATTTTTTAAAGGCTGCATAGTATTCCACTGTACAGACACACCGTAAATTATTTAACCAGTTCCCTATTGATGGACATCTGCGATGTCTACACTCTTCTGCCGCCACAAATGATCATACAGTGAATAACCTTATACTCTTGTCAGTTTGTGTGGGAGTATATTAGTAGGATAAACTGCTACAAGTGAAATTGCCAGGTCAAAGGTAACGTGTTAGTAAATTTGCTAGATATTTCCAAATTGTGCTCCAAAGAGGTGGTATTATTTTATAATCTGATTAGCAAGTTTTGAAAGTGCTTGCTTCCCCCACAGACTTTTCAAAAGATGCTTTAACTCTGGATCTTTGTCAATGTAACAGGTGAAAAACGGTATTTCAGTATACTGTCTTCTTATTAATGAGAACAAGACAACCAGTCTATTCCTTTCCTTTGCAGATTTCCTGTTGGGTTGCTACTCTTTTTCTTCTTTATTTGTATATATTCTTTACATACAAAGAAAATTGGCCTTTTGAACATAAGAGTTGTAACATTTTCCCAGTCCGTGCGGTAACTTAATTTGCTCCATGTAGAAATTTTTTTAATGTTATGCAGGTAAATTATCGAACTATTCTCTTATAGCTTCTAAGCTTTATGTCATGCGGACTCCTACCTCAGCCCTACCCAGTGGCTCTTACACTGAATTAATCAGGGGGAAATGGGGAGAGAGGGGAGGAGATGCAGGCTGTCTTCTTCCTGTCTTTTCCTTCCTTTCTTTTTTCTTTTCCTTTCTTTTCTTTTCCTTTCTTTTCTTTTCCTTTCCTTTCTTTTCCTTTCCTTTCTTTTTCTTTTCCTTTCTTTTTCTTTTCCTTTCTTTTCTTTTTCTTTTCTTTCCTTCCTTCTTTCTTTCTCTTTCTTTCACACATTTATGCTTTTTTAAAAACTTAGCGAATAGGAATCAAATTGATCTGGAACCTTCTTCTTATGCAAGGTGAGCAAGCTAAGGAGGCTGCATGCACCCTCTCTTGAAAGAAGAGGAAATACTGGAAAAAGTCCTCATCTTATTAAAGCTCTATTTTTCTACGGAATTTAAAGCTATCCATCTTGCTGTTAATGTGTACTTTTCTACATACAAATAAGGGAGAAAATTAATCCCCTAAAGAGAACACGAATAAGGTAAAGGTTAGTTGTAGTTCATTTCTCCCTGAGCCTATAATTTCTGTAGAATACAGTCTCTTTTCAGCCTGCATGCACCCAAGACTCCTCATAGTGGCTCACTGGTGAGCTGAAGGCAACACTGCCCTGAGTTTCCTGTCCAATAACAGAGATTCCAGTTGTACCAACTTTGAGGTTCAGGACTTTTCAAGTGATTAGAGTAGCTCATCTTCAGGTAGGCGGCTAGAAGCAGGGCAAGTCACACAGGGATATTTAAGTACTGTGAGAAGAAATCAGGGGTGCCTAAAACTCTTTCTAGTCTCTGACCTTAAAATTCCTATCTCAGGGCAATAAAAAAGAATCAACACACTGCTCCAGAAAAAGGATACAGCTCAAATTTTAGCAAGTTCTATAAATCAGGTTTTATCCTTTTATCACACTTCCAAAATGATATTCAAACAATAGATCCCAAAAATTATCTAAAAGTTACTTTCCATTAAAGCACATTATTTCTGTTTCTGTCCTATGCTTTCAAGATAATGCCACTAACAAGGATTAGATCTACATGTTTATATTTGCTGAAAAGACAAAGGGTAAAAGAAATACAAAGATGCAAGGCATTTAAAGCCTACCTGGTTCAAAACCTCATTTTATAATAAAGAAAACAGGGTCTGGGGGAGGTTAAAGATTTGCTCCCTGGCACAGAATCAGTGTCAGAACCCAACTAGAACCCAAGCTTCCTGATATTTAATTCAGGTGATCTTTCTACCCCATCACCCTGCTTGTTCACCCTGGTAGACAGCTGTAACAGCTCTTGGAGAAGACTGTCTTCGCCTGGGATTTGACTCTAGCCTCTTAGTCAATGAAAGTCTTTTCTCAAAGGATTACCATTACTTATCACTGTATCCCAGGCTAACCTTCCCACAGGACACTACTTGAACAGGTAAGCCTGTGTATCCTTGAGACACTTCTCCAGGCACTCCTTCAAAAATACTTTCCCTCTCTTTTCTATCTTTCTGTCCCAAGTTCCAGTTCCTATCCCTCCATCCTACTCTGACTCTTATCTTCTTTCAAACTTATCGCAATCAAAAATCTTACTATTCTCTGCTACCTATTGATTCTGTGATTGCATTTCTACCACACTAGACTCCAAGCCTTCTAACTGGCCAAGCCTAGGCTTGATATTACTCCTCAAGTCCACACGTTGCACAGCCCACTGACACACAGGTGAGTGGAAACAGCATTTCCATATCTCCTTTCTGATCTTTGCAAAGATACTGGAATAACCTATAATCCCTCTTACACATGAACCTGTATGCCATTGAGCAACCAATTCAAAGCTAGTATCCTTAAGCAATACATCCTTAAGTGATAGTATCCTCTGGAGTGTTTCCTTAAGTAATACTAAGATTTAGCAGTTCAAGATTCTGGTTGACATACCCATGGAAAATACAAGTTAGAGAGATGTAAAAAGGAACAAATACTACCCTCTTAGTTGGGATGAGAACTCAGCTCTGTCTGCCACCATCCCAGCAAGTGGACTACACGCGTTCCCAGAAGCAAGCATGAATTTTGCCCCGTAAGAACTAACCAAGATCAAAGCACAGGAAACAGCACTTACTTGGACGCAAATTCAGAGAAACTACTCCACAATCACTGGTTACGTGCCCAACCCTGCTTAGCAACCTCATAAATGCACCTTTCTAGTAACATGAAGCCAGAAAAACTTCATGTGAATTAGCAGTCTACTTTCTAGCATTTCAACTATTTTCAGGTTTTAGTGAAAGAGGGAGAAAACCAAACTCTTTCACTCTTCACTGCACTTTCTTTTCTACGTCCTCTCTACCTCTCCATCTGTCCTTGGGACAGAAGGACTAAAAGTAGATCTGCCCTGTTTGCCAGGGTAAAGTGGGGCATGTCCAAGCAGGAGGTCCACATTCTAAAAATAGGTTAGAAAATACTACCATATGATGATATTACATTATCATCATTAGGGTTTGATAGGCCATGCAATCCTAGATCTAAAGTCCTGCTGTTTGGGCATGATGACAGCTTATCATGAAATGCAATGGTGGTGAGCTCCATAGCTTCTTGACGCCCAGTCACTTGGGGCGGGGGTCGGGGGGGCAGGGAGAACAGCTATACACCCACACAGCCACAAGCTCCTGGTCACATGCGATTCCGAAGACACTATTCTTTGTGCCTAAGACACAGCACTCAATGTATTAGACTGAATAAGATTAAAAGCCTCTCATGACCGTAACCAAAAATAAGTAATACCCTTAAAATCATAAACAGAGGTAAAAATGTGTTGTTTCACCATAGCTGGTTGTTTCTCCATAAGCTTTATTAGCTATTTTGCCAAACAGTATAAATTGTGCCAGAATATTAGGAAGTAAATCTGAAAACTGAAAACCACTGGGAGGGTGGGAGAAGAAACCTTATATAGATCGAATTTCTTTCAATAAATCCTCAACCTCAATAAGAAAAAAAAATCCCTGGGTACATCAGGATGGTACATCAACAATGAACATGCTATATACAAAGGCAAATAAAGAACAAACGGATGGAGAAGGACGTGTCCTGAATTGTTCTACAGTGTCTGCCACTTTGTGCCCAAGCAACGGGGTATATAGAAATCAGGCCACAGTAAGGTGATATCTCTTCTCACAACAAAGTCTTCCCACACCCTCTTGAGTAGAGGACAGCGGGCCTATCAAGAGGTGTTTGGCACTGACGTGACTTTGGGTTTGGTCACCTAACTCAAGGGCAATGAGCAGGCAGGGTACTGGTGATTCGGAAGACGTCGCTGCAACATTTGCCAAACACTTACCACGTGCCGATATCTGTGCTAAGTGCTTGACACATAAATCTTAGTTCTCACAGTGACTCTAGAAAGGTTATGTTAGTCCCTCAGTTTTGAGATGGAGAAACAGAAACTTACCAAGTAACCTCCCCCCGGTGACACAGCTGGGGCAGGGCTGTGAACTCAAGCTTCAGAGCTCACGGAAACTGCCACCTCTGAGCTGCTTCCCACTCCACACTGCCACGGGCGGCTGGTCCCTTGAAGGGAGGGACCTGCCACAGCCCCTCTGGATCTTCCCTGCTCTGCTGCTCTCCTCGCTGTTGTCACTGGGAGTGACCAGGGATGATGCCGGCTTCTGTGTCCAGAACTAAAGGAAGGATGAGAAGCTCTCCTCCGCCTGTAGACTAAAAGGCTAGTGTCCCTCTGTGACTGAAGTAAAGAAGCGCGGATGCGGATCAAGTGAGGTCGAACCTAATCCAATTCGGCCACATGGTTGACTGCGGGAACTTTTTCGCAAAGGCTTATCAGGTCTTTAATATTCTTGCTCGACGAGTCTCTTTTTAAAGAGAGCCATGAAATAGCCCCCTCCCTTTCAACATAATTAAACACTGAATAAGTGGACATACACAGAGTATTTATTACATTTAAAAAGTCATGAATACTGCAATAAATGTTAAGAAATTTGAAATCAAGCTCTGCCTTGAAAGCACTATAACCTTGCCAGGTGGTTAATAGTTCCTCGGGGTTTCTCAGCCTCAGCACTACTGACATTCGGGGCTGGAGCTTCTGTACTGTGGGGGCTGTTCCGTGCATGGCAGGATGCTTAGCAGCGTCACTAGCCTCTACCCACCAAATGCGCATAGCACTTTCCCAGTTGGGACAGTCACCGATGTCTCCAGACGTTGCCAAGTGTCTTCTGCAGAGCAAAATGCCCCCAAGTTGAGAACTACTGATTTAGCTGAAGAAGAAACATACTGTAAAAATTTATTTTTTTATTTTTAGAGAGGGAGGAGAGGAGCAGAAGGAGGGAGAGAGAGAATCTTAAGCAGGGGCTTGACCTCATGACCCTGAGATCATGACCTGAGCCGAAATCAAAAGTTGGACTGCTTAACCAACTGAGCCACCCAGGCTCCCCTGTAAAAATTTTTTTTTACTCACCAAGTTAACTAAGAAATTGTAGTAGGTACAAGACGGTATGATCAAAGACCCCAAAACTGCTTGTCTGTATGGGATCAACAATCTCTCCCTCACACGCGTCATGATCTCGTTCAGCCAGCCGATGGGATTACACAATCGTATAAAGAAACAGAAGGAAGCATAGAGACCATTTGATTCAAAATCCTCATTGTCCAGAAAAGGAAACCAAGGCTTGGAAAGAGTAAGTGGATTGTCGCTAACCACACAAATGCCATCGGTAATAAATTTAAAGTAATACACATTCATATAGTCCTTGACACTTTCCCTAGCAACTCTGGTTCCTTCCCTCAAAAATCAGGGGAATGGACAAATAATCCAAATAAGAGGAAGAATGGGGCAAGAGTTTGTGGGTCAAAATCCCTGAGGATGACCAGATCCTCAGTGGCCTCACATCTTTTTCCCTGCTTTAATCTATCCTACACAACATGCTCCAGTAGGGCTCCGCATGTCTATGTACCAGCCCTGTGTTAGGACAGAGAGACGAGAAAGGAGAATTCTCGGCCTTAACGTTCTTCCCTCCTCTGGGGAAGACAGATGGACAAATACACAGCAGTCAGTCAGGGGAACACAGGAGGGTCATCAAGACCAGACCGGGGTTGGGAAGTTATTTTTTAAGTTAAAAAAAATGTGCACACGAGAAAGAGAGCAGATCTGACCAGAGAGCTTTACTGCTCAAAAAACGCTTTATTGACTGCAGGTATCCTCAAGTCCTTTTGCTTGGACAAACAACAAAAAAAATCCTCCTACTGGAAGTAACTCCTATCTAATTCCTGCTGGGAGAGTAAAGAGTAGCCAGGTTGGGGGCAGCAGGAGAGAGGGAGAGGAGGTGGACGTTCCCAGACTAGCCCCATGTCCTATTTCTCTAGAAAGCCATGAACTCAACCTATCGGAAGGCCTAGAGGCAAACGAGCCGGCAAGGAGCGGCCGTCAAAGCAGAGTCCGAGGGTGCAAGGTAAAAGGAGACCCTGCGGCACAGCTGGGTGAGGAAGAGCTCTCACCCACTGTGCTGAGGTGCTGGCACTTGATCTGAGGATACCCGCAGTCACCGAAGCTTTTTTTGAGCAGTACGGCTATCTGGTCAGATCTGCTCCTTCTCGTGTGCACACTTTTTTAAACTTAAAAAATAACTTCAACGAGTAGCAATAAAAATGATTTTAGATTTTACATCCCAACTGATTTCAGTCACTTCCTCCCTTCCCCCCGTCCCTTCTTGTCTCCCCCTCCCTCTCCCTCCTTACTGCTCCATAACGAAACAGACAGAAGTTGCCCAAAATAATATCTACGCTTACAACCTGGGATGTACTCCAAATTTTTAAAATTCTATTTTATTTCATTATTTTATTTTATAAGATTTTATTTATTTATTTGACAGAGAAAGAGACAGCAAGAGCAGGAACACAAGCAGGGGGAGTGGGAGAGGGAGAAGCAGGCTCCTGGCTGAGCAGGGAGCCTGATGCGGGACTCGATCCCAGGACCCTGGGATTATCACCTGAGCCGAAGGCAGGCGCTTAACCGACTGAGCCACCCAGGTGCCCCCTATTTTATTTCATTATTTTAAAAGTACCGGTCAAGACACAGTAAAGTGATATCCCCAAAAGTCAAGATAAACAGTTTGAAATACATTGCTCTAAGCCAAGATTTCTCAGTACTCCTGACATTATGAGTAGGATAATTCTTCATGGTACGGTAGTATCCTCAGTGTGACAACCAACACTGTCTCCAGACATTGCCAAATGTCCCTTGGGGGGCAAAACTGCCTCTGGGCTGAGAAGCACTGCTCTAGGCAATACAGGGTAGAAGCAAGGCTGGGGGACGGGCCAGGGAGCCCTAAATTAGACTGAGGTGATAAAGGAACCCGGGTAGGAGAGCAGACAAATATTCACAGCAGAAATACAAACTAAGAATAAGGAGCGTGGGTCTGTCTGAAGCAGTTCCTGGGTCAGATTTTTGGGGGGAACCTCAAGTCCAAGCAAAAGTATCTGGATGAAAGTGTTGGTAGAGCAGAGATGAGGAAATCCCCTGGATCCCAAGGAACTAGCACTGGGTTTTACAAGAAGCTTACACAAAATTTCCAATTCATCAAGACAGCTCAGGCAGGAAAGAGGGTCTAATAAGAACACTCTATGAAGTCACACAGAGCATCAGCACACATTCAGTGGCTAACAAGATGCAAGCTTACCATTTTGCTTTCTACTATAAGGGCATTTGCCTACCAAATAGGTTTTCTGAGAACCTTCCCCACAATAATGGGAACTATAGTCACTAACACTGTTCTCCTGAAGCTACTGATTCACCATCATTTGACAAGGTAGTTAATTTCCCAAGCAACACATGAAATTAAAAAAAAAACTAACAAACAAAAACAGCACTACCAAGGACTACTTGGCTTTCCGCAAAAAACTAGTACCTACCTGGTCACTGAAGTTAACATTAAATTTATCCATTAGCTATAAAACAACCCCTGCTTGGGGGATGGAAGGAGAGAACGTAAAATTTTATTTAAATGTGACCTAAACTTCAAGGAGTTTTCTTTGAATTGAGACCAGTAAAAATGTTTCTTAATATGTACAAATATTGAAGTCACCACCAATGAACATTATAAGGAATTCTGTCTAAACAATTAGAGCCATAACATATATTTTTAAAAATTTATTTCTTTTGATTTTAAGCCCACAGATTTGTCAACTGATTATTCTGTCACAATGCAGCAGATGGTAAAAAGCTGCAGTAATTTAACAAGCCTTTCAATTATGTCTGGCCTCTACAGAGCTGGTAAATTACCACTCTGTAAACATAGTGGCAAATGGTTTTTGGTGTATCAGCTACTGTGGTGACTACATGGCCATTGATGTAGCCAGAATCATTTTTCAAAGGTTTTGACTTTAGCATAGTAAGTCTATCACCTGCAATTTATATTGTCATTGTGCTAACTTTCATAAACATTTACACCTTACAGTGGTGGAGAGTAAAATCCAGTGAAATCACAGAGTCGTCAGCACATTCAATGTAATTCTCAAGTCATTTACCACCTAAATCGTAGACATAAAATAGTCATATATACTTTTTAAACCAAGAGACCTAAGTGCTGCAGTAATTCTGAAACACAAACAGTAAATGATGCTATACAAATAGGTTTTTCTCGTTTTTCTAGTCTGCGATTAACATACATAATGCTCAGTGTTTCTCAAAATTTTTTTAAGGTAGCAGACTTTTCATTCCCAAACAAAATGCTGTACAAAACTTCAATATATGAAACAGATTAACAACAGGGATGAGCAGCTGGCTGTACGGCACCTGGACATAGACTAAAGTTCTCAGATGAAAGCTCTTAAGGTCTTTTCAAAATTGAAATGGGGGCAAGGCAGGAACTCTTCCTAAATTTGATTACAAATCTGATTACAGATAAGCCAAAGGAAAAAAATTTACAAATATAATTACTGACAGAAACCTACAACTCTAATCTCCTTTTTTAAATTACTTTTCTTCCTAACCTTATGAAGTTAACTGTAATTCACTAACTCTTACAGTTTTACTTGATCAATTCAAGTAGGATTAATTCTATCATTTACTTTTAAATTGTACATATATATATACCCATTTTTATAGAATTTTCTGTGTGCCCATTCATCCAATGACTCAACCTATATACAGCCACAGCAAAATGCCTACATTTATAACCCCTTGAAGTTAATAATGATAATTATTCTTAGATGTTAGGAAGTTGTTTATTTTACTTTGTATTTTTCTAAAATACCTGAATTTTTTGTAATAATCATTTTTTATAAAACAAATTCATCATTTTTAGTAGAAAATTCATTTCACAAATAATTGCAATGAACTCCAAACCTGAAAAGCATACTTCTCTATTTCCTGAACAACTGTCTAATACTAAGCACTAAATTAGGCACCATAGGATATAGGAAAGCACCAAACAATTCCTGGTCAAAAACTTAATTATCTAGTTGGACAAACAAGATGAATAAGCAAGAAACAATTAGCACCCAACATAAATCAGAATACTCTAATAGCCAAACTAAATGCTATGGGCCTCAAATTGCTATTGGTGTTTATTAAAAAAACAAACAGATTAATAGTACACATTCCCCAAAAAGATTTATAAGTGAAAATGTGAAAAGGTGACCAACAATACTCCTATCTTTAAAAATGAAAATTTAAACACTGAAATGACATTTACACCAATCTGATTTAGCAATAATTAGTTTGATACAAAGCAGGGGTTAACAGTTTCAAAAATACCCGAGAAAAGCCCACAGGCTTAGGAACGGTACCAGGTCCTGGAGGAAGTGAGGGCAAAGCCTGGTCTGAGCTGCAGTCAGGTCTCCAGACCCCTTCCCCCACTGCAAAGTCAGATCGCCGCCCCTCCCCCTCCCTCCCTGGCAGAGGACAAGGAAGGTCCATCACTAAGCCAACACAAACAAGCTACCCAGCAGGAGTGCCAGAGGAGAGCAGATGCAAAATAAAATGACCAACTCTAAGCAAGAGCAAGGAGAAGTCGTGGTTAGCTACAATAGGGAGACTAAAGATAGGTCTCTCTCAAACACTTAGACATAAATAATGCCACCAAGACTGAGCCTGAACTACTTGTTGATCTGTGGCCAAAGACTGAGGAACTACTTACATTCACCTTTGTTGGCAAACAATCTTTCAACTGCACTTTTCACACTAGCAAACCAGAATCTACTAAAAACAAATTAATAGCCATGTAGACCAAAAGTTTTGAAGCCCCCAAAAGAGGCCAAGGGATTTTATTTTTTTAATGTTTTTTAAAGATTTATTTATTTATTTATTTTGGAGAGCGAGCATGAGCAGGAGAGGCAGGGGAAGACGGAGAGAGAATCTCAAGCAGATTCCGCACTCAGCTCAGAGCTGGATACAGGGTTCAATCTCAGGACCCCGAAGTCAGATCTGAGCTGAAACCAAGAGTCAGATGCTTAACTGACTGCACCACCCAGGCGCCCCAAAGCCAAGGGATTTTAGAAACAGGAGGAATGGCAGAAAGAAGGATCGAGAGAGTTACACTGAAAGCCATGGGCTAGACCAAGATTTCTGAACTCTGGGACAAGTGACATTTTGGGCTGGACAACTGTTTGTTTTGGAGGGCTGTCCTGTGCAATGTAAGATGCTTAACAGCATCCCTGGCCTCTATCCCCTGAAATGTACCACCCCCCAAATTGTGACAACCAAAAATGTCTCTAGACATTTTTGCCAAATACCTCCTGAGGGGACAAAATCATCCCTCCAATTGAGAATCACTAGGCAAGACCCAGCCCGTATTAATGTTAACAGGAAGGTCATTGGCAAAAGGAGTATTTTAAGATTTTATTTATTTGAGAGAGAGAGCAGGGGGAGGAGCAGAGGGAGATGGATAAGTAGACTCTGTATTCAGCACAGAGCCCGACCCAAGGCTCAACCTCAGGACCCTGAGATCATGACCTGAGCTGAAACCAAGTCAGATGCTTAACTGACTGAGCCACACAGTTGCCCCACAAAAGTAGTATTTCTAACAGTCAAATGCCAAAGTCTCAATGAGAACCCATCTCAGTAAGAAGAACCTCTGTAGCCACTTTCCTCTTTGTACAAGAACTTAAACCTAAAACATAACTTTAGTATAACCTGAGTGCTCTCCTCTGCCTCTGGCCAATCTGGTGCTTATGTCTCTTGTGCGGTAGATGACACTAAAATAAGGCAAAATGTTTTCCAGAATTATCCCAGATTATTAATGTTCTAAGAATCTCTAATCAGGTCATGCTATATCCTATTTCTCAGTCTGTAAACAAACATTTCTCTGGGGCCCTCTATCTGGCCAGCATGCTTTCCTTGTTAATCTGCTAAATCAAATTGCCTCTGTAAACTGTACTATATCACTTTCTGCAAACAGATGGAACACATTCTAAAGTATCTCTTGAATGGAAATTTTCCACACTTTCTACCTTCACTAAGGGCCTTAACCCAGAACCTTCTGTGCTTCCTGTTCCAGAAACCACTGCCAAGGAAATCCTTGACTCTATACTTCCTACCCTTTGGACTTAATACACCAATGAAGGAAAGCTCATTAATCTGCCTTACAACTAAAACTAAACCTTGTCAAGCTTCTTCCTTAACTGCCTCGATTTCCATTATAGCATGAGGGTAGGCAAAATATCCCCCTGTAACCACTTCTTTCCCAAAGCAAACAAATTATAATCCAAACTAAAAGCCCTTGTAACACTGTAAAAAACACAACAAAGCTATTTACTATTTATTATAGGACCATTAATTGGTAGATGTGCTAGTACAACCATCTTCTTTTCCAATTTCTCCAAGCAAGACACTATCTCTCATGATGTCCACTTAAAATTAAGTTAGTACAGAAGAATATCTTTTTACCTTTTTTTTTTTTTTTCCATCTTGAAAGTCTGTTTGCCCTTTTAATTCTTTAGTGTATTTACTCATGGGCAAGTAGGAATTCCTTAACCTTATTCTTCACACTTGCACACATAAGAGTTATGCCTGACATGGATCCATTATTTGGGGCATTTTTACAGACTCAGTGGTATCCTCTCAAAATTCATGTGTTGAAGCCCTTGTCCCCAGTGTGACTGTTATCGGGAGGTAAGAAGGTAACTAGGTTCAATGAGGTCTGAGGTCATAAGGGCAGAGACTTAATCTGACAGATTGGTTATCCCTGTAAGGGGAAGGGACACCAGGACTCACTGCTCTCTCTCTTTGCAGAGGACAGGCCATGTAAGGACATAGTGAGAAGGTGTCTGTCTGCAAGCCAGGAAGAGGGGTTTCACCGAAAACCAACTCTGACAGCACCTTGATCTTAAACGTCTAGCTTTCAGAACTGTGAGACGATGCATTTCCGTTAAGCCACCCAGTCTGCGGTATTCTGTTACGGCAGCCGAGCGGACTCATACGGACATGAACTATCTACAGGAGAAAGACATTTGTCCTCTTCTCTAACTGAAGTCATCCTTAAAGTTCCTAAGCCTACCCGTGTCACGGATGTATACTGTCTTGGCCGTGGCGGCTCCCACTGATAAAGGATATTAGAACATGCTTTCTTTACTGAGCACTTATTACAGTGGACATCTCAGAATCACAGAAAGCTAAAGAGGCTTCTCCTTTCTTAAAAAAAAGCCTTGTCCATACTGGTACTAAATCTTTCTGATTATAAAAGCCCTCCACACTCTCTTCTGCCATAAAAATGAGAAACTACTCTCAAAGAGCTATAGGCTTGTGGAGATAAAAGCACCCTGAAGTTTTCGGCGTTTTCTGCTGGATGCGACAGCGCCGCTTGGCCTCCAGGTCAGCGTCCAGGGCAGTAGCTGCTGCTGTTCTCTACTCTGAGCTGCCCCACCTATGGTTCACCTACACACCACCGCGGCCCTCCGAACACCAAAACACACCAGCTCTCTAATGTCAGGCTGCTCTCCTCTGCTGGTCAGGAGAACCACAGCCCAACGGTGGAGAACCCTATCACTGTTTTCACAGTTACAGCACCCCGACACAGCCATAAATTGATTTCGAGACCTTTCTCTTGTTCCAATACTGGCCTCATCTTTAATGTGGACAAGACCTACCAGTGAGACTCTCAGGGCAGGCAGGTGTTGAGCTTGCAGTCTGTTCCTAACAAGGGACAGCGGAAAGTTCCCTCTCCATCCTGATGAGGTGGCTACATCTCTTACCTTAACTAGAGCGTGCAGTTCATACATCTGCCAAAATTTACTCTGATTCTTGTTATGCCTCTAGAGCTGGCTATGCCTTTGGAGTTGTTCATAATCCTAGACAGCAGTAGAAATAACAGAAGTCTCTTACCTCAGCTGTGTTAACATTCTAATAGCCCTGGTATAAAACATTTTACTCCGCAAAACCTCATACTGATGTTATGTGTGGACAGTTCTAGATGATGCTGCAGGGTAAGGCAGAAGTCATATCCTTTTCCCCTGGCCACACTGCCATTTTTGTTCTCATTCACCAAACAGTCTCCCTTAACAAAGATGCTGTCTTATTTTGAGGACAGGATCCAAATTCAGAGAAGCACTGTTAAATACAGCAAGATCATTTTAACACCCAGGTAACATCTCAATATCACTGTCCTGCCCCACTTTTGTTGTCATTCAAATACCTTCTCCTTCACCATGTACGTAAAATCATGACGAGGTACAAGGGTTCATAGGAGGATAATAAGAATAGCTAGGAATGACTGGTACACCCAGAATTGTTGTCAACTCTTTCACTTGCCGTCAAATCCGCTGTGTGAGCACATCAGTTAAGACAAAGAGAACAACAAGCTACCCTCATCCATGAGGACCATTGGTAAACATTCAAATCTTATCCAAATGAAGAAATGGGCTACATGTAAGTTAATGTATTTTGGAATGAGTAGAAGCATATTTCAGCTTTTCACTGACACAGTTAAAAGATGTTATTCCTAGATTTAGGATAATCTTGCCAATAAAGAGAAGATGTCACACTTTAACAGATTTAAAGGAAGTCTGTTAAAACATACACAATCTAACTAGGAATCACTGTCCCCATAGCCCAGAACCAGCTGGAACACTGGCGCATCAAAATGAAATACTATAAAATAAACTGGCCCCTGACCTTCACGCGTATGAGGCACAACTAATAAAAAGACCCCCTACAGTCTATTCCACAGAGCAGCGAAGGTGAGCTTTCCCGAACAGAAATAGATAATGTGGTTTCTGATCACATTTAGAATAAATTCCAAATTCATAAAGCTTTACCTCAGGCCTATTGCTTCTCTGACCCCAAATTGTAGTTGCAGTAATTTTCTACTGTATTAGGTTGTAATGCCATAAGGAAGTGTACGCTTAAGGAAGGCACACTACTAGATGAGCCGAAAAGCAGGTCTATGACACCCAACAGTCAACGAACCCCCTTAAAATTAGCAGAGAAAACGTAGCGGACGTTCGTGGGGAAAACTAGCCTCACATACAACTCCTCAACTACGTCACTCACAAGTAAAAATCCATTCCAAAAAGAACCAACTGTGCACAGCAGACACTTTAAGATGGGGGCCCCTGGGTCTGTAAGTAAGTTCCATGACTCAGCACCTGCACCATCTTATGTATTTTACAATAACTGTCCCAGTGGAACCTCCTCTTTTTTTTACAAATGCATGTGTCCACTTTAACATGCAATGTCTGTGAGGTAATTCATGAAAACCTCACATTTACTCGGGAGCTTGCCATATTATAGTCACTAGCTATAGGATTCTAGAAAATAAATACTAAAAGTAAATGTACCCAACACCACATGCAAAGTAGCTGCTAGTTACACTACCCCTTTCTGAGAAATTCTCAAAGCACAGCCATCTCCCCCTGAGAGGTTAGCTCATATCCAGCCAGGCAGAGCCTCCAACCTTCTTTACACGTACCTCTCCTCTCCCTTCCTTCCACTCCCCACTCTTGCCATAGCTAACCAGACTGCTGGTGGTGTCCGGCCAGAGGGCAGCATTGACAGGTAGACTGACATCCCACATAGTGGCCTGGCATGAACACTATGCCCCACCCTCCGCAAATATCCAATACTGGATAGTGATGAACAGACCCCATCAAATCCTCATATGAGCTCTGGGTGTGAAACAAAGAGGAAAAAGAATCCAAGATAAATGAAAGATACAAATAACAGCCACGAAACAGTCTAAATCGTGAGAAAGCAGAAGCCAATCAGCTGTAGTAAAAAACAGAGACAGAGGACCGCTGAGTCTCCATGTTGACACAGCACTAGAGGGGCAAGGAACGAGGTGTTTGTTTGCTAAAGTGATGCCATAACCACGTTCCTTGAGCTGCATTACATCCTATTCAACACATCCCAATTCTCCAGGAGGCCTTCTGCAATGGTTTCCTGTTCCTCATCTCCCCTTGGAGCTTTTCTATAAATCTGTATGACATTAGCATGCTCTGCTTCCTACAACACGATGATCCTTCACTTCTTCCCCAGACCTACTCTGTTAGTCTTCCCCAACTCAATAAACCACACACCATCCATCCAGCTGCTCAAGCCAAATATCTGGGAGGCTTTAAAAAAAAAAAAAAAAAAACAAACAACTTATGGATATTTTCTTTTTTTTTTTTTTTTTTTTTTTTTTTTTTAAAGATTTTGTTTATTTATTTGAGAGAGAGAATGAGATAGAGAGAGAGAGAGCATGAGAAGGGGGAGGGTCAGGGGGAGAAGCAGACTCCCTGCTGAGCAGGGAGCCCGATGCGGGACTCGATCCCGGGACTCCAGGATCATGACCTGAGCCGAAGGCAGTGGCTTAACCAACTGAGCCACCCAGGCGCCCCTTATGGATATTTTCAAACATTGACAAAAATGAAGAGAATGGTACCTATTACCCAGTCTTGGGGAGTATCAGTATCTTATTAAGTATGCTTTACCTACTCCACACCATATCCCAGATCAAAGAAGTTAATCCTGATTTTATTTTTCCCTTCAGCCCTCACAACCAACTTATAGGAAAGTCTTACTGTTATTTCTAAAACTTATCCTGAATCCATCAATTTCTCATTTTCACTGATATCACCTTAATGTAAGTCACATCATTTCTCAACTACACTATCACAACAGGCTCCTAATTGGTTTCCCTGCTTCCGCTTTTGCTTCCTACTTCAACTCCAAAAAGCA
The DNA here is from genome assembly GCF_964656455.1 of Halichoerus grypus. Classification (NCBI taxonomy): domain Eukaryota; kingdom Metazoa; phylum Chordata; class Mammalia; order Carnivora; family Phocidae; genus Halichoerus; species Halichoerus grypus. Next base: position 144,208,506 of record NC_135718.1, read on the forward strand.
GCCAAGATGAACTTTAAAAATGAGAAATCAGCTATGTGTAGTTTTCTATCACATTTAGAATAAACTCCAAATTCACAAAGCCTTACCTCAGGCCTGCTTACTTCTCTGACCTCATCTCATAGCCTCTCAGTCCTGCAAAGCCACACTGGCCTTCTTTATGTCCTCTGAACTCCAAGCCCAGTCCTGCCATAGGGCCCGTGCATGAGCTGTTGCCCTGGCCTGCAATGCTCTTTGCCAGATCTTCACCACACTGGCTCCCTACTGTCTTTCAGACCTCAGCTCAAATGTCGCATCCTCTGAAAAGCCTTCCACCCAAGCTATGGTAGTCCCTTGATCACTTGCTACCACATCACCATTTGAATCCTCTATGTAACTTTGATTACCACTATTTGACACTTTTATCTCTCTTTTTGAAAAAATTCCTCTCTCCCCACTTAAGTATAAGCTGCTGGGAACAGGGATGATTAGAAGACCTATCCAATATGTATGTTCATTCTTCTTTTTTCATAAAAAATCCTGATTTCGTTCAGATATCAACTCCTCCCCTGTAGTCATGGGCCTCAGGAGAAGCAGACTCTTTAATCCTCCAACTCCAGGGAATGGCAAGGCTGACTGATGAAAAATCTGATATCCCTTGCCAGTGACCAGTTCAGAAATGACTGTCTGGCCTTATTCTGGCCAAGAGAGATAGGCAAGGTTCTCTAGAGGCTTCTGAAAAAGTTGTTCCCTGCTCCTGTAAGAATCACAGAAAGCCCTAGTCTTTTTCTCCGTCTGGTCATAAATGAAGAAACATGGTGGCATACCCCATCTATTAGAAGAACAATCTTTAGGATGAAGTCAACACTACCATATATGCAGAGGAGACAGAAGGAAAGAACTTACATCTTTGATGACATAGTTGAATCTCCTGATCAACCAATCTATGAGTTAATACTACCCTGACTTCCTTCTATATGAGCTAATGAATGTCCTTATTATTCAAGTCAGTTTAGGTTAGATTTTCTGTTACCCATAGCTGAAAATACACACAGGGATTTCAAGTACCTTACTCATGGGCTATACTTGCAGCACCTAGAAAAATGCCTAGAATATGGTGGGCACTTAACAAATATATGTTGAATGAGTTAAGTGGAGGAGTCTAAAATAATAACTAATGAAGGAGAAAGAATCCTAAAGTAGTTATTCTCTGTTTAGCCTGCTTAACTATAAAGTCATTAAATCCTTAAGAAAGGTATCTACTTCAGTACTATTAAGCAAGCACAAAGATGTTCTTGATAAAGGGTTTAAAATGTCAACCTAACACTGGAATATGCCACCATCATTACAAACAGAAAATGCCACTTTCAACAAGCATGCACACATTTATAAAGACTTACAGGTTCTTGGGGGTCTGTTTCTTCCCATGCTCCCCAACCATCATCTTCCCAGTTTGATTTACCTATTATTAAAAAAGATGAAAAGTGCTTACATGAAATACAGAGCTTGAAATATTTTACTAAACATTATCTCTAAACATAATAGAACCAACACCTAATATATAAATATTACATAAATATGTATTATATAAATATAATGCTGGTATTAAGGAAGAGAAAAAGGTAAACTATACAACAGCAGGATTTTGCTATATGTAATAATAATTAGGAAACATTTGGCCTGAATTTCCAAATCTATGTAATAGTAAAACTGCAAGTTATTCGGATCTTAAGATATTGGATATCAGGTTCATCCACATTTAAACCAAACCACAAAAGTGAATTTTAAGAATCTTTAAAATGACAAATATTTGTTGCTCAGACATGAGACAAATTAAATATAAGTGACAAAAACACATCTAAAATTCCACACAGAGGTCTTCATGGAACTTATCTTTTCATAAGACAAGGTATCAATGAAAAAAAAAACCTGAAGTTTGAAACAAAAGATCTACGATTTCTGATATTTTCCAATACTCTGTGATTTCTTACACATAAGAACAGTTTCTCAGATTAAAAGAAGGTGTTCAACAAACACTGAAACAAAGAATTAAAAATCTCATAGGTATGGGGATTATGATCCCTTAAACTGCTCCTATTAACTTGTTTTTCTATAATTATCTTTGAGTTTCTCTCTTGTATCAGAAAAGGAGGAATAAAGCTATCACTTTTTGAGCAACTACTCTGAGACAAATATTAGATATTTTATATATATTACCTCAAACTAAATTAAAAAAACAGATAAAGCTCAAAGAAAATGTGAAAAAACAGGCCCTTACATAACTATAAATTTAGGCCCCAGAATAAGATTGCCTAGGTTCATATCCTGGATCTCACACTTACCATCAGGTTACCCTATATCTGAAAGCTTTACTTATCTCCATAAAAGCATGGAAAACAGAAGTGCTTACATCTAGTAGGGTTGTTACAAGGATTTAAAACAAAGAGCATACTAAAGTCCTCAGTGCCTGATACACAAGTTCTCAATGCTAATCTCAAGATTTAGCCATTAAAATACAAAATATAAATAAAATATTGTATTTAAACCAATCAGCTTCAAATTTCTAGGGAAGAATCATTTTAAAAGATGGGACTGAACCTGCTATCTAGGATGCTTACAGTAAGAAGGACACAAATACAACTTCCAATTATATATAACGTTTTAAAAACTGCTAAAATGAATTACATATAGATGATAAGAAAGTTAACAGTCTGGTATTTGGAATCATTGCTCAATTAGCTTTGTGATAATATTCTCATCTTTGGTACTCAAATACCAGGTAACTACTTCCTAACATGCCAAGCACATTGCTAGCCCTATATTAAGTCCTAAAACATCTGATTAGCACTGCACAACTTACAGAAGATTTCCATATACGTGTCAATTAAATAATTTAACAAATACTCTGTTAAATGCCATGTGCCACGCCCTACAGTAGGAACGGAGAAAAATTCAAACATATTCCTTGTCCTTAAAGATTCTGTGATCTAATGTAGCTGACAAACACATAACTATAGTAGGTGGTGAGTACTGTAACAACTACCATAAAAGGGATGAGTGAGAGAGATGACAAAACACAGGGAGGAGTCACCTTAAACTAAGTCTTTAAAAAGCAGTGAGGAACTTTTCAAATATACTTGAAGAAAAGGTCAACATGAGGAAAGGCAAAAAGGGGTAACTCACATATAGGAGTTATCAAGCAACAACTAACATGTATTCAGCATTTCCATGTGTCTAAGTGCTTTATAGACATTAATTCACATAAGCAAGACAAAGATTCTCTATCATCCCCTTACTACAATGAGAAAACCAGATTACTTAGTTTATATAGCTTCACCAAGATCACAGAGGATTAAGTGGCAGAGTGGGGTTTCAAATCAGGGCTTCTGGAGTTCCAAAGCCCATGCTCACAAGTATTCTGCTATACTTCCTTCACCTATGGCTTATGAAGAGGCATAAAAATTAGGAAACATGGGGCTTACAGTTAAGGCCAAAGCAAGATTATTACATATTATTTTAAAATAGAAGCATTCCCTCGATATCAAGATTTGGAAGTTTTTTTCATAACCTGGAAAATTACAGTTTGTTCTTCGGCAATCTAATTCACTTAGGCAATTTCTTTATTCTGCTAATTTTTCCACTACACCAAAAACAACTGCCTTATTGTGGGCTGATGGCAACTAAGCCATCCCATTTACAGAGTTTTAGAAAATGCTGTTTTTCTTGTTCGAGAAAGCAAAGCACCTCAAAAAGCTTATCACTCTAAAATCTGGGATTTGGTTTTAATATTGCTATAAAAAGAATGTATCAAAATACCACAATCTCAGAAAGACCATGTAGAATTGCAAGCACTTCATGGGGCCAGCTAATGATTCTTCATTCATTCATTCATTCAACAAACACAACATCTTTTGTGTGTTGGCCACTGTGCTAAGTGCTGGAGAAACAAAAGCAAATAAGCCTTCAAAGAGCTTACTTGGTGCACATAACCTCTGCTGAATGCTGTACGATACTATGAAAAATGTGTTATTTCCCTTCTATATTGGAATAAAAAGTACCTGACTCAATTCACAAATGACTCATACAATCAAACACAAGACACAGCAATTTGGATTTCCTGCCCCTGCAGAGATCCAGGATCTCTTAATGCCGTAATTCAAAACATCCAGGAAGAGAAGTCCTTGAGAAATACTTTCTTTATATATTTGCGTTCAATAGAAAGTTTTTTTTCCATTTTTCAAGGCCCCTGACTGAGAAATTTCTATTAACAAGAGAGAAAGGGGACTTAATCAGGCATCTCCTCCTATCATGGGAATACATTTTCTAAAGTCATCGTACAGAGTTTAAAGGAAGGTGAAACAGAACTATTAGGAATGTTAAAGATGTGTTTGAGGGTTGGTCTGGAATCCTAAGTCTCTTTATAATACTATAAGAAAATGCATTCTAGATTCTAGTCAACTTAAAAATGGAAAACATTTATTTTCTTTTACAGATTTTATCTTTTTGAGAGCGAAAGATCACAGGAGAGGGAAAGGGAGAAGCAGACTTGCCGCTGAACAGAGAGCCCGATGGAGGGCTCGATCCCAGGACTCTGGGATTATGACCTGAGCCAAAGGCAGACGCTTAACCTAGTGAGCCACCTAGGCGCCCCAACATTTTTTTTTTTTTTAAGGGAAACATTTGCAAACTGGGCATTACCTTTATGTCTATTTCTACTCTGTGCTGGTAATATAAATTCTGCAGTCTTCTGCGGTCTGTTGAAAATCATGATACTATTTTGCAGGCTGCTATTTGACAGCTACTGTCGGCTGTTAGAAAGTGCTGGAATCTTAGCACTGTACCAAGGTTACTTCTTATGCCTTTAAACTATGCAAGCAGGCCAAGCACATTATTGGAAAAAAAAAAAAAAAAAAGAATGGTGTATATTAAAAAATAGCTGATGAATGTCTAATCAAGTTGCCATTCAGGTGAACAATTTTATTCAGGCAGTCTTTCCCTCTGGTAACTTTTCTATGAAGGTTGGTGTTCTTCAGTTGATCCCATTATCAGTGTTTTTTAATTGATCCTTAATCAAGGTTGTGGATAACAAAAGCAACGTATTTAACATATATTTAAAAACTGTACACTGTTTAATGTCAATATGAACCATTAGTTTAAGACCTTAAGATCTATAAATTCTACGTACTCATGACAAAATAACACTAACTTTTTATTATCACTTACTATAAAGAAAAGCTAAAAATAGTTCACCATGATTGTCTTAGAATAAATAGATTAAAATTACCCTGGCCCATAGGAGTTTTTTGGTAACTCTTTTTGCAACTTGTAACAAAATCACCCATAGGAGATTTTGAATTTTAGTACCAAGCTGTGGTATAACTTAAGTGGTAAATCAGTTTAACAAAGTGTATTATAGAATAAGGGCACCAGAACATACAACTCTGGGGTGGTTAGGGTCCTGTGTAAAAATTCCAAACACTCCACAGATCACTAAATCATAAAGCCAATGGCACTTACCCAGTTTGCTCACTGAATTAAGTAGCACTCATTTTAGTCAAAGGCTAGACTAAATTATAAGGTAATTTTAAGTGTTTTCCTCATTTATTAAGTAAGAAGCAAGCACCCAATCTCTGAAAAGCAAATCTTTAACTGTCATCAACTTCCTATGTCTTTCATTTTGCTGAAGTCCAATTCAACAAAATTGATCAAAAAACTAAGAGAATGAGATTCACACTCACTGCCTTAATAAAACCAGAGTTACTGTCTCTTCTGCAGCTTCCTTTCTCTCTAGGTAGCCTTAAAAGCTCTGCAAGAAATGCAAATAATGGGGGCGCCTGGGTGGCTCAGTCGTTAAGCGTCTGCCTTCGTTAAGCATCTGCCTTCGGCTCAGGTCATGATCCCGGGGTCCTGGGATCCAGCCCCGCATCGGGCTCCCTGCTCTGAGGGAAGCCTGCTTCTCCCTCTCCCACTCCCCCTGCTTGGGTTCCCTCTCTCGCTGTGTCTCTCTCTGTCAAATAAATAAATAAAATCTTAAAAAAGAAAAAAAAAAGAAATGTAAATAATGAATTAGGGACGACTGAAGTTTCAGGGTTGGCCTCACCCTGCAAACCTGAGGCAGACTGTCCATGGATTACTCTAAGAACACCACCTTCAATGATAAACTTTAATGCCAATCGAATCTGATCCTAAATATCCTTTTTTCCTTTGACTGCCACCACCCTTCTACTCTCTCTCCAGTTAGACTCTTCAATCATTGGTAGGCACTTAGCAGCACTGTCCAATAAAAATATAATGCAAGCCACACATTCAATTTTAAATTTACTAGTAGCCACATTTTATTTTGATTTATTTTTTAAAGATTTTATTTATTTATTTATTTGACAGAGAGAGACAGTGAGAGAGGGAACACAAGCAGGCAGAGTGGGAGAGGGAGAAGCAGGCTCCCCGCTGAGCAGAGAGCCCGATGCAGGGCTCGATCCCAGGACCCTGGGATCATGACCTGAGACGAAGGCAGACGCTTAACGACTGAGCCACCCAGGTGCCCCTAGTAGCCACATTTTAAAAGAAGAAAAAAAACAGGCAAAACTTTAATAGATGTTCTTTAATATAATACAGCCAAGATATCATTTCAATATGCAGTCAATGTTAAATTATTCATGAGATATTTTACTTTTTACCCCCTACTAAGTCTTCAAAATCTGATGTGTATTTTAGCCTTAAAGCACATCTATTTGGTCTAGCCTGTCACTGAAGATGACTATTGTGAACGGTCTAGAGGAATTGATAACATAAGCATAAACTGTTGTTCTTATCATGGTCAAGTTCAACGTTTTGCCTGAATGAATAAAACCAGTGACTTTATTATTTTTTTTTAAGATTTTATTTGACAGACAGAGACACAGTGAGAGAGGGAACACAAGCAGGGGGAGTGGGAGAAGGAGAAGCAGGCTTCCAGCCAAGCAGGGAGCCCGATGCAGGGCTCAATGCCAGGACCCTGGGATCATGACCCAAGTCGAAGGCAGACGCTTAATGACTGAGCCACCCAGGTGCCCCTAAAACCAGTGACTTTAACTTCAACATGCAAAATGTAACTGCATCTCCTTCTGGAAAGAATTTTTTTCCCTGAAGAGCTCAGATTATACTGGTATAAAAAAAACTATTCAGTCTCTTACTTGATAAATGATATAGTCATTGAAACACAGAGAAAACACATTTTAATTCAGTCATCAAAAATTACAGATGTCTTTTTTAAGGATATTTCCAGTGAATGAATTATTCCACCAACAAAAGCTCAAATAAGAAATTCAATTTCTGTTTTCCATAGCTCTTTTTAATTCCAAAAATATCTTATTGTGATTTGCTTCTGAACAGTCTGTCCTCATAAACTGAGTGTGTTCCTCACATAACAAGAACCTGAAGCTAGAAAGGAAATTGAATCCTGAAGTGGGCAATTAATTTGGCACTATTTGCCTTTTCCAATATGAATATGTCAAGATCAAAAACTAAATGAGAAACTGAAATCATTAAATGTTAGGAAATGAAAAACTTAATCTCCATGGTCTAATAAAAGATCTTATTAGCACAGAAGCACATTCATTTCCACTCTTCTGAGACAAGAAAAAAACAGAAAATGTACTTGTTTCTGTAAGGAGCAAAAACCTCTAGAACCTATGACTTGTAAATAATTCAAGAACTTCAACAAATTTTAGCCAGTTCTTCTTGGCCAAGGCAAAGAACCCATCACGTAGCAATACAAAGTAAAAAATAACTAAAGAATAGAGAAGCTGCAGGGCGCCTGGGTGGCTCAGTCGGTTAAGGGTCTGCCTTCGGCTTGGGTCATGATCCCAGGGTTCTGGGATCGAGCCCCGCATCGGGCTCCCTGCTCAGCAGGGAGCCTGCTTCTCCCTCTCCCGCTCCCCCTGCTTGTGCTCTGTCTCTATCAAATAAATAAATAAAATCTTTAAAAAAAAGATATAGATTAAAAAAAGAGAGAAGCTGGTTAATTTCATATGCTTCAGAATTATTAATCTTTTTCTATTTCTAGGGAAATGGGAAAATAAATTTCGTATTAGCATATTCTTTTCAACACATAAAAATACGTAGCAATCTAAAATGAGGCCATCCCATTTCAGCAAGCAGAGTTTCTTTCTTTCAAACCACCAACACTAAATAATACTAGATCTTTAAGGGCCCTTTCGGTTCTAGGATTCTAATGACCCCTGTTGTCAAATAAGTGACCTTACTGGAAGGTAAGGGTGTGCCATTACAGTATGTGGGTGAAGGTATGTAAATAATGCTAGCTATTGCTAATTTCTGCATATTTTAAAGAAGCCAATTCAACACTATTATTTAACCCATTCTAATATTCAACTAGTCCCTGTGAGAAAACTTTCTTTATATTTAAATTCTTCCAATACCAGCTTAACTTTGCTATTACCTGCTGCTTTTTAAAAAATACAGGTAAAGCCTGACAATAATCTTATCACATGAGAACAATTGTTCACTTATCAGAAAAGCAGAAGTCAAAGGAACTGATAACACAAAATGACAACGTATGTGTGTGTAAATAGGCATTTCTATTCACCATGGATAGGAATGAACCTGACCAATTTTTAGAGTAATCTGGCAACTGTAACCAGCATTTAAAATGTGAATTTCTATTATTCAGCAATTCCAATCCTGGAAATGTACATGTAGAAATACCAATATCCTGGGTGCCTGGGTGGCTCAGTCAGTTAAGCATCTGCCTTCAGCTCCGGTTGTAATCCTGGAGTCCCGGGATGGAGCCCCACATCGGGCTCCCTGCTCAGTGGGGAGTCTGCTTGTTCTTTCTCTCTCTCTCTCACTCACTCTCTCTCTCAAATAAATAAATTAAAAAAAAAATACCAATATCCTACGTAAATACATGCATAAGGATGCTTACTGGAGCATTTTCTTATAGCAAATATTTCGTAAATAATCTAAATGTTCATTAATAGGGAAATAGTTAAATATAGCCTGGTAGTCTTCATTGGAACACCATGCAGCCATTAGAAAAAAATGCTATAGAGTTACATATACAAACTCGGAAAGATGTTGACGTTATAATAATTAAGTACAACAAAAAAAAGTTCCAGAATTATATTTTACAAGAATGAGATAATATAAAATTAAAAATAAATACCCAAGCAGCAGGTCTCAGAGCATTCTCACCATAGCAGCACAACAGAACTTTCTTTGATGATGGAAGTGTTCTAGATCTGTGCTATCCAGTAAGGTATCCACTAGGCATATGTAGTCAACGAGCACTTGAAAAGTAGCTAGTATGACTAAGCAACTGAATTTTTACTTTTATTTTCTATTAAACTTAAATTTAAATTACCACATATGACTAGTGGCTACCATACTGAACAGCGTAACACTAAAGTTTTAACACCTAGAAGGTGGGATGAGTAGCCAGAAGGTGGCTTTCATGTCTTATTAAAAAAAAAAAAAAAAAAGGCAACGTGATGACTAACTCTCTCTTGACATTCTCTCTTCTGGGCAATTTATATGTGAGACCTAGGCTCACATGGTACAAAGAAAAGTGATCTGTGTTTGAAAGACTCTCTGGTCTTCTTTTCAAAGGTGAAATGTGGGCACAGCACACACCTAAGGATTCTAGGATTCACTGAATCAAAGGATTCAATGATTCTTTTGCATGAGGAAGGTTCATTTAGGGTCCCTATAGTTCCAAATGGTATTAGCACAGTAGTCATAAAAAAATACTTGGTCTTATAATTCCAGGACTGTCACTTTAAACAAAATTAAATAATGCCTGAGGAATACCAATGTAAGATTACCTCCCCTTCTGGAATACTGCAATGGCCACCCAACTGGTCATTCTACTTCCACTTTGACTCACCACTCCCATCCATTCTTTCTTTGCTGACATAAAAATGTCTCCAAAATATTAGCTGGTTAATATTCTCGGCTCAAATTCCTTTTTTATAGATTGCCACTGCTAACTCCAGCAAGTTTCAAACTCCATCACCATTGCTACTGCCTTAGTTCTGTCTTTACTTCTGAAGGCCCGCATCTGACTTCTATAAACATCTCCCAAAGTCACCTACCTCCAGCTTTGAACTACCCAACGTATTCTTTTCACAGCCACCAAATCCATCTGTCCATAGCTCAAATCTTGAAATGCTATGCTTTCACTTAAAACCATCAATGGTTACCCTCTGCCTATAGCAGAGACTCCTAGTAAACCACAAAGAGGTTACAGGTGAACCAAGATATTAATCCTCTCATCTCTCAAGACAGCCAGGTAGGGCTTGGAGCTACTGGAACTTCCAGCAGGTCACTTCCCACCATGAGCAGCTTTATTTATTTTGTATGACCAATCTCTCTATTACCATATTAACTGACATATTTATTATGTTAAAAACATAACCTAACATTTACCATCTTAACCATTTTTAAGTGTACAGTAGTGCAAAGTATATTCATATTGTTGTGAAACAGATTTCTAGAACTTTTTCATCTTGCAAATATGAAACTCTATATCCATTAAAGTCCCCTTTACTCCCTCCTCCCAAGTCCCAGTAACCCCATTCTATTTCCCATTTCTATGAATTTAATTACTTTAGTGGAATCATACAGCATTTGTCTTTAGCATAGTGTCCTCAAGGTTCATTCCCATTGTAGCATGTTGTATGATTCTCTTCCTTTGTAAGGCTGAATGATATTCCATGGTGTGTATGTATATATACACACACATACACACACACCCCATTTTGTTTATCCATTCATTCATCAATAAACATTTGGATTACTTCTACTCCTTGGCTTTTGTGAGTAGTGCTGCTATGAATATAGGTGTATAAATATCTCTGAGACACTGCTTTCACCTCCTTTGGATATATACCCAGAAATGAGATTGCTGGGTTATACAGTAATTCTGTGGGGTTTTTTTTGAGGAAATTCCACAATATTTTCCATAGCAGTTGGACCATTTTACAATTCCACCAACAGTGTAAAGCTCCAATTTCTCCACATCCTTGCCAACAGTTGTTATTTTCTGTTTTTGGTTTTTTTTAGTAACAGCCATCCTAATGGATGTGAAGTGATCTCTCATTATGGTTTTGATTTGCATTTCTCTTATGATTACTGATATGGAGCATCTATTCATGCTTATTGACCATTTATATGGCTTCTTTGGAAAAATGTCTATTCAAGTCCTTTGCCCAGTTTTTAATCAGTTTATTTTACTGTTGAGCTATAGTTCTTTATATATTGTGGATACTAATCCCTTACCAGATACATGATTTGCAAATATTTTCTCCCATTCCATAGGCTGCCTTTTTACTCTTGATCCCATCCTTTGATTCACAAATGTTGGAAGTTTGACACAGTCCCATTTGCCTGTTTTTGCTTACATTGCCTGTGCTGTGTTATATCCAAGAACTCATTATGAAGTCCAGTGTCATGAAGTCTTCCCCTATGTTTTCTTCTAAGCATTTACAGTTTTAGTTGTTATATTTAGGTCTTTAATCCATTTTGAGTTAATTTTTGTATATGGTGTAGGACAAAGGTCCAACTTCATTCCTTTGTATATGGATATGCAGTCAGTTTTCCCAATGCCATTTGTTGAAGAAACTGTCCTTTCCCCATTGAGTGGTCTTGGTACCCTTGTCAAAGATCATCTGACCATATATGCAAGGATTTATTTCCAGACTCTAGCCTACTGGTCTGTCTGTCTTTATGCCAGTACCAATTTGATTACTTTGTTCTGATGGTTTTGATTACTGCAGTTTTTGTAATGTTTTGAAATCAAGAAGTCTGAGTCCTCCAACTTTTTTCTTCTTTTTCAAAATTGCTTTCGCTATTCAGATACCAAGTCTTTTTTTATGTGTGCTATGATGGAAAAAAAAAAAAAAGACTGGGAATGACTGAGCCCTATAGAAGATTGCCTTCAAACTTTTTGTTTATATACACCCCAAGAGGTTTTCAATGGTATGTATCCCTTGCACAAAGGATGTAATTTCTTATTACAATAAACATGCACATTTTAATATAAATGTATACCATCCCTTTAAATTTATTCAGTGGACTCTATATACTATAGGGAAATGATACACACCAACATCTTTTTAAAAATGATGTTCTCTAGGGGCGCCTGGGTGGCTCAGATGGTTAAGCGTCTGCCTTCGGCTCAGGTCATGATCCCAGGGTCCTGGGATCGAGCCCCACATCTGGCTCCTGGCTCAGCGGGGAGCCTGCTTCTCCCTCTCCCTCTGCCTCTCTCCCTGCTCATGCTCTCTCTCTCTCTCTCTAGGTCTCAAATGAATAAATAAAACCTTTTAAAAAAAATCATGTTCTCTAAAAGTAATTTTATAAGTCCTTTTTTCTCCTTAAATTCTTATTTCCATTCCATTTCCTCCAGAGCGCTATTCTAATGTAATATTAATATATTTTTATTATTAATCCAATAATTTCTCTGCAAAAACATGAACTAAGTTTTCTTGTGGTAAGACTCCACATATTAGAATTTTTCTTGACTTATTGCAATTATTATTAGAAGTTGACAACTGAGAATAACAACATACATACATCACAAATTTTGATGACTATTGAACATAAACAGCAAAAATTATTTGGAAATGTCTCAATGAGGTAGATGGGGGAGTTCATGATGCACCGATTAAAGGGGAAGTTTTTTTAAACACCTTGGAACAACTTACTATAATAATATTCAGAATGTGTGAAAGGTGAGCCTTTAGTAAAGTGGGAGAAGGGCAGGGTAGAAAAGTAGGTACTTTCATAAGAGTAAATGGAAATTAATTTACTTAAAACTACTTGTTTCCAAGTAACCCTTGGGCAAATTTCCATGTAGCTCCAAAGTACTCTTAACTTCCATCTGATGACCCTGCTACTGCATAAAATTTAAGTTCCTGACAATCTCTGCAGCTTCATCCCTCACCATACTCGACTCTCCCACAATTTACTATTTGCAGCTTTCTGAACCCCGTCGTGTTTCACATCCCCCTCCACCTGATGGGCACCTATTAAACAATTAAGCCTTGGTGAAGATGACAGTTCCTCTAAGACAACTTCCCTGAGTCCCCTATATAGACTGAACTAACACTCCTTCATTCTCCAACCATCATGTGCCAAATTACAGGATAACACTTTAACACTCTTTCTACATGCTTATTTCCTTTATTGACTGATTGACTGAAAGCTCCTTGAGGAGAGGGACCTATTTTATTCACCCTTTAAGACTACTTTGTGCTTAGCACATAGGAAGTACTCAACAAACACTAGCTCTATGAAGGAATTAAAGACTATGCATGTCTCAATTTCCTCATTGACAAGTTTTATCTGTGAGAGCCTCTTCCAATTTTAAATTGCTAACAAAATCCATTAACTCCATAAATTTTCTGAAATTCCTATAAATGTTCCCCCCAGTAGGATCTCAAACAAGAGAAAGCATTTTCACGAAGCATAAAAAATGGGTATTTTATGCCCTTTGTAATATCCCATCATGTAAAGTGACCCCATGATTTCAGGTTATCCTAAAAAGCACACTTTGCTCAGTGATTATATAAAAACATGACTTTAATTGATGGTGCCAACGTAATTCCCTGCATGATTTATCTTCTATCTTTCTGGTAAAAGAGGCAAGAAGGAAAGCTGCCTTACTTTTTTAGTATGTCACTAGGAAATTATTTTCTTATCAAGTAAATTAGGAGATCCACAATACTCTAATTCCCTCCAAATATTCTGATTCTCCCTCTCTGTACATGTATTTTTTTTTTTTTTGCCCAACTCAATTATAAATATCAGAAAGTTCTGGTCTAAAAATCCAGTCTCACTGGAAATTATGCCACCGTAGTTTATGTGGGGACCCCTACTACTACCCATCTCTGAAATTTCAAAGTATGAAACCAAATTTTTTGCCTGAAATAGCATCTGATTGAGTAGAAACAATTATTAATAGTTATCACTAATGTAAACATTGGGAAACAGTAGGGTTCAAGATCTCTTTTAAAGCCACAGAAGAGGGACACCTGGGTGGCTCAGTCAGTTAAGCATCTGCCTTCAACTCAGGTCATGATCCCAGGGTCCTGGGATCAAGTCCTGCATCAGGCTCCTTGCTCAGCGGGGAATCTGCGTCTCCCTCTGCCTGCCACTCCCCCTGCTTGTGTGTGCTCTTTCTCTGACAAATAAAATCTTTAAAGCCATAGAAGATATTCTCATTTCATAATTGAAGACACAAAGTAACAATGTCATACTGTTGTTCTCTGACAATTCAAATACGGAGAGTAGTTCTGAGTTCTGGGTGCCCAGGAACCAGGTATCATCAGGTCTATGCCAGCTGTCCACATTAAAATAATTAAACCAACTAATAAGCCTTCAAGATTATCATTGTTGTTGTTTTGGTCTTACATATCCCCTAAAAATGAACTGGGATAAGAAATTAAAACTATAAGCTAGGAATATAAAATGATCTCATGACTCCCTTCCCAATAATCATTTATAACACTAATAAAAGTGAAGCAAAGCAAGGCCAAACACCATCAGTAGGTTACGGCAGGTCCTACCTGCTTAGTTCAGATTGTCTTAATGAAGAGCTCTTTATAAAACCTGGTTTTTTGTTTGTTTTTTTAACAAAACAAGACCCGCAGTGATTATGGAAATCCATAGCGCTAGTCATCCCAAGAATTCCAAATAAATTATCAAGAGTTGGACAAGATATTTTGATGATCTTTATTTGTAAATTAAAGCACTGTTTTAACTGTAAAATATCGGTTTGGCAAAGGGGCTCACTGGTTAAGAGGTTCTTTCTCCATTTATTTTCTACTTGAATTGCTGATAGCCCCAATAATACCAATATATACAAACCTAAGAATTTGATTTAAAAGGGTAATAAATTAAATTACACGTGTAAACCCATAAGCATATTCCAAATTAATCCAGATGCTTAGGGGTACAACTATATATCCCCAACTGCCTGGATTGAGTTCATATCCTTAGACTAGACTTCACTGTGTGACCCTGGACAAGTAGTCAACCTGTATGTGCCTAAATTTTAGCACCTGTAACTGTGCCATACAGTATGGTAGGCACTAGCTGCATCTGGCACATTTTAATTAATTTAAGCTTAAATTAAGTAAAATTAAAAATTCAGTTCTTTGGTAGCACTGGCCATATTTCAAGGGCTCAAGAGCCAGCTGTGACTAGAGGCTACCATATTGGACAACACAGACATAGTGATAAAAATAAGTAAGACAATATGATAGAGTAACAAATGTGATCAAGGGGGCAGGAATGACTATGTTAGATTAGGTGACCAGAAAAGGCCTCTGTGAGATGTTGACATCTGAGATGAGACTTGACTAACCAGATGCGGCTAAAATGCAAAGATCTGCATACAGCATCCAAAGCAGAGGCAAGAGCAAGGACAAAGGCCTCAAGCACAAATGAGCCTGACTGGTTTAACAACAACAAAGTGTGTATGAAGCACAAGAAATAAGGGGAGAGGGGCACCTGGGTGGCTCAGATGGTTAAGCATCTGCCTTCGGCTCAGGTCATGATCCTGGGGTCCTGAGATCGAGCCCCACATTGGGCTCCCAACTCCACGGGGAGTCTGCTTCTCCCTCTTTCCCTGCCTCTCCCCCTGTTTGTGCTCTCTCAAATGAATAAAATCTTAAAAAAATATAAGGGGAGAGTAGTATGGGGTGCAAGAAGTGGCAGGAGGCGGGGCCACATGGGCCTTATAAACAACGTAAGAACTTTAGATTTTATATTAAGTGCAATAGAAGGCCATAGAGTTATAAAGGGGCATGTTATGATCTAAATTGTCTTTAAAAGCTCACTCTGGCTGCTTTTGGGAAATAATTACAAGAAACCAACAGTGGAAGCAGGAAGTTCTGTGAGAAGACTGGTGCCATTGCCCAGGTGAAAGAAGAGCAGGGGAGTGGCAGTGGGATAGAGAAAATGTATTGTTTCCTCTACATCCCCTGTCCACAGTCCTGTATCCACTATCCTTTATAACCTGGCTCCTTGAAAAAGTCAACTTCTTTTTTTACCTCCTCAATAGCCTATAAATACGTTTTCTGCCTCCACCATTCCACGGAAACTGTCCTAGGGTCCCAGTCACCTCCACTTTCCCAAAACCAATGGGCACTTTTGCATCCTTACCTTAACTTACCTCAGCTGCATCTGCAACTGCTGACCGCCCTTTCATCAAATCCTCTCCTCCCTCTGCTCCCGGGCATTGCTCTCACCTGGTTTTCCTCTCTTTCTGTCTTCTTCCCATTAACCTCTACATGACTCTTAAACATCAGGCTCCTCTAAGGGTACATCTTCAGTATTCAGTTCACCGAACTGACCCTTTTGGCTGGTAACTACCAAATTAACATCTCTGGCCCGGGATCCTTATTAAGTTTCAGACCTCTAGATTGTGTTTAACTGGACCCCCTCACTTGGACATACCACAAACATTTCACATGCAAAAGGTCCAAAGCCTATAGCCTTCATTCTCTCTCATTAAACACCCTTGCCCAAGTCAAAGGCATTCTCAACGCCCTCACTCATCAGCTACAACCCCATCACTGGATCTTCACTAGGTCCTGTAGATTCTACCTCCTTAATAGCTTTCCAATCTATCTCTTCCTCTCAAGTCCTGGGCGTGATTTTAGTTCAAGCTCACACGGCTTCTTGGATTATTGGAACAAGCTCCCACCAATCTCCCTGCTTCCCATCTTGCCACGCTGCTACCAAAGTGCATAAAAGGTATTCAAAAACTTTGATGAATTTGAGTACAAACTGACCGTGTCATTTCTCTGCTGAAAGTCTTCCAAAGGCATCCCACTACCTCCACAGGCTTCTCCTGATCAAACTCCTTATCACCTTTACGGCCTCATCTCCCCACATCCTCCTCTTTAGCCACGCAGCTCTTCTCAGTTCTCTAAATGTCACTCATTTCAGGCTTCCTTTCCTCTGCACATTCTATTACCTCTCCCCTATGCATCTAACCATTACTTCAAAGGTGGGCTTACATATCACCACTTCAAGGAGTGTCCGCTAATGTCAGATACATATACGTATGTGTACGGGTATATACACACACATATGTGTATATCTCAATCACACCGTATGGCAGCTGCTAACTTATTTGTCCCAGAAAACTACAGCTCCTAGATGGTAGCGACCACCAAACTTACTTGCTTTGCAGCACTACTGATGAGCACAGAGTAAATATTCACAGATACTTCTGATTTGATTTCTTCTATATTTAAGAAAGGGGAAGGAGTTGGGACGCCTGGGTGGCTCAGTCGTTAAGCATCTGCCTTCGGCTCAGGTCATGATCCCAGGGTCCTGGGATCGAGCCCCACATCGGGCTCCCCGCTCTGCGGGAAGCCTGCTTCTCTCTCTCCCACTCCCCCTGCTTGTGTTCCCTCTCTCGCTGTGTCTCTGTCAAATAAATAAATAAAATCTTTAAAAAAAAAAAAAAAAAGAAAAGAAAAAAGAAAGGGGAAGGAGTTCATTTAGTGGGCCTTTTATCACCAATCCAGTATAGCACAAAAATGACAGCACGGTACTACAAAACCAGACGTGCTTCAGGTGGGAAATACGAAGAAACCAATAAACACAAAACGCACACCCTTTCAACAGGAGAAATGTGGGAAATTCTGAGAAACTATGCAGTATCTAATAACCAGACTTGGGATTTTATACTACCTGGATAAGGGCTTACTTAACACTGTCTGATGATAATAACAGGTTGAAGGCGTCTCAGCTCAATAAAGGAAATTAACTTTTCCTGGCCGTGTTGCTGTAATTTTAGTTCCTGCTGGAAATTCGCCCTCACTTCCTGACAGGTTTTCCTTATATGGGAGACGCTTACTCACCACCTCAGGAGTCACCCACTTGTCAATCAGACATTTATTCTCTACATCTGAAGGGGGGGAAGGGCTAGAAGAAGGGAGACCGGGCGATGAGAAACACTTTCGGGAGGGAGGGTGGCAGAAGGCCACAGTCCCAGGGATGGAGGAGAGGGCGGGGGGTTGAGGCAGTACCGGGGGAAAGCGCTGACAGCAGGCAAGGCAAGGGAAGGAGGATGCGAACACGGAGCAAGCCGTGCAGAACAGGGGACCGTGGGAGGGGGGGGGCGGGAATGGAGAGGGCACTCGGAAAGAAAGCTGGGGAGGAAGGCGAGGGGAGTGGGGTCGGCAGAGGCGACAGGAAGCAAGGCGCAGTTCTGGCCAGAGGGCGAGTGGCTCAGGAGAAAGCTGGGCGAGAGGAAGACAACACCGACGCCGCCCGGGGGGGCGGAGCTGTAGGACGAGGAGGGCAGGGGATCATCGCGGTGCGAAGAGGGAAGCGCGGGGGGAACGAGGCTCCCCGAGGGCAGCGCTGCAGGGCGGCTAGGAGACCCGAACCCGCCGAGCAGGGGCCGCGGCGGATCGGGGGAAGGGAGCGGCGAAGCTAGGGGCACTTACTGGGGTCCCTGCGCACGGCGCCGCAGGGGGTCTCCTCCCGCAGATGAGGGAAGAGGAAGTCCCGGGCGGCCTGGAGGTCCTGGAAGTAGCAGAACTGGACAATGGAGCAAGCCATAGCTCCGGGAACCCCGCTTGGGCACCCCCCTCACCTCACCACGCCCTGCCCCCCGCCACCCCACGGCTTCCACCGCCAAACCCGCACTGCTTTAGCCACGCAGGGGCGGGGAAACCAAACCGGAAGCTGTCAGCGCGCTCGGGCCCGCCGCCCCGGAGCGCTGCGCACGCGCGGAACGACCCAGGCGCCGAAGGCTGGCGCGGTCCGAGTCATGTGACTGGCGGCCTCCGGAGGAGCCAAAGCCGACGTGGAGGCTGGCGCCCGATTTTCGTCCCGGCTCTGCGCTTACACCAGGGAACGAACCCTTTTATTCGTTCTGGCTTTGAGCCAGAGATGACCTAATGGGACGTAGTGCATGCCAGCCTTTGGGTCATTTAACCAGTCTTATTTGCTGTCCTACTGTTGGCACGATCCTGATATTCCAGAGAAGAATCCCTGTTAAACTCTAGGCAGGCCAGAGGGGGACGGTATCATGCAAGCCTCAGAGATTGAAGAGATTATTTTCTGTTTTGGAAATCAGCCCCATTAAGACGAACTTTTGAATGCTCCTTCTGTAAATTCCCATAGTACTATGCACGCCTAATATAGTACGGGTTATGTTGTATTACAGACTCTTTAGGTTTTCGACGCTCGTTTAGTTTTTCATTCATTCTTAACGTTCATCCATCCATTCAGCAAATATTAGTTGCTCGTCTTTTCTATGCCAGCCACGCGAGGCGCTGGGTATGAAGCAGAGAATAAAAGAGACGAAATACTTGTTCCCACGGAGCTAAGATTTTAGTGGCAGACAGGCAGTAAGCAATTAATTACTCAACTATTTAACTGAAATCGTGACAATGCTAGGAAGGGAAGTACAAAGTGGTAAGGCAGAACATAACAGGGGACCCTTCCCTAGTGGTTGTCTGTTACAGTTTTGTTGGGGTGGGGGTGGAGGGTTGCCAGAATCAGGAAAAGACTTTGTTGTAAGCTCCCGGAGGTTGGGATCTCATTTAACTCCTCTTTACTTCCACAGTATCTAGCATAGGACCCGGCAGGTAGTGCTTAATAAATATTTACTGAAGGAATAAATGGAATGGAATGCCTTCATAAAGTAAATAGAGTTGCCCGCTTCTATTACAAGGCACTTTATATTTTTTAAAGTATTTTTCTGTCCATTGTTTGATTGGATATTCACAATGCCATCTTGAAAGAGTGTGTCTTATCTCACTTTTTTAAAATAAAGAAATTTACCTAAGTGTCACTGAGAAGTGTCACTAAGTGTCATTGAGATGTCTTGAAGTTCATTTACATTTTTTTCTGAAAAGTAAAAACCAAAAAGGAACAACTTTAATGTTAGCACAAAGCACCGTAGGCATTCACATACTTCTCAAAACCTAAAGTGGAAACCTAAAGTGGTCATCCACTTTGTATGCAGAAAATGGGATGGAAATTAATTGAAGGCAAATAGATGAAGTCCAGAGCATTCATGTCTGTCAGGCCTGTGTACACACTTAGTCCTAATAATATAATTATAATTTAGTGCCCAGGTTTCTACTCCGTTAATTCCTGTTTCTAGAGTAGAATGGTTTTCACAAAATTAGATAATCTATGTTATCAGCTTAACAGGGATCAGTTCTTTACCTCTAAATTACATGGTTGGATTAGATGTGCTATAAGGTTCCTTAAGCATCGGCGACCTGTAATTCTATGATGCAAGCTTGCAGAAAAGGCAAGCTTTCAATGCTTCAATTTTCCATCTAAAAAAATTGCAATGTTTCTTCAGATCATCCCATCCTGGTGATTAAACCCCCCAAATATGGCACCAATACCAAACGAGAATAAAATTTAAATTTTATATTCCTAGCTTTACAGGATGAATAAAGAACACGTGATACTTTTTGGAAGGATACAGTGTCATTCTTTTAAAGCCGTTCAAGTTCCTATTAAGGTAAATGCCTTTTGTGGTAGTAACTGCCCTTGGCTGCTTCAGCTGGCCTTTGTTCTGCCCTGAGGCCTTCATATATCTCCTGGGTTGTGGCCGTTGAATTTCATTACTGCTGGTTTCAGTGGTGAAGTCCCTGACTTCCTTCCAAGTGGTATTGAAAAGGCTCATTCACGAATGTTTTGAAGGACTTTAGATACCCTTCACAGAAATTACAACACATTCATGAACTGAACTCTTTCCCCAGGAAGTTGTAAAGCTGCAGGGGGATGCCTCTGGAGCTCTGCTGCCATGGTTTCTGCAAGTGTGGGAGGATTGTGTTAGACAGTGAACATCACTAACCACACAGTCACAAGGAAGCACATTGCAGAAAATGTGCAGGCTTTACACATCCCAGAATAGAGCCGTGTCTCTCTGAGGTATGAGTTCGGGAGCTAGGAAAACACCAAAATAATCCAGATTTTGTGACCAAAATAATCACAGGAGGGTACTAACAAGAACTCTCCAGAATCCATTATTGTGAGTTAGAGCATTGGTAACTGTTGTTAAGAGAGAGATGCCTCCCGAACATGGTCAGCAGCAGGTCCTTGCCCATCTTTAATGACATGCTGAAGTTGAAGGTGCTGAGATATGGGATAGGAGGCAAAGTGTGAAGGAAAGAACAATGGTCTTGGAGTCAGGAGACCGTGGGTCTATCTCAGAGAGAATACTACTAATAAGTCACATGAACTTGGGCAATTCATGTCACCTTCCTGGGCCTTTGTCTCTTCATCTATAAAACGAAGAGAATGGACTCTAAAGTCTGTCTCGGGGATGTGTAGTTTTGGTAAGAAACTGGGAAGGAAAGGGTCTCAGAGTTGGAGTTGCTTAAAAGGAGGGATCTAAGTAGGTACCACAATAAGAGGCAGGGTGGACAGGAGTGAACATGAAGGCACTGAGCATCTCTAAGTGCAAGAAAGGAGAGCAGAAAAAGAGGATAGATGGACACTGAAACCTTACCTCATAGTTGTACAGATGGTTACTCTTGAGTTGAGGTCTGAATTGAAGTGTGAACAGAAGCAAGGGCTATATAAAACTAGCTTTTATCCAACAAACACCTGCAGAGGATAACGTCTAATTTATTGTACTAAAGGTAATGTGGTGAACACAGTGATGTGATAAGGAGGAGCCCTCCAGAGACTCACTACCTAACTGGAAAACAACCACAAATGACTCTAACAAAAAGCAGAGTGTGATGAGGGCTATGGATGACTTTTGGTCCTCATAAAGGGCTGGGGGAGAAAAAAGGGAAACAATTTTGATTGGTAGGCTTGTCCTATGGAAAAGGAGTGGTGAGGAAGAGGCATAAAAGCAATAAACAGATTGTTCCAGATGATAGAGAACCTCAAAGTCCCAATACTACAATCTGAATTTTATTCTGTATGCAAGGTGTACCCAACTGAAGATTTTTTTAGAAGAGTTAGGACATGATGGGGTAGCATTATGTGGCATGACTAAAGACAGAGACATCTCAAGATACCATTAAAATATTCTAAGTGAAAAGTAATGACAGTGGAGTCAGTCTCCATCTGGAGGCCAAAGCAGTAGATTTTTAGTATATGATTAGATATGGGTAGTAGAGAGGGAAGATGAGAGTCAAGGTGATTGATGTTCAAGTACATTGTGCAAAGAACTACGGAGATGGCAATGTCATGTCAGCAACCAAAAGAGAGAATGACAGAGGAGGAATGGATCTGGGGGCCAACAGGAATTGGATGAATTCAGTATTGGATGAATTCAGCATTGGATGTGTTAAATTTGAAGTTTCTATGGAAGAGCTGGTTTAAAAAAAAAAAGGTGTATGTGTGTGTTTTAATAAATAGAAGTTAGAAATATGGGATTAGAGAGGCCACAGGTAGAACCTACCTATGGAAGCCATCCACAGAAGTTATATTGAAGGACAGGGATAAAAGTGCCATTGGACTCTGTGGGGAGAGCAGGATTGGCAGCCCTGGAAACAAGCTAGGAAGGCTGTTTTTTAGGGGCCAATGGAGGAAGAGCTCTAGTAAAGGAGACTGGAAAAAAGCAAAGAAGAAAACCATACATTGTAGGACCATGCCACAGAGGCCAAGGGATGCAGAAGAAAATTTCATGACCAGGTGAATCTATGGTGTTGAGTTCAATAAAGAATTGAAAGGGAGTAAAAGCTGAGAAGTGGTGATTGCATTGAGCAGGTAGGAGGTCACAAGTCATTATCCAGCTTATGGAACAGCCAAACTCTGTTTCCTTGGCAGAAAATTTGTTACCTGACTTCAGAGGTACCTTATTTTTCTAACAGAGGCTAGTTATGGCATCTTTTTGTCTTTAACTCTGGCTAAAGGAGAAACTTTTTAGAGAGAGAAAGAAGAATTTTCTTTTTACTGGCATTTAACAATTATGGAAAGAAGAACTAACTTCATTAAATGTTAAGTGTTTTATTGCTTGTTTGAATGTAAGAAAATATATTTGTATTTTCAATATTTTCCAATATTTACATTGGGTCAAAATCTATAATGACATAGAGAAGATATTAGCATACTTAGTTAAAAAAATGGAGGTACTATGGTGCTTTTAAATCTCCATCTTTATGTGTGTGTGTCATTCATAATTTTTTTTAGATAAAACTAGCATATAATGTTAGTTTCAAGTGTACAACATGATGGCTCAATATTTATGAATATTGCACAAAGATCATCTCAAGTCTAGTTAACATCTGTTGTGATACATAGTTACAATTTTTTTCTTGTGATGAGAACTTTTGAGATCTATTCCCTTAACAACTTTCAAATAAGCAACACAGTATTATTAATTATAGTCACCATGCTGTATATTATATCCCCCTGACTTACTTATTTTATGAGTAGAAGGTTTACCTTTTGACCCCTTTCACCCATTTCGCCCACACCCCACATACCTCCCATCTCTGGCAACCACCAATCTGTTCTCTCTCTGTGAGCTCGTTTTTGTTTTGTTTTGTTTTCATTCCATGTATAAGTTTCCATCTTCTTGACCTTAATGCATTTAGGACTTGTCTGGTAAAAAAATCACCATCTTTAAAACAGTGAGAATGGGTATTTGTGGAAGAGATGATCCATTCCCTTTTTTATCTCTACCAAGAGAACCCTCTATTATTGGGGCAACTAAATGCGCAGATTTAAAAACAAATCTTTCCGGCCCCCCAGTCTGGTCCTCAGACTCCCCAGTCTCTCTGGATTCTGAGAGTATCTGAATATGACAGTTCTGGCCAATGAGATGGAGTAGAAATTGTTGGAATTGTTGGAAGGATTTTCTTTTACTTGAGAAAATAAATCTTTATGTGTTTTAGCTACTGTTATTTTGGGTTTTCTATTATTGTAGCAGAACCTAATCCTGACACTGTATGATCTAAATAACCAAGAGGAACTTTTCGTGAAGGAATCTTGGTCTGTTCCATATGTCTTGTTTAATAAAAACATTCTCATTTCTCCGATATTCTTTTTCTCTAGAGTAGTTCAGAAGAGATTAGACCAACTACCTGGACATTTTGAGTTGTTTAAATACTTTTGGTTTCATCTGGATGTAAAAATATGCCCCCAATGACCAAATATTTCTTGTGTTCTTATTTTTGGCACAACTGAAATAGATCCTTAAAAGGTTCTATGAAATAAAGAAATATCCCCAGTGTTGTCTAGTAGCTGAGTAAAAAGTTCCAACCAGTGATTTTCATAAGGGAACATCGAGGGCAGGTCAACAAAAGGGCAAATTGTTGGAAGGAGTTCTATGTAAACCTGGGACCCCAAGTCCAGAAAGCCATCACGTTGGGATTTGTGAACTCTTGATAGCTGAGGCTGACATCTTTCTTCACGGGACTTTCTCAACTCTGACTCACCCTTTCCTTACAGGTTTCCCAAACCCTAGCGTCAACAAAGCTGCATCCTCCCGTTTCTTCCCCTTTGATCACTTTGGATCTGTATATTTTATTAGCTTCTTCTCAGCTTTCTCCTTTCCTCTAGTCCCTTCTTCAAAGTTGCTGTTATTCCAGACTCCTTTCTTTCTGTTAATAGTATTTATTCTTCTGTTGGTGGATCATTTAATAACAAAAAGATTAAAAATATCCTTGAGGCACCTGGCTGGCTCGGTCAGTAGAGCATGTGACTCGCTTGAGCTCAAGCCCCACGTGGGGGTAGAGATTACTTAATACATAAATGGTTTTAAAAATTAAAAAATAAAATCAGGGCGTCTGGGTGGCTCAGTTGGTTAAGCGTCTGACTCTTGATTTCAGCTCAGGTAATGATCTCAGGGTTGTGAGATGGAGCCCTGAGTCCGTGCTCAGCAACGTGTCTGCTGGAGGGTCTCTCTCTCCCTCTCCGCCCCCCTCCCCACCCCACCCATGCTCATGCATTCTCTCTCAAATTAATTAATTAATTAAAAATACAATAAAATAAAAATATCCCTTTGCTCTCCTTGTTCATCAGCCAGCCACCAAGTTCTACTGATTTAACTTCCAAAATGTCTCTCAGATTCATCCCGTTTTCCATCCTCATCTCCATCTCCTTAATCCAGACACTCATGACCACTTGCCTGAACTGTTTTTATAGCCCACTGATTCCTTTTGCTCTGATTCTGGTGTCTTCCCTCCTCAATCGTCCTACACGTTGCTGCCCGAATTGTCTTCCTGACAGTGTGACTTGGTAAATCTTCGGATAACACTTTCATTTCTTCTTTAATGTGTTCATTCATTGAAGAGCTCTCTTGTAGGTGCTCATTAGGTGCTGTGAATCATTGGAGGCCCTGTGGACATAAGTATAAATAAGACCCAGTACTGGTGAAGATGGTGGGTTACCAAGACACAAACAGGTAAACATGCTACTAGGGAGGGGAGCCTGGGTGACTCAGTCAGTTAAGCGTCTGCGTTCAGCTCAGGTCATGTTCATGTTCCCAGGGTCCTGGGATCGAGTCCTGCGTCAGGCTGCCTGCTCAACAGGGAGTCTGCTTCTCGCTCTCCCCACTTCTTCTGCTCTCCCTCTCATTATCTCTCTCTCTCTCAAATAAATAAATAAAATCTTTAATAAAAATGCTACAAGAGTGCAGAGCAGGAATAATAGCACAATTTCGGGATTCAGAAATGTTTTTTGTAGGTAATATCTGAGCTGCGTCTTGAGAGCAGAGTAGGTTTTAGCCGGCTGATGATGGTGGAAGGGAGAAGGGAGAAAGTTAATCTGAGCAAAGGAAACATCACTAAAGGCTTGGGAGCAGCAATAACTTGTGTGTACAGAGAAACACAAGCAGTTGTTTCTAGAACGTGAAGTGTGACACCACGGTCAGGGGTGAGCCCAGAGAGTGCCCTGTGTGAACTTAAATGTCCTCAGATTTCATTTCCTCCAGAAATTAAGGGCTAATCAGTCTTGCCTGGTTTGCTTAAAGGTGAGAAAAGTCTCCTTTTGTTCATCTTCTTCATTCGTACCACTTTTCACATCTTGCCTGCAGTCTAAAGGGCAGCAGGGAGGGCACAGGATTTTTTTTTTATTAATATATAATGTATTATTTGTTTCAGGAGTGTAGGACAGGATTTTATAGGTTGGGAATCATAAGGTGTTAATCAAGCCTAGCTCCACATAAAGTGCTTGACGATTCCCACTGGAGGCTAGATTTGTGTTGAATGTTGGCTTTCTGTTCCTCTTTGGTAGAGCTTTCCCAGACTATTAGAGAGTCTATAGTTGAGGAACTTTCCCTTATGTGTTCAGTGAAGCATTCATTTCCCTCCGGTCCTTTAATTTCGCCTCCTCACATTGACTGGCATTAGGAGACCCAGTGTCTCATTCTTGAAACTGGAGTTTCATTCCAGTAAATGTAGTCAGGCAGACTAGTCCTGCCAGCACTGATTTGACTGCTATTTGATGCATCTTTCAAATCTTTTTACGAATCCAATCCTCACCACTATCCTAATTAGTTGAATCTTTGGTTCTCAGCCATACTCTATTCTTCTCTTTCTTGCCAAAAAAAAAAAAAATAGCACCTGGAAGGTTTGAGCCATTCAGGACTATAGACCTGCACAGAGGTATGCTGGAACATTCTAGAATAGTAGATTACAGAGCGCCTGCTATATGTTGCTTCTCTACCTGGTACACTTTGAAATCCCTTAAAACTCAGCTCAACTATCACCTCCTTGGTGAAAGACCTGACTTCCTCAGGCAAAATCACTTTGAACCACATAGCTTTTTATCTATGTATCGATTTTATTATTATGGTTATGTTCATGTTCCCGGGGTCCTGGGATCGAGTCCTGTGTCGGGCTGCCTGCTCAGCAGGGAGTCTGCTTCTCGCTCTCCCCACTTCTTCTGCTCTCCCTCTCACTATCTCTCTCTCTCTCAAATAAATAAATAAAATCTTTAATAAAAATGCTACAAGAGTGCAGAGCAGGAATAATAGCACAATTTCGGGATTCAGCACCTTGTATTATGGTTAACCGTTTGCATTTCTGTCTCCCCCACTAGATGGTGATGTCCTCAAGGGCAGGGATTATGACCTGTTTACCTTTGTGACATTCATTTATTCACTCATTCAATACATTAAAAAAAAAAATACCACTAGATATCAGGAGCTAAACATACACACAACTCAGACCCAGTACACAAAAGAAACACATGTCTGTACTAATAGATGATAGATTCCAACGAGAGATAAATAAACAGGCAATTATAACTCCATTTTGAAAGTGCAATGTCGAACATTCAAAGGAACACATAAAAAGGGCTCCTCACTTTGAGGATCAGGGAGGGCTTCCTGGAGGAATAATCATCTAAGCTGAGGTTAGAAAGACTAGTAGGTGTTAGATATAAAGTGGATAGAGGGTAGAATGGGAACAAGGAAGTCAAAGTATTCTGAGACTCAAGAAATAGCTCAAACCCCAGAGGAGAGAAGACATAGTGACGTAGAGGTTGAATATCCTTTAGCCTGTCTAGAGCTAAAAGAAAAGTGTTAAGATAAAGCTGGAGACAGAAAGGGAGCAAAATCATAACAGGACTCAAGGACAGGTACTATGGTTTATTCAAATTTGCGTCTTTCTCCAGCTAGCAAAGTACTTGACCAACAGTAGCTAGCTAATAAATGTCTGTGGAAGAGAGGGAAAAAGAAGGAATGGCCCAGCACCCTAGTGGGTGGTAGATAAATGGCATGAAAGGCAGATCCTGCTTGCCCTCGGGGCTATTGAAAGACAAGCTGTATCTGTCAACATAGGTAGATAAAAACAGGCCCCTTTGATTAAATACCAGAGTGGTATAGGCAAACTCGGTGAACTCTGGAGAGATCGCTGTAACCAGGACTTGTCAGGGAAGCCTGTATCATGAGGATGGGATCCGAACTGCGTCTGTAGGGTGCATATGGTTTCAACAGGAAGAAAAGAAAAACGGACATTTTGAGTTTTACCACATGGAGGTGAGGACATGGAGAGGCAAGGTGAAGGAGAAAGAGAATCCCTTTTAAACTCTTCTTGGTTCCTCTTCCTATCAACTTCTATTTAATGAAGAGGTGTTTTGAGAACATCGACATGTTTGCTGAGAGGTCCCACCTCATAGGGCACGGGACTCTGTCTAGAAAGACCTGTTCGTGGAATCAGAGCCCAAGAGACTCACGTTCATACACTTGACCCTAAGTGAATATACTTTTTAGTACGGACGTGTGTTCTGAAGAAAAAAAAAAAGCACAGAGGTAAAAAAATATGCTCAGTGTTAATTGTTCAGCTAAAATAAATACTGTTTGGGGCGCCTGCCTTCGGCTCAGGTCATGACCCAGGGTCCTGGGATCGAGCCCCGCATCGGGCTCCCTGCTCAGCTGGGAGTCTGCTTCTCCCTCTCCCACACCCCGCTGCTTGTGTTCCCTCTCTTGCTGTGTCTCTCTCTCTCTGTGTCAAATAAATAAAAAAATCTTAAAAAAATAAAATAAAATAAATACTGTTTTCCAAACAGGATCAATTTTGCTTTACAAAAGCAATCAACACCCTACAAATTTCAAGCAATAGTTAACCAAGAAAATTTTAGAACAAGTCTGTGGATAGTTCCTTAGAGCCCGTGTAATGGAATTTGACTTCTACTGTCCTAGCTACGGCTTCTATTAGATGTGCTGGCATTTTTGCCTATTGTCTTGTAAACACATTCCAGCTACAGCTTGCAAATCACAGTTGGCTATCTTAGAATTTTTATTTTTCCAATTTTAGCATGTGAAATAATTTCCTCTAAATGTAATGGTTCATACTTTATGAAATTGAAATGTGTTTTCTCCTAATTTTTTTTTTCTTTTAAGCTTTAAATATTTTCGGCACTCTTTTTCAGTCTTTGCTATTGTTTGCAACATCCCCAAATTTAGAATAATCCCTAAATTTTCTTATTGAGCTTTTTTCCCCCTCCTCTCTTAGAAAATCCTTAAATTTTGCCCATCATATTCAAGCTGTTTATTTATAGACTATGACTAAGAGTGTGGATTCACTATAGGATCTCAAAATACACTTGTAGACAAATATCCTGACCAGATTTATTATTTCCCTGCACATGCTCCTTTTAAACAGGCTAGCCATACTGATATATATTGCTTTATGATAATTTTAAATCCTCCTTTCCAAGTGGATTTGAATTAATATTACAAATAAGGTTTTATAAAATATGATCATGAGATAAAAAAAAATTTTAAATCATCAGTTAACATTTACTAGCAGTGGTGTGATGGACTGAAACTGCCTCCTACCAGCTAGCCAGAGCTGATTAGTAACCATTCAAGAAATTCGTAAACCATTTGCTTTCAGCTTGGTGTCTTAAAATCTGCCACAGTAAGAGTATTTACACCAGAGAAATCAGCAAACCCTACAAACTGGGATTTACTCTTTCTACCCCTACCAAAACCACTTGTTACCAGCATCCTACTTGTTAAATATTTACCAGCACGCCACTGACTATGATCCAGGTAATTTAAAGATTTTATTTATTTATTTGACAGAGAAAGAGAGAGTTCACAAGCAAGGGGGGAGCGGAAGGTAGAGGGAGAAGCAGGCTCCCTATGGAGCAGGGGCTGATGTGGGGCTCGATTCCAGGATCCTGATATCATGACCTGAGCTGAAGGCAGACGGTTAACCAACCGAGCCACCCAGGTGCCCTGATCCAGGTAATATAAAAAAATAGATTTTAACTTGTGTTTTCTTAATATAGAGCTTTTGAAAATGTCTCAAATAGACTTTCATGATCATGTGACATTTACTTTTATATAAAATTGATCCCATTCTACACATACCTTAGTTCCCGATCCTCTCAGTCAGCCTTATATGAATGCATAAGATGTCATTCGGCTAGAGCCCGGGCCTGCTGTAAAGTCAGAGCATCTTCAGTGTGAGTTCTAGCACTACTTTTGTTTAGTGGTGTAAGCAGCCAGATTAATCTCTCTAAACTCAATGTCATCTCTTCTAACATGGGTGTAAACCGCTCAGCACAGATTCTACCTGACATAGACTATATTTTACTGCATCCAAGATGGCATTGCTTAAAAGATGGACCATTATTTTATATACTACAAAGAATAAGAAACATTGTCAGTTAAACTATAAGAGCATTTTTTTTTTTTTTTTGGTAAAATGTATCTCCCTTTCAGAGGTGTTAAAATGTAGAAAAATATATCTTAGAATCAATGATAGATGACAACGAGCTCTCGAATATTTTCTACAGTTAGAACACGTGACAATGAGAGATTTTTCTCAGTAGGCTCCATCTATTGTGGAAATAGTAAGTAGTTGGGGGGATTCTGGACTGAACCAATACAAAAGAGATCCTGTTGAAATTATCTGATCACCTTCTTATCTAAATACTATTATACTTTTAGTTTGTTTTTAAACTTTTGGGACAATGTATACATTTTCTTTTTAAAAAAAATGCAGATAGCACCACACTTGTCTATGACACTGTCAACATTATTTTAAAGGAATTAGTTTATTGACGGTAGCACCACTTTACTCTGGTCTGCTCGTCAATTTATAAAAAAATCACAAGTGATGTTTATTACTAATAATTTCTTTTTTTTTTTTAAGATTTATTTATTCATTTTAGAGAGAGAGCGTGCACATGGGGAGGGGTAGAGGGAGAAGGAGAGAGAAACTTTAGCAGACTCCTCGCCGAGCTCAGAGCCTGATACAGGGCTTGATCTAAGATCCTGAGATCACGACCTGCCTGAATCCAAGAGTCTGATGTTCAACCAACTGCACCTCCCAGGAGCCCCACTAATGATTTATTTCTTAATAATCAAGCCCTTCCTCTTCTGCTGAGTTGCTTCTGAACTTCAAAGGTTAATGAAACTAAAACACATTTCAAAACTTTGTGTGAGCCATGATAAATTCTGTGTTTTTAACAGAAAAACAGTAACATAGAATTACATGTTTGGTTGTCTTTCTCACCAGTTAGGTTATTTACATCTTGTTGGAAAAAGAGCCATTGTATTGATATGTCTGCCTGCTACTTAAAGGGCGAAACTTAATTATGACATTGTAGGGGACCAATGATCAGGGATTATATGAACTAAGCATTCACTAACCTCAAAATACAAATAGCCAGTAGATAATGTATGGTGGCTTACGAGTGACAATGTAAATAGCAAAAATGCAAGGAGACAACAAACACTGGTTTTTAAAAGATCAAACATCAAAGCAAACGGAAGTATTGAATCCATTTTGAAAACCACTGATTCTGAACAAACATGGTGTTTGAAAAGACAAACAGCCGGATAATCATTTGTAAGCTGGAAAATAAATCATTTGTTGTTGCAGAATTTGAAAAACCAACACTATGACTTTTAGATTGTCCAGCAATTTCCTTTGCTGCTAATAATTTTTAAAATATAGCTACAAAACAGTTTTGCTCTTCCCATCAAATGCTTAATGAGTGATGATTTCTATAGAAAAGAAGTAAAAGCAAGCAGTGTTTCTTATGGAATTTATGCTTTGTGGAACTCGAAGTCTCACACATCAAATGCCCTTTCACCATAAAGATAAACTATTGGCTGACATTCGTTTGATCAGAAAGTAGACTGTGTGGTATGTATCATAACTGTCAATTTTTAAAATTACTATCATTAACGTTGCTATGAAATGAATATAGATTTTATGTGTGGAAACAAGCCCCCTGCATTTTATTTTTAAAAAATAGGTGTAATCTTATCTTACATTTTACTAACTAATTTAGCCACGTACTATGAATCCTTGGGCAGCTGCTGTCATTCTATTCCCATTTGGCTATTCTGTTCCTCTCTCCATCTCTCATCATCACTGCATCTTCACACACTGTGTTCTTTCTGAGTGCATAACTCTGTCTATGCAGCCATTCTTGCTAAATTATATTTCCTAAAAAAACCTTACCCTTTGGAGAACAATATTTTTTGTAAGGTCTGACATTAAGCTCTGTAAACCTGACAAAATCCATTTTGAGATTTTTTTTTTCCTAAAGAAATTAAATTTCAAAAGTGCTGAGATGTTAAGCAATGAATAAAACAAGGGAATAAATAATTCACTAATGTATTAATAAATATTTCAGTGCTGAATGGAGTCCTGGTTAATGCATGTTAATATCTTAGTAAGTGAAATTCTTTGAATGTTTTATATATTACAACTTAAACTATTTAGTATTACTGGCCATGGATCTATAGATAAAATATTTAACAAAAGTCAGTAATGAATGAAAAGGACACTTTACGGATGTTTTAATAAATGAACTCAATAATGGTATAAGACATTCAAAGGCAAAGATATGTATTTATCACGCCCTAAATCTGATTTTGTTGTACTTATTAAGACTCTTTTTACTTAAAATAGATGGCAAGATGAATTCTGAGCACAAATATTAAGAGGATCATTGCTATTTCAATGAACTTATAGCCTCTCTTTATATTGCAAATGTGTCCCTGAAATGTCTTCAGATGGGTTTTTTTAAACCCAAATTTTATTTTTACTACTTCAACCTTTAGCAGTCCATTTAAAAAAAATTGTCATTATCTTGTGGGATGAAGAATTTATTAGTGCTGCCAGCTGCAGACTGTTCCTTTGGTCACTGCACAGCACATTAGTGATGCTGCGCACATGCTCACATTCAACGAGTAAGTCCATACCCTCACAAACCTTTGCGTGCCCAGCAGAATATAATTTCAGAAAATGTTTTCTGGTAGGGCACTTTTGACATTTGGGGCCTGATAACTCTTTGTTGTTGAAACTATCCTGCCCTGTACACTGTAGGATGTTTAGAAATATCCTGGCCTTTCTTTTTTTCTTTAAATTCAATTAGCCAACATAGAGTATATCATTAGTTTCAGATGTAGAGTTCAGTAATTCATCAGTTGCATATAATGCCCAGTGCTCATCACATCACATGCCCCCTTAATACCCATCACCCAGTTACCTCATCCCCCCACCACCCTCCCTTCCAGGAACCCTCAGTTTCTTCCCCTCAGTTAAGAGGAAATGTCCTGGCCTTTATATGCTACTAGTCAGGTGAATAAATGGGACAGAATAATATGACCTTTGTAGAATTAGAGCAGCATGGAGGGATTGTTAAGCAAGGCATGGTTAGTGTATAATATATATACTATATGTACTATACTATATAGAGAGATTATACTACTATATCGATTATACTATACTATATATATATGAAACGTGAAGATATGATGGTAATGATGATGACAAAGAAGAAGCAGCAGAAGATTCTTGCTATTCC
The DNA here is from genome assembly GCF_964656455.1 of Halichoerus grypus. Taxonomy (NCBI): domain Eukaryota; kingdom Metazoa; phylum Chordata; class Mammalia; order Carnivora; family Phocidae; genus Halichoerus; species Halichoerus grypus. The sequence goes on from NC_135718.1 coordinate 144,241,719, forward strand.
TTAGAATCCCCCACTCCAGGGAATCCTGTATTTTAAGACACCACCCCGTTTGTCAAAGGAGGTGCTATAGTGTAGAAATGACAGAGTTATTTGGGTTGGGTTCCAGATTAGACCACTTCCAATTGCATTATTTCCTAACTAGTCTGTAAACTTTCCAGGAGTTGTACTGCATTTATCCAAGGAAACAAAGGAGTAAATGCTAGTTAGCTTCCCTGGAGACCCCTCAGAAAATGTGAAGTTTGGAGTTAGTGTAGACAGTCCTCAGCTTTGGGTGGTTCTGCCCCCACCGTTTCACATTTCCAGCATTCAGTCAGTTTCCCAGATATTACCACTCTGTGCATGGAAAGGCAGGGTGAAGACACAAATGAATTTATGTCATTCTTCCACCGCCTATAACTGTCGCCGCACAGCCTTGCTTCTGAATGTCCCTCAGTGCTCACGGAGTGAAGTTCAAGCTGCTTAAATGAGAGGACTTATGAAAAGCTCCTGGCACTGTGTCTGGTGCACCAGGAGGGCACAATAAATAATAGTTCCCAGCCTTTGATCATCGGGGTGGTGCTACATTTTCAGGGAGGATTTCTTCCACATGGAGCCAGGTCTACTCAGATAAGCTCTCTTGCTAACTCTCTATGCAAGAAGGTGCATTGTTTTTAAACTACTCCTTCCCTAAGTGGGCACCGCTTTTAAAAACCTTAGTTTTAGACTCTCTCTCTTCCAAATAAATAAATAAAATCTTAAAAAGGGGGGGGGCCCCTGGGTGGCTCCGTTGATTAAACCTCTGCCTTTGGCTCAGGTCATGATCCTAGAATTGAGCCCTGTGTCAAAAACCTTTAAAATAAATAAGCAAACAAATAAATAAATACATAATAAAATCTTAGTTTTAGGAACGACAATCTCCATGCCAAACCCTGTATTGAACAAGCCCAAGGCACAATCATCATTTCCCAGGTGGGCACTGAGGTCCCCCTGATTAACCGAGGCTGATTGATCCTGCCTCTGTCCCAGCATAGCTCACTTCTCTGTTTCCAGTTTCCCTTTCGTTCCTAGCTCGGGCAATTTTCCTTCTGTTTTCATGCCCCCTTAGCTATGAGTTAACAGAGGATTTGTTCTATTTTACCCAGCATTTTGAGATGCTTAGAGCTGAAGAATTGTCAGATATTTTTAGTCCTCCTTCGAGCTGGAAACAGAACTCTCTCAAAGTCTTTCTTTTTAAGACGTTTGCATTTGGCTTTTATTCAAAATAAAGCTTTGAGGTATTTTTTTTTTCCATTTTGAAGACAAAATATAATGAAAGTGCGAAGCATGAAAATCTGAATGAGAATGAAATCAGTGCATATATTTAAAAGGGATAGCATCCTTGGCCTGCTTTTTGTATTAAGCAGTTTGCTCTAAGTGTTAAGGGAGGCCTCATAACACGGTTGAAGAAAATGGATTTTTGCCTTCTGGGTTTGAGTCTTTGTCCTTCCTCTTATTATTTATTTAACCCTGGATATGTAATTTATCCTCTGAGAGACTTTGTTTTCACCTTTAAAATAGGAACAATGATACTTGTTTAACTCCCTTGTAGGGTTATTATGAGGGTCAAATAAAATAATGTGCAGTAGGTCACAGCTCTCTGTAGGCTGTAGAACATGAGGCAAATTACAGTTACTACCAGATACTTTCAAGTGGGACTAGTGTATTACACTTGCTTTTATTCCCTGTGTTGAATGCTTCTAAGAATTGTGGGTCGGGCCAACTCATTGGCTAATATGTATTTTTTTATCTTTTCAAAAATTTTTAAAAAGATGTATTCATTTATTTTAGAGAGAGAGAGAGAGCACACCCATGTGAGTGGGGGGAGGGGCAGAGGGAGAGGAAGAGAGAGAGAATCTTCAAGCAGACTCCCCGCTGAGCATGGAGCCCATAGAGGGGCTCGATCTCACGACCCATGAGATCATGACCTGAGCTGAAACCAGGAGTCAGACACTCGACCAACTGAGCCACCAGACGCCCTGCTAATATTTTTTTTTAATAAAGAGAAAGCCTGGATTAAACTCTTCGCAGAATGCTATGGTTAATTATGTTGAACACCTTGTTCTCTATATCCTAGATTGAGTTTATTATTCTAGATATAGGGAATAAGATAGAATTCTAAAGTTATAAGAAATAGGAATAGACATATATAGGAATAGATCAATTCCTTAGGTTAATGGAAAAAGAGCCCCTTCCTTTTCTCATCCAAGAGCAAGCACTTGGTTTGTGTGCCATATTTATTTATTTATTTATCTCTTCTTACTAAGTATTCTCACACTCTGGGCAAGATACACACCAAGGTAGTTGAGAATTTGGGCCACTGTTGTATAAATAGGAGAATAGTAGCAGTATGTAAAACAATTTAATTGTGGTAAAATAGACCTAGCTCTCTGAGCCCCATACTATTGGGATTTTATGGAGGCTTCCTCATATAGGCATGATAGATCATTAACTCTAATTTTCAGCCCTTCTTCCTTCTCAACAGAGTGTGGGGTACGACTGAAAATGCCAACCTCCAAGTCATGACTTGGCCTTTCCAGGGACCATCCCTCATCCAGGAGCCATCCAGAAACCCAGCCAGAGTCATCTATTTGAACAAAAGATGCTCCTATCACCCAGGATATTACAAGAGTTTCGGGAGTCGTGTGTCAGGAACTGGAGGAAGAAACCAATATATATATATTTCTTATTATAAATCACAATATCACGATGCTAGTACTCTCAAAAGTGAGCTTAAATATCACGTCCTCAGGGAGACCTTCTCTGATACCAAAGTCAAGGGCTGTGCCCCCTGTTATGAGTGCAGAGAACACACTAGGTTTCTACTTTCTGGCACTTGTTGTATTTGTATTTATATAATGTTTATGTTATATATTAGAATATAAACTCCAGGAGGGCTGGAACTGTGAATTCTCTTATCTTCATTGCTATAAATCACAATCAGTGCCTTGGACACAGTGGATGTTCAATAAATGTTTCTGGAATAAATGAGTTTTGATCAATACCATCTGTGAGACTAACCTCTCTCCCTCTCATTCTCTGTCTACAGAGCTGTTTACACTCTTCTCTTAGTTTTTTTTTTCCCTCCCTCCTCTCTCTACTATCAGTTTCCTTTTTCTAACACCTACTGGTTGGATACATAGTGTCTTGGTGAATGGATGGCAGAGTGGCTACATTTCCCCGCAGGCAGGAGAGAAGTCTCTCTTTTTGAACTTCTCAAAGGCTTCAACGGACAAAGCAATGGTGTCCTTCTGCCCCCCAGAAGTTTGCCTTCCGACCTTATTCCACGGGAATGTGCTTGTTAAACTCTGGAAGAAGTTGTTCCTCTCTTCATCTTGAAATTAAAATACACTTGAACTCTGTTCCTGCTTTAAGTTAACCACTAGAGGGGGCAGTGACCAGCTCTGTTGGGTCACCTGAAATGCACCTGTAGAGAATGAGGGCTAGATGGGTCTTAGTGATCTCGTGGGCCAACTTCTCCAGTTTTATAAACAAACAGAGAGATGAAGGGACTTGCCTGAGGTTACAGAGTTGGTCAGTGACAAAACCCAGATCCCTTGTTTCCCCTTCCAGCATTCTTCACTGCAGCACACTGTCTCCTGCCCGTGAGTCCTTGGAGGATTCTTGCAGGGTCCATGGAGATAGATCAATTTTGACAAGGCTGATTAACTTGCCAAGAATTCCTTGGACTGCCAATGTCATCATCCAAGTTTATTAAGGGTCCATATCTATGCATGTGGGCTGGAGGGAGGAGCAGCATGACGTAATGGCAACCGTGCTGAATGCCAGCACTTAGAGAAAACAAGATGTAGAGGATGGTGGTGGCTCTAGCTATTGTCTTTCTGTTCTACAAAAGGGCAAGCTTTCCTACTGCTCCTGAGGCTTATAACTACCCTTCCTATCCCTCACCTACTCATGGAGTCATGGGTCAATAACACAGGTCTGGCTGATCACAGATTCCTGTTTCCCCCAGACACAGTGATGATTCAGGAGAGGGTATGAAATCCAGCTGGGTCTCTTAGGGTCTTTCCCTGATATTTCTGAGTTTGCAATCGAAGGAATAACTGTAATGGCTCAGGGGGTGTGGCGTCAAAATAATACAAAGTTGGATGACCGTAGACATCCTTCTAATCAAATAGAGAAGACTTGCACCAGAGGAGGTAAGAGAGTAGAAGCACAGACCCAGAGATAAAAGCCATGGGGAGGAACAAATCCCAATTTCAGTCCTTCAGCTCTGGCTCCTACAGCTTCTCTCAGGTTCTTTAAGTTACCCTAGTTATTATTCCTACCTACATGAGCCATCAATTCCCACTTTTCTGTTGTTTAAAGGTAGTTTGTGTTAGACTTTTGTCACAGTTAAGAATTTTGACCAGTACAGAGACAATTCAAACTTGGTGTAGGGTAATAATACCATTCCTCTGACCCTAAACTAAAGATCAAGCCAGGAGTCCATCTTTCAGTATCAGACTCATGGGTGAGTAGTGATTAGTTTATTAAATTTTTTTTTTTTTAAGTATTTCCTCACAGTTGTCTGTCCTGGTTAGCTCAACCAGGAACATGTTGTTAGTGAAGCAAGGTACAAGTGAACCACATGTTATGTGGTTCGGTTAGTTCTGTTTTGTCTATAACATAAGACTTACCCCTGAAAACATCCAACTGTTTTGCAATCCATGACCTTGACCGTGTTGTGAACCAGTGTGGCTCAGTGCACATCCACACTGTCTCTGGAAGGGAGCATGAGGTAATGGAAGGAGCATCGGACTGGGACTTGGGTGATAGGGTTCTATCCAACTCCAACTTCTCCTTATTGGGAGAGCCCCCAAGCGAGTCATTTAACTTCTTTGGGCTTCATTTTATCAGGATACAAAAAATACGATATTTGAGTGACACGGTCCTAAGATATCATCTGGCTTTAAAATGGCATTCTTCTCAAAGAACAACTGAAGTACGTCTTTGATGCATGACAAGTCAGTCTATCTGTCCTTGTTCCAAAAAGATATCACGTTTGACCCTACTGTTTTTCCATCGGTCCTTAGGGCAGACTAAGTGAGGAATCATTAAGCATTTTTCAAATAGAAGTCTCTGCTTCTGGCACCAGAGTGCAGCCCTGCACTCCTTGGCAAATGATTTGTTACCCTTAGGGCTGATTCTTAAGTATGCCAGGGAAAGCCCATCCCTTCTGTCATATCAATGATTGTGAGGCAGCAGTTCTCTACTTCAGGGCCTGGGAGCAAGATCTTTCCTCACATTCTCACCTCTGCCACCCTGGCTCCTTTTGACACCTCCACGTCCCAAACTGTGAAGGCTGAGGGTTGCTAGGAGACCAGAGCTGAGGCAGTGGGCAGTGATCCAGGGGCCTCAGCTCACTGGGGAAGCCAGCCCGGCGAACATAGCCGTGGAGTCAATAGGGGAGCAAATCCCTCCTGGACTCCTGATCTAGTTTTTAAAAACTGAGTCAAAGTACAAATGGGGGTGGGTTGGGGGAAGGGAAAGGAAGAGGTTTGGAGGAAGAGCTTTTGAAGAGATCTCCAGATCAGATAAGAGGCAGAGATGTGAGATGAGACACCCCACATGGGCCAAGTTACATGAAGCTGTCTTGATGGCAAAGAAACCAAAGGCTTGTTTCTTAGAGGAAATAATGGCAGAAGGAGTCATTTTGATTGAAGCTCCAGGTAAACTGGAGTGGGACTAATAGCTCCCTGCTTTCCTCAGATCTGACATGATGGCCAAATGCTTGCAGGCTGCGGAGATCCATGAGACTGAGGCCATCCTTCCTGGACCTGAGCTTGTCTCTGGGAAGCACTCAAGCTGATCCAAAGGCAGATGTATTTGAATTGCTCCAGATGGCAAGAGGGTGATCCAATAGAGCTCAGCGTTAGTAGGTGGGGGCCAATGGTCAATTGGACCCTGATGGGAACCCCCTAGAACATAAGTTTAAGACCACTCTAAGACAAAGGGTAGCCTCCTTACCTGGTTATGTGCTTGCCAAGCACCTGGCACTTGGTAAGATCTCAAGTTCTATTGTTCTAGTTATACTTAGCTTTACAAGTGGGTATTGACTATCTTCTCCCTCTACCCCCCGATGTTGCCTCTAATTACTTTGAGGTGACTATGGATTACTTTGTCTTTAAAGTAGGCCTTGTCTAAATATAGAAACCATTTTCCTAATTGAATATTGTTAAAAAAAACCACACACAATTGTTAATGATTTCACAAAAACCTTTATGAGGGGCCGCTGGGTGGCTCAGTCAGTTGGGCATCCAACTCTTGGTTTCCACTCAGGTCATGATCTCAGGGTCCTGGGATCAAGCCCCACCTTGGGCTCTGCACTCAGCATGGAGTCTGCTGGAAATTATCTCCCTCTCCCTCTGCTCCTCCCCCTGCTCTCTCTCTCTCTCAAATAAATAAATAAAAATAATAATAATAATTAAAAAGAATAAAGTAGGCCTTGTCTTTTAATGCCCCTCGAAAGGTCTCTTGTACTGTTCCTGTCTGTATGTAAGTTTTGGACTCAGAGTCAGTCTCCTTCAGACACTCAACTCTAGCATTTGCCCACATAATTTGCCCATACCTGACAGACCAAAATGCCTGACTCAACAGAACATCAACCACATGCTCCCACATCTGGCCAGGAAAAAGCCACCTTCCTCTCATTTCTGATCCTCAATTGTAGAATGTCTTATGGGTGTTTAATGTGTTGTGTGGCCTGTCCCCGGAGTCACCGTATCTCAGTAGGGGCAGCATGACCTTCAGGTGAGTCTACTGTTGTTCTGCCTTGACCGCGGACCTGGGCACAGCCGACTCCACTCGAGGTTATGGTTTATTGCTCATAGTGGCCACAGCAGCAACAGGGACACAGGGACAATCAGCTCTGCATTAGAAGGAATCACATCCTGGAATGACGTAATGTTTCTGGATGCATGGCGGTTGGGTCACATGAAGCCTGACATCATCTGGAGGTGGGAGCTTCTGGGAATGCTATCACTAGCAACTTTGCTGGGCAGATTGGATCATAGCTCTTTCAGGAGACAGAAAAGCAAACAAAGCAGAGCAGAACAAAAGGTATGAGCCAGCTTCAAAAATCTGAGTAGTCAAATCACAAGGGAGAAGAAAGGGAGTTGTAATAACTTACTCCAGAGGCTCTAAACCCTTACCCCTCAGCATTCAGACACATTTATAAACAAAGGACCTTGGGAAGCGTATCTGCTTCAAGCATCTGCCTCTAAGGAAGATTATATCTAAAACTTCAAAGGCTGTAAAACTCTCTGGGAGAATGATGGTGCATAACCTGCTTTGGTAGGTAGCCCCAATGTCACTACCTTTACAGCAGTGGCTCTTAGTCGGACTAGCTGGACGTCTAGGGGGAGGGTTTGGGCATGTCACTCCAGCAGAGATGCTTATGCATTCTAAGTGGGTAGAGAGACAGAATCTGGGGAGAGGAATGTGGGGGGTCAGAAAATAAAGCTTCTACAAGATCCCTGGATGGACTCAACATAATATTTTAAAAATACAAAGCTTTGCCTTTATTAATCATGATGATATTTTTAATTACAAAATTTCAAACAGAGAAAAACCGGAGCATGCTAAAAGAAATACCCATATATATCCTTCACCTAAATTCACCAATTAATAACATTTTCCATATCCATTTTATTTTTCTATCTTTTTCACACACACACAGAGTACATAGAGAAATATCAAGCACTCTCTCTCTTTCATGTGTATCTAATTTTTTGAAGAATTCTGATAAATTATCCAAACTTTTCAAAGCAAATGTCACTGCTTCTTAGTCCTCTCCCCCTGTTGAAAATCTCTTTTTAAAATCAGGACATTTGGGGTACCTGGGCGGCTCAATCGGTTAAGCGTCTGCCTTCGGCTCAGGTCATGACTCCAGGGTCCTGGGATCGAGCCCCGCATCGGGCTCCCTGCTCAGCAGTGGAGTCTACTTCTCCCACTCACTCTCCCTCTGCCCCTGCTCATGTGCTCTCTCTCGCTCACTCTCTCTCTCAAATAAATAAATAAATAAAATCTTTTTAAAACAATAAAAAAATAAATAAAATCAAGACACTTGTTCTTGTGTTTGGTTCTCTCACACCTAAAGATAAACGATGTATTTTCACTCTCTCAAGACAGTAAGAAAGTAAGCTATTACTGCCATAAACACACTTTCTGCCTCTTCATTTTCACCAGGGAGGAAAGGGAAGCACTGAGCACGTAGAATGACTTATTTGGTCTTGGCTAGACTGGACAATGGCCAGGATTCAAAGACTTTCAGTTTCCATCTTTTTGTACCAACCCCAGACAAGCAGAGGTCGCTCTGTGACATTGACTTTTCTGTTCTGTCTTCTCTTCAGCAAAGGTTACATAAGGAATGTCAGAGACAGAGTGCCTTATTGCTCAGCTCTGAAACCTTCTGTCTCTACTCTGTCATCTGACTCCCTCAATGTGTGCAGCTTTTAATATAAAAACATATGCTATAAGAATATCTTGCTGCTGGACCCCACCTTCAGCTTCCACCCAGTCTTCTCCCTTCTCCACATTGGGTCCTCAAACACCAACATGCCCCAAATATATATGTGTGTGTGTGCGTATCACCACTAACGTTAACAACGCAAGTCAACAATAGTTTATTGAGCATCTCACTATGGATCAGGTTTGGGTCCTAGAGACTCTGGACATGACCCCTGCCCTTGGGGAGTTTCTCTGCCCTACCAGAGAACACAAATAGTAAACAAATAATCTCATTTGTGATGCATGTTATAGGGAGGAAGCACAGATTTTTAGGGGATCCTACTAGAGGGAAATTTGAACCTAGTCTAGGTCCAGGAAGAGATCCCTGGGGAAGAGATGTTTAGGCTGAGATCTGAAAAAAAAAAAAAACAAGTAGGAGTTTAGCAGGAAGCATAAAGCTGGAGATGGGAATCTGAGTGAGGGTTTGAGAAGGAAGAACATTCCTGTCGGAGGAAGGAACTTGTAACAGACCCTCGGGGGGAAGAGCGGGTGAGGCTCAGTTAAGGAACAAGAACAATGAGGTAGATGAAGCTGCCAGTGACCAACACTCCCAGGGCACCTGGTGGTTTACTCCTCACTTGAAGCATATCAGGTAGTGGGTGTCTAATGGGCAGAAGGTCACTTCCGACCTCCCCCTTCTGAGAGGAAGCATCTTCAACGTGCCCCTCTCATTGGCCATGCGCTTCCCCTGGAAAGTTGGCTTTAGCGCCAACAACTTGGCAGGACAGAGGCAGATGATATCTCAAAAAGCAGTGCTTTCTGCCAAATTCTAGGGAAGGAACTGAGGCTCGGAGGGGGCAACTTCCGGGAGGTCACACAACTGGTAAGAGGCAGTTGGAAAGCGAACACTAGTTAGTTGGACCCCAGAGGCCACATTCCTATGCTGTTAGGCTATCCAGTGCTAGCTTCTCAATACCTGAGAAAGGCAGAAGCAGAATTTGGGGGAGTATGAGGAGTATGTGGATAATCTTCTGGATCAAAGAAGTACAGACTCACGAGGCTCTGCAGCTGTTGGAAAAGGAGCCCCAGCTGCTGTTTCTATCCACAATACATATTAGAGTTTGAGTAAGTTGTCTTTTATCTCAAACATTATTTTTCATCATCTGTTGAAGCTTTCTGGGTTCAACAAATTGTTTCATTTAGTGAAGTGCTGGGATTATAATAGGAAATACTCACCTCTATGTGTATCTATTCTGTAGAGTCTTCTCTCTATTCCTAAGTTGGGAATCATTTTTCTACAGCTCATATTTGAAGTCTCTGGGCAGCCAGTCGAAATAGAAATCCAAATCTGCAAAAAATTGTCAGACTGCATAAGAAGAAAGATCTGACTCTATTTGTTTACAAAATATGCACTTTATTTTTTTTTTTTTTACCTTTTTAAAAATGTAAGCTCTATGCCCAATGTGGGGCTCAAACTCGTGACCCTGAGATCAAGAGTCACATGCTCCACCCACTGAAACAGTCAGGCGCCCCCCCCATGAGAGATGTACTCTGAATAGAAAGACACAGACAAGTTAAAAGTAAAGTGAAGGGAAAAGATATATTATGCAAACACTAATCATCAGAAAGAAGAATAAAAAGTAAAAGCATGGTTCATGAGAAAACAGAAACAAGAAAACAAAATGAGCAATCCAAGAGGTGCAGTATTTAATGAACAGTCATTCCAGAAAAAGAGAACAGAGAAAATGGAGAGAAGGAAATGATCAAAGAAATAATATGAGAACTTTTCCTAGGCTTGAAGGACATAAATTTCCAGAGTAAAAGGCTCATAAATGCCCAACACAATAAATAAGGAACCAAGCCAACTTTTAGAACAACTGTGAAAGAGTATATGAAAAACTCTCAGAGAAAAAGTAGAACATACATACAAGTTCTGGAATAAGAATAGCATCAGACTGGGACACCTGGGTGGCTCAGTCAGTTAAGCGTCTGCCTTCAGCTCAGGTCATGATCCTGGGGTCCTGGGATCAAGTCCCGCGTCAGGCTCCCTGCTCATCAGGGAGCCTGCTTCTCCCTCTGCCTGCCGTTCCCTCTGCTTGTGCTCACTCTCTCTCTGTTTCTCTCTCTGACAAATAAATAAATAAAATCTTAAAAAAAAAAAAAGAATGGCATCAGACTTCTCAATCACATCATTGAAAATTAGATGACAATGAAGCAAAACCTTCAAAAGCTATATATAAATACATATATATGACACTAGATAAAAAATATTTTCAGACATGTAAGGTCGCCAAAATTCACTTCTCCCTTTCAAAAAGCTACTGAAAGATGAGCACCTTAAAAAAAGAGAGAGTAAAGCGAGAACTAAGCATCCAAGAAACAAAGGATCTAACGCAAGAGCAAGAGGAATAAAATTCCCGGAATAGAAGATCTGGAAGTGTCCTGTGTTTCTGGCTGAGCATCAAGCCGAGAGCATATCCTGCGCAGGTTGGAGGCCAGCAACAGGGCACACCAGCAAGGGTGCCTCCAAGGATGAAAACGGATCTGGGAATACCTGATACATTTGCACAGGAAACACGTCTCATGAGAATGACTCCCCAGGCTTCCTCTGCAGTCAGGAATGAATGTGTACCATCATTCTGGCCAGTGAGATGCAAGTTGCATTCTACTGGGTGGAAATGCTAGGGAAACTATTGTTTCGCAATGAAAAATAAAAAACTAGCTTGTACAATCACTCTGTTGGTCCTTGACCCTTCCTTCCTCTTGGAATGAAGATGTCTTATCTGGAGGACACAGAGAAACCATCTTGAGACCATGAGAACAAGCCATACTCTAAGGATTTGGCAATGTAAGGATCAGGATTCTGGAACGTGGATGATAGAATGACAGGAGCAGTGTTTCCCAAGGTGTGGTGAGGGAATAGGGTCATTTTAAGTGGAATTTATGCAGATTTGCATTATAAAACATTGAATAATGCACACCAAAATCCAATCATTATTACTATCATTTTTCTTGGTTAGAATGACTGGTTTGCTTAATGCACAAATAGACCAAATGAACTATTGCTACCACCTTCAAAGTAGGGGCAATGCAAAGGTTCAGTTTTCACAGGTCAGAATGAAAGAAGATAGAATTGTTTTGATAATATGAAAAAATATGTAGTACACAGCTAAGAAAAATAATGTTTGAAAATCACTGCTTCACCAAATAGTCACAGCACAAGGGAAGATAGGGAGAGATGGGGGTAGGAACAAAATAAACGTCCATATGGCCCTACGACAGTCATTGTGATGTCCTTGTACTGTAAGAGAGAAACACAGAAGAAATGACAGTTACCCTTGTTTCCATACCTATTTCTTCAAAGATAATCCTGCTTTCCAGTATTAAACTATGAAAATGATATCCTTTCACCTCATAAAACTGGTTAGTCTTTCAAAGTTCCTCCCATCCGCCTCTTCTCCTGCCTCAAAGACCTTTTGAAAATAAATGAGCTGAGGCATATTATTCATCTCTTCTGGTCTCTATGTGACTTTCATATCTAATGCTTAACCCCAGACCCTGGGGAATTGAGTGTCCCTCCCCAATCAGATTTGATGAAACAGTGAGAGGTTTTCAGAGAAGTACTGAACAATCTGATTGCTGGCAGCAAGAACAAAGCCTCAACCTCTAGTTTTCCAGATGTGGGTGGATTCTGTCCACACAGATACCATTTAAAATTTAATTTTAAATCCTTCCAGTTCCTCCAAAGAAGATATTTAATGAGCCGTGGGAACGGGTGACAATTTTAATTATTCACAATGTCCTTTTCTTAGTAAAACGATCCATGCTTCCAAAAGGGGGAGGGACACTACCAACAATTTGCCAGGCATGTACCTCCTTTAATTCTTATAACCACCTCGAGGAGTGGTATTATGATTAGTGATCAAGCTAGGGCTCACAAAAGTGGGTAACTTGGCCAAGGCAGCATGCTTAACTATTAAGTGGCAAAGTTGGGATTAGAACTCATGTGAGCTTGACCCTAATTTTTTTTTGCTGTTCCTCTGCCCTGGGAATTTTGTCCCCTTTGATGCTGTAGAATTTCACCCAGGGAGCTGCTAGTCCTTTTGTTGACAGATTCGACCACAGGGCCTTTACAGAAGTGATCACTGGACTGGTAATATCAGCTGCTCTTCCTTAGGCTTACAGGTCGACGGCTGTTGTATGCAAAAGCCCTGTACCATCAGGGAGAAAACAAAAAGAAACAGCAGAGGGGGTCTTTAGTCTCAAGGTACTCAAATCTAAATGGAGGAAGAGAACATGTAAAGAAAATGTATTTGTCTGGTGACAAATTAATTCTAATTAATCCTAATTAATAAGCCAGAGACAGCCTGATTTCTCTTCTCACATTTGGGTCTATTCTAAAGATAGTAACCACACCTTGTAAGCAAGTCTTCTCTAATCCCATCTTTTGATATGTTTCTTCTAACTCTTGTTTTTCCATGCACGTGTGTCCATATGTTTAGACATTTAATTGAATGATATTTGTATATAGTTGTATGCACTGTTTTTTTTACTCACTGTTGTGTCATGGGCCCAGCAGGTACTCTCTGCCACTAGGATGGAGGTACCTGGGGCTGGGGGGGGGGGCGCGCAGGAGGTAGACACAGCTTCTGCCTGTCCTCCAGGGCAAAATAGGGAGGTCCCCTGTACTTGGGCACAAGCCAGACCACCGAGCCATGGGCAGAAAATGTGCTCATTTTCAGCTACCCTCAAGAAATACGTGGAGTTCCGGAGAGGATTTTTTTTTTTAACTCATTCATGCCTCTATGATGTATCTGAAGAAAACCGTGCTGGATGTAAAACAAGGAATATCCAGCCTTGTATGTATTAAGCCTTTTACTTCTGGTAATAATTCCAATGGCTTATTTTTGCATAACCTACCTGAGTTTGTTTACAAAATACTTTCGCATACCTCGGTTTACTTTATTTACATAAATCTGGGCCTTTTACATTTGTCATCCCATCCTAGAAGGCAAATGCTGTTTCCCTGGACCAAAGAAAAACGTATTAAGGGAAGAGTGTGGAGGGGAAGGGCCTGAGATTCAGGTGGAGCTTCGGCTGTGGCAGCTCCTGCCAGAATGTGGGGGTGTCCCTGGGCTCTCCCAACTGTGTCCCATGTGACACCGGACTCTGGAGAAGGTGGGCCAGGAATGTGCAGTGAATGTACTTTTGCCAGGCTGTCCCCTGTTGTGGAGACCAGACCATATAGTCTCAATGATTCACCACGATAACAACAATGGATACTGTGTACTGGACCCTTCACCGTCGTTACCTCATCTACTCCTCACAAGAGTCGCGAGAGGGAAGGATTATGATCCTGATTTTGTCCGTGGGGAAACTGAGCTAAGCGAAGGCCAATAACTTCCCACATCTCCACAGTTACTAAGTGTTAGAAGCCGGATTTGAACTCTGGTCTATCAAGCCTTAAAGTCTCTGAGCTTAGAGCCTCCTCCCCCCAGCCCCACACCATCTCACCAGATTCTAGGTCTTTCCCTGCTCCCATCCCAGGCCTCAGAGAATCACTCCTGGATTATTCCCAAAGTCCAAATTCTTCTTTCTTTACTAAGAAAAGCCAGCAGACCCATGAAGATGCTCAGAAGAACAAAAGGGCCATCCCTACCAGGATCTCCGTTCCTTAGAAAGCAACTGTGGCCGTTTCTTGTGAGTCTTTTCCTGTTCTCCCTTAAGTACGTATTACCTCAACGTTTAGGACAACTGTATGAGATAGGTATCATTCCTCCCTTTTCCAGGAGACAAAACTGTGTCCAAGACCACAGTTTTTAAGTAGTGGAGATACAATTTTTCATCACATCCCTTTGACTTGAAAACTACCATTCTTCCTTGCTATTCTTAAAATGTACCAGAAATTCCAACATCTGTACTTCTAAACCATATCTCTCCCAACTGACTCATGCCCCTGGGAGCCCAAAAATCCTTTTTCAGACCGCATATCCGGAGCTGGGTTAGAAAAACAGGGTCAAAGACAAGAAGCCTTGGAAGTAGGGACTGAGCCCGTATTCCTGCCTGCCCTCCTTCGTGGGTGAACTTCTCCCGCTAGAGGGTGCCCTCCCTGGGAGGAGTGATGGTTGGGGGCCTTTGAGAGCCAGGCTAATTGCAGCTCTGAGGGAACAGAGATAAAAACCACAGAGGCAAACAGGCACATGCCACTTTCTATTTTATTTTCATTTTTTAGCTGTCTGTAGGCTCTGCCGGGAGGGCAGGGTTCAGGAGAGAGAAGGCATTTTAAGGGCACTGATGGGACCACAACGTAGCCTCCAGCTTCTGTGTTTCCTTTCTGGAGGTGTAGCTTCTGCTCTTGGGCTCTCCCCACAGCCCAGAAGCCACACCTCAGGAAGGATCACTGTGGGGCACAGCCCTCTAGCACTCTTGCTGCTGGTGAGCTCCCCTCGAGGGAGATGCACCTGCTGTTTGGGGTTCCAACGCATGCTGCCTCACAGACCTGCATCAGCTTTGCCAGCAGGCTGGGCGAAGAAGAGCCTGTGTTCAGAAACAGCCACAGGGCACGAAAGCTCACGACCCCTTCCCTGGTCTCATCCCCTCCTGCCTCTCTTCACATCCAGAGGAACAGATCCAGTCAGGCAAGGAGTCCGTCGCCTGCTTCCTGCAATTCTTCTGTTTGGCAATTCTAGGGCCGATATTCCCAGGAAGCCTCCCAGAGACACCTGACCAGGTGCAAACAGCAGAAGATACACTGGTAATCATAATTTCCTCCTGTTTTTGGCTTCTGTGCATTAACTAAGAATAGTTCGCACAAGTCGTCGTCTGCCCTGCTAACCTGTATCTGTGTGGGCAGGTTTCCCACGTGTCAAAAATCTAACTCAGTTGCCCGGTCGTCTGTTTACATTGGATCGCTTCCTTTATAATGATGGTGAAACAAACACAAGTCATCCCCTTGAGAGCTAACTGCGGGAAAGATAGAGCCTTCCACTGGGTCTGTCTGAGCAGTGAGGGCATTAAGGAGAAAGATTCCCGCTTAGACTGAAATGTGGAGAAGTGACTTCTGAAAGGTGCCATCTTGCGAGAAAGCAGTGGCCATCTGGAGGCACGTGCTATGTGCCCCGTGATCCCATCTTTGATCGTGGAATGCAAGTATCCATGGATGTCAATGCTTGAGGGCCAAAGGCCTGGGTGAGAAAAGAAAGACACAGGGATGTCCTTTAAAATATATTTCTCTTAGATCACTTGGTTGCATTTTTGGTTTAGCAAGACCCAAACCCAGTGGCTGAGGGGAGGGCTGTTGCCTGAGATTTGGGTGTAGAAGAGCAATGTGGATGGCCAGGAGCAGACCCAGAAAGGAAGGTTTAATCTTCATGAGGACAGCACGCTGGCAAGCAGGACAGGTGAAGCCCAGCACAGGGAGAGTGTGAGCCACCCCCCTGGGGCAACTTCCCCCTCGCATTAGTGACCCTGGCATTTGAAGTCACCTCTAAAAGCTAACCTTGCCCTGTGTGGCCTTGATGATTCATCTCCAACCCCCTTCTTTTTTTTTTTTTTGTTTTAAGATTTTATTTATTTGAGAGAGAGCCAGAGAGGGAGAACACAGAGGGAGAGAGCACAAAGGGAGAGGGAGAAGCAGGCTCCCTGTTGAGCAGGGAGCCTGACTCGGGGCTCGATCCCAGGACCCTGAGATCATGACCCAAGCCGAAGGCAGATGCTTAACTGACTGAGCCACCCAGGCATCCCCCTAGCCCCCTTCTAAAAACACATATCTTTTCCATATATGCAGGAAGACGTAAAGGAAGTGAAGAATAGCCAGACTACTCTGACATCAGTTTTAGGGTCTGTTTTATACCTAAGTACAACCCAATATCCTCTGTACCCTTGGGTCTTTCCAGGAACATAGCAAGGGAAGGAACCCCTTGGATCACAAGTAAACAAACCTCAAAGGTGTGATAATAGTAAACCAAGCATCCATTTTGAAAAGAGGAGAAGTAATAGGAAGTAAAGTCAGAAAAAGACTTTTTTTAAAGATCTTATTTATTTTTGCGAGAGAGAGAGAGAGAGAGCGAGCGAGCGCACAAGCGAGGGGAGGGGCAGAGGCAGAGAGAGAAGCCGACTCCCAGAAAAAAGACTTTTGAAAATAGATTCAAATGTATATTTTGAAAACCAGAGTGCTCACAGTAAACACAGTAAAATATACATCTGAAAAGAGAGGGAGATGTATATTTGAAAAATTAGGGGAGTCACAATATTTCGTCTGAAGGGAAAAAGGAAGACCGCTATAACAAGTAAAAGGTGAAGTGTATTTATTAGTTCTGTTATGTGATTGCTGGGGGCACGGGGGATGTGCTTTCTCTCATCTTTTCCACCACTTTAGATGTATAAATGCACACATTTATACCTGCTTACTGATTAAGTTATAATTACATCTTTCCAAGGACTGTAAACGTTACCATCATGGAATGGGACACTTTAGGATGGTGAAATGGTGAGGGGCAGGGAAAGAACGCTTCTGGGTGGGCAGCTGCAGACTAGAACGGTAAACAAGGTAAACACCTGGGATCCTAATTCCCTTATTTTTTTAATTTTAATTTTTTTTAAGATTTATTTATTTATTTGTCAGAGAGAGAGAGAGAGCACAGGCAATAGGAACGCCAGGCAGAGGGAGAAGCAGATCCCCTGCTGAGCCAGGAGCCCGATGCGGGACTCGATCCCAGGACCATGGAATCATGACCTGAGCTGAAGGCAGATGCTTAACCAACTGAGCCACCCAGGTGCCCCTTCCTTTTTTTTTTTTTTTAAATAGATTTTATTTTTTTAGAGCAGTTTGAGGTTCACAGCAAATTTGAGCGGCAAGTACAGAGAATTCCCCTACACCCCAACCCCCATACACACAGCCTTCCCCACTATCAGCATGCCCTACCTTTGCTGCAATCAATCGACACATTATTATCACCCAACTTCCATAGTTTACATCAGGAGTCCCTCTAACCCCCTCATTTTTTCACGCGGGGTCCAACATGCAAGGTGAGTAGCAGTGTCCACATCAAGTTGGCCCACAGGTGACGTGGCCTCCAGAGCATCTCCATTTGCCTTTGCAAAACCCTGATGCTCACGCACAGTGCCCTCCGTGTCCACACCCAGGGCTGTCTGTGATTCCCCATTTTGTGGCCTATACTGCCAAGGCCAAGTCCAAGGCCAGGGATTTTTCCAGCTCCCTCCCCACTGCAGAACTTTTAATTGTGTCTCAGTTCCCTGGGAAGAAGCTCAGTGCTTCTCAAGGTCATATCTAGTTATTTATACACAAATGTGGGCAAGGTGCTAATGAGCGACATTAGAGGCAAGAGAAAGTTATAGGAGACCACGTTCAGCCAAATGAAGGACATTAACATCCTGTGAATTTCAAGAAGCAGGCTCGGGCAAGCCTCGGGGCTGGATATCTCTGGGCTGCCAAGCGTTGGAGTTCCTCTCAAATCACACCAGATAGGAAGTCATCTATCTACCTTTGCAAAGAGAACCCTGTATTTTTCCTATCTATCATTTTCTTCACTACCTTAGATTTGAAATGCAAGGACTAGGATTGTTTAGGATGGCCCTTCTCCTCCCTGCCCGTTCCCCCGGTCTCCATTCCCTCCTTTCTTTCACTTCTTCCTTTACAAATGACTCGATTCAGGTCTCCTAGGCTTATAGACCTTCCAGCAGTGGTGTGTTCGTATGTTTAACAACTGGCTCCAAAAAAAAATGAGTTTATGAGTTTCTTATGAATTTCATTGATGTAAAGGGAGTATGGCATACGATTTACAAACAATAATGCAATGTACAACACACTTTACTGTAAATTCCATATAGCCAAGTGACTTTTACAGAATGCTTTTGTTGATTTTTGCTGCATTCATATATCCGGATGTAGCCAAACTATGGTTGCATTTCAACCATGATGGGACAAATGGAGTTGCATCCCCATCTGCTACATCTTTTCCCAGTGGTGATTGTCATTACATTTGTGATGTCATCTACAGGTGGTCTAACATTTATCACCTTTATACAAATTATAACCATTAAACCAAGAGCTCTTTCAGTTCTGGTAATATTTGTAATATAATTTTTTTAAATAATGGTTTAAAGAACTGGCTTGCAAAATTCCCCCCAGTGTAATCATGGCTCTCAGGGGAGCCAAGCCAGCTCCAGCAAACCTCTGTTCTGGGGTCAGCAGTGACCTGGCTTCATTCCCTTCCTATCTTCTTCAAAGCAGGGCTAGGATGTAGGACTCAATAGTCAAAATCACGTCATGGCTTTCACGTTGTGTTGTGTTGGACCGTGGAAAGTCTGCTGACATCATGCTAGCTTTACATGCTGAGATGCCTGGAAACTGTGGAACAGAACAGACTGGAGCCTCTGGGAAGGAGAAAGGAGATGAGCCTCTTTAGGAAGGGACACCCCCTCCTGCCAACATGCCCTTTGTCTCCCAGCTCAAGCCAAGATGCTAAGCCCTCTCACTGAGAAGGTGTGGCCGAGGTGCGAGGGGAGGGCAGGAGTTTAAGTCAGGTGTCTTTAGTCTCTTTTCTTCAAGCCTCATGGATTTCTACCCAGCTTGGCATGGCATTGGTGACAGGAACAGGGTGGCTCTCCAGAGATCAGCATGACAATCACAATCCAACCCCAGCTCCTTTTCTGTCCTTCAGTCACTTTGTTCTGCTTCACTGTCTAAGTCTGGTTTGCCACAAAAACCAATTCTGGAAGAGAAGAAGATTGGGGAAATGATCCAACCATAAATAAAACCAACATGCATTTGGGAGAGAATTAGAAAGGACCCAGATATGCTTCTTTACTCTTTGTTTATTAATCTCCCATCCAGGAACCTATAGCTCTCCGTCTGCTCCGAGTGGAGGCACAATCTCCCCGGGCACTTGATTAAGAGCATGTGATTTCCCCTTTCAGAGTTTCCATTGATTCGGCAGACAGTCTAGTCCCCTAACGTTGGGCTTTGTGCTTTTGCCAGTCTGGTCACAGTGAGTTGCCTTTAGTTTCTACTGTTATTAATGCTACCATTACTAATACTATAATTTCAGGAAGAATGAGTAGAAGACAGAGCAGGAGTATGTGGGGCAAGGAAGGCGACAGATAAGATGAAGTTACTTTAAAAAAAAAAGCCAGAATATTTTTAATTGAGGTAAAATTCACTTAACACGAAAGTCACCATTTTAACCATTATCAAGTATAAATCAGTGGCGTTGTGTACATTCACAGTAATGCACAAACATCATCATATTCTAGTTCTGGAACATTTTCATCCTCCCAAAAGGCAACCCGGTGCCCCTTAAGCAGAAGTCACTCCTCCTCCCCTTGCCTTTTCCCCCTCCCCCCACCCCCAGCCCCTGGCAACCACCTAATCTGCTTTCTGTCTCTATGGATTTGCCTATCTGGATATTTCATATAAATGGAATTATGCAGTATGTGTTTTTGTGTGTCTGGCTTCTTTCACTTAGCTTCATGTTTTCAAGGTTCCTCCATGCTTAGCAGGTATTGTAAGTTACTTTTGATTAAAAAAAAATTGAGGGAAAAAGTCACCAACCCACTTCACCTGGCCAGATTTCTCCCTTCACGCAGTTTTACTTGGCAGTCCATGAGAAAAAGAGATGCCATCACAAACCTCTGATTCGGTGCCTTCTTCAGGTCCCAAGGAAGTGGGAAAAGGGGATTAAAAGAAATAAAGTCTATATATCCCATGTGAACAGCTCTTCCTCCAGGAATTCCAAATCAACTTTTTTTTTTTTTTAATTCTGAGTCTTATTTTGGCTTGTAGTCATACACACTTAAAGAGCATTGTATCAGTAAAGGTTCATTCTTGGTTCAGTAAGAACTGACTTAGTATACTGTCTCTTTAATTTGTTTTGTTTTCCAATAGCCATGGGGAAGTAAAAGATAAAACCATGGCAATGAAGAAATAAAGGTTATAAACAAAGACCTATGAGCTCATCAGAGAGAAAAATGGGTAGGATCTCCATGACTTCACCCCTTGTGACCCTCTTGGCAATTCTGACAAGGGAATGGTACTATAAGAATCTTTGCTTAAATGTTTCCTCGTGGCTTCGTGCCTCATCACAAAGTCATTTATTAGGTTTCTGTTTATCCTTCTATTGTCACTTTTTGTCTCACCCTCTTCGTGGGTTGCAAGCTCTTTGGAGGAAGAATCTATGTCTGATTATGTTTCTGTGACCCAAATCTCTGATGGCTCAAAGGCCCTTGTCTGAGTAATAACAGGACTTCAGACATCTCTTTATGTTGTTTTATTAGTTAGAGTAATTAATGTTGGCTGCAGGAACAAAACAACCTCAAAATCTCAGTGGTTTAACACAATAAATGTTTATTCTTTGCTCACATCACAACTCAAAATAGGTCTGGCAGCTCTCCTCCAAGTGATGACTCGGGGATTCATCCTCCTTCCATCTTTGCGGTGTGCTGTCCTCTACAACCCCCTTGGAGTCCTCTGGGTGTCATCTGAATTGAGCTGAGCAGTAAGCAAGGAGAGACCAAGCAGAGGGTACCGCAGAGATTTTACGGGTCTAGACCTGAAAGTGGTTTACATCACTTCTGGTCATGTTCCTTTGGCCACTGCAAGGGGGCTGGAAGATGTAGTCTCCGAGTGCTCAAGAGGGGGAAAAGCTATTGTTCCACACCTAGCCAGTCTCTGCCATAATTGTTGCTTCCCCTCTAGCATGCTTGGGAGGAGCTGGGTGGGGGAGGACTGTTTCATGTCGGTTTCCAGGTCAATCATGCCACGCTCATGCCTCTGCTTGGCACTATTCCAGACTGGTGAACTCCACTCCACCATGGCCCATCATTCACTTCCTGATGGCCACTTTCTGCAGTTCTAGGACCTTCTCTCTTCGATCAATACTGCTATCATGAGGCTGACGTCAAGATAAGAAAAGTCTGTTTCCCCTTTCCTACTCCATACACACCCTTCCCTTACTTGAAGAAGGCCACAGCCAGGCTGTTAACAACAAAGCTTTACTGAAGGCTTTAATATCGCAGAAGGAAATGACAAGGCAGAGAAACCTAAAGCTAGTACAGATCGGACTGTTCTCAGAGCTCACCTGCTGAAGCTTGTGTGGCCTCTGGCCTGCCTCACTGTGGTGGAGGGCAGCTTTCCTCTTGCCACCGGGGAGAAAAGACCTCAAGCACACCCGCTCGGTTGAGCCACAGGCCTCATTGTCCCCAAATCCCTCAAAAATCAAAGGTTCTCTGCCTTCTGAGTCTTCTGTCTGCCTTTGGATCATCCCATCCCATCCCAATGTGACAGGTTCGGTTCTGGAAATTGCCATTCCTTTTAGAAAAATGTGCAGCCCCCGGTCCCTAGAAGGTGGCCTCTATCCTCAGAAACACAGTCTCTTCAGAAAATAACTATTTGGTTTTTTTGCTTTGAAACACTTCATTTAAATTTTCTAAAAAGACAGCAATAATTTATGCTTTGAACCTAATGAGAGTACTGTGGAGCATTTTCTGGCCTGACCCACCGCCATGCAGTGCCTTCCCCACCAGCTCTGCCGCCAATGGGGCAGCCCGGCTTGAGGTGGGCGTGGTCAGTCTTGAAAAGGGGACGGTGGAGGGGGACGGGGGCCAGGCCAGACCTCTGCTGGAAGAGGCCCTAGCACTGCTCAGGGAGCAGACCCACAGTTGCAGCAAGCGGCTGGGGGAGTTGGTATTTCTTCCTGGTTATTATCAAAGGGAAATCAACAAACCACCCCCAGAACCCTGAAAACCAGGGACAAGACCTGAGGACCATCTCAGTCCCAAGAGCGCAAGCAAAACCCGGAGGTTCCTTTTGGTGCCTGCCTTTGCGCCCTCTCTCTTCCCTTCCCCTGCACCAGTCCCACAGCTGAGCAGAACTCTGGTGTTTGTTATCTCAGCTGGATTATAGTAGAGCACCACATAAGGGGCACAAGCCGTCCAGCCCAGAGCAATATTGCTAAACTCACTCCAGTTTGTTTTCAGTTTTTTCTTCTGTTTGAGGTAACATCCATGCCCGCTATCCTTCCAGCGTGTTGGGGCTCAGCAGCGAATTTACTTAAGCAACTGCATTTCCCAAGAGCAAACAATCATTTGTAGGCTGATGTGTCCAAGTGCATATTTACCAGTCTCCACACAATTGCATAGACTTTATAGGCCCATGTAAGTCAACCGAAACTTTTACAGTTGGTAAGTTACAAACCATGCGTTTCAGAAGAGGGTCCCCACTCCCACCCCCCCCTTTTTTTTAGCCTCAAGCTCTTTTGGTAACAAAGAAAATTCCACTAAACTCATTTAAGCAAAAATGTGGTATGTGGAGGATTATAGGCCAACAAGATCCAAGAGTAGGAAGCGAGACTGTCTCATGGGGACTTAAGCTATGGGCAGCTAGGCTCCTGCTGGCTCTTTCTCATTGTGCCTCAGTTTCCTCTCTTCACACACTGGCCTCTGCTTCTCCATACACAAGATGGAAACATGGCATCCAAATTCATAATGTTATTATGGTATTTCAATTCAGTTTATATTATTCGATCCCACACAGTGTCCAAGTTAATATTATTCCAATTCAGGTAGCCATTTACAATTTGCAACTGCCTCTTAGCCCCAGTTTTAGTTTTGGAGACAGACTGGTCCACCCTTTATCTTATTAATCCACTAACCCAGGGAGAAAGGGCCCATGTGGCATAAAAGTCTCTGCCATTATCTACCTTGTGGGTTGAGTGGTGTGATGCTGCGATTTATAGTAAGAAATATATATTTGGTCTTCATCCACTGTTCCTGGCACAGAGCTCCTAAAACACTTGGAATTTCCTAAGTGAATGAGAGCCATAAAGTTGTCCTTTGTTTTGTTAATGAGGTGACTTTTGGATGACACTTAATGATGGGGGCAAATTGCCAAGAGAACCAACCACAAGGTTAGAAGGTTGGAACTTTCAGTCCCATCGCCCTGACTTCCATGGAGGGGAGAGGAGCTGGGGGTTGAATCAGTCACCAATAGCCAATGATTTAATCAACCATGCCTATAGAATGAAGCCTCCATACAAACCCAAAAGGACAGCGTTTGGAGAGCTTCTAGGTTGGCAAACACCTGGAAATTTGGGGAGAGTGGCATTCTCCAAGAGGACACGGAAGCCCTGTACCCTTTTCCAATATGCTGCCCAATGCATCTCTTACATTTGGCTGTTCCTGAGTTATATCTTTTTATAATAAACTGGTTATCTGATAAGTAAAATGCTTCTCAGAGTTTTGGGAGCTGCTCTAGTAAGTTAATCAAACCCAAGGAGGGGGTTGTTGGAACTTCAGATCTATAGCTGGTCCATCAGAAGCACAGATGATGAAATGAACTGGAGATTGGCCTCTGAAGTGGGGACAGATAGGGAAGGGGAGACGGTCTTGTAGGACTGCATCCTTCACCTGTGGAATCTATACTTTCTCCAGGTGGTGTCAGAATTGAGCTGAACTGTAGGACACCCACAGGGTCTCTGACAACTGCTTGGTGGTGTGGTGGGAAAAAAACCACATCAGAATTGGTATCGGAATCTAAGTGGCCATTTCCATGACAATCGAAATTTCCAGAGCAAAGGAACCCTTGTCTGAAGGTAATTTTATTTTCCTCTGCCTAGAACACAGAAAACTGCTCAGAAGTTTGAGATGAGATTTTTCTGGATTTGATCCTCTTCATTAAGATGTCCAGGATCCGAGGTTTGAGTATGGGTCAAAGCTCAAATTACTTGACACCCACCCCTGTCTGTTGTAGAAATCCTATAGGAGGGAAGCTTCCAGCCAGTGCAGAGCCTGGGAGCAGGAGCTCAGTCCTGAGACAACAGCCAGACAAGGTCCACGTTCCTCTCTCATGTGGACTTCCAGGTGTTTTTTTTCTTTTTTCTTTTTTTTTTTTTTTAAAGATTTTATTTATTTATTTGAGAGAGAGAGAGAGCACATGAGAGGGGGGAGGGTCAGAGGGAGAAGCAGACTCCCTGCCGAGCAGGGAGCCCGATGTGGGACTCGATCCTGGGACTCCAGGATCATGACCTGAGCCGAAGGCAGTCGCTTAACCAACTGAGCCACCCAGGCGCCCCCAGGTGTTTTTTTCCTTTGTCTGTCATACTTGCATCTCCCAGGGGCCCAGGGTGGCTCTTTATACATAGTAGTCCCTCAGCTGATACTTATTGAATCAATGAATCACTGGCTCATTCAAACTGGGGTCTGTGCCATTTCCTGTCCTCACAAAGAACTGACAGTTACTGGTGGTTTGCCCAATGTTTCTTTCTTTTCCATATTGTGAATCCATAACTTTAGCTGATATTTTTTGGTCCTCAGCTTTTTAAGACTTTCTTAATCCTCTTGACAGGCAGAATTGTCACCTTCTCTATGCTACTGTAGTAACTGGTTCATGTTTTTAATAAATCATTTGTCCTTCTGGAACCCAGTTACTTGCACCCAGATCTGCGTACCCAACTAGAAAAGAACTGCTTAAAGGTGGGAATTCTCTTTCTCTGTGCCTGGTACATGTTAAATGCTCAAGAGATGTTTCTTAAAATTACAAATCAGGAAGTGAGCAAGCTATGCTTCCTGGGTATAGTAACTTTAGGGAAAAAATTGAGTCACTGTCACAACCAACAATTTTTCTCTGGATCTGCCTTCTTCCCACTCAGGATGCACCCTTCAAATTCCAACCAGATATTTCAGCTTTTGCCCTGGGTGAGTATTGTACATATGTTCTCATTTATTCATTATCTCAAATATATTTTTTGTGTGTGTCTGCTAGGGCCAAATAATATATCAGGTCCTGAGAATACACTGATGATTATGATGGTTCCTGTGAGTATTTGAGAGGCTCAATTAATAGCATTTCTCTTTCCTAAGTTCTTTTTAAAAAAAGATTTATTTATTGATTTGAGAGAGAGAGAGAGAGAGAAAGAGAGTGCTCGAGCAAGCAGCGGGGAGGGGCAGAGGGAGAGAAGAACTCAAGCAGACTCCGTGCTGAGTGAGGAGCCCATCCCGGGGCTCGATCTCACTACCCTGAGATCATGACCCGAGCCGAAACCAAGAGTCCGGATGCTCAACTGACCCACCACCCAGGCGCCCCTCTTCCCTAAGTTCTGAACTAATCTACAAAAGAGCCAGCATGTAGAGTCAAAGTAATAACATCCAAAAAATTCCCAAGTAAAGCTTATGTTGAAGAATGAACCTTCTCTCTGTGGACAGGTGGGCTTCTGAATATTAAACCCCAGAATGACACAGACTTGCCCACCCAGTCACAGGCAGGAGTCCCCACGTGGTGGGCCCCTTGCAAATCAGCCTTGGGGTAACAGGACGTGTGCCCTCTGAGGGAAGGCTGGCCCCACGGGAGAGGACACAGAAGGATTCGTTGGTGGAACAGGACCCTGCTGGTTATGCCGTGGCTTCTGCCACTGGTGAAATGGCACTCCTTGGCGATCTTGGGGCTGTGCCGTCAGTGTGTCTGGAGGATGCGACCCACTGCTGCTGTCACCCCTACTGCTGTGAAGGCCCAGCCACATGTGTGCCAAAGCTGCTGACGCCTGGGCGAGGCGGTCACGTCGGAGCACCCCTGGGGCTGCCGAAGTCAGCAAAGTCACCGAAGAAGTTGTTGGCGCCAGAGGTTTGTGAGCTTGGCCTCTCTCAGAGCTCATGGATGAAGAGCTCCTGTGGGTTCCACTTGCCTTTTTCCTGCAGCCCCCTGAAGCATACGCTTCGGGCTGGGTCACCGAGGCCAGAGGGACGGAGCAGGAGTCCCTGTGAGGGACTGCACCCGTGCAGGCTAGTCATGGGGTTGACTCCAGACGAGGTCATTCATACCGTCTCAGAGAGGCTGTCAGAACTGACTCGAGACAGCGTTCGCCGTGCAGCCTTTCTCTTTGTGCTCCTATGCTCCATCGCCTCGCCTGTACTGAGTTATGAACTGGGAATGTTTATGAGCCCTTTAATTATCTTGAGAATAGCACAGCTATTTGTGATGTGCTTTTGTTTTGGTGTTAAAAAATTAACATGGTAAATGCAAATGTAAATTTAAATAGTGCATGTGAATTTGTAATATTGTGCCTGTTTTTATAACCCGGTATTGGTATTTCTTAGTGTTGTAATATTTCAGGAGTCTCAAACCATGAGTTTGGGGCCCTCTCAACCCTCAGCCTCTTAGAGGCCCCCCACTTCCCTCCTTGTTTCCTTTTACCCTTTTCGTTCTTGATCTCTGTCCTGTATCAAACTTGTCTTAAAAGTCTCTTTCCTAAAAAGATCTTTTCCAGAAGTTTCCTCTATCCCTCATCTAAGTAAATTCTTGTTGAACACTGCTCCCATTTCTACCCCCACCTATCCTTGCAACATGCCTTGACTTGCCTGAGTCCTAGAGTGAACTCAGCTTAGGCTCCTGCTGGGCTCCCTGCATGAGTCAAGAGGGGCTTACCTAAATTAATCCAGTAACTTAATTAAATTAATAAGAGCAGCCTTCCCAGGGTGGATATAAAGAGGAGTCTGTGTCTTGGATTTGTTTCGATTCTTCCTTAAATCTTAGCTTCTATTCAGTATTGACTAAATCACTATATTTCTTTTTAAACAATCTAGTAATCACACTAGCGGGCATTTACCCCCAAAATAATTCAAAAAGATAGATGCACCTCTATGCATATTGCATCATTAGTTATAATAGCCAAGATATGGAAGCAGCCCAAGTGTCCATCGACTGATGAATGGATAAAGAAGATATGATATATATATTCAATGGAATATTATTCAGCCATAAAAAGAACGACATCTTGCCATTTGCAACAACGTGGATGGAGCTAGAGAGTATAATGCTAACGAAATAAGTCAGTCAGAGAAAGACAAATACCATATGGTTTCACTCATATGTAGAATTTAAGAAACAAAAGGAATTTTTTAAACATTTATTTATTTATTTTAGAGACAGAGAGAGCACAAGTGGGAGGGGTAGAGCGAGAAGGAGAGTGAATCTCAAGCAGACTCCGCGCTGAGCATGGAGCCCAACGTGGGGCTTGATGATCTCACAACCCCAAGATTGACCTGAGCCAAAACCAAGAGTTGGATGCTCAAGTGATTACACCACCCAGGGGCCCCACAATCTTTTCTTTTCTTTTGCTTCTAACTTACTTGCCCCACCCTCCTTCCATTTTGTACAACTCCTCTGCACCTCCCTACTTGCTAGGTGGGATGCTGCTCGATTCATGAATCATTTAATAAAGCCAACAAGGTCTTCAAATTTACTCACTTGAATTTTGTTTTTTAACACGATCATGACTTGTTGTCAGAGCCCCAGTAGGTCATCGTTTTTGCCTGCCATCCTGCTGCTGACCAACTAACCTAACCAGCTTCTCTTCCACACACAGAATAGTCCCTCAACTTAGAGTGAAGTCCGTAATTCATGAGAATTTGGGGGTAGTTATGGCCACTGCTGATTCACTGGCTAGCGTAGCTGATGCCACCACCAGCCCAAGCCTGCCTCACGCCCAGGCAGAGAGCTGGGTGGCCTGATGCTATCTTAGGTAACTGGAGCACTGCTTCTGGCAGTGAGAAGATGTCTTTAAATTATTCAGTGAGCCTTCCTCCAGTTCACAGCCCTTTCACAACAGGAGGGGAAGCCGCAGAAAGGTGCCATGATGGTCTTGACACGGAGGGATTTAACGGGAAGGACAAAAATAGGGAAGGAGGAGTCATCAGCTGGAAGATGCCAAGCAGGGCCTAGAACATTGCAAAGCCCCAGCCTGCTCACCTTCTTTCCAGGTGGGAATGTTGGGAGAGAAGTGGGAGGGGTGCAGGGGGTCTCAATCGGGGTTACTCTTGCCCTGGGCATCATTTGTTAATGCATGTATTAATGTGTGTGTTAACGTGTATTAATCTTGAGGGCAGGGATCTTCCTTATGTCGTTTCAATGTTACAGACCCAGCATTGGCCCTTAGCAGGCTTTTCGTGAATGTGTGTTGAATGAGATGTGCTGGGTTTTTTTTTTTCCAGCTCTATTCATATGCTCAAAAAAAAAATTACAAAAAAAGTGTATTTCTTTTATTGATTACCTAGCTCACCGTCTTTCCTAATCTGAAGTCAGACTTCTTTTCTGTAGGGTGAATGACCATATCAGGTGCCTAGTACTTTTAAAGGGATTAATTACTTGGAGGAGAAGTGTTAAAGATTTTTAAGACAACAGACATTAAAGTACTCCCAGGGAGTACTGACCACCATGTTGAGGGTACTGGACACAGCACATCTGCTGCAGACCTTTTGTCATCTTTCTTCCTACATTAGGACAAATGTTTAAAATCAGATATGCTTCAGCTTATGTGACCAATACACTTTGGGAGCCATAATGCTCATTTCTAGAGGTCTGTAGGAATCCTGGTGTTGCTAGGTTGTTTCATTGGACTGAGTCCAAGACCTTAATTATGTATCCATGTCCTAGAGTAAGTTCACTTATACTTTTTCATGACAGGCAGGTGATAGGCCTGATTCCATTCCATATACCCCAGCATGCAGGAAGGCAGAAGAAGAAAGAAAATACAGCAAGGTCGGGGTGTGGAGAGCTCAGCATGGCTGGACAGTTGAGTATGACCTGAGCCTAGGTAGAATTAATGGTCAAAACTAGATGTACTTGGTGTTTGTTGTTTGCCTTCCTGGTATCCAACCTTCTGTTTCTGTCAACAGCCCCTATTATCATTTTGGAATCCATTCCTTCCCCATTTTATTTTTTGTGGCCTAGATGGGGATCCAGTGCAGGCAGTAGAAACTAGACTGAGGCGCAAACCAATTGGTGCATCATATTCTCTTGGTACAAGGGTGGGAGTGAGATCTAGACTGGTCTAATGGGTGTGGATCTGTTGGCTTTCTACCAGATTATTTCTACCACATTTGAACCTAGAAGGAAGTTGTTCCCAGAGCAGGTGGCAGCCAGCCATTTGGGGGCCATAAGGGGAGAATGGAATCAACACAGAAGTTGAGTCATGGAACAGAGAAAAAAAATGGGTCCTAGTGATGTCATTTGAGCCCCGGTAACATGATGTGCCTGAACTTCCGAAAGTTCCAGTTACATGAGCCAATACATTCCCTTTTTGATTTAGGCCAGTTTGGTTTAAATACTCTGTTACTTGCAACTGCAAAAATCCCAATGTATACACTGACTTAGCCAAATTCCTTTGTCAAATCCAAAGGGTAAGCAGACAGTGAAGATTGAGAGAAAAAACGCAAACAAATTATAGGAAGACACTGGAAACTTCTATGGAGTGTAAGCAATAGTTGCCATGAAGTGAAATAATGTGTGCTGATGCCCCTGAATGGGGATGTGTAAGTGGTTGGCTTGGCAGTTGAAGTCCTATTTATCTTACAATTCTTTTTTGTAAGTCTTTTTTTGAAAAGTCCCAAACATTCTTATTTAAAACATAGCTCTAGTAATCTAAATATGGGATATAAACCTTCCCAAGGCCTACTGACCTTCTGAGAAATATTTGAACCATAAAAACCAAAAATAGACTAAGTTTCAACCATCCGAAAATCAAAAAGGAGCACAGATTCCTATAGTTCAATTTATTCCAAGTCTTAGTTACCAACAGCAACAGATTATTTTGAACACAGTTCTCTGACACTACTCTCTTTCTCCATATTCTTCCTGGCAAATTGGTAGAAAATCTGTAGTAACATCCCACAGTGAGAATGTGAGATTATTTCAGATAGTCACAGACACAAGATACATTACCCTTCTGTCCCTGACAAATATTCAGTTATCTATGATTTCAGTTCCGTTATTGTTTTCCATCCCTGCTGATCAGAGCACAAGATTCTCTCATGGTTAGAGCTTCAGAGTAACCTATACAAAAATATGATGCTATTGCTTGAGTGACAAGTCCATGAAGACAAGAGGGTACAATGAATTTTCCAAAACCATTGCTGGGAGGGAACATGAAATTTGGGACTGATAGAGATTTCACTGTCACATTCAAACTATGGCATAGTCTACACCCTTCCTTTCTCTTTCTGAAGAGTAGTGCTTTATTTTCACAAATCCCTTTCATTCATTTGTAGGAAATAGGTTGGTATCATTTTCTGGCCATAGAATGCACCTGTGGCTCATCTTCAGTTCAGCTCTTTCTACCTAATGCAAGGTTAGCTGGTGAACAAATACAGACAGTATTGTGTGAAGGTAATTTTCATGTTTAATTTTTCTGTTCTCTGAACACGTAGTCCAAGTAATTGAGTCCATACTTATCCTTCTAAAAGTTTCGTGTGTGTTACTTTTGGCTCTCTGACTAGGTAATAAGATAGAGGGGAAAGTCTCTCTGGGATAGAGAATTGGATGGCTACCCTTTGGTCTGTGCTTGTCTACCTGAAGATGTATACTTACACTTGCTGGATTGTTTCCTCTCCTCTCCCCTTCACTTGAGCACCCCTGACCTTTAAACATCATGTGTTGGACCCCTCAGCTACCTCTGCAGCCAAGCGACGTATCTCTAGCCTCCTCCATCCCTCTTACTTCTTGTTCTACTTTCTTCCTCACTGACTCATGCTGCTGAGGCTTAAGCATATCTCTAACCAGAACTCACCAAGTTATGACAGGCCAGACTAAGAAAACGCAATATCGTATTTGTTATATCTTGTTAGCTAATACATCATCCCAGGACTGAGTGGCTTAAAATAACCACATTTATTCTGCTCACAAATCTGCGATTCAGGCTGAGCTTGGCAGGAGCAGCTTATCTCTTCTTTACCCGGCACGGGCATAGAGTGTCTCAGAGTTGGGGGCGCATCTGAAGTGAGCTTCCTCTGAAGGCTCACTCATTCACTCACTCACTCGCGCACTCACCCATGTTTGCTGGTTGAGGCTGAGCAGACTCAAAGCAGCTAGGGCTCCTTGAGCACCTCACTCTACTTACGTGTGTTCTCTCCAGTAGGGTGGCTCCAAGGTAGCCAGACCTCTCAAATATTGGCTCAGCACACCCAGGGTGTGTGTCTGAAGAAAGAGAGCCTCATGGGCATTGTCTTGTTTTTTTCTTAATCCAATCTCAGAAGTCTCAGTGCCACTTTGCATTATACTCATCACAAGGGAATCACTAAGGCCAACCCATTTTCAAGGGGGGAGGCAATTAAACTCCACCATGTTATGTGAGAAGTATCAAAGAATTTCCAGACTTGCTTTTTTTTTTAAAGATTTATTTATTTGATATAGAGAGATATATAGAGAGAGGGAACGCAAGCAGGGGGAGCGGGAGAGGGAGAAGCAGACTCCCCGCCAAGCAGGGAGCCCGATGCGGGGCTCGGTCCCAGGACCCCGGGGTCATGACCTGAGCCGAAGGCAGACGCTTAACAACTGAGCCACCCAGGCGCCCCCAGACCTGCTTTAAAACCACATGGGTCATCTCTGCTCCATTGAGCTGGCTCCCTTATGCCTGTGGGGTCTCTCTCCATGTGCTTTCTCATCTTCAAGGAGACCACTTTAGGCTTGTTCACACAGCATCATGTTTTAGGAGGAGAAGAATAGAAGCTGTAAGGCCTCTAGAGGCCTGGGTTCAAATTTGCAGAATGTCATTTCTATAACATCTTATCAGTCAAAGCCGGTCACAAGGCCAGTCCAGATTGAGGGCGTAGGAAAATGTGCTACCTTTTGATGCGAGCAGTTGGAAGGACTTGTGGTTGTTTGTAGTCTCCCACATGTGACCATACCAACATCTTTCCTTGAAAAATAGGAGTTAACATATGAAGTCTTAAGATGCAGGAAGGGTGAGCTATCCTATTTCATCCCTCCCTTATCTGTAGTGAAACGGCACAAGGAGCTGTGTTGAGGAGTTTCTGGTGGGGGCGCTTCCTTTCTGTCTTGTGGGGAATGCCCCTTCCTCTTTTCCATGGGGAAAGATTGCCAGTGGACCCTGTCTGACCTTTACACATGACTAGACAGACTCCCCAATCAACTGACTCTCCTCCTGAGAGACGCTGAGGCTGCCAAACTGTAGGGTGGAGGTGTGCAGTCTTCTGGAGATGACTGAATTGGAGTCCCCAGCATTGCCCTTTTCATCCTCCCCTGACCAAATTCACACACTGAAACGTGAATGAAGGGTTGAACAGAGTGTCCCAAAGCATTACAGAGTGTAGGCTTAGGAGCGGTGAGTTTATTTCGTTAACTTGATGCCTTATAATGCACAGCGGGGGATGAGGCAGGGTGAAGGGAGAGCAGTGCTGGCCCTCATTGAGTTGTCTGTCGTTTCCTAACTGCATGTCTCCAATCCGCCATGTGTCCTTCCCCCACGAGGAATACTTCTCTGTAAGGACCCCTTTCTTCCTGCGGGTACATTGCACCTCCCCACAGGATAGGTATCCAAGCCCCAGTCCCCCTGTGGTTCATACACACGGCCACCTCAGGCTTCACTCAGTTGGAGTCAGTAAAGTCTTCCCACAGGTTTCTGTGGGCCCGAAGGGGGTTGTGGCTAAAGTCAGGTTTCCCCTCAGCCAGATGTGGCTGGGGGTGGGGTAGGGGCAGGGGAAGTTCTAGGTCAGCTCCCCAGGTGAGCCCACACCATTCCAGTTTCTCTCCAGCAGTCAGAACCATGGCCAATTTCTCTTAAATTACCCAAGAGCAGTCAGACCGCGCCATGGAGAGAATTAATTTTACTTTGTCACTGACTTTATTCTACATGATTTTGACCCTACTTCTTATAAAATAATAGTCCTGGCCTTATTACAATAGAGGTTCGTTTACTTCCTTTTCCTTACAGAGGCCTTCACATGAGCAGCAAATGCCTCTATTTGGTCTCTCTGGAATGAATGGCTCAATGCTTGATATGGTATCTCTTGCATTCTTGAATTTCTCCCCTTAAAAATTGGGTTGCAGGTGGAGTGAGGTAGGGAGGAGCCCGAGAGGTTTTAGTTTATTCCTGATAAGAATATCCCCGAAAAGAGGAGATAGCAGGCTGGAGTGTCCTTGCCTACTGATTATATTTTGAGGAGATCCAAGAATCCCAGCAGGATAATGTGGCATAGGACAGGGGCATATTTTTCAAATATAAATTTATAATGTGTCGTGTAGGTGTGTGGCTAGCACCACACCACATGTTAGGCAGGCCATTGTGTAGATATAATAGAAGTTTGTTTCCAAAGAGGTGTTAGAATCTGACTTTGGATGTAAGCATGTCCATACCAGCTCTTACTCCCCTCCTCTCTTCTTTCCTCTCTCTCCTCCATCCCTCCCCTCCCTCTGCCCTTTCCCTCTCTCTCCCTCTTTCTTTCTTTCTTTCTTTCCTTCCTTCTTTCTTTCTTTTCTTCCTCCCTTCCTTTTTTCTTTTTAAAGATTTTATTTATTTGAGAGAGAAAGTGAAAGAGAACATGAGAGAGAGAGAGAGAGAGCACAAGCAGGGGGGGAGGGGTAGAGGGAGAAGCAGACTCCCCACCGAGCAGGGAGCCTGCTGTGGGACTTGATACCAGGACCCCAGGATCATGGCCTGAGTTGAAGGCAGACGCTTAACGACTGAGCCACCCAGGTGCCCATCCTTCATTTTTTTCTTTCTTTCATTTTATATTGAGTATGTTCCGTGTGCCTGATACTCTACTAGAGGCTGAGGATGTCACAGTGAACAAGAGACCAAATCCCTGCTGTTTGGTACTCACCAATCTAAAAATCTTGGGGATTTGGATAAATTTTGACTGTGTTTCTAAAGAGCATTCTGTCGCAACTTTGTAGACTGTATCTAATCAGCCACTAGTCTGATAATCTGCCCCCATGACCTTACCCACCATGTCCTAACACCCCAATCTTCTACCCCTGCATTGTTCTACCTAATTTTCTCATTAGTCCAGAATTTGCCATTTCAAACTGGAATTAGCAGGCAGAACAAACATAAAGCATCTTCCTCCCTTCTTGCAAATCGGCAGGTTTGCTATGTTTTCAGCAACAAAGTTAATATGAGAAACTGATTGTTTTGTAAATGGCATTTCATCAGCTTTATTAATAAAAATACCTCTAAGACATTTGTAGTCGTGTGATTGAGAGTCATAGTTTTAGGGGGTCATGTGAGATTTTTGTCTTTTTAGACATATTTATCAGGCATCTTAGAGGTATTGGGAAAAGATCGTTGGGGCTGCGACAGGTGGCACTGTAAACCAAGTTGATATATTTTATTTCTAGATATTTAACTTTTATTCTTCACTTGCATTCATTTATAATATTAGAACAAACTGAATTCAGGAACACTTTCCAAGTGGTACTTTGACCCAACCCCAGCTCAGTGAGTGTTTATAATGACAAATCTGGAGTACCTTTTACATAATCAAAAAGGCCAAATTATAGTCAGCACAATCTTTGTACACATCTTATTCAACTCCAGTTATTTGGAAGTTGATAATCCCAATATAAAATTAATGACATCTTTCTGTTGACAGTTATAATACATTTACTGTACTTTATTTTAATAATAGTCATTGTACTAAGAAGAAGGAATCATTTTATATACCAAGTTACTTTGTAGTAAATTTATTACAATTAACACTGAGCTTCAGTGATATCTTGATAATTTCATGAAAAAAAACCCCCACATTTTGTTCAGTAAAGAAAGCAAGAGGGCTAATCTCTTCATGTTTATAGGAATTTGCTAGTTTAGACATGTGATAATTAAGGATGCTAAGGGTATTTATGGCTGCAGTTCAAGTTGGAGACCAAATATATGGCAAAGACCTTGCCCAAACACCCATTACCACTTAATTTAATCATACATGGTTTTTTTTCTGCCTTTTCCGATCAAAGGCATGACCCCTGATGATTTAAAAGTAAAATGGATCTCACTTTCTTCCTCTGCAGAGACTTCGGAGATCTAGATTTAGTTCATTTGATGAAGTGTGTTCAAAGACATAGATGGAGTCCCAGAAGCAATGGTCCAAATCCAGTGTGGCTTTGGGTCAGAAGCTCTTTTATCTTAAGTGCACCTGGCGGAGTGAGCTATCAATGGGAACCGAGACACATAGCACAACGCTGTGGTTGTTCTTGCAATGGTAGCATGGCAAAAACACGAGCCAAGCATTCCTTCTTGAATCCTGCCCCTCCTCGGACTTATCACAACATTAAGCTCTGGCCACACATGTCTGGCAACGCTCGTCAAACGGGCGTTTCATCTTGCCATCATTTATATCGGTGCAAAGCTAAAGAGCTAAGGTTTGCAGGGTCAGGGGACAGGAAGAAAATGGGTGCCTCAGACATTTTTTTGCTTTTGGTTCACGGAAAGATGCTGATGTGGAGTTGGGGACATGAACACCATCTCTACATCAACAAACCCAAGTTCTTTCAACGTGGGGTTAAATCTAACATAGGGAAAGCCTGAATATTTTCCTGTAAAAATTGGCCCTTAACAAGACAAATATTGCAATGCTTTCATATAGAAGACCAAAGCAAACAACAGAAAAATGTGCCTTCTTTTTTTTAAGTAAAAGGATATTCTTAAGGATGCTGAGTGGCACCTAAGGTGTGTGGGTAATGAGGTAATACCTGTCAGCAGATCTGCCCCCCAGAGCATGAACCTGTTCAGGTCAGCAAATTGTCAGAGAAGCAGAAAGCCCTCTTCAAGAGGGAGACTCCCCACTGAGGGAACCAGGCATATACCTCCCAATACTCCTGCCTGCTGGCCCTTAGCCCCTGGTCCTGCTCTGCTGAGCTCTACCTTAGCTTAGACTCTCAATCCATTGTCTTCCCCCCTCCCTCTCCTGACTCTGGCCATTGTTCTGAACTTAATTCCACGATGGGACCCTAACCACTCTTTGCGTTGCTAACCTCATTGCCTATTTATTGCTCTGTTTTCTCTGAGCTCTTCCTCCACCTGGCAACCAGATCCTTTGGTGTCCTTCATGGTCTGGTTTAGATGCTCCTGACCTTGGACACTACTCAGCTGTTTTTATTAGATACGGTCCTCCCAGCAGAGCTTTAGCTCTTTCCTTCAGCAAAAAGTTCAACTTATTTGAGGTGGAGTGAAGAGTCTCTACAGCAGTGGTTCATGGTCCATTTTTGTTGATTGAGCACAGCTGAGGGCTCTGCGCTAGGTCAGCAGTAATAGTGGCTTCCCAGGACAGCGAATCTCAACAGGACCAGATAGAGAATGTCGAGTAAGCCCCCATGAGGGTATATCAAATTCTCCCAGAGTGGGAGGAAAGTCTTAGAGTAAAGCATGTTCCCCTCCTTTGCCAGATGCTTCTGCTGTATGTCCAGGGCAGTAAGCCTTCTTTCCAGTACCCGTTTCTCCTTGAGGAATCACTGCTATATAAGGGCTAGAGGGAAGACACTGTCCAATGGAGCTGAGCTGAAGTGTCCCTCCCCTCAGCATAGGACATTCAAAGTGTGTGTGTCTTGGTCCCAGTTTTGGTTTCTTGTGGGATTTTTTTCCCCCTTCTCTGGCCACAATGAATAGAAGCCATTGAAAGCAAGAGTGGGCAATCACTCCTTGCAAATGCTGTTTTGATTGTGGTGAATGTATTTTTCCTGTATTCTCTGAGCAAAGTGAACAACCCGGAAAGAAAATACTAAGTGAAGTGTAAGGCTGTAAGGATGGCACAGTGAATTTCTTCTCGTCACCCGTGGCCCTGAATTGCCATGTGCCTCTGGGCAATTCTCTTATTATTTCTTATTATTTCTAACCTTTCTTCTCTGAGATGAAATTTGTATTGTGTGGTCAACAGCACACTGAGATTCTTGAGTAGTGGTTGGTGGTACTATTTCCTACTTGGACATCCTCTTAAATACTTCATATCCATAGAGCATCTCTCTGGCTCTGACTGATACTTTATTAAAGCCGCCATCAGCTCTGAGGGGTTGGTGAGTAAAGTTACCCTTAGGTATATCAGTAGTTCCAATTTTATGAGGGAGAGTGGGCATCCCACAGCAGTGTTAACTTTTCAAAATCAAAACTAGTCTTGTGACATACACTTGGACACGACAGAAGGAAAATGATAAGGCCTTAATGCCCTTCAGATAGGAACATTAAAGCATCTAGAAGGAGATTCAGGATGTTGCCTTTAGAGTTTCATTTCAGCTAAGCCCAGCTAACACTCGTTTTGGAGTTTCTAAAGCTAACATACAGTCATAGGTATTTGGAGAAAGCCATACCACCAATAAATGTGGTACATTAGAACACAGTAAGCCTGGCTAAGGTAGCCCGTTGCAAGGCATGTTGCTTATCTGTTCTTTATTCTAAAAGCCAAAATCTTGTCTGCAACTGTCAGTGAAAGTCTACACACTATAGATAAATGTATCAATGTACTTATTTAAAGAGATTATTTAACTACAGACTTTATAAACACAGCAGACGACAGAATGGCTAAATTTGCATACGAATTAGCTCTATATAGTTTGCCTTATAATAAACTCAACCAATGACAGAATGGCTAAATTTGCATACGAATTAGCTCTATATAGTTTGCCTTATAATAAACTCAACCAAACATAATGATCTACAACAAACCATATAAGCTATCTATGGTGGTTCAAATAATTAATCTCAAAATCCCCCCTGATGGGAATTATTGAAATCCTTGTTCGGGTGTGTCTAGGAGAGTAGTCTATGTTCTAATATAGTTTGCTCCTTCTGGGCCACGTTCTACAGATGCTTTTGTTTATGGATTATACTATCAGTAGAGGATTTTTAGTTTCTGTTTTCGGCAGTGGCTCAAAGTTTGAATTTTAAGTACTAAAAATGTATTAATGGCAGTTTGGAGGAGTTGCTATCTTCCAATACTATTTGAAAAGTGCCTGTTACTGGATACATATTACTCGAATGGGGTGTCTCTCTATATTTTTGTCATTTTGCCAATTTTTTTCCTCTCTAAATGCTTTTTAACTGCTGCCTGTTTAAATGCATTTAACAGGCTGCCAAGCAGAAGGAGGGGAAGGCAGAGTGATAGGACCTGGGGAGACTTGTTCTATAGCCTCTGGATTTTCAGTGGGAAGAGATGTGTGGAGCTCCAATCTGAACTGAAAAGGCCTCCAATATTGGGAAGAAGTCAGAGATGTAAGGAGCAAGGTTATTAAAAATCTCTCTGGCTTCGGAGATCCTGGAGTTTACTGTTTAACCACTTCACACCCAATTTGGGGCAGGCTACCGAACTGTCCTTCAAAACCAGGAGAAAGCAGTTTGGAGTTCTCTTAAAAGAGCCAGCAAACGGAATTTGAAGAGTTATTTAAAAACTTAAAGGATTAGAGTTTAAGGAAGAAGATGTTAGTCACTTTGCCAAATTTCAGGATGACCAAATTCTTTTGTGTGCTCATGAATCTTCTACAATGAAGCTGATCTATGTGACTCTCCGGTCAATCAGCCTGGTTTATACACCATGGGTTACTCTCTGCCGGCAGCTTCCTCTGCTCCCACCCCCTCTCCCTGCCCCTCCCAGCCCAAATCATAATTCAGGTGCCTACATAGGGCTGGCCTAAGATATGTTTCCCAAAGTAGGTTCTGTAGAACCCTGTTCCACGTGTTTTTAATACCCATGATGTGAAGGCGATGGTGTGCTCTGCTGTAAGCAATATGGAAAATGCTGAGTTAAATTAAGGGGATCTGTCCATTTGCTTCAGGACTTCTTAGGATCTTTCACATGTGAATTCACAGAGCAACTTGCAAAGAGGGACACAGCATCAGAGTTTCCTAAATTTGTGTGATCACAGTGGACTATTTCGTGGTACGTCCGTGTTAACTTTTGGAGTTTTCCATGTCTCCATGGTTTGAGAAATGCTGGCCTAAGAAATTTCCCAAACTGTATTCTGAAATCTATCCTTCCGTGATCCAACCCAGGTGCGGAGAGTGTGAGGAATATACAAGGGACTTTACAATGACTTCAATAAGATTATTGAGAATGACTAAACCATTCTCTGCACTAAAAATTATACCAAATGGCTAAAAAACAGATTTTGATTCCAGTCACCAATTCCTTTCCACCATCAATTAGTAAAATGTTAAGTCATCATAGCCTTTAGCAAAATAGGTTCAGTTTTGTTACAGATCCTCTTTTGGTGCCTATTATATTCTTCTAATCCTACGCCACCTACAGAGGGATAATAATGCTAACTTCTGCACCAAAATCAAAACGATGATAGTGATCATAGAACTGTTTATTCCGGGCCTCCCACTGTATTAACTGGGTTATATATTAATAACTTCACATATATTATCTTACCTAATTGTCACTGTAACTTTATGATATGTATCCATTAGGCCCATTTTACCAGTAAGAAAACAGACTCAGGGAGACTAAACAACCTGCCTAAGGTCACACAGCTAGTAATGAAAGTGGTTAGATTGGGATCTACGTATGATTTATTGCAAAACTAAACTCTGCTATTCAGTGGTCTTCAGACTACGGTGTGTGCACCTCTGGGGTATGAAAGAAGTTTTTTTTTTAAGGTATACAATGTAAAGTTCTAAGGAAATCAATTTCCAGATACTCAACTCCCCTCTGAGATATTCTTTCCTAGAGAACAAAGCTGAGTTCACAAATCTCTTCCTATTCCTCACCCATTTTAAACCTTACTAGGGGCACATTGCCCTGGGATGTAAACACTTCTGGGTGCCAAGCTGAAGGAGGGCTTACTTTGATGTTTAATGAAGGCACTGGGAAACCCAGGCTTCCTGTCTTTCCTGGTTTTACTTTTGTTTCTGCTGAAGGTGGAGGGTGGCGTTCTCTGTGCTGGTAATTCTGATGCAGATGTGTGGTAGACATCTGTGGCGTGGTAGGGGAAGGGACCACTTGCTTAATAGCTTTGTCCCTTGCTTTCCCTATCGAGAGAAAGTCTTGTCAAAGTGAAGCAGAGACCATCAATAAGAAATATTAAGTGTTTAAAATAGATTTCTTAAGACATTTAAATGTTAACTTTCTTCCCCAGCCATTTTCAAAGGAGTACTACTTCCTTCTTTATAACTGGGAGGCAACTCTGAAGAACAGTATAGAGTGTCATTAATTCTTTTAAAGGTAACAGGAAGCTTTTTCAGGATACATTAGCTAAAACCCATAGATAAAACTTTTATGTGATTTCTTTTATAGAATGAGTAGTTAAAATCTGTATTATCAAATCGTATTATTAAATATTTATTCCAGTTACAATCAATCCTCATTTCATCTGATAAAATGTTTCAATTATTTTTAACTCATTAGCAAAAAATAAAATTATGGGCTAGTGGCCACACCTATATAGAGAACATGTTTGATCATAATTCATTTGTCAAGGAAATGTAGTACCGATGTAATTTTATATTTCAGTATAATCAATATTAATAAAAACTTTACTTTGTTTTCATCAATTGTGTTTGATAATCATGGTAATGATAATGCAATTGAAAATGTTTTTTAAACATTTAACACCTTAGATCACCAAAATAAAACAAATATTAAAATTTCAATTACTATACACACTTTTATTACAGGTAGGAGGAGGTGATCAGAGAGTTTTAACCATGAAGGACTTTTACCCATAAAAAATATGAGGACAGATTTTTCTTGTGGAGAAGCAGAATGGAAATATGAACTCAAATAGAACAGGGAAAGCTGATAAATTTTAAAATATTAAAAAAACAATCTTTCTCATATTTTTTGAGTGAAGGATGGTAGATATCAAATGGTTATGGTATTTCATTGGTTACATTTCATAAGGTAACAGTTTTATTTTAAAATGTCATTATTATTATTACTATTATTTTTAAAGGTTTTATTTATTTGACAGAGAGAGACACAGCGAGAGAGGGAACACAAGCAGGGGGAGTGGGAGAGGGAGAAGCAGGCTTCCCGCTGAGCAGAGAGCCCCATGTGGGGCTTGATCCTAGGACCCTGGGTCCATGACCCGAGCTGAAGGCAGACACTTAACGACTGAGCCACCCAGGCACCCTAAAATGTCATTATTTATAATATACCAGAAATTATATTCTAGTATGTATAATTTTTATTTATTTATTTATTTTAAAGTTTTATTCATTTAAGTAATCTCTACACCCAACATGGGGCTCGAACTCATGACTCTGAGATCAAGAGCCGCACACTCCTCTGACCAAGCCGGCCAGGCGCCCCACAAGTATATGCAATTTTTATATGTCAACTTAAAAATGTGCAAGGAGGTACACAGTTTTCATCATTCTTGATTATGAATGCAAAAAACACAGAAGACCCCTGTCCTGTATCACATAGCATGCTCATTTTCTCTAACAGACCTCCAGTTATTAATTACACAAGGATTTTGCTAAACATTGCTCAAGCTAAAGTCATTGATTACTAAGATTTTAATGATTGTTTTTATGGGGGGCTTTCTTTTCCCTCAAAATGCATTGCCTGGCATTGGTGGTAGAAAGAAAATTTGCAAGATGTTGTAGCTCTCTGTCTATGTCAGCCTCTTCCTCTGTGTTCTTGGGACTGCAGGCATCCCCAGATCTGGGGGGACGGAAGAAGTATTTTATGCCCTGAGAGGCAAGAGTTTTTTCCAGCTTGGAGTCTGGAGCCAAGAGAGATCTTACTGTTCAGTATTGGGTGACATGGTCTGGTAGGACCATTAAACCACTGACAGGACTAATCTTACAGGGTGATCAACAGCCTGCTTTGCCCAGCACTGACCTGGTTTTATCACTGAAAGTCCTGCTTCCCAGAAAACCACCTCTGGGATGAGAAAGTTCCTAGGGCTTGGTGTCGGGTGTGAAAGGTGGGGAGGGGAGTACAAAATCCATACAGTGGCCCCCCAAAATGGGAGTTGAAAGCAACACTGATTGGTGTCAAAAGATTAAGCATAGATTATCTACCTTCCAACATCACTGTTGTTTTTTCCCCAGACTGTGGTATTGACAAGTATGATTTCCAGTTCCCACTAAAGGATCACCCCTTGTTGCATCCCTGAGTCATGTGACTTGAAATGTACAGCTCGAGGACATTGTAATCATGAGTGTTAACAGCTCACCTTTGGCTTTGCTTGTGGATTAACTGTCATGTTTTTTCTCAGCTACTGAAGTTTTCACATTGTGAATCTTGTGACCATGTTTGCTAACAGTTCAGGCAATAAAAATGAGAACAATGACGATTCAACACTAGCATGACCCAGATATCACCGACTGTGCTCTTCTTATGATTGACGGAAGAACACATACAACTGGACAAGGGAGGTAAGTGATCCAAAGAGAACAATCTACATAAAACACAGAAAAGAATTTGTGACTGAGAATGGTAGAGAAGGAGAATTGAAAGCACATATACTTCTTGAACCTCACAACTTTAGCTTTTAACTTAATCAAAAGTTTTTCATCTACCTAAATGACATCCATTTTCAGCCCAAGATAGTGGTCACTAAATTAGCTTGGCCATCACACTAACAGGCATTATCCATCATTCTCTTGATTGTTCTATGAAACTTTGTAAAGATACGTTTTCCTTTCAGGTGAGCAAAAGAAGACATTTTGGTAACAAATGTGTTGGCATCTTGGAATGGAGAGCTGGTTTTGTCAGATCTTAGCAACCATCATGCTTCCTACAGTGTAGCAAGTGATGCCTCAAATCACAGCATCACACAAGTGTGTTGTCCCTAGCTCTTAGGTCCTTTGATGTGAAAACCGGAGTTTCAAATCACGTTCTTGAGTTCTATGAAGACTTTAATGAAACTGCAGAAAACATCACTAAGATTGTCGATATCCAGGTAAAAACTAGACTTTGTTCATCCTCATGCATTCAAGAGACAGTGCAAATGTAAGTTTTGGCAAATTTCATTCTGTCTATAGACTTCTTACCAAATAAAATGAAAAAGTTTTACCTACTGCAAAGGTCCTGCACACCTTGCATACAACACTGCTAAAGAGAGCATTTCTCTACCTGCTAGACGGGATGTTGCCCAATACATCAATGGTTTAATAAATCCAATTACATCTTCGGAAATAAAAGAAAAAACTGCTAAAAAGGGGTATGATTTACTTATCTGTGATATTGAGACTTTCATAATGAAGGTTGTTGGTCAATTTTTAGTTTCTTCCAAATGTGCCAAGGCACTTAATGAGACTTTTGACTTTATAGAAATCCAAGGAGATGTCCTTAGATATGTATCAACAGGTGTGTTATCATTGGTGCTAGCCATTGAAAAGATGTTAAAACGTTGATCTGCTGTAAAATCACATTTTCGAAGGGCAGTGGAAGAATATTCTCTAGTTTGGAAAAGCATTGGGGCTGAGAGCGGAGGAAGCGAGTACATTAAAAGAGAAATTTATATGCTGTTTCTGCAGGGCAAGATTATCTCTGAGAAGTCCAAAGAGCCTAGAAGAGGATAAACTGATGGCATCTGGGTTGCTTGATGTTATGTGTTGGGGTGATAAGAACTCATAGATGTTTTTTTTTAAAGATTGATTGATTGATTGATTGATTTTAGAGAGAGAAAGAACATGAGTCGGGAGAGGGGCAGAGGGAGAGGAAGAGAGAGAATCCTCAAGCTGACTCCCTGCTGAGTGCAGAGCCTGACACGGGGCCCCATCCCAGGACCCTGAGATCATGACCTGAGCCGAAATCAAAAGTCAGGCACTTAACCGACTGAGCTACCCAGGCACCCCAAAACTCATAGTTTTAAGAAATGATTCATTTCTGGGAAATAAGACTGCTTCAGAACTAAAAAAAAAAAAAAAAAAATTGTCACCAGTAAAGGACAGCCAAGTTCAACAGAACTTTCTCAGTATCTTTACTAAAACTAGAATTTATTTGGAATCTATCTTTTCCTTTACAAGCTCAAAACACCCCTGTGCTTTTAAACCATCTTCCCCCGAGAAGGAGATGTTTAACTTACAATGATATACAGAGCGATGTGTAGCGTTTACGAAGAATAGACATTTTAAACATTGGTAGTCCGTGGGATGAATTTATAGATGCAAAGGGCCGGAAAGACAAAATCTGGTCTACCAAAAGGAGCCTGTAAATACAAAGTGGGTGGACATGTTTGCAGAGCTGGAAATGAATTCCTACAAGTCTAAAACCCTGTGGTTGCTAAAAAGTAAAATCCTAAGGGTTCCAAGTTCAAAGACATTCGTTGTGAGGATATTGAGCTGGATGTTAGCACATTGGACTGACACCAGGACTCAGGGTAATGTGGGCTTGGTAAGAGCAAAGCTGCGGGTCAAGTGAGTTTCACTGTATTCAGTTGATCACTACAGAAAGAAAAGAAGGGTACATGAAAGTTGGCAGGCAGGCCGGTGAAGTATTATTGGAAAAGGAAACAC
Organism: Halichoerus grypus; assembly: GCF_964656455.1. NCBI lineage: Eukaryota > Metazoa > Chordata > Mammalia > Carnivora > Phocidae > Halichoerus > Halichoerus grypus. The sequence continues at coordinate 144,286,385 of NC_135718.1, forward strand.
AAAGAATAAAGTATCCTACTGCATCATGGGGTGGAAAGAAACACATCATTGTTATTTTTTGTTTAATATTGATAATGATTTAATTAGTCCTGTTGTAGTTATGCTCCCTTTTTCTATAAGACTTACTTTATATAGCTTAAGAATTAACACTAATATAGCCTATAAAATTTAAGTATCTAATGACGAGTTAAAAATAAATTGCTGTATTAGAAGAAACACTATGAAAATATTGCCATATTTTTCCTACACATATTTTTTGTTTAATTAGTCCTACTATCAATTACTAGTAATTCACACTGTTAACTAGCCCTACTATTGTTTTGTTTAAATAATAGCATTTATATAACAGAAAGGCAAACAATATAGAATAATATATAATTTCAAATTAATGCCTGTTTTCATATTTTTATGTTAATTTAGTAACCATACATGTACAATAATTATTATTTATTATATTGTTTTGTTTTGTTTTTTGGTGAGGTATGGCCACACTATCAGATGTGTCCTGATTTGTCTCTTGAAAAAACTGATCCCCCCATCTGTCCCATGTGGAAAACACCTCTAGCCTTCCGGGTGGCAGGGACTTATTTTTTTAAACAGATGCTAAGATTTAGATCCTGATATTTTCCTGGCTAGGACTAAAAATAATTTAAAAAATTGTTTCCCTAAACAAATCTTCCCAGTGAGTCAAATGGAAATGCACACGTGGGGACAGAACATTATGTTCATGGTGCTGAGAGCCTAGAGCCCAAGGCTGAGTCACACACGGACACCTTGTCCCATTCTCACTCTCTCTAGGACTCTCCACCCCGCCATTTTATTTCAGGCCAACATACTAAGGCCCGGATGAAGAGAAATCCTTGGTTCTAATGACACGCACACAAAGACAACAAAAAAAAGAAGCATTCGAGCACCTACTATGTGTCAAAAATGGTGACCAGCATATATGTTTTCTCATTCAGTTCGCATAATGAGGTGAGAGGCGGATACTATTATTATTCCCACTTGGCAGAGAAACAGGGGCTTGCTAAGGTTATACCATCTCCAGCTACTAGAGGAGAGACGAAATCTGAGCTCAGGTCTTTGCAACTTCAAACTCTGAGATCTCACCTTCTCTGAGGGCCTGGGCCTTTTTCCTTTTTTGATGCCCCCTGGCCCCCAGGTTCCTGGCAGTTCCTGGCACAGGTAGGCACTCAACGACCATTTGGTGAATGAATGAACGTAATCTCTGGTCAACTCGGTCACCTGTGTGAGGAGCCTGGCGCCCTGTGGCCACCTTCGTTGGCGTGTGGTCATAGCACCCACTGCCCTGGGCTCCTTGCTTCTTCAGTGTCTCCCTAATTAGATGTGAGAATTCCTTGAGCGCAGGACCTTGTCTTACTGCCTGTAGAAAAACTCTGCAACCCCGGGTAGGGAAACAGCGCCTGGATGGCCAGCATCGAGTAGGGCACCTCGTACACACCACAAGTTAAGTAAACGTTTGTTGAATGAATAATGAACCCACCCTTCGAAGCAGCTGTTTGTCACCTTGGCTGCACATTGGAATCTCCTGGGAGGAGTTTTAAAACATTCCTGATGTCTGGGTCCCATTCCTGGGATTTTTTTGACTTAATTGATCTGGAGTAGGGACTGAGTGTCAGGATTTTCAAAAGTTCCTGAGATAAACCTAATAAGCAGTAAGGCTGCTGTAGACAAAGATTTGAAGAGGCCAAGTATGTGTGTCCATGTACAGAAGTGTGTAAGTGTGTGTGTGTATGTGTGTGTGTGTGAGGATGGTGTGGAATATGTTTAATACATCTTTTTCCCAGTGTTTAAACAGAATAGCACTTCAACCTCTTTTACTCAAATTCCGTTTCTTTGGGGGCTGTAGAAGTTGACCTCTTGGATTGCCTCCACTGTATCTTTTCTGAGGTCCCTTTCCATCTTGACAGCTTAACTTTTTTTTTTTTTTTTTTAACTTTATGTTGCTGCCAAGTAAAGCCAGTCTGGGACTTAAGTGCCTTTATTTTTTTAAGTGGAAGAATTCTTCTCAGCTCTGAAATCAGTGCTCTGGTTGGCAGTTATCGAGCCTCGACACCCTACAATCCTTGTCGAAAATCTCCACATATTAAAATTCCAATCACATCGAGCCCAGGGCTCCATCTCCCATCGGGATGCCCCGTCCCCGGAGCCCACAGCCGGCCCCCACCCAGCTCCATTCCCCCCCCCTTGTTTCAGCTCATGCGCGGCCTGGCGGCCTGGCGTCAGTGATGACTCACTAAGCTGCTGTCTGAGGCAAATCTGCTGTTTGCTCAGTAATCCCTTCAGGTGGAGAGCAGACATCTGTGAGTGAAATCATTTTTGTGAGGCAGAGGCAAATCTTTCTAGTACCCAGCTGGGGACTGCAAGCAGATTTGCCTGTGGTCTCCGTGGCTTAGAGGTCAGATTTTTTCCCCCTCCAAACGTGGCGGCTTACACGCTATTTGCTGACTGAAGGCCCTAAGGTACCCCTGCCTTGCTCGGTCCACCTGACGCCCTCACCAAGGACAGGTGCAAACTTAAGTGGTGGTTCTTGATATTTTTTTAAAGGCTGGTCGTTTCCTCCAGCGTTCTCACTCACTCTGTTGTCTGCTAATGCATTGCAATACAGAGATTTCCGTGGAGCTTTACTTCCCGTAATTTGTATTAGCAAACCAGAAGCACGGGGAGCATGCTTTCTAAAACCAGCTACTATGTCCCCTCTGGAGGTTTTGACAGTCTCCTCCCTTGTAGGAATCACTACCTTGTTGCAGTTTGTGGTGCCTACGTGTGGGTGTGCACGCGTGCTGGGTGACCGGGGACACCATCCCACTCTGGAATAGGCCAAGGGACTTTGTGCCATCGTGGGGCAGATCAGAACCAAGTGACTCCGATGTCCCTCCAGACGGAGGACACATACCTCAAGCCCTGAGTAGAATAGGACAGACCAGCACACTGTGTCCTCAGACACGGAGGGACTCCCAGGTGCAAGGGCAGTGGGGAAGCCCGTGCAGTGCCCTTCTTTCTTCTATGTCATTTTGCATCTCTTCAATCTATTTTTAAATTCAGTTGGGCTTAGAAAACTCCCTCCTGCTGACCTCTTTAGGGAAGGTCAGCTTGTCCATTCTATTTGCTTCATTATCCTTCCTTGAGAGCAAAGTGAAAGGCAGGATTTTTTTCTCAGAGTAACCCACCTACACAAACCCTCTTTAATGGAGTGTGGTTTTGAATGGCGTCTTTTTAAAACAAACTACTTTGCAGCAAATAGAAGTCTTTCCTGTTTCCTATATTGATCAAAGGGCTGTAACTTAACAGCTTTTGGAGTTCAACTTCTTTACCTCTACATTTGATGCTCAAGTATTCATTTTTAACCTGATGATTTCCCCATGATCAGCCCGCTTCCCCAGGAGTCCTTCCTTATTTTCCAGAGACGGTCCTGTTTCCTAAAGTGGTGTATACACTCCATGAATATGCCCAGTTCCCATTAGTGGGCAACAAGGAAGAACCCAGAAGAGTAGCCAGAGATGAGCCCCAGGAGCAGAGCTGGACCAGGAAACAGGTGTGAGCCTTGGTGGAGGATGGAAATCATAGCTTAGATTCAATGGGGCAAGTTCAAGGTCATAGGCTGACAGCGAGTCCTGATGGCCTGGATTAGAGGGAGACTGGGCACAAATCTGGAAGAAGGGGTTTAACACCATCCTGAAAAACAAGGGCATGTCTTCTAATCTTGTAAACTTCAGGGGATTTTATTATCAGGGAAGAATTCCAGCCAAGTCACCGAGGCAACACTCTAATTGGGCCTTTGACCCCTCAAGGCTGTGTAGCGTGTCCAGGTAAGGGGCTGTTGGTCAGCGTCATAGGCTACTGTCACAAAGTTAGGGGCACCTCTGGAGTTGTTCCCCTCTAGAGGAAAAGGCTGACCTCTAGTCCTCCCTGTTGCTCTTACACTTTTCTTCCCTCTCAGTCTTAGAGGATCTCCCACTGCTCTTTTTAGTCATGAAAAAACATTTATTGAGGGCCAGTGATGTATACTGTTTGGGCACTGAGAACAAGATAGAAGTTTTCATTCTGTTCACTGTTCCAAAAGAGGCAGTAATAGGATTGATGGAAAGATGCCAAAATCTGAGTTCTCTCCTTCATGTAAGGGATGCAATGCACTGCATACAGAGCTGGTGGGACTCAAGCCAGAGGGGCAGTATTCCTGGGCTTTGGGCCCTGGGAGGACCCCCAGCAGCTGATGATCCCTGTATGAACAGATTAGACTGAAAGGTGCTAGGAAGTGGTCTTTTTGCCACTCTCCTGAGGGTTTTTTGTCCTCCAGGACCCACCCAACTGTGCTGGAGGCTGTAACTGATGCCTGTCTGTCAATCAGAAACAGGTGACAGAGAACCACCTCAGCCATTTGGGAGAACTTGCTGCAGGCTGAGGGGATCAAAGTCCGGTTCCTCAGGGCCCATTCTCCAGGCAGGTCATCCCCCTCACAGATGAGGCTTTAGACCTGCCTGAAGTTAACAAAGGCAGCAGAGGGACAAATAAAATGTGAGGTGGTGGCAAAGGCTACTATAACGTCAAGCAGGGTAAGGGGATCATGAGTTAGCGATTGGTGGCTATTCGGGGGTAATCTGGGAAGAATTCTCTGAGGAAGTGACATTTAAGCAGAGACTAAAAAAGTGAGAGAGTGAAATAAGCAAAAGGTTGGGGGAAGAGAATTCTAGGTAGAAGAAAGCATATGTGCAAAGGCCCGGAGGCAGGAACTAGCTTGGTGGGGTGGAAGGGCTGGAAGTGAGCGAAGGGAGAGTGCTGGGAGGTAAGCTCACAGGAGTGGATAGAGGCCAGATCACAAGATGCCTCAGGGCTGTGGTAAGGAATTGTTCTTTTTCCTTCCTTAGCAGCCGGGCATTCACAGAAGTGAGAGAAATATGTAAGAGCCACTTTTGTCTCTTGTCCAGGGGGGCAGAGGCTAGGGCCGTGTATGTAACGACCAGCGTGCCCTCAAACAGGGAAACCCAATGGAGTCACCCCTTGCCGGGCCTGGCTATTAACCAGCTGGACAGATGATAGGCTTTAGCTGCTCAGGGTGTTTATGGAAATCCCTAGAACCTGACCTTGTGTAATTAAACCCCTGGTCTTTGCTCGAGAGGTAAAGGGTGGGGGTTTTGTTTGTTCAACCCAGGGATGTTAGATTTTCCACCGGGCCCACCTTTTTTTAACATGTTATGCCACTGTGTGTGATACTTATGACAAGACTCACACTCTTTTTTTTAAATTTTTTAATTAACATATAATGTATTATTTGTTTCAGGAGTACAGGTCTGTGATTCATCAGTCTTACACAATTCACAGCGCTCACCATAGCACATACCCTCCCCAATGTCCATCACCCAGCCACCTCATCCCTCCCACCCCCCACCACTCCAGCAACCCTCAGTTTGTTTCCTGAGATTAAAGTCTCTTATAGTTTGTCTCCCTCTCTGCTTTCATCTTGTTTCATTTTTCCCTCCCTTCCCCTATGATCCTCTGTCTTGTTTCTCAAAATCCTCGTATCAGTGAGGTCATATGATACTTATCTTTCTCTGACTGACTTATTTCACTTAGCATAATACCCTCCAGTTCCATCCACGTTGTTGCAAATGGCAAGATTTCATTTTTTTGATGGCTGCATAATATTCCATTGTGTGTGTGTGTGTGTGTGTGTGTGTGTATATGTATATATGTATATATATATGTATATATATATATATATATATATATATACCACATCTTCTCTATCCATTCGTCTGTTGATGGACATCTAGGCTCTTTCCATAGTTTGGCTATTGTGGACATTGCTGCTATAAACATTGGGGTGCACGTGCCCCTTTGGATCACTACATTTATATCTTTGGGGCAAATACCCAGGAGTGCAATTGCTGGGTCATAGGGTAGCTCTATTTTCAACTTTTTGAGGAACCTCCATAGTGTTTTCCAGAGTGGCTGCACCAGCTTGCATTCCCACCAACAGTGTAGGAGGGTTCCCCTTTCTCCATATCTCCGCCAACACCTGTCGTTTCCTGACTTGTTAATTTTAGCCATTCTGACTGGTGTGAGGTGGTATCTCATTGAGGTTTTGATTTGGATTTCCCTGATGCCAAGTGATGTTGAGCACTTTTTCATATGTCTGTTGGCCATTTGGATGTATTCTTTGCAGAAGTGTCTGTTTATATCTTCTGCCCATTTCTTGATTGGATTATTTGTTCTTTGGTGTTGAGTTTGGTAAGTTCTTTATAGATTTTGGATACTAGCCCTTTATCTGATATGTCATTTGCAAATATCTTTTCCCATTCTGTCGGTTGTCTTTTGGTTTTGTTGACTGTTTCTTTTGCTGTGCAAAAGCTTTTTATCTTGATGAAGTCCCAATAGTTCATTTTTGCCCTTGCTTCCCTTGCTTTTGGTGATGTTTCTAGGAAGAATTTGCTGCAGCTGAGGTCGAAGAGGTTGCTGCCTGTGTTCTCCTCAAGGATTTTGGTGGATTCCTGTCTCACATTTAGTTTTTTCATCCATTTTGAGTCTATTTTTGTGTGTGATGTAAGAAAATGGTCTTGTTTCATTCTTCTGCATGTGGCTGTCCGATTTTCCCAACACCATTTGTTGAAGAGACTGGTTTTTTTCCATTGGACATTCTTTCCTGCTTTGTTGAAGATTAGTTGGCCATAGAATTGACACACACTCTTAAGCTAAATTATTTAAAATTTATATACCATCCTCTCATGCCTAAAGGATTTAATGGTGGTATGAAAGTTTGAGGAGCAGAATCATTTTTAGGCGAAGTCATGGGTATATCTTAGACAAAAGCTACTCTGCAAGATTTGAAGAACAAGAACAGAATAAAGCTTTCAGAGATCAACTTGAGATGACAGTACAAGATTGCTGGAATGTTCTACAAGTTCAGTAAGGCATTTTGTGGGGGCAGCATCAGCCTTGTAAAGTTTTACAAACCTGAATTTGCCAACAGGCTGCTCTTGCAAAACCTACAAAATCTCAGGAAGTACTACTGGCTGAGGATTGTCACGTGACGACCCCTATATGGTTTCAGGGATCACTCGGGGTTGCAATTCATTCAGCCACTTCTGAACACATTTATTTGTGGGATAAATAAATGGCAGTGGCATCATAGAACCATACACCCTAGAGTCATCGAATCCCAACTGCTTCTCTGTGAAGTCAATTCCCTCTACAACCCTTTTCTCAGAATTTGAAGAAGATCTGCTTGAATACTGACAGGCTGCTAACTTTCTTCATTAAGCAACCAATTTCCTTGTTGATAGCTTTAGTCCAGCGTCCCCAAATGTGCTTTACAGAGTACTTGCTTCAGGAGATAGTAACAGATGAGTCATGAAAACTGAATTAACAAATAAGATTGAGTTTGATTCTGTGGTCAATTAAGTTTGGGAAATATTCTTCTTGGAGAAATTTTAAGCATATTAACATGAATACATTAAAGCATTTGAGGAGTCCAGCCTTGAAGAAGCCTGTTTATTTAGTCTAACCCAGAGCTTCCTAAATATACCCCCATGGTGCCTGCTAATAACATCCAATGGATGAGTAGTCTGTGGGGAAATCATCTGGGGAGAAGCTGTCTTAATGGTTAGAAATTCTTTCATTTGTTGAATAGAAATCAGCCTCCCTGTAACTGTCAGCCACTGTTTTCAATTCTTCCCTCAGGAGTTATGATGAATAAATCCAATCCTTTCTCCAAAGGCCAGCCCTCTGGCTAGAAGAAGCTGCCATGTTCTTCAAAGGTCTGCTCTTGACCAGAAAACAAAAATTAAGACAATACCCAGCTTTGGTCACTTAAACGGTACCTTATATCTCTGGCTCCTGCAGGTGCAGTGGCCAGACCTGGACACAGTTCCCCACATGTGCTTTTACAAATGCAAAATATGGACCATTTCCCCTTGAGCTGGATGCCACGAATCCAGAAAGAGGGCTGGTGCAGTTTGCATCAGCTTTGAGTACAGGTCATGTGAGTTGTTGCTTCAGTTTAAGGTATTGGTCGCCTCCTAAAAGCCTCCAGGCCTGTTCTCCTTGACCCCATTCTCTCTCCATCAACTGGGTAGAAGAGCAGACTGCTTTCTTGTCTTGTCCTCTCTCAAGCTTCACCAACCAACAAGGCCTCTTCATTCCCAGTGGTCCCTCTTTGTGTTCTAGAACCATTTCAGACCCTGGATGGAGAGATACCTACCGACTAGAGACCCAGGACTGTGTAGAACAGTGTTACTCAGCCCAGTGGCCAACCTCACTTGTCCTCTAGGGACCATGCCTCTGGCTCTTGCTTTCTTCTTTGAGACCACAATCCAAGCCACTGAGTCACTGCCTAATTTCTTCCAAGATCTTGTTCTTCTGGAAAAGGAATTCCACCTTTACTAGTTACCCTTGGATACTCGGCTCCCAACTCTGAAGAACGAGCTGGTATTTCCACGTGAGTGCAGACTCTCCTGACACTCCCCGCAACCTGCCTCCTGGCACAGACACCTCCCGTCATGGTTAGACACCTCTTAGACACCTCTCATGCTGGCCACAAGTCTATTTCAACTGTTGCCTATCTCCTTGAAGGAATCCTGCTCTCTCTCTCTCTCTCTGACCCTGGGGGCTTCTGTCAGGAATGACGAAGCCGCAGCACACCAGCTCCCCCTCCCCAACTCCTGTACCCATGGCAAATATTGGTAATCAATGTCAGCACTCTTTCCAACTCAGCCTGGACACCGCCTCAGAAACATTCTCAACACCATAATCCACGTACTCTCAGTCTGTTTCTTGGATTTGGAAACCTGTTTGTCATCCTGAGCTGTATAATTTGCTTGCCCCCAAATGGGCCTACTCTTGCCTTCTTTGTTGCTTTGAATATAAATTGTTAAAAAGTTAGTAATTTCATAATCTCTAGCTTCATTGGGACCTTATGCATCCTGATAGTGTCCTCTCAGGTCTATGCCTGTCTTTTGTGTCGGTAATAGTTAAGAACAAAGCTCTGGGGTCAGACTGTCTAGGTTCAAATCCGGATTTCGGAAACCTACCAGTTGTGTGACCTTGGCCAGTTTACGGAACCATGTGAACCTTGATTTTCTCATCTGTGAAATGGAAATCACAGCTGTACCTAACAAATACAGTCCTCTGAGGACTGAGTGAGAAAATATTTGTAAAGCGTTTTGCATGCTTCCTGGCATACATTAAGAATTCAATAAATGTCAACTAAGTAAACCACACACAAATTACCTGTCCCAGCCCCGCTGAAATCATCACCGGGATTGTTTGGGATTACATTATTAGAATTATCTAAATTATTCTGGAAACTATAATCTTCTATTAACCATGCTCCCCTTTAGAATTTTGGACCACAGTATTTTACCTGTCTTGTCTGTGAGGGTCTGACTTCTGCTTTCATGCCAGATGATTCCCAGCATTCCCTCCCTCGGTTCATGAACTCTAAGGTGACCGCACCAGGTTCTATGGTATTATCTGCCATGTCAGCAACCAGTTGGCCATGCTTGAGTCCAAATAGCAATTCCTCTTTTGACTCCCTTTGCCTTCTCAGTGAGCCCACCCTAAAAGGAAGAGTATAATTCCCTCAAGCAGATCTGTGCAACATATGTGTAATACAAACCAAATGTTAGGACCAGACCCAGCAACTCTGGAGCCCGAATATCAAATAGAAGCAGGACTCGGGGCACTTTCTCTAGAGCACAGGAGCCAAGTCCTCCACATGGAGTCAGTTTAGACTGAGCTAATGGCAAGCGCTAGAAAACGGCATTATCCAAGGCTGGCTGCATCCAATCTTTCCCTAGGTTGTTTTCAGAGATCTCAGCACTTCCAATCAAGGGGTCATATCTAGTGCACTCACTGAGTACACATGAAAAGGATCACATTCCCAAGACGAGGCTGGGAGAAGGCGTTAGCCAGCAGTTGTGAAAGAGACTAGCAGGCCCACACAGCTGGGAGCACATATTACCAAAGTCTTCATAATGCCACTTGCCCCCTCACCCCCACCCCCGCCAGGAGCCTGGTTGGCTGGCTTTCCCCCTCCCTCTTTCCCTCCTTCTCTTCCTTCCTGCCACGATCAACGTCCCCCACTAGAGTGATACATTTCTTACAGTTGATGAACCTACATGGACACATCAGGACAACCCAGACTGTAAAACTGTGATTTACGTTAGGGTTCACTCTTGGTGTTGTACATTCTGTGGATTTGGACAAGTGTGTAATGACATGTATCCACCATTATAGTATCATACAGAGTATTTTCACTGCCCTAAAAGAATCTCTCTACCATGCCTATTCATCCCTCAGTCCCTGCTAACTTGTGGCAACCACTGATCATTTGATTGTTTCCATAGTTTTACTTTTTCCAGAATGTCATACAGTTGGAATCATTTAGTATGTAGCCATTTCAAATTAGCTTCTTTTTAAAAAAAAAAGATTTATTTGTTTGAGAGAGAGAACAGGAGCAGAAGGGGCAGAGCAAAAGGGAGAGAGAATCCCAAGCAGACTTCCGTGGCTCAATCTCACAACCCTGAGATCATGACCTGAGCTAAAACCAAGAATCAGACGCTGAATCGACCGTGCCACCCAGGTGCCCCTGAAATTAGGTTCTTTTGCTTAGTAATATGTATTTAAGTTTCCTTCATGTCTCTTCAAGGCTTTTTTTTTTTTTTTAAGATTTTATTTATTTATTTTAGAGAGAGAGAATGAGAGAGAGCACACGAGAGGGGGGAGGGTCAGAGGGAGAAGCAAGCTCCCTGTGTGGGGACTCGATCCAGGGACGCCAGGATCATGACCTGAGCTGAAGGCAGTCGCTTAACCAACTGAGCCACCCAGGTGCCCTCTTCAAGGCTTGATAGTTCATTTCTTTTTAGCACTGGATCATATTCCATTGCCTGGATATATACCGTTTATTATCCATTTACCTACTGAAGAACATGCTGGTTGCTCCCAAGTTTTGGCAGTTATGAATAAAGCTGCTATAAATGTCTGTGTGAAGATTTCTGTATGGACATATGTTTTCAACTCCTTTGGGTGAATGCCAAGGAGCACAACTTCTGGGTTGTATGGCAAGGATATGTTTAGTTCTCTAAGTACCCGCCAAACTATCTTCCAAGGTGGCTGTACCATTTTGCATTCCCACCAGCACTGAGTGAAAGTCCTCACCTTAAAACAATCTATAAAATAAAATAATACACAACCACTTAAAAGAATGATGTAGATCTATGGACACTGATGTGGAAAGATATCACTGTTCTATTGTTAAAAGGAAACCATGAGTTTCACAACAGTATTTATAATATGACCCCATTTTCAGAAAATTTTGGATAACTATACATCACCCTGTATCGTGCAATGCTTATTCTGTAAGAGAGGTGGGTTTCCTGGACATATGTGCATTCTACTTAGTGTATTGCTCTGTTGTTTAAATTTTTTTTTTTATTTTATTATGTTATGTTAGTCACCATACAATACATCATTAGTTTTTGATGTAGTGATCCACGATCCATTGTTTTCGTATAACACCCAGTGCTCCATGCAGTACGTGCCCTCCTTAATACCCATCACCGGGCTAACCAATCTCCCCTCCCCCCTCCCCTCTAAAACCCTGTTTGTTTCTCAGGTCCATAGTCTCTCATGGTTCATCTCTCCCTCCAATTCCCCCCCCCCATTTTTCCCTTCCTTCTCCTAATGTCCTCCATGTTATTCCTTATGTTCCACAAATAAGTGAAACCATATGATAATTGACTTTCTCTGCTTGTGTTAACTTTTATATGCATGTATTACCTTTATGACAAAAAAATCCAACACATCTCAAACTCTACCAAGATATGGTACGCGATCATTTTATTGAATGAATAAATGGAGAAGATATGGTTCCCTGAAAAGTAGGCATGTTGAGTTATTGCATCAGAGTGTTTGGCTGAAAGCAACAAAGACCCACCTTAAGAAACAGAAATTTATTGGGAGGAAACTGAAAGAAAATTTGAGCAACCTGGCCTCGGAGGGAAAAACTAGAACTAGATCAGTTGCTGGACTCCTGGTAAAGAAACCCACAGAGTCCTGTGGTGGTCACCAGCAGGAACTAAGGGATGCAACCATGGGATGACTCAGCTGCAACAGCTTTCAGGTCCCTGGGTCCCCATCAGGATTCGTATTCCCAGGACGGGGGATCTGGTTGGCTGGGATTGGACGGGTCCGCCTGTGTAAGCATGGGTGGATGAGACGGCCTCTGATGCGCGGCCCCCACTGGAACTTCATGCAACAGGAGGGGCGTTCCTCTGAGGAAAGAATGCTGCCGATTGCCACGAGGCCAGAGAGGATGTTGAGAAGCGAAAACAGGTTTCTGCTGGAATTATTTCTGTGAGCAGTGACACGAGCGTTCTCTTGCCAACTGTGACCCATAGGACATATTTCTGAGAAAAAAAAACGAAGAGGGACTCATAACTCTGCCTGTGTCACAATAACAACTGATGTTAATCGTTAGTTGCTGCTAGACCTCTCAGGGCTGACAACTTAGACATCTCTCTTTAGGTGATACTCGACCTCCTGCCATCCGTAAGGCCTCTGGGATTTACCTTCCCCTGCCGGGCTGTCTTACTGCCCACCTAACCCAGGTCAGAACATCACTTTCTCTCTGCTAGTTAGTTCTTTGCTAGATTTGGAGAGAAACTAAAAAAGAGAGAGAAAGATGTGACAGAGAGGAGGGGAGAAGAGAGAGAGAAATTCGTTGGTAACTAAAATCTTTTCCTCTCACCCTCATCAGTAACCACCAGTAAATGAGCTGAGGGGAGACAAGTACGAAGACAGATGTGGTCTCATCATGAACTCAGAAACAGATAGTCTCACTCCAAACCGGCCAGTTTTGCTTGCAGAAGGTCATATGGATCAATACTCGGGGCTAGGACCTATTTCCTGAGATTTGCAGTTTCAGGAAGTCTCTTCCCTTCTGTACAGGCACAAGAGCACCTGGTTTGGCTCTCAGTTTACTAGGGAAACGGTCTTGCTTCACATTATATTAAGTTGGAAGCGGAAACTCTCCTCTTCAGAGATGAGCGTCCAATTTCCACCATCGGAGTCTTGACTCACCTTCCGGGCCACCATTCGTGTGCAGGCAAGGCTTATTTTGCATCACTGTTCTCTTTGAAAGGGTCTGTGTTGACCACAGACCACGTACTCTCTTTCAATCTCCTGTGTGACCACTGCAAGTATTAGTGAGGTCATCCCGTCAGGGGAAGCTGAGTGAGTTCACTTGGAGCTGGTTTTCTCTTGTGTCCAGGTCTAAACGGATTAGCTCAGAACTCTGGGTGTTTTACATGTACTGGGGGCCGTCACCGTTGCGTGACAAGCAGCCACAACTGAGCGTGGACTGTGGGGCAGACTCGGTCGTGTGCCAGTGAACTGCCTTTGTGAAGCTAAAAACAAAGCCCTGATCTGTAGCGTTGCCAGTTTCCGTGGTGTAAATGCTCCCACCATGGCCAAGGTCAAGCTACCAAAGTTGGGAAGACTTGAGGATAAGACCTGGGAAGAGAAGCATGGTTCTCTCAATCCAGTAACGGCTGCCCCAGCACACCTGTAGGCTTTACAGACGCCATCTTCTTCGGCTCTTATTACATCCTCCTGAAGTGGGTGCCTTTATTCCCTTCATTTCATGGCTCAGAAAACTGAGGTTCAGAGAGACTGAACAACTTTCCTAAGGCCACACACCTACAGAGAGGAATAGCAGAGTTCTAAGTCTGTGCACTCCCAAACTCTGCCCAGTGGTGGACATTAAGGATCCGAGTAACTGTTCATTTCATCCCTTTATTTGGATGGAGCAAGGAAAGCTCTAGAAGCTACAACATTTAATTTCCTTAACGTTCCTTAACACGATCTCTTCCTAAGCATCAAAAGTATCTTCAAGTTCTTCATGTGGTCTATCAAATCTTTGAATCGATTTTAAATATGGTGGTACCATAAACTCTGGGATCAGTGTATCCATTTGAAAATTTTCTCTGAGTGAAGTGTGTGTTTCACTTTGTACAGAAATATTTATTTGGGGAGCCCAGACTTGTCCTCACAGACCAGGGATGTTCATATCGGTTGCTATGTGCAGAAGCAGAAGAAAGGGCCTTATGGGTCTCATTTAGGAAGACACATACGCTTTTGCCCCCTAGTTCAATCTCTGTAAAAGTTTAGTCGGTTAAAAATAAGTCAAACGAGTCTCTCGACTATCATAGTAATCAAACCAGTCCTGTGTGCAGAGGATGGCTCTGTCACTAGGTCAAAGTTCAACATTTTTTTTCCCTCTGGCATGAGAGTGAAGAGAGAACTACGGGTTTGGATGGTCTTAGATTTTTCTAAAATCAAATTTGTCGTGCATGAACAGCCTGAAACAGGATGCATAAGTTTGGAAAATGAATTCACAAAAGGACAAAAAGACAAGTGGATTCACTCATGCTAATGCCTCCAGATGGTGCGGAGCACAGAGCACAGCCCTGTCCTTGACATATCTTGCATATGTATGTCTCACATTTCAGAGGGCAGCGGAACAGGCCTAGTGTGTTCTAGGAAACTCTGCTGTGGCAGAGTCATTCTGAAGAACTTTACATCAAAAAGAGAAGTTGGAACCATTCCCTTTCAGCTGGCCCTCTGACTCCCCCCCTCCCCCCGTTTCAGTTGCTTTGACTTGTTAATTCTTTTAGCCCATGGTAAAGCACTGGAGTGCTGGAGGTCAGTGAGAGGTTGAGGGAGTATCCGCCCTCCCTGGAGGGATACTGCCTCTCTGATAGACCCCTTTGAGGCCCCTTTCCCAGCCATCTTCTGGATTGGTAACCAGAGTTTGTAGCCACCTCTGCTCCTCCTTTTCCACCCTGCTCCCTTGGTCTTCAGCGCCAGCTTCTGATGAATAGTTGCCACAGTAACCTGAGTTAACACCTCCAGTCTGCTCCCTCCTAAATGCAGAGATGAAAAGCGTAGAGGAAATAGGAGCTAAGAACAATGAATCTTCAACAGATGCATTTAAAAGGAACTGCAGTGTAATCACCAATAACCATTTAATACAAAAATCCAAATTAAATGGTCAGATTGTACTTTGCTTTTGATGGTATGCATTATTTTCCTTTTTTGGCATCTCTCCTAGATCATCTATCTTCCTTGTGTGAATGTTTCTAATTTCTAGCAGCAGTGACTGAAAGTAATGTTTCTCAAGCGGGAGGGTAGGACTCATGAAGAGGTCAAAGGTTCTGATACAGAGAAAGAGCAGAGAATGGAAAACTGCAGGTTCTCAAACAGAAAGATCTAGCAGTCTCCAGGGTTTTCTCCCTCCAGTTTTGCCAGCTTCCCAAGCCACCAGCTTTTCTTTTTCTGTCCTGTCATCTCCACAGATCTAAATGATATTAACTGAAGACTGACAGGAGAAATAAGAGTGAGGTAACAGATAAGGTGTAAGAAAGGATAATGGGGAGAAAGATGGTTTTAGACTATCATTGACTGTTGCTTCTCAAAATGTCCATAATCACTGAAAGCTTATGACTTTTTTTTTTTTTTTGAGAAACCCTCCATGACCTCTTCACTGTCTGACTTTTATTTCTTCACCCAACCAATATTCCTTCCAACTTTATGTGTCAAATATACAGAGAGGAATACGACAGACAAGTTTTCATAGAGATTCTACAGGTATCTTAGCTTTTCCTCTTCAACTATTTGGTTGCTTGGGAATTAAAATAAGCTCTGCCAAACCAAGGTAAGGACATCAAAGTGACCAAGGTGACCAAAATGACTAAGATCAGGAATCTAACTGCTCAGTAGGGTCTGATAGGGTAGATTTTGAAAAGTATGTGGTTCAGACAAGAGAAGTCTTCTGGAGAAAGTACATGTCCCATGAGGTTAGAGAGGACACCACAGGTGGACAGCAGTGTAGGTAAGCTCTAATTCTTGAGCAGAGGTTCTTTGCTTCTGTTTTTCCTGCTTGCTGTCTTTGAGTGGCCTTGACCTCACAGGTCTCAACCCTAGCAAGGATACCCAGATCTACACACCAGAGCCATGATCCTCACTGGAGATTGAAAAGGAGAGATATTAGGATCATCATTTTTTTTCAGTTTTATGCTCATTATTTCATATAGTGTCTTTTAAAACAGTTAAGAGTAAAAAAATATATTTATATTGTCTTTTCAATTTTCCTACATAATTATTTGTATTGGTTCGTGTGGATTCAAGTTACCATTTCTTTTCTGCCCAAAGAACATCCTTTACTAGTTCATGTAAGGCAGGTCTGCTATCAGTAAGTTTTCTTGGCTTCTGCTTATCTGGAAATATCTTTATTTTGCCTTCATGTTTGAAGGGTGGTTTTGTTGGATATAGAATTTTTGGTTGACAGTTGTTTGTTCTTGAGCCCCTTTGTCTTTGCACAGTTTGACCATGATGTGTCAAGGTGTGATTCTCTTCTGAGTTTATCCTACTTGAGATTTGCTGAGTTTTTGGCTGTGTGGATGAATGTTTTTAAAATCAAAGTTGGGAAGTGTTCAGACATTATTTCTTTGAGTATTTTTTTCAGCCCCTTTCTCTCTCTCTCTTTCTCTCTTTTTCTTTCCCCCCTTTGAGGACTCTATTACGTGAAGATTGGTATCTCACAGGTCTCTGGTACACTGTATATTTTTCTTCATTCTTTTTCTTTATATACTTCAGATTGGATCATCTCTTCTTATGTATCTTCAAGTTTGCTGATTCTTCTGCCAGTTCGAATCTGGTTTTGAATACCTCTAGTGAATTTTTCATTTTTGGCTCAGAATTTTTTTTGGCTCTTTTTCTTTAATAATTTCTATTTCTTTATCGATATTCTCTACTTGGTGAAGCATTATTATAATACTTTCATTTAATTATTTAAATATGGTTTCTTTTTCATTCTTTGGACAGATTTATAATAGTACATTTGAAGTCTCTGTACTAAGTCCAACATCTGGACTCTCTTAGAGACAGTTTCTATTCACTGCTTGTTTTCCTGTGTGTGGGCTACTGGTTCCTGTTTCAACATTTTAGATAATATATTGTAACATCTGGATTTTGTATCCTCCCAAGGGGTTGTTGTTTTTGCTGTTTTGTTTGTTTGCTTAGTGACTTTCCTGGACTGATAGAATCTGCTCAATGTGCGGCCACTAAAATCACTGATCGGGTTCTTGGTTTTGTTTTTATGTTTAAGCCAGGCATCCTAGCAGTCGATTCTGGCTCAGCATCACTGAGTGGTTATCTAATGATTGGTTAGAAGTTTACCTTAAACATCTTGAGCCAGCAAGGCTTCCACCCATTGCCAAGAGATCTGTGTGGGTATGTGCACACATCCAAAGCTTAGAGGGTTCACCATTCTATCTCTGCTTCATTTAGGGGTCCTGGGACCCTCTTTTCTCAGTGTACATGCATCCTTGTACATGTGCATAATCTTCCAGACCCCTTGGAGATTTTCAAAACCCCCATGGCTGTCTCGTTTCCCTAAATATTCCTTCTAAATTTTTGTCTGATTTCTTGCTTTTCCAACTAGTATTGTAGCCTTAGGCAGCTGCAATATTGGCCTTCCCAATTGTTTGCTATTAATTGCTATTGTTTTTGACAATGCCCCAGGGTATGAGATTTTTCTGGGGAACTTCAAATCAGATCAGCACTCTCCATGGCAGTGAGGCTGCCTGTCTTCATAGTTAATTATACCATGGACTTGGGGGATGGGGTGGGAACAGCTCCAGATGAAAATGATACAGACCCCACTGTTCTTACTGAGGGTCAGGAGTTTTCTTCAGTAAATTCTTTTCAATTTGTTGTATGACTTTAGCTAATTTCTAGAGTTCTGAAATGATTGCTACTGATAATTTTGTTTTATCAGTGCTTTTTAAAGGAGGACTTACCAAGGCCCTCACTCCACCATTCTGTGAGTGCCCAGCTTTTTTAGGACTTCCAGATGATACTTGGAACTTAATTAATTATAAGAAAACTCCAGCCACAAAAGCAGGTATGTTACTGGTTGGGATGGTAGCAAAGTAATTGCAAGCAATTGAAAAATCTATTCACATAAACTGGGTGGCTCGGTTGGGTAAGTGTCCGACTCTTGGCTTTAGCTCAGGTCATGATCTCATGGGTCATGAGATTGGGCCCCGCACTGGGCTCCGCGCTCAGCCAGGAGTCTGTTTGAAGATTCTCTCCCTCCACCCCTCCCCCAGCATACATGCATGCTCTCTCCCTAAAATAAATAAATCTTTTTTTAAGGAAGTGTATTCACATTACTTAAAAACAAATTAATTCAGTGTGAAATATATGAAAGCAAGAAGTTTTGTAGATTTGTCACCAGAAAGTGTTCAATAACTAGCTTTCCTTTGGAACTTTCATATTATCCTTCGCATATCCCAATCAGTGTGTTACCAAATTATTTTCTAATCATTTGTTAAGGAGTCCATAGTCTTCACTAAATTACATGCTCCTCAAAATAAGGAATTGTGTTTTAATAATCTAAGGGACCTATCTCTCAATGTATGGTCAGAGCCCCCAGTAGATACTCAATAAATGCTTGCTCAATATTGTTGAATGTGTAGTTACTTTAAGAGACAGCCTAAGGCTGAGGGCAATGCCAATGGTACCTAACTGTGGAACAATCTGGACTTCGTTTCTTAAAAAATCAATTTTTTGGCACATAAATTTCAGAAATTGATTTGAGTTTTTCTTTGATACACATTCTGTGGTTAATTATCTTTAACCTAATCTGGTATTGACTTCTGAGACATCTTTCTTTCAAGTAACCTATTCCCTAAAGAAAATTGCTAAAACCATCCTGGGTACTTCTGTTACGTTTAATGGCACCTCCATGACTTGGGCTAACTTCTGATGTGTGTTCACAGTAGCTTGAACAAATTATAGTTATCAACCATTTTGAGAACACCTGATAGAAAAAGCTCAGCACACTATGTGCACTCCATTACCTCCTCCAGCTGCCTGTATTCCCCCTGGGATCCCGTCTATGCTGAGTTACCACTGTTGTGACAATCCCTTTGACTATAGGGACTCTGTCCTTATCGTATTGCTCTCCCTCTGTTCTCTTCATCTCAAGTGTGAGATTGGCTTTCCCTCTAATTTTACATTGTGCAGCAGATTGGTAACAAAAATATATCAAAGTTTGAGGATAATGGAAAGGAAATAGCCACATTGCACAGGGCCAGAATGTCTGGGGGGGTGGCCTGTATCAGATCTGTTGTCTGCCTCACGTGTAGCTAATATCCATGTGGCCATGCGGAGCACACCTACCACCTCTGGACTTGCTAGTAGGCATCTCCGTATCCAAGTGTGAGCCCTGCTCTCTTCTGGCTCCAGAAGAGAAAGGGGTTTTCTCCCTCATGCCAGACTAAGACCTACCTTCTGATTCCTCATTCCCTGACCGAGAATTATTCCCTTTTCCCAATGTGAAGCAACCCAAATAAAGACCCTCTTTTCAAGGGTCTTTTACCTCTCCCCATGAGATCTAATCCTGTGACCCCCAACAGAACAATCACAAAAAAATACAACATTACTATTTTTCAAAGCCTGAGTTAGTTGGTCTGAAAGAAAAGAAGGTATTTTATACAAATTATACAAATTTTATACAAAATTTTTCATCCCTTCTCATTAAATATTCAAAAAAATCTGGAGGTCCAGTCCTACCTACTGTCAGTTTATCGCATAAATTTGCTAAGTATTCTAGGCAAGGTGACTTTCTAGGTACCATGATAATTATAAAGATAGTCAAGTTAAAGTTCCTTAAAATGTATGTTTTGAATAAGAGAAATACTTGCTGGCAATTAACTGTGGATGACTGTTAGGCGAACGTGATAATCCTGTGTACTGATATGGCCACGGGGAAGGAGAGTCATTACAGTAGGAGAGAGTTGGGGAATGTAGATCAGGGAAGATTTCGTTGATGAACTGGTATTTGAATTGGATTTTGAGGGATAGGTAGGATTTTAACTGGTGGAATTTGAGAAGGCACTCCTGGTGGAAGGAAGAAACTGCGTATACAAAGGCACGGAGGTGAGAAAGAAGTGAGCGTGCTCAGGAAATGCTGAGCTGCCCCGCTTAGCCACAGCTCTTGATATTAGGGAGAGTGGTAGGGAAAAAAAGCTGGGAATGTAAGAAGGGGACAATCACATAGGGCCTTGAATAGCTGCTAGGAAATTTGGAGACCTTTTCTACAAAGAGGAGAGAGAAGAAAGTGGTGAGTTAACCCTTAGGTTGCCAAAGAGGTAACTGGGGATTCTGTAGCTCTGTGGGGGTTTTGTTTGTTTTGTACGTTAGACTAATGTTTTCTGTGTCAGTGACAAGCTCTCTAGTAAAATGTTATGTTGATAAGGCCACAGCATCTGGCAGATAGATTTCCTAGGGTGAGCGAACAGAAATATCTGCTGAACTCTTAGAAAGTGCCATTTAATGAAGTGGATGGTGCCAAATGTTGGGTTGAAGGAAAGGGGATGGGAAGGGTGAGTTTCAGCAAGAGTATCCCTTGGGAGTTTTCCTAAGAGTGGTGTTCAAGTATTTAGAGTATGGAGGGTGGCAGGAAGAGGTTATTCCAGATTTGCACATGATTCATTTTTTTATTGAACGTGCCAATAGAGACAATATTGATACTCGGAAGCTATCATCTCTTGAGTTTTAACATTGGTTTTCTTTAGTCCACCCTACCATTTGCCTCCATGACCCAGCATATCACAGTTACGGTGGTCTCCGCTCAGCAAGCTGATAGATTCCTCTCACACCAAAGAAAAAGGAGGGGTGTCTAGGAGACAGAACTCACTTGCATGCTTCCCTTCCGTCTACTGTCGGGTCCTCCAAGCAGAGGTGTGTGGTACCAATATGACACTGGCTTCTGATCCATTTCTAGGTGCAGGAAATAGTCTAAGAGATGGAGTTTGGGTGATAAAAGGTTAGAATTGCCAGCAATTTTGATTGTTTATGGTGTCATGGCAAAGAGTATTGGAAATGAGGACTGACCTGAAAAGTCTGAGTGGTGCCTAGGGTTGGGAAAAGTGGATTGGGAAGAGAGTAGAATGGGGAGAAAACTTGACAGACGCTAGTCAGGAAGAGTGGTCCAGAATACTGGGCCTGGAACTATTCATTACCTAACTTGTCCTCACAGCTGGCCCTCCCTCACTTCCTCACCATATCAGAGCCCAGAACAGAGAGTCCAGCTTGGGACGGAGCTCCATGAAATGGAGCACCAGCCTCCAACAGCTGCCAGTCTTCTTCTTTTTTTTTTTTTTATTGTTATGTTAATCCCCATACATTACATCATTAGTTTTAGATATAGTGTTCCATGATTCATTGTTTGTGCATAACACCCAGTGCTCCATGCAGAACGTGCCCTCCTCAATACCCATCACCAGGCTAACCCATCCTCCCAACCCCCTCCCCTCTAGAACCCTCAGTTTGTTTTTCAGAGTCCATTGTCTCTCATGGTTCTTCTCCCCCTCCGATTTCCCCCCCTTCATTCTTCCCCTCCTGCTACATTCTTCTTCTTCTTTTTTTCTTTCTTAACATATATTGCATTATTTGTTTCAGAGGTACAGATCTGAGATTCAACAGTCTTGCACAATTCACAGCGCTTACCAGAACACATACCCTCCCCAGTGTCCATCACCCAGTCACCCCATCCCTCCCACCCCACCCCCCACTCCAGCAACCCTCAGTCTGTTTCCTGAGATTAAGAATTCCTCATATCAGTGAGGTCATATGATACATGTCTTTCTCTGTTTGACTTATTTCGCTCAGCATAATGCCCTCCAGTTCCATCCACGTCGTTGCAAATGGCAAGATCTTATTCCTTTTGATGGCTGCATAATATTCCATTGTATATATATACCACATCTTCTTTATCCATTCATCTGTTGATGGACATCTTGGCTCTTTCCACAGTTTGGCTATTGTGGACATTGCTGCTATAAACATCGGGGTGCACGTAGCCTTTCGGGTCCCTACTTTTGTATCTTTGGGGTAAATACCCAGTAGTGCAATTGCTGGATCATATGGTAGCTCTATTTTCAACTTTTTGAGGAACCTCCATACTGTTTTCCAGAGTAGCTGCCAGTCTTCTTAGGGAATAACAGGACTCTGTCCTGGAAGATTTCCTTCTATTCAAGTGTTCTGACAGGTATCAGCCCCTCATGTTGACCCTGGAACCAGCTTCTCTCTCCTCCTGTCTCTGCAGCATATGATTTGATTAGAGGGAAAATATTTCCTTTTGCGCACCTCGGTCACCCCCCTTGTTGGCTCAGTCAGTGGGGCTGTTTCTCTCCCCCCCCGACTCCCCAACCCAGCAGAAAGATTTTGTTGTCTTTCGATGAGTCCTACTTTGAGGAAGGTACAGGGCACCAGGTTGTGTGAATCACTGGAGGCAGTTCCTTGAGTCCTCTTGGAAAACTTATTTCTGGGAGAATGCCAACCCCATTTTATGGGGATGGCAGGGCTGCAGATGGAACTTGGAAATAAGTGGTTGCCTTGGGCCAACTCCACAGACAAATGATGAGCTAATTTCTCCTCAGTAAGAGCATTCTGTATTTGCTGGTCAGAATCTGCCAAGAAGTTCAAATTCATATGCTTAGAGCTGTATCTCCCCTTATGTCTATCTGGCTCCATTTAATGTTTAAATAGCCCATTCATTGAGCCTTAGGCTGAACAGCGTGGAGTCATTTATTCATAGCTGAGGTGGTAATCAAGCTAATGAAGGAAGACCAAGGAAGGAGAGAGAGAGAGAGTCAGCTGAATTTAAGGGTGAAACATTTTGTGCTATGGTATGTGTCTATGTGTGTTCAACTGTCCATTAGTCACATGGAGCTCTTCCTCATTGTGAATTATTTGAAGCACATTTTATCTCCGGTTGACTTCCATTTAGAAAATGTCTTTTCCATCCTCCCCATTGTATGTTTTTTTTTTTTTTATGAAATCAAGGAAGGTAAATTTATATTGTCACCTACATGAAACATAATTAGAAAGAAGAATCAACTATCTCAAAATCACTGTAATGTTTTCTAGAACCAAATACAAATATTTTTGAATTGTTGTCCAACATTTTGAAAGGGTCTGTGTTTCTGTTCATTACCATACCAAAGATAACCAGGAATCCAAATTAAAGTACTATCTAGCTTCATGTTAGAATAAGGGAGACCAGATTATATTTCTCAACTTGCATGCTATTACAATTAAAAAAAACAGCTTTATTGAGATATAATTCACATACCATACAATTTACTCACTTAAAGTATATTCTTCAGCAGCTTTTGTGCATTCACAGATATGTGCAACTATCACCACAGTCAATTTTGGAACATTTTTACACCTCACAAGGGAATCCTAGATCTTTTAGCTATCATCTTTTAGCTAGGGAGCTCCCTATCCCATTGCCCCAGCCTGAAGCAAATCAAATCTACTTTCTGTCTCTACAGATTTCCCTGTTCTGGACACTTTATATGCATGGAATCCCACAATATCTGGTCTTTTGTGACTAGTTTATTTCACTTAGCATGTTTTCAAGGTTCATCTATGTTGTAGCTTATACCAGCATTTCATTCCTTTTCAAGGCCAAATAATATTCCATGGTATAACTATATCACATTCTGTTTATCCATTTGTCCATTGATGGACATTTGGGTTGTTTCCCCCTTTTGGCTATTCTGAATAACGCTGCTGTGAACGCTCATGTACAAGTTCTTGTATGGACGTATGCGTGCTGTTACAGCTTCTGCTGTCAACCATAAAAAGTTCATCCATCTGTTTTCTGCGTCCAATGTGGCAGACATTGTTGTTGTCCTGCCCAGTCCATACAGAGATAATAAACAATTAGATAAATAAACAAGTAGGGGAAGAATAGACAAAGCAATGCAGAAGAACTCCAAATGATTTATGTAGATATTCAACCCGCGAGGAGGTTGAGAACAACTTCCTGCTCAGGTGTGGCCCGCACATAGTGACTTCCTTCCAAGGAGGACAGGATGGAAAGGGGGAATAGCAGAGTAATTGGCAGGGTGGGAATCTGATAAATTCTATCTCAGCCAAGGGATTGAGGTAAACATCCACAGGGATAGACCTTACCGATAGTATGCACCCTTGATGTGAAGTGACGGAATGTCACTTATGTGGTCTTCCTCCTAAAAACATATAACCCCTCTAACTATGAGAAAAATGTCAGATAAACTCCAGTTGAGGGACACCCTACATAAAACACCACCAGTACATCTCACAACTGTCCAGGTCACCAAAAACAAGGACGGTCTGAGAAACTGTCACAGCCAGGGGGGTCTAAGGAGATATGATGGCTAAACATAATGGGGTGCCCTGGGTCAGATCCTGGCATAGGACAAGGGCACGAGGGAAAAACAAAGGAGAACTTAATAAAATATGAACTTTAGTTAATAATAAAGTATCAATTTTGGCTTACTAATTGTGACAAATCTATCATATTGATATAAGAGACTACAAATAGGGGAAACCACGTGTGGGGTATTTGGAACTCTGTAGTTTTCTGTAAGCCTAAAACTATTCTTGAAAAACTCTTTAAAAAATAAATGAAGACTGGGGTGCCTGGGGTGCCTCAGTGGGGTAGTGTCTGACTCTTGATTTCAGCCCAGGTCGTGATCTCATGGGTCGTGAGATCGAGCTCTGCACGCTCAGTGGGGAGTCTGCTCAAGATTTTCTCTCTCTCCTCCCTCTGCCCCTCCACCCACGTGTGTATGTGTGCTCTCTCCCTCTCTCTCAAATAAATAAATAAAATCTTGTAAAAAATGATGAAGACATCATTTTAAAAAAACGCAAATTCATTAATTTCCTAATTCTTATTCTCCTTTGCAGATATCCATTTCTCTGCAGCCAGAGCACCAGGGAATACTGCCTATGACAAATTCTCCAGGGTAAAGAAGTCAACTTTGAGGATACCAACAAGGAAAGAGGACAGGGCTGGGATCCAGGAAACCCTACTCTAGACTCGAATTTCCTATGTGACCAGGACAGCCACTTCGTCTGTCTGGGTTACCGTTTTCTCACAAAACTCTGTGTGTGGGTTGGAATAGTTGAATGCTAAGGTCTTGGCTAGCCTAAAGGTGTAGTCTTACACTTGCTCAGGTGTCCTGTTTGACAGCTCTTTTCTTCACAGACCCCACATCTGGCGCTTCAGCATATTCTGGGGTCTCTCCCTGAAACCTATCACTTCTCACTTCTGGAGCTGCTACTGTCTTGGTCCAGGCAACCATCATCCTTTCTGGGATTATTATTTAGAAACTGCTGCAGGGTTGTAACGAGAATGATATGAGCCAATACATGTAAAGTACATAGAGCAGGGGCTGGCCCACAGTAGGCATGCACCAAGCATTGGCGATCATTGGTATTATTAGGGGCCGTCTCAGGTACTGCTTCGTCCCCCCTTTGTCTGTCTGACCAGTGGGTCTACCTACAGGCTTCCTAGCAATTCTTAATGACAGGACCTATTTTCTCTGAAAATCAACACTTCATAAATGTACTGAGCATGTGTCAGGGGAAGAAGAGAACTTTCCTTTTATGGCATGTAGAGAAAAAAGTAAAGGTGGTGGCAAAAAAACAGAAACAAAGCAAAGCAAAAACCCACTGATGGTCTAGTTGTTGGAGCTAGAACCTCACCCAAAGCAGGGTCACAGAGTATAGTTTCCTCTAGTTTGGTTGCATTTCCTGGTGGTCATTACATCATAGAACTTTGGAGAAGGACGAGCTATTAGAGACTTCTGGATGTCGCACCCTTCCTCCTCCTACTCTGACAGCCTAGATATATTCCCCGTCCCTTCACTTAGCCCTCACGTCATATGGCAGGAAGCAGAGGCATGTAGTGGAAAGACTTCGGAATTCGATTGACCTGGGAAACTGAATCCCATTTCTGCCCCTCTGGACTCTGATATTGGGCAGGTAGACTTTTTTTCTGTCTCTGTTTCTTTAATAGGAAAATAAGGATAGTAGTAGCTACCTTTTAGTGTTTTATCAAGCACAAACAACAAAAATGACTGTAAGTTCCCTAGTACAACGCCTGGCATGCAGGTATTCAGGAATGGTTATTAATATCATTGTTTTCTCCATCTAGGGCTGATTTTCCTTTGGATGCTCTACTTCACCCATGCCCTTCGGCAAGTGAGTGGTGCTAGAACGAAACATAATTCCCCTGAGACCATCAGAGACAGAGAGAAATGATAGAGATACAGAGACAGGCGTAGAGACAGGGACAAAGATAAAGATAAGGGGCAGGATATGTTATGCACCAAGGACCGTGCTAGATCATTGGCATGCAGTATCTCATCAAGGCATTCAACAAGTCTTTGAGGTGACATGAAATATCATTCACAGATGAAGAAGCTGAGGTTCAGAGAAGCCACATGTAGTCAGGATGTGCTCAGATGGCTGGGAGCTAGGGTGAGGTCCTATTTGAAGTCCCACTGGCGGGGGAGGGAGTGGGGAAGGTAGGTGGAGAACCAGGAAGGCAAAGCTGGTCAGAGTCTTCTAGAAGGAGTTGCATGTTAAATCCCAGCATCCATGTGCTATACTCAGGTCCATAAGGCAAGCAACATCGGCTTCCTTGGAACCTCGGCAATAGCATTCAGGGTTAAGCAGGACGGCGGTGTTGGAGGCAGGGTGGGATGGAGTTTCCTGGGCTAAGTTTGTGAATGTAGGGTCTCTTTGTATGGGTTGGTGTGGTGCTTGAGGGAGTGAGGCTGAATTAAAGAGGTTGCATCAAGGCAGACATGCAACGGGGCCTCCCACAAGCTACATTTGTTCACCTATTCTGCGTGTGCTGAAGTTCAATTGTGATTTGTCAGGGCTGGAAACTGGATTCATCTGCCATGTAGGGGAAAGTCTAGTCTCCTCTGTGGTCTCAAAGCTCTTTACAAGGAGGACAAAGCTGCCACTGCCACGGCCAGAGATGAACCTGTGTTGACTGTTACAGAGAGATCTCTCAGCTTCCTAGAGCTGAGTCTCCCAAGTAGGTGTGGACAGATGGGGGGGCTCTGCTCTGCATCCCAAGTGAGTGTGGACAGATGGGGAAGCAGCTGACGCTTAAAAATCAAGTCTGGTGATTCAATTGTGGGGGACCCATGGCCAGTCTTGGAGCCTCATTCTCTTTTCTCATACTTTATAGTTGTATCACTACACATGGACATTTCCCTCCCCGCCCCCCCTTGAGGGGGGCGCCTGGCAGATGTAAAAACCAAGTGTGGGATACCAAGCAGCTCAGGCCAGCAACTGGTTAGGTCAGATGAATTTAACTGTGATTTTAATAGCAAATCCAGACTCCTGACCTTCAGTGGGGTACTTCTTTTACTAACCCGCCTGTTTTTCTTGGTGAGATCTATGCTGCTCAGGAGTGCTTTTGTGGGAGACATCTCTACATTGTATTTCTTAATGTTGATTCCATAAAGACACAAATTATGCTTCTATCTTAAGGGACACTCAAGGGAATTTGCCATGACTTTAAATATTTGCTCTTACTAAGGATAGATGTAGATGTAGTTGTACATATGTATGTACGTGTACACACACACGATTTGGGTATTCCATGTAAGTTCCATGTAAGATCTTAGCTTGCTTTCATCTTGCTCTGAACTGTTAGCATCAGGAAGAACCACTCTGCCTCTCCTTACAAAGATATAATTACAAGACCCACTGATAATTTGTAACCAAGAAAGGACTGACAGTGAGGAGTTTAATTAGATGTTGAATGAAAGTGACAAGCCATATTTAGCTGATTCTGACGCTTTCTGAAGAGAATCTTTCTGAGCACGAGCCATTCATATTTACTTAAATATCGAGGCAAATTAAACTAGATGAAAGACACATGGGATTTTGTGTTCCCATGGTAGGAATTAGTGTGTGTGTGTGTGTGTGTGTGTGTTTTAAATATATATATTTCACATGCATAGATATATATTTTCATGTATCTACATTACTGCTTTTATTTGTTTTTAAGATTAAAGAAAGTAACAGGAACGATGGAGTAGAAATACTTTTGGGTATTTCTCCCACTAAGTACAATTAAAACCCTGGGTGTTATAGATAAAACAAACCTAAGATGATTCTGAAAAGAAGAGACGAGAAAGCTGACTGGTTAAGGACCTTGGGACCTGAGGAATGACACAGTGGCGAGTTTTCTTTTTGCTTCATGTTTCTGGGACTCAGGTCTCAAGAAGCTGGTGTCCCCAAACACCAATCAGCACAGACAAAAATAGCCCTACCAAAAGCCTGCTCTCTCTAGCCAAAGGACCAGGAAAAGGGCAACCTAGCAGGGCAGCAAACTATTACACAATAATTAATAATTGGTTCACTCCTGCCAACACAACAGAAAACACAGTGGCCTCACCTCACCCACATTAGCAAAGACCCAGAGGGGAGGCGAGCTTTCCACCTTCACAACTATAACCAGGTGCTCTGAATCCCTGCCCTTTTTAATGGGAGCGATGTCCCAGAAGGTCCACTAGGGAACCGGAACTTCCGTTCCTCCTTGGTGGTACTGAGGCAGGCTTCCTCCTCCCCTGGGGTGGAGTCAGGGGAGACCTAATGGAGTGGACTTTCACCACTGCCCACTTATAATAAGGTTCCCCCATCAGTGGAGGCCATATGGGGAGCAGTAGGGAGAACTCCAAGGCCTCACGGACAGGGGGTATCAGTGGAATCCAATAGAGAGTCAGAACTCCCAGCCTTGCCCAACAGTAACTAGGAGTAACCCCCTCCAGTGTCGACAGAGGCCAAGGGGTGGGGTTGCTGGGGGGGAGGAACTTGGCCGCTACTCCTACTACATTTCTTATGTTGGAGCTGTGTCAGAGGAAGTTGGCTAAAACAGAAGATTAAAGGAAGATCCAGTGTCTTACAACACAATGCCCCAAATGTCCAGTTTTCCATCGAAGATCACTTGTCACACTAAGAACTGAGAAGATCTCAAGCGGAATGAGAAAAAGACAATTGATGGATGTCAACAGCGGGCTGACAGAAGTGTTAGGATTATCTGACAAAGATTTTAAAGCAGCCATTAAAAAAATAATAATTGCTTCCCTGAGCAATTATGAACACATTTGAAACCAAAGAAAGGAGTCAGCCAAAAGACTCGGGAGAAAAACCTTTATTTTACCAAGCATTTAAAAAAATGTTATCCATTTCTACAGCGAGGAAATAAACTCAAAGTGTTATTTTAACTGCCTTGGAAGTCTCCCTGTCAGTGACAGCTACTTTGAGAGTAGAGATGCGTGGTTGGCATCCGGTCGTGGCTGCTGGAAGGCCAGGATGGCCAGAAGGCAGGGAGACCAGGGTTTGGATCAGGCCTGGCACGCGGTTCGGGGTGTTAGTCCCGAAGTGAGGAAGGCACGCCAAGAACAGAGTCGGAGAGTTCTGTTTATCCCAGCGAGACTAGCACAGACGTAACTTCCCATCGAGCAGCCTAGCGTTCGTGTTTGGGGTGCCCACCCAGCAGATGGGGGGCGCTCGGGAGTGTTTCCTAAGATGTAGCGCAGACGAGCTGTTGTACAGAAGCAGCAAAATAGATTAATGGACGTTCATCGTAGCCCAGGTCAGACAGGGCATGAAGAGGGAGACAGGGAGAAGCAGAAGACAGCTCGCCTGGGCTCTCCACGTTAGCAGGGCAGCTAACATAAGCCAGGCTCTTCTAACGGAGGCCTGGGCAGCACCAGGGAGCGCAAAGCGGACAGTCGAAGCTGAACCATAAAGCTGCGTAACTCTCATGTAACGAGGAGTAGGGGGAGGCTACTTTCAGGATAAGGCCACGAACAATCCTCCGTATATACACAGAATCACAGCTCTTTACTCTCATCCAGAGCTAGCACTGAGGGAAGTCTCATGCCCTCGCTGGTGTCTCAACCTCTCCAAGCTCATGGCCCTCAAGTCCTGGCCACCCAACTTCCCAGTCGGATTCACCTCCTTCGTTATGCCTTAATGCCATCTCATCTTCATGAATAGGTTTGTGTTTTCACCTCTCAGGAGGTGACAGCAGGAGTGCTAGGTGGTGGGAGAGGAAAAGAGAGGGCTAGAAACTGAGCGAGCCCGCCTCTTGCACTCGTGGGCGAGTCTATCATTGCACCACCCCCCGTGGGAGCCCCTTTGGTGTGGTTATTTATGCGACCACTCACGTTGATTAGGCTTTAGTGTTGTTCGTATAGTTCCTTGCTTTTGCCAGAGCTATTTGGCTTACTCACGGTTTCTTCTATTTATTGTTCCACATTATACAGAAAAAAGAACTAAATATCTATACTTTATAGACAGAGATACACTGGGCAGAAGAAAGAGAATTTGGAAAGATACAGAGTTATAGCCTTGTCTTATACCAAAACGATACCAGCCAAATTAAAGATTGACCTGTTAATTAAAAAGGAATAGAAGACAATGCAGATGATTACAGAGTAAGGAAGGTATTTCTAAGAATAACAAGAAAGATAGAAACCATAAGAGAAATCACTTAAATCACGCTAAAAGTGAAAATTTCTGCATATCTTGGTTATTTGTGGGTAGTGATATTTAGGTGATTGTATTTTATTTACCTTAATGCTTCTCTGTACTTTTAAATTTTTAAGTAAACATATAAAAAGGAAAAACTATTTTACATGCCCCACACAATAAACAATATTGAAAGTCAAATATTAAACTAAGGAAAAAGAATTGCAGCATATAGAGGATTGCCTTCTAGAACGCAATATATCAAGAATTCTTCATCAGGGGCGCCTGGGTGGCTCAGTCCATTAAGCGTCTGTCTTCAGCTCAAGTCATGAGCTCAGGGTCCTGGGATTGAGCCCCACATCGGACTCCCTGCTTAGAGGGGAGTCTGCTTCTCCCTCTCCCTCTGCCCCTCCCTGCTGCTCTCTCTCACTCTCTCAAATAAATAAATAAAATCTTAAAAAACAACAAAAGACTTCTTCATCAATATGAAAAATACTCAGTTCCTGACAGAAAACCAGGTAAAAGTCATTAATAGAGTAGCCTCAAAAAAGACACTACAAATGAGCAATACATTTTAAAAATGCTTAGTGTAATATCTATTTAGATAAATGCCAACTAAAACAATAACAGGACACATTTTGGTGGGTGCCTATCAAAATGCCAGAGATTAAAAATACTTTATACATAGCTAACAGCCTTGAACATTGGTATCTTTTGGGGATATGTCAAAGGATGTCATTTTGTTTATCACTGAAATAGCAATTCTATTGCTAGTAACGGATCTTTAAGAAATGATCACAAATGTGTCCAAAATACAGATTTTATCCAAATAATTTTTTTCAATAGAAAAATGTCTTCCAAAATAAGGGATTGGGTAAGCAAATTATAAAATACTTGCAAAAACCCTTTATAAATGAATTTTCAGAACAATATCTGATACGAAAACTGTACTGTATATTTTGTCTAGTAAAAAAGCAGTACATAGAACAATCAATTCTTTTTTTTTTTTCTTTTTGGTCAAAAAGAAAATGTTCGGAAAAAAGAAGCAAGATGTACACATTGAGTGTGACTAGTGGTTACCTTTAAGTACTGGAATTATTTGGCCTATCTCTGTTTAAGATATTTTCCTCCGTTAGCATATATTCTGTGGGAAAGTATTTAAATTGGTTTTTTTACAAAGTTGGCAACCAGCATGAGCAGATGAAACGAGCCGCACTCTTTGTACGGCCTGTCACCCCTCTACCAAGGGGTGATATTATTTTGCTGACAGCCCCGAAGACCAGTCAAATCTCCCATCGCAAATTGGGCCCCGATGGGAAGCAAGCCCAGCGTGAAGAGAGCATTGCAAACAGTTCTAGGGTGAACGGTTTCTCGTCTTCCAGGCTCAGGAGGAAGAACAGGATGTCTTCTGTACAAAGGCAGAGAACAGCTCAGGAACACAAATGCTACAGTCATACTTTGTCCAAGGATTCTGAAGGAAAAATCCAGCCCGGGGAAGACACTCCCTTGGTTTGTGCGTGGTGAATTTCTCAGGGAGCTGCCGGGAGGGGAGGGGTTGGGGGTTCCATTTGGTTGGTTTCCACTGAATAGCATTGAGCCCAAAGAAAGCCCGTAACTAATTGGCTCTGTTGGGGGGGGCAATGTGCTATCAGGACTTTTTTCTCTCTTTCTTTCTTCTGTCTGTCTTTCTTTCTTTCTTTCTTTCTTTCTTTCTTTCTTTCTTTCTCTCTCTCTCTCTTTCTTTCCTTCCTTCCTTCCTTCCTTCTTTCTTTTCTTCTTTCCTTCCTTCCTTCTTCCCTTCCTTCCTTCCCTCCTTCCTTCCTTCTTTCTTTCTTTCTCCTTATTTTTTTAAGTGCAGTGGGCATGGAGACGTGGCATTGCATTTTGCGCGGTAGCCTTAGTGTGCTCTCCTGGACGGAGCCAACTGGCAGAGTAACTGAGATTAGCCTCAAGTGACCAACATTGTATTTGCATCTGAAAGTGCCCGCCTCGAACAGCAGAAGCAGCATTTGCACTGGAGGGGAGGAGACTGAATACATCCTCTTGAGCTGTCCTGTTGGAGGACTCCAAGTCAAGCCTCGCCCCTCGTACAGCTCTAGGGTCCATGAAGAGAACCTTCTGGATTTAGGACTAAGATCTCATCTTGAAAGAAATAGCCTCTATGTCGGGTTCAGTAATGTGCTCCGTGAAGGATGGCAGTTTGGATATTTTTAGTTCCTCAATTTCTGCCCGCTCACTTTGTCTCTTTCTCTTCCTTCCTGCTGCATCTTGCTCTACCTCGTTCACCAGGCAGGGGATGTGGTCTGATGCTCCTTTGTTCCCTCATTTGTAAATGGGGGTGGGGGTAGGATAGTCCTTGAAGTGGGCCGAATCCGATGAATGAGTTCCCTCCCCGGGGATGTGAGGGCACTACCTTACTTGGTCAACTGTCCTACACAGCTTCATCCTCTGTGGCAAAACAGCAGAGACAAAGGAATGGAATTTCACTTCCTCCTCGGGGAAAGAGAAAAGCTTGAAATTGTGAGTTTTCCCAGGCTTCTTCTGGGATGCCAAGGAAGACTGAATTGCATAATCTCACAAAAATGTGAGATGCAATCTACGCCTCCATAAACTAAGAATATAGAGTCAAGGGACTAGAAACACCGAGAAACATGTGTGTGACTCCCTGACCTGAGCACAATTAAAGATGTTCATTGTGAAATCTAAATGCCTCCAGACCAGAGAACTACAGACCCGAGAAATGTAATTCACCATGGAGGGATCCTGATGTCACATGGGGTTCTTTCAAAATGGCTCCTGGGGAGAGCCCAGAGACACACAGGAATGTCTTTTCCATTAAACTCAGAAGATCCATATTGGAAACCTTGCCCATTCTTCTAATAAAGATTGTATCTAAAGGTAAAGATAGCTTTTAATATATTGCTATTTTAGAGATTGCCTTCTTGATATTTGTATTGGTTTTATTTTAAATGTGTTGATTATTTGCTGTTGATCAGCAAAGCACTGGGCTCAGAGCAGAGCTGCTGGGCTTGGAACCCTAGCCAACTGCTCCAAGGGCCTTAGCAACACTGGCCTAGGGCTGGCCCAGGCCTGGCCAATGTGAAGGAGTGCAGATGTGTGGGCTGGTAACTATGGAAGGAAGGTTACAGAGGGAGCAGGGATCTATTAAATTGAACACTGTTTATTAGGCACCTACTCGTGCCATGTAACTGTGTTAGGGCCACATGCCGGGAATGCAAAGATAAACATGACATAGTTCCTGCCCATGAGAATGTCACAATTTTTTTAAAGATATTTTATTTATTTATTTGAGAGAGACAGAGAGAGAGAGAGAGCACACACACACACACAGGAGTGGGGGTGGGAGCTGGGGAGGGGCAGAGAGAGAGCAGGGAGCCCAATGCAGGGCTCTATCCCAGGACCCTGAGATCATGACCTGAGCCAAAAGCAGACATTTAATGGACTGAGCCACCCAAGCGCCCCAAGAATGTTACAATTTGATAGGAAAATACAAAGAAAATAATGAATCCATGTGATATGATAAGGGCTAAATTAGTAACATGAACATTATTTTTTTATGCAGACCTCAGGGATAGGGGAGGGCCTTTTAAAATCCTTCAGCAAAAATCATGGTCCAAAAGAATTTATCTGGACTTATTAGGAGGATCTCTGTCTCTTGCGCCTAAGCCTGTGGTGCCCAAAGTAGGTGTGGGTACCCCGATGGTGATGGTGTAGATGCAGAAATGAAATATGATAACATGTTTATGCTTTTAAATGTATCCTTGTGAATTTTATTTTTTGCATATGTTTTATAACATGACATAATGGTTCAGTAGTAACTGTTTATTATTTACAAAAATAATGAGCTATATTGAGAGGTGCATGCTCAGAAAGCCTTGATGTGAGAATGTGAACAAAAGTTTGAAAATGATTAAGCTCTGTTGTCCCCCATTTTCAAGGCCCTGGATCATCTTCCCTCAGGCTTTTAGGTAGTTTGGGTGTGTCTCAGCAACCATAAGCTCCCCTGACCATCTCCTATTACCTCCCCGCAGCAGAGAGGACCCTCCAATTACCAGCATCCTTCCTCCTTTGAAGGCTCCCTGTAATTATATGACTTTCCCTCTGCCCTTTTATGTCATAAATGGTTGAGGAGGCAGACACCCAGATAGGTGAGGTAACTCGTCCAGCATTATAGGATCAGTATTATTAATGCGCTTTCTGGCAGAAATTAAGAAAGAAACCAAAACAACCCTGATATTGGCTGAGGTGTTGGACTAGTAAGAAACTGGCCAAGGTTTTAAACCAAAAAGCAAAAATCACAAAGCCTGTTGCTATAAGAACTATAAAAGCCGTGAGGTGAATGAGGCAGGGTAAGTGAAATCAGCATAACTAATGGCCACTTGTGGAATTCGTAGGTACAGGCCCCAGTGAAGATCCCCACGCTGTCACTCAGTACCTGTGAGAGCTAAATAATTCCTGGACACCGCAAGTGGGTCAGTTGCTGTTGGTGGGCTACAGGGAATAGAAACCAGCTCTGGCTAGCATCAGCACTCCCTAGAAGAATTTGTTGAGAGGAAACAGGATCGTCCCCAGAATCCAAGGGAAGAGCTGAAATGTAGGTTTTATGAAGGACAGTTCCCGGGATCCTGGCAGGGACTGGAGCCTCTTGCCTCTCAGGACTCGGCTCTGCCAACTCCACCATAACTGCTCTTGGGTTCTGGAATGGATCTCCACTCAGAATTCCAGTTCTCGGGATGGAGATTCTAATTGGCCTGTCTTGGTCCCGTGCCTATCTGTGTGGTTCTGTTATTGGACAGGGCTGGGATTTAAACCCTAGGAGCCTACAGAGTGGAAGAAAGGCCGGTCCCCAAAGGAAGGAGAGCAGAGCGGACAAAAACCAAGGCATGTCTACCACCCTGAGGTTCTGTTATCTCCTCTGGAAAATGGAAATAAACATACAGATCCCATAGGGTTGTTTTGCAAATTAATCGAACAAGATAATCTTTGCAAAATCCTTAATGCAAGGCCTGGCGTTTAGCCCTAGATAAATACAAATAAAATTTAAAAATAAAATTAAAAGTAGACATTTTTATTATCTTTATTATGAATTGTGTGAGATCATATGGGAATTCTTAAAAGGTCAGACTCCCTTCTTATAAAGTACTGGTAGAAGTGGCTTTAAGTAGGGAAATCTCCTAGCGGGATCTATTTTTCTGAGCGCCAATGATAGACTGAATATCTGGAAGGGAACACAATCATACAATTACTCCAGTGGGAAATTTCAGCTACTTTCATCCCTGCTTTGTGCATGGAGTCCCTCTCCTCTTCCTGTGTCATTGTCCTGAAACCCTGTGATTCCACGTGCACATTTGCAAAAAATAAAAAAATAAATCACCTCTTAAAGTCACTCCCCTCCCCATTTGCTTTTTCCCTAGATCTTGAGGTTCTTGTCTCAGTTTCCCTGAACTCTCCAAGGGTATGGGAAGGAGAAGGAAATCCTGTCTTTGGGGACAAGAGACTCACAAGAAGCGTCAACACAGCACTCCACAGCCTGTCAATTTCATAGAAAAGCAAACTCATAGAATTTTAGGTAATTAATGGAAATTTTTAGTCATTTGGGCCGCATTAAATGCATATTTAAGTATCACATAAATATACCCTCAGACTTGGTATTAATTTATTCCAGGGTTGACAAACCCAGTCTTAGTCGTATACTTATTATCAGACAGCTGACCCATGCGCCGCAGTGGGTCACGGTGTGTAATGGATGATGAATTTTCGAGCAGAGGGCAGCGTGCAGGCTGAGCTGGGAGCCTGTGAGTGTGCAGTCAGGGCAGGTGGGTTGGGCCGGCCCCACCTCTGCCCGGGTAGCCCTTTTATCGCCCTGACACAGTGCTAATCTCTGCCCCGGGACAAGTTCTCCCAGAGCTGAAAGTCTCGGGAGGAAGAGCCTTGAGTTGGGAGCCAGTTAAAGGGCTTGCTCAAGTTCACGATGACCAGAAAAATATTCCGAGAAGGTTCCAGCCAGCCCGTGTCAGCTGTAAAACCCACAGATGGCTGCCACGTGCAAATGTGAGCGGTGCTTCCACGTATGAGTAAGGTTCCCGCTGACGAAGCAAAATGGGAAACAGGAGCAATGAGCTGGGTAATTCAAGCAACAGGCTCGTTTTGGTCCTGCTGAGCTGAGTGATTCAGAAAGGTCCAGGAGTCGAGCTTCGGCAAAACCGTTCTTTGATCCGTGGAGGAGTTTCTGGAGCTAGATTTAGCCGTCGCCTCCTCCTCCTTCTCCTCCCCCTCCTCCCCGCCCCCCCCACCCCCGCACCAGCAGGCATCACCTTAAACAGCCTATCCCTCCCTTTCCCATCTCATCAGGCCCGCGTCTTTAAAAACAGACAAACAAGACACAGGCATCTGGGGGGAGATTCCAGGCTGTTCTTTCTCTCCTCCCTCTTAGACCCTTAAAAATAAAACACACTTTCTTTAGACAGTTTTACCCCTCACATAGCTTCTGGTGGGCACGAAGTAAATGACAATGAATTCGTGTTTCCTGTCTATTAGGCAGATAGTTAGGGCCATGGTTTTTTACTCTCTCAGGCCATTATTAATTTCTTGGAGAGGACAGCAAAGCAAGAGTTTAATAAATGGTAAATTTAGTGGGTGAGTAAACCACGATTTTACCCCACTTTAAGCCAAGGCAAATTTGCTGTACATACATGCACACACATATATACACACACAGTTACACACATAGTCCATAAAATGCTTATGAGGGTCTTTTTTTCCAACAGCAAGGTCCCTGAGTACATGTAAAATATGGTTGAATTTTCAACATGTGACTTGAACGCAACCTTTGGGGAATGCATTCCTCGTATAAATTGTGGCGAATGTACAAAAACAATGCTTCAGTGCTATCAAAATCTTTGGCTGAAGAGTAGTCGGCTACATATATCTTTGGTTTACAAGAGGCTAAACATCCGGATTGTTTCCAATGTTTCCAAAAGAAAAAAACAGTTTCCCAAAACCTCCTCTTGGCCTGTCAAACTGGGTCCTTGCAGTTTGGCCCGAACCTTATCTTTCCAATCTTCTTTCTCATTACTCTCCTACACAATTCTTCTATTTCTGTTTCTTATAAACCAGTGACTATACATTTCAAAGTACACGTGACATTTATGAACACTCTAAAGTCAAGGATGAATCTTAGGACTCTCTGTGGTTCTCAGGCCCTGGGTTTGGAAGAACCGTAGAGACTAGACTTCCCAGTAAGAGGTCATCCATCTCTCTCTCTCTCTCTCTCTCTCTCTCTCTCACACACACACACACACACACAGGCACACACACACTTCTGTAGAATGTGGTGATACCATCAGGTACCAATAATTAAGCCTGATGCTGAGGAAGCAGAATGGATGTCATGGGCTGGTCCCACTTTAAAAGACATTTTAACCCAAATAGATCTCTGGGATCACTGGCCTGAGTCTCATGTTAGGGTTGGAGCAACATGGGTTCAGTCTTTCTCAGTGGCTAAAGTCTGCTTTAGCTTTAGGATCTGTGTGGTGCTTCTCTGCTTTTCACACTATCTTGAATGTCAGGGCTTGAGTTCTACTTTTGACTCACAAACTAAGCTGATCTGTCCAACCACACTTTGTCTCTGTCCAAGAGCAAGTGGATCCCAGCTGAAATAAACCCTGACCTACTGCCCTAATCCCTGTGTTCTTGTTCAAAAGCTAAGCATCCATCCTTCTGTGCGGTGGTCCATGTCTATGTTGTGTTGCGGCATCCAGCATAGTGCTCTGTGCAGAAGGGAGTCAGGAAATATTTGAGTAAGTAAGAGTGCAATAACTATCTGAGTGAAAGATGAAACAAAACAGAAATGTAAAAAATAATTTGTATGAGAAGCTGAATTTTTAGGTTTTAATTCAAATGTGTTAAAACCACACAGATGAGTTTGGGTTCCGTACTCTCTTCTCCCCATATTTCTGGGAGATGAGACAACTTCTGATCAGGGCTGATCCTCCCTGGCAGGGGGGCTCAGAATGGCAAAGCCAGAGGATGTGAGACTGGGACCAGGAGCCTTGAGTGTAAGTCCATCATTCTAGAGCAGCCTTGTGAGCTGGATCAAGTGAAATTCTGTTGACCCCAATTTCTTCATTTGCTGGTGATAATGAGGTTTTGAGGATAGAGACATTGATGTGAACCTACTTTGGACATTGTCACTTTGTCACTTTTAAAGACTTTTTAAAAAAATTTATTCATTACATACAGAGAGAGAGAGCATGAGCAGGGGGAGAGGCAGAGGGAGAGGGAGAAGCAGGCTCCCTGCTGAGCCAGGAGCCTGATGTGGGGCTCAATCCCAGGGCCCTGGGATCATGACCTGAGCCAAAGGCAGACGCTTAACCATCTGAGCCACCCAGGTGCCCCACTTTGTCACTTTTTATATGGCTTTTTTCTGCTGGTGATACACAAGCAGAAAGAGCTTAACCTATCTTCATATCCGAAGGGTCAACCGGGATAGCTTCTTATGTCAGGCCTATTTGAAGGGTTGACTGGGGTAGCTTCTTACATCAGGCCAAGATGTAAATCTAAACCATGCAAAGTGAGGGTGTATGTATTTAGAAAGTTTCTGGAAAATTCACAAACATCTTTGGTAACCTGCTCAAATGGCTCATTACTTAAATCCTGGAAAGGTTTTGCCTGTAACGTAGTTTGTGCTCCCGTTAGGTCCCACAGCACCTACCAAAACAACCACCATTAACTCCAGCTGTAAATAAGCCCCTCCCTTTTCTGTCCACAAGAGTGTCTCTAACTTTTTGGGGGGCCAAGGCAGTACAGGATGATAGGTTATGAATTCTTGTCACCTGGTCTACAATGGGGGTTACACCCATGGAACAATGAGAAGAAACACGATTTTTCCTGACCTTCCCTGAAGTAACCTCACATTGGACCTCAATAAAAGTGAGAGACATTTTTAATGAAATGCTTTAGGTGATGATTCTATTTAGAATTAGTGATTTATAATAAAAATTAGTGATTTATAATAAAAATGAATATATATATTATATATGTGTGTGTCTATATATATACTAATATATATATATGTCTTCATTTCCATTTCTAGCAGAGCTCCTAGAACCCTTGGAATTCCCTAAGCGATAAGAGCGTTAAGAAGTCTTATGTCTTTTGTTATGTTAATGAGGTGACTTTTGGACCACATGTAAAGTTCGGGCTGGTTGCCAGAAGAACCAACTATGTGATTTGAGAGTTGGAAACTTCAGTCCTGCCCCTTGACCTTGGAGGGGAGAGAGCTGGAGGTTAAATCAATTGCCAATGGCCAATGATTTAATCAATCATGCCAATGTAATGAAACCTCCCTACAAACCCAAAGGATAGATTCCAGGTTGGTGAGCACAGGGACATTTGGGGAGAGCGGCACACTTGGAGAGGGCCTGGAGGCTCCTCACCCTTTCCTCATACTTTGCCTGATGCATCCCTTCCGTAAGTAAAATGTTAGTCTCTAAGTCCTGTGAGGCACCATAGGAAATTAATTGAACGCAAGGAGGAGGGTATGGAAACATCCAATCTATGGCCAGTCAGTCAGAAGCACAGATGACACCGTGAACTTGCATCTGAACTTGTAATTGGCATCCAAAAATGTGGAACTGAGCCCTTCACTTGTGGGATCTGATGTTGTCTCCATGTAGATAGTGTCAGAATTGAGTTGAATTGTAGGACACCCAGCTTGTGTCTGGGAGTTGTTTGAATGTGTGGGGAACCCTCCCACCCCAACACACACACATGGGAATTGATGGAGGGAGAATTGGCATTTTCCCCAGGTTATTTCCTATTTCCTCTGCATCCCATGAGGGTCAAGCTCTCACTGCATAGACCTGCTAGGAGAGGTTTACCTTGATGTTTACTAAGCAATTGGAGGGTGCCTTACAGACTTGGCTTCATCCTAAACATTCCACTCATCTCGTTCTTCTAAGAGCCCTTTTTACTCCTTCCCACTTCCAGTGTCCTCACCTGCCTTTCGAATGCCTTCCCTATAGATCGCGTTGCAAGTTCTGTCTTGTAAATTCCACAGCCTCATGATTGAATGTCAATGGCGGAGGGGTGGGGGACCATCCCTGTATTTGCCCGTCCCTCAGGATCTAGTCCCATGTACGGGGAGGTAGAAACTCCAAAGCTTCTTCTCCAGTCTGTCACTAGTTGCCTTGAATGTTTGAAAATCAAAGACCATCACAAAGATTGATTTCCCTCTTTTTAGTCTTCAGGAGAAATTGTTATTCCTCCATTGACATAACTTTGATGCTCTTTCTTGTGAAATACTTTCATCAGCTTTATCGTGTAGAGGGAGAACTGACAGCTGCCTCTCTGCTGAGTTATTTCACAACCCCTCTTATATAAACTTGACACTGAAGAGCAGCATGTCTAATTGCTTCTCCTTAAATCCTCAGAGGTGGTGGTTGGTGGAGATGACGGGTTGGAGGAATAATCTCAGCTGACATCATCATAGTCATCATGATGATGTATTGAGTATTGGTTATGTGTCAGACATAATGATAATGATAATAATAATAATAACTCTATTTGCTGACACTTTTGACTGTTTCCTTTGTGCCAGACGATGACATAGGGCCTTTACCTTTAGCATGTTATTATAACTTTATGATAATCTTATATTAAGTACTATTATTCTTACCTACATTACACAGAGCAGGGCACTGAAGAAGTGGGACTAAGCAGTTGTGTCCATGGTCATGGCCAGTAAGGGGGTAGATCCGTGTTCAAACCTGTGTCTGATGAACTCCAGTAGTTTTCCTATTATTTTGCCTATGGTTGACATTTCCTAAGTATGGTCGATTGACTGATCTTCATAAGAACCTTCAGACCCTTGATATTGAAAAGACAAGGTGTAGTGATGTGCTGTTGTTAGTGTTTGAGCAAGCACAGCTGTCTACAACAAAGAGCATATGGGCATTCTCAGTTGAAGTTTACCCTAACTGAAATGGTGTTTTTTAAAAAGCCTCCCTTTCTGAACTGCTGAGCGAATTTAATGCTCCAAATGGGTGCCAAATTGGCAGCCTGCAGGATAAATTCCGCTATTTATGCAAGAAATGGACACAGTGGCCATGTGCTCCAACCCTAACCTTGAAGGACCTTCTCTGTAGAACATAAGGTTAATGCATCCTTCACATCTCGTTCCATCTTGGCCCCCACAAGTCCTGCTGATGTAGGTGCTAGACCAGTAGCCGTAACTGTGCTAGGAGCCTTGAGATCTGTAACTCCTCAAACCTGCCTGGATATCAAAATCACCTGGGGGCTTAAAAAAATATACAGATTCCTGGACAATTGCCAAACTTTCTGACTTGGAACCTGGCCAGGAACCTGTATATATTTTCTAAATCCTGCCCCAGATTTGGGAACCACTGCACTGAGGAAGGTTCTATCCTCTATGGACTCTTGTCCATTTTCCTCCTGCATGGTCAGCGGCCATCTTCTTGCTCACCTACCCTTCCACCTTCACGCACACACTATGAAGCGAATATCTTACTAGGGTCAGAGAAGCTGGACGAAAGGTTAGGCTTTATCAACTGAAGTCAATATTTACTTGAGAAGCCTTTTGGCACATCTGTGTTACTAGCAAATGTCTGTCCCAACTGCTCAAAAACCTAAACCTTAATCAGCAGGTTATATTTAAATACAGGCTCCACTTCTAAATTGCATTCACATTTTTGTTAGCATATTTTTTATATTACTTCTTCTCAATTTTTTCCATTGTTTATTTATTTATTTCTCAAGAATTGTTTCCAGACAGTCACTGGAAGGCAAACAAAATGAAGCATGGCTAGAAACAGACCTTAAAAAAAATTCCAACCCATTGACAGAAACCAACATAATAAGCTTTTTGGCAGTTGTTTAAAAGAAATATTATTATGGTCCAATAACCTTGTTGTGATTACTGTAGAATTGGCAATGTTGCAAATCTATGGAGATTATAGGCAAGAAGGAAGATATAAAATAAGTGGCTCCAATTCTTTTGCAGGTGTTGGGGGAGAAAGAAAAGGAGGGTTGGGGAAAATGTGCACATGATCTTCATTTGGATGCTCTTAGCATTATCTCCCTCCCTCCTTATTGACTTATGATTTTGTTAATTATGTATAATCTTTGTGTTGAAGTGTCCTCTAGTTATGTTATATAGATTTTTATACTAGCTAGAATCAGAAATCTAGAAAAATGCACTCTCTACAACAATTGTGTATTTCTCCATAGTAAGAACTCTTAACACAATGTTAAGAGGATAAAGGATGAGAGAATAGGAAATTGTATCAACAGACCTGAGGTCTACAAGATGCCTCTACATTTTATTGTCTCTCAGAGAGGTCTTACCCTGACATCGTGGATTGTTGGGCTTCTCCTTTAAAGAAATGAAACTCTTTTTTCCCATAAACAAACTGTATTTAGAACCTCTCTTAGTCAGCTTTGGCTGCTATAACACAATACCATAGACTGGGTGCCTTAAACAACGAACGTGTATTTCTCACAGTTCTGGAGGCTGGGAAGTTCAACATCAAGTGCTGACAGATGCAGTGTCTGGTGAGTCTGCTTCCTGGTTTGCCTATGGCTGCTTTCTTGCTGGGTCCTCACGTGGCAAAGAAAGAGGTCACTTCTCTCATGTGTCTTCTTATAAGGGCACCAATTCCATTCAGGAGGATGCCACCCTCATGGCCTAATTATCTCCCAAAGGCCCCACCTCCATATATCATCGCATTAGGGATTAGGGCTTGCATATACGGATTTGGTGGTGGAGGAGAGGATAAATATTTGGTCCATAGCAGAATCTCAATATATAGGACAGATAAAAAGCCGTGCTTCTCAGGTGGAAGTGGGGCAGGGGCAGAGCACCTGGTACGCAGCCTTCCCTACCTTAGGCACCTATCAGGAACTGGGGGCCCCAACAAATTTGGTGAACTTGAGCAAAAGTCTGCAGAAAAAGAAAACAAAAGACTCAAAATGTACCTAGAGTTACATATATCTAAATCTAACTGAATCCATCTCACTGAAAACAAAGGAAAAAAAGCGATGATGATGAAGAAACCACAAAAGCAAGTATTCTATCTACCTGTTGAAAATAATGGAGTCTTGCTCTTCCAAGTTAAAGGGAAATAGTGAAGGCTTAGTTAAGTGAAATCTGCCAAGGCCCAAGGCCTCCTTTAAACTGTGGCTCCCATGAACCAAAAGCTATGGGATCCTTCCTAACATATTACCACACAAAGAAAGTGGGTACTTGGCAGCAGCTGAGCTACTTCCAGAATCACAGTGGCAGTCAGCAATCTTGTGGGGAAGAGGGACCTAGGAGAATCTAAGGTAGAAAGGTCATCCTCCTAGGATGGAATGACTGTCAACTAGAAAGTTGAACATGTCCCTGGGTTTTAAATGACCCCGGATGGAGAGAGAACTATCAATTCAGGTCAGATTTTCCAGATATTAAATGACTTTATCTGGCAGATCCAGATCTGGACACAGGAATCGATGTCTTTTTCACATAATACAATTTACTTTTAATATTAATGCTAAATGAAGTTTCCTGTTGATAAGGAAATGCTTTGAAGAAATGCATTACAGAAATTAATTTAATAAATTAATCAAGAGTGTTTTAAGAAGATTTATTTATTTTGAGAGAGAGAGCAAGTGAGTGCAAGCAGGAGGAGGGACAGAGGGAGAGGGAAAAGATGAATCTCAAGCAGAATCCCTGGTGAGCGTGGAGGCTGATGCGGGGCTCAATCCCATGACCCTGAGATCATGACCCAAGCTGAAATCAAGCAGTGGATGCTCAACCAACTGAGTCACCCAGGTGCCCCAAGAATGTTTTTTAAAAAGAAAGCAGTTTGAGGTTGAAAGTATAAAATAAAGATTTTGGGGGGAGGTTATAAAATACAACAACTTGATCTTGGGTTGTGAGTTCAAGCTCCACATTGGGTATAGAACCTACTCAAACAAACAAAGAAAAAGGATCAAAAACAAATAATTGCGATGAAAGAAAGCTTGGAAAAGGTGTGTGTACATGTGTACAGAGAGAAAGAGAAAGAGAGACAGACAGTGAACCCGACTTAATGATAATCTGAAGATACAGGGCTCTATACAGAGGATTCTGACTTCCTGGTTGTTTTC
This sequence comes from Halichoerus grypus, assembly GCF_964656455.1. Taxonomy (NCBI): domain Eukaryota; kingdom Metazoa; phylum Chordata; class Mammalia; order Carnivora; family Phocidae; genus Halichoerus; species Halichoerus grypus. Next base: position 144,330,986 of record NC_135718.1, read on the forward strand.
CATCTCCACTGAAGAGAATACAGGGGATGTGAGTTTCAACTAGAGCCAGAAGGATTTATGTTAGACAAAGGATTTCCTGACAACTGATAGCATGTTAATGTGGGTTAATGGGTGGGGTGGTGGATCCCAGCCTTTCATATACACTGAGGTAGTTGAGGTTTGGTCCTGAGCGGTTATAGGGTAAATGTGGAGACGTGAACCAGCGAGGACTGGTGGAATATGGTTATTGGAAAGGTCTAGTCACTGGGAAGATGTTGGAGGCAGTTTCTGTTCCTGGCTTGAGTGGAGATTGCCTGTTTCACATACCTCGAACATTCCAATATGAGGCAGTAATGTACAGTGTTTGGAGCACAGCTCTAAGGGAGACAGACATCAAGGCTTGAACCAGGCCCTATCATGTCCTGGCTACGTGACTTTCAGCAAGTCTCAGTTTCCTTACCTATAAAATAAGGTCAAGGAGAGTAATGATATATATGAATTGTCACAAAGGGATTAATTTAGATAATATAGGTAAAGCATTTAGCATAGTTCTTAGAACTTAGTAGGTACTCAACAAATATTAGATTTCATTATCTTAATATTATTTTGGGATGAACAAGATAGATTCCCCCATCTATATCCTTTATTGTTTTTTTTTTAAATATTTATTTATTTATTTGAGAGAGAGAGAGCACATGAGCCAAGGGAGGGGCAAAGGGAGAGGGAAAGGAGCAGACTCCCCGCTGAGCACAGCGCTGGACAACAACAGTAACGACATGGGGCTCAATCCCATGAACCCAAGATCATGACCTGAGCCGAAACCAAGAGTCAGACGCTCAACTGACTGAGTCTCCCAGGCACCCCTACCCTTTGTTATTTAATAGACAAATTTCTGCAGCTGCTCAGATTTTCTCCACCCAACTGCCTCCATTTCCTCCCTGCCTACACTTGCAGAGGAATGGCCTCACCCCATGCTTCACGTTGGCCCATTGTATTGGGTTGAACGGTGCTCACTCAAAGACAAGTCCACATCCATTCTCCAGAACCTTATTTGGAAAAGTAGTCTTTGCAGATGTAATTAAGTTAAGGATCTTGAGATAAGGAGATCATCCTGGATTATCTGGGTAGTCACCAAATCCAATGACACATATCTTTAAAAGAATGAGGCAAAGAAAGATGTGACCCAGACAGAAGAGGAGGCCATGTGACTACGGGGAGATTGGAATAATACAGCCACACATTAGGAATGCCGGCAGTCACCTGAAGCTGGAAGAGGCAAAGAATTCTTGCCTGCGTCCTTCAGAGAGAGCATGGCCCAGCTGACACCTTGATTTCAGACTTCTGGCCTCCAGAACCGTAAAAGAATAAACTTCTGGTGCTTTCTGCCACCCAGTTTGTGGTTATTTGTGGGGTGGCCACGGGAAATTAATGCAGCCATTTAAGGGCAGGATGTTTGCTGGTGGGTCTGGTGTGGGAAGAGGAAAGTAGAAAGGAAGAATTTCCCAAAGGCATTCCTTCTTTCACTTTCCCACTGATCCATGTGGATGGTGGTTACCCTTTATTCCTCAGTTGAGAGCCAGATAGGCATTCATAGGGGAGCCTTGGGAAACAAACCATTACTGATACCATTTGCCTCTGGAGAAATGTTTTCTGAACAATATGTACAAATGGACATCCCAGGTCCCAGGTACTTCGTAGGCAGTGGCAGCTCATGATTGTTCTCTTATGCCGTCACGGTCAGGGCCCACAGGGTTGCTCAAGACTCATGTACTTGCAGACAGACCTCTTCCCTAAGTGGTGATTGCTAGCCCAGTATTCCAGCAGTTTGTTCCTTTTCTCCGGACTTCTGTTTCCTTACACTTGACCACTTCTCACTTTCTGTTCTAGCTCCTCTCACATGGTGACTTTCTGTAGAAGGTCCCCACCAGTGTGACCCTCCCTATTGAAAGTGCTTAATGTCCGTTATCTGTGAACTCCCTACAATAGCCTGGTCTCTGAGGTGGGAATTCTGCTTTGGTGGATTTTCTCTCGTAATGAAATGCTTGAATAGTCGAGAGCGTAATCATTTCAAGGAAGGCAGAAACATTTCACACAGAATGTTTAATTTCAGCCAACACGGAAAAGGTACATAATACTAATAAAAAAATATAATATATATTGGTCATTTACTGTGAGTCTGATGCAGACTAACTTCTCTACATGAATTATTTTATGTAATCCCACAACAATCCTATGAGATGCATACTGTTATTATCCCCACTTCACAGATAAGGTGTGCAAAGTCTTATTAGTTATCAATTAGTTATCTCTATTCTCCCTGAACATACAGCTAGACTATCTTTTCCAGGAATCTTGTAGCTAGGATAGCTAGGGAAATATGAGCACCAGTGATATATGCCATTGGCCTATTAAACCTCACCCAATCCTCCAACTTGTCTCTCTTTACCTGCTAAATGAATGCAAAGGATCCAGCAGATAACTCCAAGGCGCTAAGGAATTGTTGGAATCACTATATAGAAAGAGCCTGGATTTCTGAATGAGTGTATGGAGCAGAGCACACCCTGGTACATACACAGAAAATAAATATTTATTCTGGTTGTTTTGTTAGATTAGCGTACTTACACTGGTGCCTCGAAGTGGGGGTTCTGCCAAGCAAAACCCCGAAATATGTGACATTGGCTTAGCAGTTAAGTAATGGGTAGCAAGGAAATTGACATCAAAGACCAGAAAGGTGGCAACCCATGATATTCAGTGATGGCTCATTTGATAAAACTGTCATCTCCCTTAATTTGGAAGGCAGTTTACATGTGTACTAAAACTGTAGCTCCAGGGGAAATCGTTGGAAAACACCAAAGTGTTAGTGAAAATGTGGCTATTATTTGTCATACCTCGACAAGGTATGACAAAACAAACAAACAAACAAACCCCCCCCCCCCAAAAACTCAAGAATCAACTGGCCAGTTTATTAGCTGCAATAAAAGTGGGTAGAAGAAGTCCAGGAATTTGGGGCATTAGATTTGAGAGAAACTAGATCCCAGAAGGTATAATTATTAAAAAGTTATGAGTGACAAAGGTCTAGTAACACTCTTCAACTGAACAAAGTTAGTCAGCCCTTTTACAAAAATCAGGTTAGGTGGGTCCTTCCTGCTTATTGTCTTAGATGATGTCAAGGTGGCCTCCATAGGAGAGAGAGAGAGAGGGAAAAAGGGAGGGAGAATGATGGAGGCAAAGAAGGAAAGAAGGAAATCAGGTTTGAGGATTATATCGAGGCAAAACATTGGGTGTGGCTAATGGTGCGTGGAACTGGCCAGTGGCGGGTATACCAGAAGCTGATAAAGTGTTTGAAAGAGTTATATTGCCAGAGAAATCATGAGGCCAGACTTTCCAAGATGTAAAACAACCACTGGGCTTCCTAACTTGCTTCAGTAGGAAGTGGACTCCTCTCAAACCTCCAAGTAAAACATCTACCCTAGTATTCCCTTCAGACAGGGACAGATTATAGATCGGAACAAAAAAACCAAAAACCCACAGGGGGCAGAGTCAGGGGCCACAGAGAATGAGGAACAAAGGAGTTTTTCCAGAAGGCAAAATTAGGGTCTAATGAAAGTACTTCTCCTAACTCAGGGAAGGGAGACTTCTTAGTGCCTGTCTAGCTTTGGGCGAATGCTACATGTCTTCCTTCTACTCTTTTCTAAATGAGGATGTTCTGAGAAACATTGAGGATGTCCTTCCCCTAACCTACTATGTGTATTGGGGAGTAAAAAAAAGTTTACTTTTTAATCTAAAGTCCCAGATCTGTAGGCTAGAAGAAGCTGCACCTGGACTTGATACAGAGGAATGTGCATCCCTTGGAGATCTTAGCCTTAAGCTGGGTGCAGAGACTGGATGGAGCCTCAGGCTTTGGGTTGTCCCCTATGGATTGCCTATGTGAGAGAGTATGGGAGTCTATGGTAGAGACTGAATAATTGTTCATCCAAACCCTTTTCTCCTGGGCATTACATTTCCATTACATGATTTTTTTAATCCTCCCTTATGGCTGGGGCAACCATATCACCGAGTTTGTCCAGTAGATTATGGATGGATGGCATGTACGCCATTCCAGTCTTGGCCCATAGAAACCTTCTGTACAATCCTCCATAACCCCTCCTTTCCCTCATTTGCCAGCATGGCTTAGAGGATCCTGCAGAGAACTCTGAGGGGACAATGGAGCCTGAGGGAAGTAGTCTGGACCTGAATATCTGTGGGAGGTAGAACCCCCTTCCCTTCCAACCTGTACTGGACTAAGACATAAATGAGAAATAAACCTATATTGTGTTAAGCCACTGAGATTCGCAGGGTGCCTTTTATAGCTGTTTGCCTACCCTCGCTGTTAGAAAAAGAGCAATTAGGTAATCTGCCCAAGGTCATACAGCTACCAAGAGCTAGAGCAGAAATACAATTGAGGAATAAGCTCCAAACTTAGATCTGTAGAAGAACATGATCAGAATCACTAGGGAACTTTCTCAGATCATAGATTCTTCATCTCTACTCCAAAAATGCTTCGTCTGTAGTTTCTTGGGGGGGAAGAGAGTAGAGGGACTTTGAATCTATTTTTAACAATCTCCCTGGGCAATGTTGCCTAACCAATGTGAAGAAGCACCAAATGCCAACAGTTACTCTAAGACATACAAGCTGAATTCCCGTAAAGAGAGGTCAAATGAGTAGGATGGCCATCCAATTTATTGCCCAATGAGAGACACTTCCAAGAGTGAAAAGGGAAGCTATTAATAATTACACTGAGAAACCAGGCATAAAACAAGACTTTCCCAGGCAAAGTGGCACAAGAGCCCTTACGTAAGAGAGCAAAAGATGGGACAGCGGTGTTCTCCACTAATAAAAATGCTATTTCCCATTAAGAGAATTTTCAGTTTTTCTAGAGAGTACTATCTGCCACCTGCATAGGACAAATGTGGCCTTTAAACTAGGAGCAAAGCTGAATTCAGGAGGGAAGTCCTGAGGGGCAGCCCCAGGTACTTGGAGTAACAATACTAGAGTGTCTTAATGAGTTGGAAAGGTGGACCAGGGTATCCACAGCTGTTCACATAGACCCAGGAACCACCAACATCTTAGAGACCAGATACAAGCAGTTGGAAATGGTGAGAACAATCCTGATAGAAATCTCTAAGAACCGGGCAAAGTGCAGAGCCAGGATTCAGACCAGGATTTTGTGCTTCTCCTTCTGACGGATCTAGGATGCAGTAACATCTACACCGTACAAACAGTGTTAAAGTGTGAGAGGAAATAGCAGAGTTCGATTCATATTCACTCTTGGGACCACATAAAAGTAATTTTGGTGTTCTCAAATAATTTGTCACCATTCTGTCGCTTACTAGCTGCACATTCTAGAACCACCCTAATCTCTCTGAGTCTCAGTCTTTCATCAGTCTCATGGGGGTAATTATACCTCTCTCTGCCTGCTTCATAAAGGGTGATTGGGTGGATCAAGCAACATAATAGGTAAATAGTAGTGCTTCATAAACAGTAAAGTTTATTGAAATGAAAATAATATTAATAAGAAAGTATAAAGTACATTATCAGGTAATTAGTTTCTCAGAATATATGAACATTTTCTTTGTGAACCGAGTTGATCCTTGAAAGAAGCAAGCTAATGTGCTTTTATGTAAATCAGTTACATGTGTGTGTGTCCTTGATCGCTCATGTATGAGTCTCCTGGGACTGCTTGGTACGAATGCAGATTCATCCCAGGTTTACTGAATCTCTGGGGGTAGGACTCAAAAGACTATTGTTTAAGAGGCTTCCCAGATGACTCTTATGCACCATTTTTGAGATGAACTGCTTTAAGCAATGGGACTCTAGGACTTGGTTTTCCCCGGCTTGGAGGATGGCTGGTCATCAGATCTTGTCATTGGACCCAAAAGAAGGGACTGGTCAATCTATTAACTTATTAAAACCCCTCTGAAGCTGACAGAGCGCTCCAACAGGAGAAATAGGTCACTGCTGTGTGTGGTGTGATGTGATTAATTATCTTCTCTGAACTACCTAATGAAGCCCAGTTGTAGATCATGGCACCTGATTGGCCGGTTACAAAGGAAAAGGAGGGAGGAAAGTTTCTTTTTTTTTTTATAAGATTTTTTTTTTTTTATTTATTTATTTGAGAGAGAGAGAATGAGAGAGAGCAAGCACATGAGAGGGGGAGGGTCAGAGGGAGAAGCAGACTCCCTGCCGAGCAGGGAGCCCGATGCGGGACTCGATCCAGGGACTCCAGGATCATGACCTGAGCCGAAGGCAGTCGCTTAACCAACTGAGCCACCCAGGCGCCCAGGGAGGAAAGTTTCTTGCCTCCAATCTACAAAGAGCAACCTAAACCAATCACTTGGACTTTCCACTCATTTCTCCAGGTCTCGCTAGAGCTTATGGAGAGATCAGTAAATTTCAGGTCCAGAAAACGAGTGTTCCTTAGACAAGGTCTGATTAGAGGCAAGGAACAGCATTAAAAATGCTTCTCAAATTTCTCTCTGTTAGATGTCAGGAAGCTTTCATTCATTTTGGACTATTGTTTATTTCATTCATTCAACCAGTACTTATTTCTCACTTGTTATGTCCTATGGATTCTACTAGACAGTGAGGAAAAATTAGTGAATAAGGCCGACACAGCCTTCAGGATAAGCCGACTACGGATCCTCCTTGTAGACTTGCTTTCCTATTCAGCCTAATCTTGGATGTTCCTGTGACGGTTAATTTTATGCATCAATGTAGCTGGGCCACGGAGTGCCCGGATGTTTGGTCAAGCATTATTTTGGGTGTTTTTGTGAGGGTGTTTTGGATGATATTAACATTTAAATTGGTGGAATTTGAATACATCAGATTGCCTTCTATAATATGGGTGGGTGTCATCCCGTCAGCCCAAGGCCTGGCTACTGCAAAAAAGCCAGCCTCCCCCAAGCAAGAAAGAATTCTTCAGAAGACAACCTTCAGACTTCATCTGCATTATCAGATCTTCCTGGTTCAAAAGCACCCAGCTTCAGACTGGAACAAGACCATCAGCTCTCCCGGATCTCCAGCCTGCCAGCCCAAACTGCGAATTTAGGATTTGCTAGCTTCCATCATCTTGTGAGTCATTTCCTTATGATAAATCTCTTTTTATGTCTTTACACACATTCTATTGTTTCTGTTTCTCTGGATAGCCCTGACAATGACAGTTTCCTAACTCAGTCACCGAATCCAGTGTGCATCCAAAGGTTTCCCTCCACATTTCCTAAGCAGTTATATGCTTAACTGGAAGGATAGATGCAGAGAGGCAGGAGTAGGAGACAGGATCAAGGAATTGGGGCTTAAGAGAGAGCTGTGGAGAGGGGAAAGAAATGCAGCTTCCCTTCTTCCCTTGGGAGCCCGTAATACAAGTGCACAGAGAACATTACAGTATTATATGCACGTGGGATGGGGGGACAGTGAGCCTAATTCTGTAATAGGGTGGAATAACCCTAGAAGGCCCTAGCTCCACCTGATTCTTGCTACTCACCAACCACCTCGGGAAGCACAAATGATCCCTAATGACCTGTCTCCAATTCCATGGAATAGTGAGAGAGGGTGATAGAGGGAAAAGTTGCCCTCTTTCTCTGTGTACGCCTTCAAACATTTACTGGAAAGCCCAGGGACTGTGGCAGTGGTTAGAACCCAAACTGGACAGTGATGCGTGCTTTGTCCTTGATCTGCCTAAAACATATTTGAAGAGAGATCAAAGTTCTCTGCATACTAGAAGGAGTGAACAGTTCCAAAGCAACATGTAACTAATGGATGAGAACAAACCATCAAGTTTATCGGTTTGGGTCACCCGCTGGTCCTCAATCTGCCGCTTCCAAGCTGAGTGACCTTGAGTCAAAGTTGTTATTAGGGTTCAGTGAGAATCTTTGTAGGGCCCTCGGCACAGTGGTTGGTGGGCAGGCGGCCTCTAACTGCTCATTATGTGGCTCTCCTTCATGAAGATTGAAACAATGGGAAGTTGCTCAGAGGAGGTGGAATCCGGGCTCTACTTGGATGTTTATTGTCTTTAAAGATCTGACGTGGGTTTGATTTTTGTCTTCAAATGTTTTAGAGTTAGGGAAAAGAAAGTCCCTGTAGAAAGTAGCAAGGAGGGGTGCCTGGGTGGCTTAGACGGTTAAGCGTCTGCCTTTAGCTCAGGTCATGATCTCAGGGTCCTGGGATCGAGTCCCGCATTGGGCTTCCTGCTCTGTGGGGAGCCCGCTTCTCCCTCTCCCTCTCGCTCATAAATAAATAAATACAATCTTTTTAAAAAGAAAACACATAATTGAATAATTGTGGCTGTGTTCTTAAAAAAAAACTTTATTAAAAAAAAGAAAGTAGCAAGGAATGACCATCTTTCTGTCTCTGGGAAGTGGTCCGGTTTTGAGTGGCAAGAGAAGCTTGTGGTAGACAGGAAGCACAGATCCCTGAGCTTTGAGATCTTAAATAATTTATTGCCTTATTTTCGCTCATAAAAATTGTCGTTTTTTTGCGCTCAAACCACTTTTTGCCAAGAGAGTGTGGATTGGAGTTTTCAAGTGTGGGCCTGTGGTTTTCAAACTGAAGCATTTATTAGAATCACCTGGAGAGCTTGTTAAAACCCAGACTTTGGACTTTTCCTCGGCGAGCTTCTCATTCAGCAGGTCTGGGGCAAGAGCCCGGCATTTGTATTTCGAACAAGGAGATGCTGATGATGCTGGGCCAGGGACCACATTTTGAGAACCAGGGTGATGAACAAAGAGACAACAGACAAGTGAGGGAATTGCTGGTCAGGAAAAGAAAAGGCTCATTAGCATGCTCGCATTGTCTCCTCGGAACTCCTATGGCAATTATCGTCTGCACAATACATCTGGCAATTAATCATGTCTCGCCTTTTGACACCCCTTCTCTTTGCCTGAATGCTATTTACATATTTTTGTTGGGTTTATGCAGAAGAACCAGGCAGGGGGGAGAAAGGCCAACGATGGGACAACTGGTGGGAGAAAGAGGAGGGGGCTCCAGGCCCAAAGGGAAGCAGAAAAAGGATAATGAAGCAGAGGATCTGCCTGTGGGAAAGTAGAGTTAGAAGCTGGCCTCAGGCTAAATCTTAAGATGCAGGAGGGGAGAAAGCAAGGAGAAGGAGAATTCACGTGGCACCCGGAGGGCACAGTGTGGGAAAGGCAGGAGGTCCCAGAAGAGCTTTAAGGTAACCTCACAGATAAGTCACCAAGTGAGATAAAGGGGAGAGCATGTAATATACCCGTAAAAAGGAACCCAAACATCACTGGGCATTTTCTTGTATCTCTGCCGAACGAAAGAACCTATGGTACTGAGGAAGGTGTGTGTGTGCTGATGTGTGTTTTGTGAAGACAAAGCGGGTGGAGCAGCAGCGTCAAGTACTAGGAGGTCACCATCAGGGACCCAAGTACTTTGAGTGGACAAGTTCCAGGAAAAGGATCACGGTCAAATGCTCGGGAAAACAGCCATTGTGAAAGACCTCAAACCAAGAGGAATGGAGTTAGAGTCTGACTCCAAAGAAGAGCCAGGTTGTGGGTTGATCTAAAAGACAGCTGGGTTCTTGAGATGGGTGGTCAGTGTTTTCTTTTAGATTGCTCTACCCTTCCCTTTTGTGGGCTGTTTGCAAAGTGTAGCCGTTCTCCACTGTGTCTGACAGGTGAGTTAATGTGGAGTGCCGAAGGTCTTAGGCAGTTCATGGGAAGCATCAGCAGCCAGAAATGTCCTAGAGAAGGGGGCAAGGCCCTCAGAGAAGCCATCACTTTTATTGGACCAGAACTACTCTTTTATATCCAAATATATATATATATATATATATATATATATATATATATATATATATATACACAAAAGAGCTTTTGGTGAAAAGTAATGGTCTCTCCACCCACAACCCTACTTTCCAGAAATGATACATCCAAACATCTAAATGATGTGTTTATAATCCTTTTTCTTGATTTATCTACATATTATATCTATTGACTCCTCAATATGGAGTTGAATATTGAACTCACTAACATTATTCTATTTTCTCCCCTTGTCTTCCTATCAATGTTGATTGTTTTATTATTTTTATTCTTTTATTGGTTACTTTCAAATGTGACTCTGTAATCTAAAATTTCTATTTCTTATGTCAGTTTGATTCTCCATTTCATAAAATGAAGCTATTTTCTTCATGTTTCCTGTTATTTTGTTCTCTCTCCATTTCATCCCCCATGCTGGTCACAACTTTCTACTTTCACATTGTGTCGTTTGTTAATATTTACTTTTACTGCCTCTACAACAGCCAAGTCTTTTGTGCTGAGTCCGTAGTTGACTCTAAAAGTTAAAAATAATTTCTCTTGTGCCCTTGCTTTAAAATTTTTTTTAATTAATTAATTTTAAAAAAAGAAAAAGAAATAAAGTGAAAAATCAATACATGCTTTACATTATGTTGATTGCTCTGTTTTATGCTGAAGGTTGGGATTACATTCTTTTGGGGAGCCCAGTGGAAAGATCTGTGGGCTAATTAAAATAAATTGTCCCTAGCTTCAAGGTCAAATGGGTATTCTTTTTTATATTGTACCAGTTGCTTAAAATCTCAAGATATTTTTGTTTGCTTAATATTTCATCTATGTCTTTTTTGGATAGCTTTCTGTTTTTCCTGGAGTTGTTAATTTTTGGTTCCTTTTCTCATAATTTATCATCTCTTCAAGTTTGTCTTGGTATTTAACTCATTTTCTCTACTCTATAGCATCTTTTTCCAGGGACCTTCCTCCTCCCCGCCCCCCACCCCCAAGTCTTTGGTCCATCTTAGGCGAGCTTCACAGCTGATATCTAAGAATTCTCCTCTCTGTTTTCCTGAGTTGGAGCATCTGGATGTCCTCTCCTTCTTGGTTTACCTCCTATTTGTTGTGTATATCATCGAGTAATTTCCTAAGAAGGGATGAACTTTTTATCTTTGAAAATACTTTATTCTGCCCTCACACTCACTTTGTAATACGCTGTGTATACAACTTTATGTTAAAAACCATTTTGAAGACAAATATTTGAACATCCAATGATGCTGGGGAAACTTGATGGCCAAGGAGTTGTTACTGTGTTTTAAATGACTTGTTTTATTATTTTCTCTGAGAGCTTTAATATCTCTTTTGTCTTTGGTATCCTAAAATTTCATATCAGTAGGTTGAGGTAGGAGGATTTTTGTTCTCCTTAGCTGAGCTGGCATTCAATGGGCCTTTCCCTCTAAAGAATCAAGTCTTTAACTTTAGAAATTTTCAACTTATTTCTCCTTTAAAGATGTCCTTTCCTTCATTTTTTTCTGTCCATTTTTCCCTGAAATTCTTATTAGTCTGTCATCCAGTCAGATCTTTTAGATCATCCTTTAGCTATTTGTTCTGAGAGATTTCTTGATTTTATTTGCAGTTCTTATATTGACAAAAAAATTTTATATTCACTCTTTTTCATATCGTTCAATTACTTTGTAGATATTATATAATATCTGTTCAAATTTCTCTGACTACATTAAGTAGAAGATTTTAGTTGTTGTTAGCTCTTTTCTGTTCTGTGAATTATCTGTGCTATCTCCAGGGTCTGTTTTTGTATGTGTTTATTTTGGCTATCTGCATCCATGTTGCTTTCTCATATCATACACGAGATAAAACTGATGTCCTCATTCCTTTCTATTTAAGAAAGAAGGGCCAGGGCTGATTAGCGGGTGCATGGTTCCTATGATGTTATAGGGATTATAGTTTGGAGTTCTGGGTAGGGTAGAGCAGGGTGTAAGTACTGGAAGCCTTTGCCTTTTTAAAATAAATAGGATTGAACTAAGCTTTCATGCTGCAACTCCCCACCACCCCCTGCCCTCGGCCATCCCAGATGCCAATTCCCACTCCAGAAACTTCTGCTGAACTTTTCTTTGTGATGTGGTGTTATGCCTAGTTAAAAATACTGGCTATTTATGCCCTTGATTATAATTTTACTTCTCTCTCTGCCCTCTAGAGACAGGCTGACCCTGTGGCCACATGCTCCCCAGGGGTCTACCAGCAAGATGGGCCCCCACCTCTCCGAAATCCTCTCGCAGTATATTCTCAGTGGTGTTTTTCTCCCTTTTTGTCTGTCATCTGTTTTCCATCTTCTAGGAATTAGTTGAAATTTGTCTTTTGTCCACCCCTTCATAGCTTTACCTGTTATGAGTTTATTCCTTTTTGTATTTCCAGGATTTTATTTCAGTGAGTTTGGGGGAAGTAAATATGTGTAGCTAGTCTGCCATCATGAACTGAAATGCAAGATGATGGTTTCAGAGATTTAGGTACCTCTTGATAGAGGAATTATGATTCTCGGTGGCCAGATGATCCTAGGGAATTTTTAGGGGTTTGAATAGCATTAATTCATTCAATAAATAATTATTGGCCATTTCCTGTATGTTAGGCATGATGCTAAGCACTGGACCCAGAGCATTGAATGAGATGTGGTTCCTGCCCCAAGGAGCTTACATTCTGATAAGGGAGACCTACATGTACAAAGTATGACACAGGGGACAAGTGCTATAACAAGGTATGTGCAGGTGCTGAGGATGGCCTTGTAGCAGGGGGACCTACTGAGTTTTGGGAGGAGTCACAACAGGTTTCTCAGAGAAGTTATTCTTTTCAGAGGGTCTGGCCTTCTAAGAATTATGTATCCTTTAGTCCATAGAGCTCTCCAAGGAAAAGTTAGCCTATTACCTCCCCTGCTCTGCCTTCCCACAGGAGCTGCCCTCATTCTGGAGGCACAGAATCACACCGCGCCTGCGCCCTTCATACTCAGGCGTGTGAAACTTACAACCAAACCATTTTACTCTTTGAATCAAAGTACAGACTACGAAGTACAATGTGTGGGAAGAATTTATAATGAGAAACAGCAGTCTCCTGCGCACCCTTCCTTGCTGCCCCCCTCCCTAGAGGCTTTGATTCTCTCATGTGCCTCTTCTGGTATTTACTTCCATATTTCTAAGCAATGGGCTTTTACTGCTATTCCTTGATGATCAGTGTGAGACGCTGTATACTCATTTCCTTTTATGGCAGGTGAGGATGAGGACCTGTTGCAAAACCACTTCCACTTTCACCTTCCCCACTCCCCATCCTTTAAAAAAGGCAATATCACCGGTTTTTATTAAATCAGTTACATCAATTACATGTTCTTACGACTACGTGAGATTTTACCGGTAGTCACATTGTGTACTATAATTATATAATTACATTTGCTTTTTGGCTTCCTGATTTTAAATTTTAGATTTAAATTTAGATTTAAATTTAGATTTAAAAAGATTTAAATAAATCTTTCGATTCATTTCCTTAATTTCCCAGATATCTGGCTTGATTTTCCCACCTATTTCTTGAGGTCTGGAGGAGGAGGTGTATATCAGTGGTTAAGAGAATAGGTCCTGGAGTTACATTTGCTCAATAAACATCATCATTTTTCTTATTTCTTATAGGCCTATGATAACGTTTTACAAATGGTCAAACACATTAAAGAATCTAGAAATAATGTGTTTTTCCTGGAGATTCTATCCTGGAGCCTTTTGGCATCCTGTTCCAATCTGCCTTCTTTTCTAGTATTCTTCAGAAAATTCCCTTCATCTTCAACTTCCTTCCTTCTGCTTTCCCATGATGGAGTTTCTATTCCATGGTTTCTAGTCTCTCTGTTCCCCAGCGTCCTCTCTTGTCTTTCTGGAGCATCCCGAAGCTGCCCAAGAGAGGATTTGTGGGAGATAAATTTTTTAAATCTTTGTCTGACTCAAAGTGTCTCTATTGTATATTCATTTTTAAATGATAGTTTGATTTGACTGATAGGATATTATTTAGACAGCCATTTGCTTTTAGAAATTTGAAGGCATTTTTCCATTTTCTTTTTTTTTTAATTTATTGTGGTAAAATATACAAAACATGAGATTTTACCATTTTAACCATTTTAAGTGTACAATTCAGTGGCAATAAATACATTCATGTTACTGTGCAAACATCCCCGCCATCTATTTCCAGAACACTTTTCATCATCCCAAACAGAAACTCTCTACCTGTAATACAATAACTTCCCATTCCCCCTCGCCCCTCAGCTCCTGGGGACCACTATTCCCTTTTCTGTTCCTCTGAATTTGTCTATTCTAGATACTTTATACAAGTAGAATCATACAATATTTGTCCTTTTGTGTCTGGCTATATCACTTGGCATGATGTTTCCTGATTCATCCATGTAGTAGCATGTGTCCCAATTTCATTCCTTGTTAAGACTGAATAGTATTCCATTGTATCTATATTTATGCATTTATCTGTCAATGGACATTTGAGTTGCCTCCACCTTTTAGCTACTATGAATAATGCTGCTATGAACATTGGGGTACAAATACCTGTTTGAGTCCCAGTTTTTAATTCTTTTTTTTTTTTTAAGATTTTATTTATTTGAGAGACAGCAAGAGCACAAGCAGAGGGGAGGGCCAGAAGCAGAGGAAGAAGCAGACTTCCTGCTGAGCAGGGAGCCCGATGCGGGGCTCCATCCCAGGACCCTGGTTTCATGACCTGAGCTGAAGGCAGTCGCCCAACTGACTGACCCACCCAGGCACGCTGCCACTTTTTAATTCTTTGGGGAATATACCAAGAAGTGAAATTGTTAATTCATGTTAATTTTATGTTAAATTCTTTGAGGGGCACCAAACTGTTTTCCATGGTGGCTATTCCATTTTATATTCCCACCAGTAGTGCATGAAGATTCCAATTTTCCATATCCTCACAAACATTTGTTATTTTCCACTTAAAAAAATACATATATCAAACCCCAAATGAGATACTACTTTAGACCCATTAATGGCTGAACATTATTAATATATTAGTATAAACGTATTATTTATGCTAATATAAAATATATCTTACTGTGGTATACACATTTCCCCAATGACAACTCAGGTGGAATATTTCTTCATGTGCTTCTTGTCCATCTGCATATATTCTTTTTTCTTTTTAATTTTATTATGTTATGTTAGTCACCATACAATACATCATTGGTTTTTGATGTGGTGATCCACGATCCATTGTTTTCGTATAACACCCAGTGCTCCACATCTGCATATATTCTTTGGAGAAATGTGTATTCCAGCCCATTGCCTATTTTTTTAGTTAGGTTGTTTTTTGTTGTTCTTGAGTTGTAGGAGTTCTTTATATATTCTAGATATTAATCTCTCATCAGATAGACAATTTGCAAATATTTTCTCCCATTCTCTTGGTTGTCTTCTCACTCTTGATAGTATTATTTGCACAAAAGTTTTTAATTTTAATGACGTCTAATTTTTTAAAAAGATTTATTTATTTTAGAGAGCAAGTACGAGCAGGAGGGAGGAGCAGAGGGAGAGGGAGACAAGCAGACTCCCCACTGAGCAGGGGACCTGACGCAGGGCTGATCCCAGGACCCAGAGATCATGACCTGAGCTGAAACCAAGAGCCAGATGTTCCACCAGCTGAGCCACCCAGGCGCCACTAATGACTAATTTATCTATTTTTGTTGTTGTTGCTTATGATCTTGGTTCTATGCTTATTAAATCATTGCCAAATCTTTTGTAATAAAGATTGTCCCCTGTGTTTCCCTCTAAAAATTTTTAAATTTTAGCTCTTACATTTAGTTCTTTGGTTCATTTTGCATTTACTTTTGTATATGGTGTAAAGTAAGAGTCTGTCTTCATTCTTTTGCATGTAGATACCCAGTTTTCTCAGCACCATTTGTTGAAAAGACTTCCATTTCCTCCATTGAATGGTCTTCTCAAAAATCCTTATCAAAAATCAATGAACCAGGGCGCCTGGGTGGTTCAGTCGTTAAGCGTCTGCCTTCAGCTCAGGTCATGATCCCAGGGTCCTGGCATCGAGCCCCGCATCGGGCTCCCTGCTAAGCGTGAGCTTGCTTATTCCTGTCTCTGCTGCTCCCCCTACTTGTTCTCTCTCTCTCTCTCTCGCAAAAATAAATAAAATCTTTAAAAAAAAAATCAATGAACCATATATGCCCCCACTGTCTTTTTTAATTACCAGTGTTACCATTGAGAAACTTCGTGCCATCCTGATTCCTGGTTCTTTGGAAGTGACCAATCTTTTAATTTTGTGGAGATTCTAATCTTAGTATTGGGAAATTTCATGATAATGTATCTTTATTGTGTGTGTGTGTGTTCTTTAATTCATTTTTATAGGTACTTGGTGGGGTCTATTTCAGGAAATTTTTCTTGAAGATTTTTCTTTGATAATTTCCTCCCTTCCATTTTATCCATTTTCTCTCTGTGACTTTTGGTGCTAGGTTTCTTTTCTCTACAATTTTTTATCTTTTTTTCTCATGT
The DNA here is from genome assembly GCF_964656455.1 of Halichoerus grypus. Taxonomy (NCBI): domain Eukaryota; kingdom Metazoa; phylum Chordata; class Mammalia; order Carnivora; family Phocidae; genus Halichoerus; species Halichoerus grypus. Next base: position 144,347,301 of record NC_135718.1, read on the forward strand.
ACTTTCTGGGAGACTGATTTATATCATACAACTCTTCCGCTGGATTTTTTAAAAATTAGGCTTGTGTTTTACTTTTAAAGAACTTTTAGTAATTTTCTGATTGTTTCTTAATACTGTATTCTTGTTTTAGGGAAGTAATATCTTCTTTTAGCTTTTATTTTATATTTTTAAAGATTTATTTGAGTGAGAGAGAGATAGCATCTGCGAGCAGGGGGAAGGGCAGAGAGGGAAAGGGCAAGAAATCCTCAAGCACACACTTCACTGAACAGGGAGCCCACCATGAGGCTTCATCCCAGGACCCTGAGATAATGACCTGATGGTGAAATCAAGAGTCAGATACTTAACCAACTCAGCCACCCAGGCACCCCTACTCTTTTAGCTTTTAAATAGTATTGGATATTTTCTTCTGTTCCTTCAGAGTTTATACATGTCTCTTCTGTTTATTTTGGGTTCTCTCTTGTTGGAGATTTTCAAATGCATGGTGATCTTTGCTACTTACAAGTAGGGCCCTAAAATATTGATTGAAAACTCTATGGTGGGAGCAAGGATTGTTTTTTCATGGCTTCATTTTAGCATGATCAAATGGAGCTGGCTTTTTTGTTGTAAGAAAGCCAGTCATGATATGGTCTTTTAATTGTTTTCCCTCCTCATCTAGACCACAAGCTCCTGGAGTCTAGAGATCTTGTTTTATAAATCTTTTTATTCCCTTCAATGCCTATTATTATGTTTCAGGAAGTGATTAATATTTCTTGATTTCATGATGGTGCAATAACAGAAAAAGAAGGGGAAACTTCAGTCCATCAAACAATATTTTTATTAAAACAAGAAGTGTCGCAGTCTTCTCCCTCTCTCACACCCCAAATTGATTGGTCATTTTTCAGGTCTAGACCTAGTCCAAAATATATATATTTACACTAAAGATCCACATCTATATTTCTGAGTTTTACCTTCAGGATGGTGGGTAGGAGTGGACAGGAACGATGGCCTGAGCAACAGTCAGTGACTAAATTCACACAGGGGCATAAAAAGCTATTCTTGGTCCAGGAAATTCTGAGAATTCATGGGAGGTGGCAAAGGAGGGAGTGAGATGGGTGAGGAGAGCCAGGGGCAGTTGGTCAGAAAACGAAGTGGAGCTGTGAGTCTGTGAGGCCGAACAGCTTGGCATCAAGCACACAGTTCTGGAAGTAGATACTGAGAAAAGCAGAAATAAGTGTTGGCCCTCAGAAAATGGGGAGGGGAGGGGGTAGAAAGGGGTCTCTGGTTAAATAACTAGAGTGGTTCTGTGGAAGACCATTTTCACTGGTATTATCCTTTGTTCTAATTGTGTTCTGTGGATCACCATTCTCATGAGATGATCTTGAGCAAAATATAGACTGTAGAAAAAATTGTTCTAAGGTCAGATGTCATCTCTCTTGGAGATTTTTGTTTTGTCCTTCTTTCTAGCAACTGAGCTGGTATTCTAACTAATACAGTGGTATCCTGGGACTTGGCTCCTGATATCATTAAAGAAGCACTCAAGAGGAAAATAGCCAAAACTGGCCTCCAAGTATGCAAACAGCAGAGCAATAATTATTGATGTGCTGCTTGGTGCATCCTGTAGGTTCTGGAGGCAGGGGAAAGGGGCGTTAGCCAAAGGATGATTCCAGCTTCACTGAGATGATAGTCCAGCCCTGCAGAGCTTCTCTCCCCTTGACAAACAGTAAACATCTCAAAAGAGGAGGCTTTCAATACAAAATTGGGGCATGACAGTAATTTCTAAACCATGTCTCTCAGACATTTAACAGTAGCCTGCTTCTCCCCTCATCCTGCTGTCAACCCCTACTGTTTGTTTTCCTCTTTCTCTGCTTGTGTTTGCAGCTCACACTGAGATCCACTTCTAGATCTATGACCTTAGCTCCCCTCTAAAGTGATTTGGCCAATTCATCTTAGTTCCTCCTCCTGCCCCAGTTCTGCCTCTAGAAAGGTAACTTTGCTGATGTGTAGAAGTTGACACTTTTTTCCCTGAGGGCATATACTTTGGTTCCTGTCAAGGAAAAAATATATTAATGGAAGAGCATCAAACCCTTCATGAATGAAGAAAAAAAATATCTGCTTAAAACTCCTGTATAATAAAACAGACTTTAAAAGAATGATTATTTGGATTAAAAAGAGAAGTTTTTGGAGATTAGGTATAGTATTAAGCACAAACTAGAAAATGGAATAATATGCTTTTATGCCTTAAAAAAAAACGGATGGATCATTTGTTCTGTAAATATTTGTAGCCAAGTAGCTATCATCTGTTGAACATGTTGCTAATGTGGCAACAGCTACAAAGTTAGATGAAATATAGTTCCTGCTCTTCAAAAGCATAGAACCGAGTCAAGGAGAAAGGCACAAAACTAAAATACTATACAATGGAATACTATAATATCAGTGAGTTCATGACCCGAATTTCCTAAACGGTGTCCATTTAAAATGCTCTGTTGCCCATATTTCTGGTCACAATATATACACTAATTTCTAGTTTGGAAAGACGGTCATTTTGGCTCTAAGATTATGTACAAAGTACTTTGTGAACTCCAAGAAGGAAATAGTTCATTTGGCAGAGAGAATCAAGCAAGCCTTCAAGGACCACATTACTTTAAGTCTGGTCTGGAAGGGTAAAGAACTTGACAAGCAGGTGGGGAAGAAGGTGTGCATGGCAGGGAGAGGGAAATGTAAGAGTAAAGATTCTTGGAAGAGCTTCCAAGAATTAATTGCTTTCCATGAATAGTTTCCTTCCTGTCCATTCCATAGGCAATCCACATACTTAATTTATTGGAGCCTCACAATGTCCCTATGAGCTATTTTGACATATTATGATCCCCAAACCTTAGATACCCCATGTAAAGGAGTCCCTGGGACCACGGAATTTCCAGAACCTTAGAATTTCTCCAGCTTCTCTCTCCTACCTATGATATTTTCAACCTAAGTAACTCCAGTTTCCATGTTTGGCTTCTGTCTCTCTGCCCATCTTGTGGACGGACATTTTGGTTGGACTTAGATTCTGGTTTTACTTCTGGTGCTGTCTTTGGCACTCCCTTGGCCCTCCACTCTGTAGCTGCCAAGTCAAACCTTCTTCATGCAGCTTACATCTCTGTAAGTGGTTTACTATGGGTAGACAGGAAAGAAAAGGAGAAATGGACAGATAGGCAGGGTTTGATTCTGTGTGTATGACCTCATATGCCTTGCTGTAGACTTTGGGTTTTATTTTAGAGGCAATGAATAAACATTGGAAAAGTGACCTAGTAAGATTGCTTAATGACCATGGAGTTAGAATGAGTGGTAACAGTTGCACGGTCAGAGGGGATTAGTAGCCTCAGGCTCTGCCCTACCGTGGAGGCACGCACCTCAGGTGAGCAGATCCTTGCATTAGCCTGAAGCACCTGCTCCGTGCTTGGGCGGGAGCTGCTAATTCCTGACTCAGGTTTCCAATCACCTTTCTCTTATCCTGTCTTGTTGTAAACATGGTATGAAGCAATTGATTAATTGTCTTATTTCAGTCTTCCCTTCCTGAGATCACTTCACTTGAGAGTCCTCAGGCTCTTCAGAACCTCTTTATAGGTATTCTTCAAACTTAACCTGTCTTTCCTGCCCTTCCTGCCATTTCTCTCACTGATTGCTGACACATAGGTGGCATTCCAGCTAGACCGAACTATTAGCTGTTCCCATACATGCTCTGGTTTCTACTTGCTCACTTTTGCTTATTCCCTCCTACAGTCTGAAATGCCCTTCTTTTCATCTCTGCTCGTTGAAATCCTATCCCTCCTTGGGAATTTAGCTCCAGTGTCACTTCCGCCATAAGCCTTTTCTGATTCCCTGCAATGCTTGTGATCTCTTTCTCCAGTGCACCTATGACCTTTCTCATCCTCTGCCTGGCATGGTGGTTTCTGTCTATATGTCTGTGGGTTTGCCTCCAGCAAGGACAAGAAACTTCCCTGTTGACCTCGCTAACAGTGTCTGGCCCTGGCAGGTCCTCTTCTGTAGGGATCTGTGAATCTACTTAAAGTGAGACTATTCTTATCAGCCTGAGGGGAACTTGAATCTGAACAAACTTAAAAAATCGCTTCTCGGCCTCTTGGCTAAGATCAAGTGTGAACAAACTAAAAAGATGTTGATAGAAAACGGTTAACAATGGATAGTATTGGCAATCAGTTGGAATAAAACTTTTCCAAGCCCAATATGTGGGGGTGTGTATGTATGTATATATACACAATTTTTCTAAAGATTTTATTTTTCAGTCATCTTTATACCCAATGTGGGGCTCAAGCTCACAGCCCCGAGGTCAAGAGTTGCACACTCTACCAACTGAGCCAGCTCGTGCCCCTATGTATATATTTTTTAATGAGAAAAATATTCCTTAGGTGTAGCAAAGATTCTTTGATTTGGAAAAGGCAAGGGACAGTTTTTATTGTTATGAAGAAGAGAATTAAGTAAAGGGCAAGTGAACTGCCTGATTCCTGCCTGAGTCGTGAGACAGGGCTGGAATTTGAAGCAGAGACTGAGTCAACATTGTACAGAAAGGATATCAAAAACTTAGTAGAACTAAGTGAATAAAACAAAAGTTTCATACGTTTACATCATTATTTTGTAAATTTTCTCCCCTCCGAAATTCTCAACGACTAGCTTATATAACTCATATAGGTTTAATTCTCAATCTTCCAACTTGCTCAGTTTTGGCTCTTAAATATCTGGTCCTGTTGTTAGCAAAGCCCAAGAACTGTCGTGAAAATGATCAGTGGAGTTTTACGACCAGTCGGAATTCTCTTAAACCTTTCAAATACTAAGATATTGTGGCAGAGACTTTCCAGTGTGACCTGGCTCCACGTCCCTCTTCAGTTTGCTCTTACTCCTACTTAGAATTCAAAGAAAGGGCCTTTTGACCTCTATTGGCTCCAAACTTCTTGCCTTTGACACCACTTGAACCTGAGCAAATGACATCCTTCCTTACAAAACCTGACCTATATTTACCTCTAAAAACTCTTCATTAGCAATTCAGACCTTCTGGTTGTAAAGACTCTGATCCCAGCATGGTGTGCCTGTCTCACAGGAAATACCAAAGGAAAGGCAAAATTTTATAATCTTTTCTTCCCTAGTCCAGGCAACAGGAAGCACCAACTTTTCGGGGAAACCAACATCATTCCATGTCAGTGGGTTGACACTGTTCTTAAGGGTCAGAATAGATTTTTTGCTTTGGAAGCAGCAGAAGGGAAGAAGACCTAGAAGAGTCATTTGGATGATTCTTTACAAAAGCAGGGGTAAGAGAAGTTGCTATTTCGGTGGGTTGGGTTCTGCAGGGCAAACAGAAGATCCTTCACTAGAGGATCAGGCTCAGTCTATGCCCCGCTCTGTGCAGCCAGAGCTTCCTGCCAGCATCCTGGCATTTGAGACCAAGAATCATGTGAATTTTTCTAATATTTAGGTCCAGCATTTGGATTCTCTCCCTTGGTCACAAAGGGTGCTGTTTGTGTTCCATTTCCCCACCTGACTGAGATGGAGATTTGCATACAAGCAGTTTATTGGGCAGTGCTCTTGGGAATAATGCCTGTAAGGGTGGGAGGGAAACAGGCTTCATCAGAAGGAGGAGTGAAATTGTAAAGTCATTATAAGAAAGTCTCATTCAGTCCCACAGGGAGTTCCGAAACTTGAATGGCCATTCAAAAATGTCCCAGATGAGGCAAGGGTCCAGGTCTTTTGTCTCCATATTGATCTTGGATATGGACAACCCCCAAAGAAGGGTTGTAATCTTGGGCAAGACAGCTCTCTGTGGTTAAGGGCAATTCTTGAAAGGAGGATCTGGGCGGCCCACCACAGCATCCCCTGTAGACTCTAAGGTAGAAGTCCAGCTATGTGAACCAGCTAGATGGTATCCTGGTGGACACATAGCTACCCTTAGTTCACCTCAGTTGTATTAGATGCAGCCAGACTAAATTCACATTTTCCCTTTACACCCTTCCCTCACTTCCACCTCAACACACAAACACATGCTGATGAAAATGGGATACCAGCATTAGTCAGGATTGAGTCAGCAACTAGGTAGAGTTGGATGTTGAGGACGAAAGCCTTTCCTACTTACAGATGAGTGGGAAAGACAAGACAAGCATAGACTCCAGAGAGCATACTCAAAAAAAAAAAAAAAAAAAAGAAAGAAAGAAAAAGAAAAAGAAAAAAAATCACCTTTAAAAAGCAGAGATTTGAAGATCTGGTATGCAGAGGCCAGATGAATTAAGTTATATATCTCTTTTTAAACAAGAAACTCCAGGGTTGGGGGATGGATTAAATAGGTGATAGGGATTAAGGAGGGCACTTGTGATGAGCACTGTGTGTTGTATATATATATACACTTGAAACTAATGTTACATTGTATGTTAACTAACTGGAATTTAAATAAAAACTTTTATTTATTTTTTTAAGATTTTATTTATTTGACAGAGAGAGATACAGCGAGAGAGGAAATACAAGCAGGGGGAGTGGGAGAGGGAGAAGCAGGCTTCCCGAGGAGCAGGGAGCCCGATGTGGGACTTGATCCCAGGACCCTGGGACCATGACCTGAGCCGAAGGCAGAGACTTAACGACTGAGCCACCCAGGAGCCCTTAAATAAAAACTTAAAAAAAAAAAAATTTGCATGAGGGGCACCTGGGTGGCTCAGTCAGTTAAGCGTCTGTCTTCAGTTCAGGTGTGATCCCAGGGTCCTGGGATCGAGCCCTGAGTCTGCTTGCTCCCTGCTCAGCGGGAAGTCTGCTTCTCCCCCTGCCCCCCCCCACTTGTGTTCTCTTGTGCACTCTCTTTCTCTCTCTCTCAAATAAATAAAATCTTTTTTCAAAAATCTGCATGAGACGAATAAAGAGATGAATCACCAAAAAATGTTTAAAAATTTTAAAAACCAAGAAACTCTCATAATCAACCCTTTCAATTGTATTACTCTTAGCAATGAATATGGTTCCAGCAGCATTACAGAATATCCATTTATTCATTCTTTAAATATTTTTAAAATTGATTATTTTATGCTAGGTGCTGAGCTGGATTCCAAGAAATCCAAAATAACAGTTCCTGCTTTCAAGGGGTTTATAGCCAGTGGGGGAGACAGATAACCTAAGACAGGGAATGAGTGCTGGTTACCAGCCTTGCTGGGCACATGGAGGAAACTTTATTAAACAGTAGAAGGCATGAAAAAAAAAAAGGCTTTCTGTTCTGCATTTCTGTTAACGTTGAATTTACTGACAATTGAAGTGGGCTTTTTTCATGTCTGGCAGAGTGGTCTAGAATTTAAGCTTAAGATTTGGTTAAAGCCGTTTGGCTTTCATTTGAAGAGAAAAAATTACATTATGGTATAAAAGATAATTAACTATAGTAGGTTATTAGGCAGTGCCCTCTCAGCTTATCCCAGAGCTGGGTTAGATGTACTGTTCAAATATTTTGGAGCTCGAAGAATTGCTGAAACACAACCCCTCTTTCCAAGTTTCTACCTTTGTCTTTACTTGTTCTCTTTTGTGTAGTTTTGTCCTAGGGCTTCAGAATGAAGTGACTTCTTTGTGCAGCCAAGTCTGTGGTTCCAGTTGAAAGGTATGTTTCCTTGGCTCTCCAGCATTCTGATTAGAATTTGCATTTGTTTGCATCTTAGTTGGGAAGCACTTTATCAAGTTTCCCATAACACACATCACTTTGAACTATACTATATAATTTACTTATTTATTGTATCTATTCTCTTATTTGTTGTGGTATTTACATTCCAGTAGGATGTAAATACCCCAAGAGCAAGGATCTTCATTTGTTCATGATTGTAGCCCTACTGCCTAGGACAATACCTGACAGGTAGCTTGTACTTTGTATATGTTTGTTGAATGAATGAAAACATACAAAGGGAAAAGGCTTTGCACAGACCATGGATGATTATATGCTATGAACGGAAGAGTATACATAACTCCGTCATCTGCACCCCCTAAATAAATTAAAATGTTTGGATGTTTACGGTTTGTCTGTCCACAGAGTGACCCATCTATAGCTTTTGAACTTCAAGGTTATCCTACATAATATGTCTTATTAGGTTTCTTGTCCAGACTTCCCAGATCAGGCTCATTTCACCAGCTATCACTTGGGCCCATTATGATATGGTTCACTCTACATCACCTGGATCTATTATAACTTCTTTGAGACTATCAGGTACATATTTGAAAAAACAAAGCAAATCAAGGTAGAGGCAGAGAGAGGCTTGTTATGTTTGCACATCCAATATCACAGAAAAACACCAAACATCTTCCAAAGGATAATCAATGACTGGAAATACTTTACTGTTGGTCCAGCCAGTTTCCCCAGCTACCTTATTTGTTGGAATTGGATTAATTGATTCTGCCTTTGGTCAGAGTGCCAGGGGCAGGTTGTTTTGCAAATACATCTCTCTGGTAAGGACTACCTTGAGATTTTGACCTTTGAGACAGTATTAATAGAATCTTCTTTTTCTATGCAATGTGGTTGAGAAAAATTAGACTAAAATTGTTTCACTCCCTGAAGTTCAAGCAACGCATAACCAGCATCCAAAAGTAAGGCACATGTAGAGAAATACAGCTCACTTCTGAATGAAATGACCCTTTTGTGGTGAGCAAACAAGGCTGTCCCAGTGCAGAGGAGTGGTTTGCTTCAGAGCTAAAAGCCCTCAGATCGACCCAATTGAAAAAATAGAAGTGTGTACCAGTAATGAATTGTAAAGCTCTGAAAATAATTTTTTGGAGCTACAAATACAAGCAAAACAGTGAGTTAGATTACTAACTTGAGCAAATGTCATCATAAAGGTGTGTTTTAAATTGATTTCAATGTTTTCTTAAGATTTATTTATTTGAGAGAGAGAGAGAGAGCACATGGACGGGGGAGTATGCACAGAAGGAATGGGAGAGAATCTTCAAGCAAACTTCCTGTGAGCGGGAACCTGAGAGGGGGCTCGATCCCAGGACCCTGAGATCATGACCTGATGGCGAAATCAAGAGTCAAGAGTCAGACGCCTGACTGACTGAGCCACCCAGGTGCCCCTGATCTCAATGGTTTTAAAGCCTGGAGTCAAGCTGTAGGCACTAGAGGCTACTGATCACCAGGATGCGGTCATCGAGAAAGATAAGCTGTTATCAAGAAAGAGAGATATGTTGGGGGTCAGAAAACTGGGAATCCAATACAGTGGAAACAATTTTGAGACTCCATGTCTGATACGTGGAAAATGAACAGGCACGAGAACGTGGTAGGCAGTGCCACCACGAGCCACCCTACATGAGTGTGGGCTATCCCAGGGGTCTCCAGTTCATGCCTGGCTGAAGACCCCAGGATAGGGCATAACTGTGGGGAAGTTCATGGTCTAAGGATGCCCTTGTGTTGACTAATACAGGGAAGTTGCTTCTCGAGCCTATGTTCCTTTTTGCTTATATGACCAATGTTCTCCCAGCATCCTGAAGCCCCGAAGATAAGCAATTAAGGATGGAGACATGAGACACAGATTTTAGAACCAGATGACACTCCTAGAGATGACTTGTTCTATATCTTTCATGATTAGGAGTCAATCTAATGTACCCCTTACGGAACACCAGAGCGAGCTTCACGGTAGCTGTTGCCACCTCACAGTTCCACCCGTGAAATAATCCTCGCCAACTGCTCTCCCCACCCCCTCATGGTTATTCTGCAATCTTGCTGCAATACCCCTCCCATCCCCACTTGTGTTATTTTGCAGCCCTGTGAGAATAACCTTGTCTCAACCACAAGTGGGTGGACGCTCTCAGCCCACTCATTCCCAAGGACAAGACGTTCCTCAGGCTGTTGCCCCACCCAAGCCTCAGAGTTGAAACTAATCTTTTAGTTTCTTTAGAAACCAATGGGCAGTCAATGAATACACTTGATGGGCCAGCAAAAGTGGGGTGAAATATTTGTGAAAAATTTTGCTAATTCCTATATTTTACTTAGTTTATGCATTAGTACTGCTTTTTTTTTTAAGATTTTATTTTTTTGACAGAGAGAGACACAGTGAGAGAGGGAACACAAGCAGGGGGAGTGGGAGAGGGAGAGGCAGGCTTCCCGCAGAGCAGGGAGCCCAACACGGGGCCCGATTCCAGGACCCCGGGATCATGACTTGAGCCGAAGGCGGACGCCTAAAGACTGAGTCACCCAGGTGCCCAATACTGCTTCTATCTAAAGGTACATGTGGGAAGTAGGAGTCTTTGTCTCATCCTGAACCCAGAACCTTAAAGTACCTTATTGTCTCTTCTCTGAATGTGCCCAGTTTTTCCTTAAACTAGTCTCTTTCCTTTGAGTAGGGGCAAGTGGCCCACTTTGGCTACTCTTCTCCAGATTCTGCTTTTCTTGAGTCACTCCATCTTCGCCTCCTGTTTTGGTGTCCCCTCCTCTGCCCTCTCTATAGAAGCTATAGGCACACTCATGGAAAACACATTAAGATGAATCCCATGTTGGTCCCATGTTCTGTTTGTTTCTTGTGATTACCCACTACCTACCTCATACATACACACAAAATAAGTGCATAAACATTTATCTGGCTAGTTCTTTTCTATGGCTAAAGGGGGATGGCTATACCATTACAATTCTGCACCTCCCAATCCCACCAACCAGTTCTTGAACATGATCTGGGTGTCCTACAGTTCAACTCAATTCTGACAATATCTACCTGGAGATAGCATCAGATCCCACAGGTTAAAGGCTCAGTCTTACAAGACTCCCCCCCACCCCTGCCCCCTCATCCAACCCCCAACAGGCTATAGATTGGAGGTTCTAATGACCCCCTCCTTGGGTTAGATTAATTTGCTAGAGTCGCTCACAGAACTCAAGAAACATCTTTTTTTTATTATTATTATGTTATGTTCATCACCATACATTACATCATTAGTTTTTGATGTAGTGTTCCATGATTCATTGTTTGTGTATAACACCCAGTGCTCCATGCAGAACGTGCCCTCTTTAATACCCATTATCAGGCTAACCCATCCTCCCACTCCCCTCCCCTCTAGAACTCTTAGTTTGTTTTTCAGAGTCCATCATCTCTCAAGGTTCATCTCCCCCTCCGATTTCCCTGCCTTCATTCTTCCCCTCCTGCTATCTTCTTTTTTTTTTTTTTTTAACATATAATGTATTATTTGTTTCAGAGGTACAGATCTGTGATTCAACAGTCTTGCACAATTCACAGTGCTCACCATAGCACATACCCTCCCCAATGTCTATCACCCAGCCACCCCATCCCTCCCACCCCCACCACTCCAGCAACCCTCAGTTTTTTTCCTGAGATTAAGAATTCCTCATATCAGTGAGGTCATATGATACATGTCTTTCTCTGATTGATTTATTTCGCTCAGCATAGCACTCTCCAGTTCCATCCACATCGTTGCAAATGGCAAGATTTCATTCCTTTTGATGGCTGCTTAATATTCCATTGTATATATACACCACATCTTCTTTATCCATTCATCTGTTGATGGACATCTTGGCTCTTTCCACAGTTTGGCTATTGTGGACATTGCTGCTATAAACATCAGGATGCATGTACCCCTTTGGATCCCTACATTTGTATCTTTGGGGTAAATACCCAGTAGTGCAATTGCTGGATCGTATGGTAGCTCTATTTTCAACTTTTTGAGGAACCTCCATACTGTTTTCCAGAGTGGCTGCACCAGCTTGCATTCCCACCAACAGTGTAGGAGGGTTCCCCTTTGTCCGCATCCCCGCCAATATCTGTCATTTCCTGACTTGTTAATTTTAGCCATTCTGACTGGTGTGAGGTGATAGAACTCAAGAAACATCTTACTAGATGACTAGTTCATTATAAAAGGATACAATCCAGGAATAGCTAGATGGAAGAAATGCATAGGGCAAGACAAGGGGAAAGGACACGGAGCTTCCATGCTTTTTCTGAGTATACCATTGTCCCCAAATGTCCACATGTTCACCAATATGGAAGCTCTCTGAACTCTATCCTGTTGTGTTTTTGTGGAGGCTTTATTACATAGGCATGATTGATGAAATCATTGGTCGCTGGCAGTTGACTCAGCCTCTCGTCCCTCACCCCTTCCAGGAGGTTATGGGGCATAATCACATGGGTGGTTCTGCTGCCAATAAGCTCCCATCCATAGGTGTGGTCCATAAATCACATCATTAATAAAAGATACAATTCTCTTATCACTTAAGACATTCTGAGGATTTTAGGAGCTCTGTGCCAGAAACAGAACAAAGACCAAGTGTGTATATATTATAAATCACAGTATCACGACTGTTAAGCAGATAACTCTTCCCCTCCCCCAGCCCTGCTTCCTTCTGCTCCATCTAAACTGTTGGAGTCTGAGGTGGGTGTGGGATAGGGAAGAACAGCTTGCCTGAGATTGTCTGAAAACATTCATCCTCACCAATCCCAGCAAACCATCGCTGCCCTACAAGCTCGCATGGTGACCCAGAAAGTTTGAGAAAATGCATATTTTTACCTATACAGGATGATGAGAAAGTATCATCACTTCACACTTACAACAGCGTTGGAATTAGGTCTGTAGTCAACAAACACTTGGGGAATAAATTAGTATGTGTCTGTGTGTGAAGTAGAGAGAGAAAGGATTTAAATATATTTGTTTCTTATTGAAAGATCTTTTCTGTACTACAAAATATTTCACTGAAATATGAAAGGGCATCCTGATTGAGTGAAAATGAGTCACATGTAATTGTTCTTCATCACACCTGCCCCCTACATACATATAGGCAGGTCCATACAATCAAAAAAATTTTTTTTATATTTACTACCTTTAAAAAAAACAATACTACCAATATTTAAATATATTCTTAGTGTAAATGACTCAAGTAATATAAAATACAAAATGTATATGAGCAGAAATGTGAATGTCTTCATTCTTCTACTCATCTACTATCTAGAGAGGAGAATATGAACATTTGGATGAACATCCTGGTCTTTCTTTTAAAAATGCATTTGTATATACGCTACATATTACACACACATAATTTTGTTATTTTTTTATGCATGCAATCATAATAGATAAACAGAACATTCTTCAACTGTTTTTTTCACTCTATAATAGGTCTTATAGAGCTTTGTACATCACTACATGTCACTCTACTTCCTTCTTCCAATGGCTGCCAGGATTTTATATTATAGATACAATATATATTGTATCACTACTTCTCTAACCAATAGTGAACATTTTTACATATTCATCTTTATGAACATATCTAAATATGTCTTTAGGATGAGGAAACAGCTGAATCAAAGGGTATGTGCATTCTAAAAAATTATTCTTTCAGAGTCACTCCCCCATATTTATATTATGCATCAGTTCCTGGTCAAACATCTGATACTTTCAGTTATTTTAATTTTTAATGATCTAATAGGCAAAAATTGGTTCACTGTCATTTTAGATTGTACTTTTCAGGTTATAGTGAATTTGAGTATATTTTACATATTTATAATTTCTATAAATTTTTCTATCTTTTGTCCCTTTTTAATTGGCTATTTGGCATTTACTTATTAATTTCTAGGGATTTAATATATATTAGATATTAATAAATGTATTGAAATCTTTTCTCCCTGTGACATAATTTTATAGATGGTGTCTTTTTTGTATGAAAAATTTTAAATGGACTAATCTACCACTATTTTCCTTTATGATTTTTTACCTTGTTTAGAAATTATTTCATCACCCCAAAGTTGGAGAAATATTCTACAATGTTTTCTTCTGCCATGTATTTCAGATTCATCTGGAGTTTATTTCAGTGAGTGCTATTAGGTATGAAGAATTTTTTTTCCAATACAATAATAGTTATTTCACCCAACACAATTTGCCCATTTTTCCAACTAATTTGAAGTGTCACTTTTATCGTAAACTAAATTTTTATTTACATATACCTGGGTTGGTAGTTGGACATTCGTTAAGAGTTGCAATTTCATATTCCAAGACAATTTAGCATGTAACATTTAAGATTGAAGAATATCCAGGAATGTTTTAAGGAAAATGTGGAGAAAGCACAGATACACAAAATTAAAAATGACGAAGGAGAAATAATCACATTAAAGGAACCATCACAGACGACTAAAATTTATGCAAATGAATTTGAAAAGCTTGGTAAAAATGAATAACTTCCTGGAAATTTACCACAATTACCAAAAGTGATTCCAGAGGAGTTAGGAAATCTAAACAATCTGATTTTTGTAGAAGAAATAGAGAAAATTGTCAAAGAGCTACAACCCTACAAAAGCAACAGAACCAGATAGTGTTACAGGTGAATTTGATAAAACCATTAAAGAGCAGATAATTCCAATGGCTTTCAAACAGTGTAGTCTTGGAAAAGAAATGAAACCACCACACACTCTCTCTAAAACAAAAATAACTAAAGATAAATCCCACTTCTAAATTTTGATGCACAATAATCCTAAACAAAATATTTGAGAATAGAATCTGAAAGAACATTAAATTAATAATATGATCAAGTAGAGTTTAGTTCAGGAGGGCAAGAATGGTTCAAGATTAGGAAATCTATTAATATAATTCATCAAACTAATAGTTGTTAGGAAGAGAAATTATTGATCCTCTCCATAGATGCTGAAAAAATATTTGTCAAAATTCAACAACCATCTTGACTTAAAAAAAAAAAAAAAAACTGCTCAGCAGGACAAGATAGATAGTTCCTTAAGATGAATAAGTAAAGCTATCTCAACCCAAAAACTGAGATTATTTCCATTAAAGTCAGAAACAAAGACAAGGATGCCCCTTATTAACATATAGAAGGTACTTGCCAATACAGATAGAAAAAGGGGAAAAATCAGAAGTATGAAATTGCAAAGGAAGAGATAGACCTATTAGCATTTTCAGATGATACGAAGACTTACAAGAATCCAATGAAAAACTTCTGCAAACAATAAGAAAGTTTAGTAAGGGGGGCACCTGGGTAGCTCAATGGTTGGGTGTCTGCCTTCAGCTCAGGTCATGATCTCCAGGTCCTGGGATCCAGCCCCGCCTTGGGCTCCCTGCTCGGAGGGGAGTTGGCTTCTCCCTCTGCCCCTCCCCCTGCTTGTGCTCTCTCTGTCTCTCTGTCTCTCCCTCAAATGAATAAATAAAAACTCTTAAAAAAATAAAAAATAAAATCTCGGTAGCAAGAATAACTATATATATATAAAAAAAGAAAGTTTAGTAAGGTAGCAGGGTACAAAATTAACATAAAGACCAAGAACTTTAAGATCCACAAGCAAGAACCACCTAGAAACTATCATGGACGTAAAACCCTTCCAATAGTACAATAACAAAAAGTAATTAATAATGAACTTAACAGAAAATAATGAGATTCATGTGAAGGAAAGCTTAAAACAGTTTATTTTATTTATTTTTTATTTTTTTTAAAGATTTATTTATTTATTTGACAGAGAGAGACACAGCGAGAGAGGGAACACAAGCAGGGGGAGTGGGAGAGGGAGAAGCAGGCTTCCCGCCAAGCAGGGAGCCCAATACTGGGCTCGATCCCAGGACCCTGGGACCATGACCTGAGCCGAAGGCAGACACTTAACAACTGAGCCACCCAGGCGCCCCAGCTTAAAACACTTTAATTGGAGTCCCAGAAGAAGAGAGAGAAGATGGGGTTAAAAAAAAAAAGGCATTATTTGAAGAGATAATGACTAAGAACGGTCCAAAATGATGGAAGACATCAATCCACAGATTCAAAAAGCCCTGTGACTCCAAAGAAGGGTAAATGATTACACTTAAAACACAATAAAACAACTAATGTGAAACCTGAGTTTATTGGGGGTGGTGAGTGCTCTGTGATCTTGTGTCATTAGAGGATGGGAGGATGGCCTCTTTTGATTGTCCTTGTAACTAATCTTTCAGATCTCCTAAGTGATCTTCTTTTTTTTTTTTTTTTTTTAAGATTTTATTTATTTATTTGACAGAGAGAGACACAGCGAGAGAGGGAACACAAGCAGGGGGAGTGGGAGAGGGAGAAGCAGGCTTCCCGCGGAGCAGGGAGCCGGATGCGGGGCTCGATCCCAGAACTCTGGGATCATGACCTGAGCCGAAGGCAGACGCTTAACGACTGAGCCACCCAGGTGCCCCTCCTAAGTGATCTTCTGATGCCAAGACTCGGTCAGGTCTCTGACTCTTTTTAGACTAAGTGTTTACTGAGAGGTGGCCAGTGAACTTCCGGTTTGCTCTCCAGGCTGCCTTAAGACCCGGTGGTTCTCACTTACTATGTCAATCCAACTCCGCTCTCACTGATCCTGGACCGTCTAATTCTCCATCCCACCCTTCGCTAAATCTATTCTGTGGTTTCTGTGATGTGGTCCCTATCCTCATGTGACAGCATCCCTTGGCAATTCCTCTGGTTCTCAGTTCAGTTGTCTTTGATCTAGTGGTTAAGGACATAGACTTTGTAACTAGACTGTCCTTGTGTTCAAATCCTGGCCCTATTACTTGCAGCAGTGGGACCTTGGGCAAGATCATTAACCTCTCTGGACTTCAGCTTTCACAACTGGAACGTGTACACATGACCTACATCATTTAGCTGGTGAAAAGATGTGATACAATCATTTCCACAAAGTGCTTAGAATTGTCCCTGGCAGGTGGTAAATGTTAACTATTATTATGTTTCTAAGTTTTGAGGAGGGCCAATAAAGAACACCTCATCTCCTCATCTGAATGCTGAACTCATTAAGATATATGCAAGTAAAATAGGCAGAGATCAAAATATCACTTTTGTTACTGATAATGTGTTACTGTAGAGTGTGCTTTCTATCCCTGGGAAAGTGACTTCTTTAAAGAGAATCTCAGGAGTAGAGGGACTTACTCAGTCACAGGTGGCCATGAACTGGGGCAGGCCTGTGCCTGGAAAATTTATAGTAAAGGGAGTAGAACTGATATACTCATGACCAGGGGATCGCTTCTTTCTCTGATCTGTTATAGCAATTATTACCTAAGTTAAGTTGGCAATTCCCCACAGCCCAGTGCCACCATGGTTGAGGTGGTCAAGTGTTGTCAGTGCTCACTCCTATGCTATGAGCACACTTGGCCATGTCCGGGCACATTGTTCACACTGATGGCATATGGCTATGCTCCCACCTCCAGGAGCCAGTCCCTACACCTCCCTGTCAGAAGGCTGCTTCCAAGAAGCTATAACCTGCTTTGCCTGCCAGTAAGATAGCAGGAAATGCCTGGAAAGTTATGAGTCCCCTCCTATTCTCCACTCTCCATCCAGGATGCCCCATGACCTATGACTGATGGGTGGGAGATAGAAATACTCCAACTCCCTTGCCCCTGACCTAGATGTCTTTAAAACTCTCCTGTAAGATGGAACCAAAGTTACCCTGGATGGGACTACTCTTCCTGGCCCCACTTCCCCAGTCCTCAAATTACCTTTACTCATACACCGATCCTCATCTGGGGAGCCCAACCTAAGACAGAAACCTATTCTATTATAGTCTAGTGCTGTTCGTATTTTTTCTTATTTTCAATTGTTTTCCTGCATTTAATGGTTGCAGTAAAATGTTCTGTTGGGATATGAGCAGGACATTGACAGGGTGCAATTCTTATACTTCTTTATATTCCCCATCATATCATTTTATGCACAGTAAATTGTACTTTTCAGGTTATAGTGAATTTGAGTTTTACTGCTTTCTCAATTGATTTTTTTTCAAGTTTAAATTCTTTTTTTTAAATTTTATTTTATTATGTTATGTTAATCACCATACATTACATCATTAGTTTTTGATGTAGTGTTCCATGATTCATTGTTTGCGCATAACACCCAGGGCTCCATTCAATACGTGCCCTCTTTAATACCCATCATCAGGCTAACCCATCCCCCCACTCCCCTCCCCTCTAGAACCCTCAGTTTGTTTCTCAGAGTCCATGGTCTCTCATGGTTTGTCTCCCCCTCCGATTTCCCCCCCTTCATTTTTCCCTTCCTCCTATCTTTTTTTTTTTTTTAACATATAATGTATTATTTGTTTCAGAGGTACAGGTCTGTGATTCATCAGTCTTACACAATTCACAGCGCTCACCATAGCACATACCCTCCCCAATGTCTATCACCCAGCCACCCCATCCCTCCCACCCCCACCACTCCAGCAACCCTCAGTTTATTTCCTGAGATTAAGAATTCCTCATATCAGTGAGAGCATATGATACATGTCTTTCTCTTAGCATAAGAGAAAGAAACTTATTTTGCTTAGCATAATACCCTCTAGTTCCATCCACGCCATTGGAAATGGCAAGATTTCAGTTTTTTTGATGGCTGCATAATATTCCATTGTGTGTGTGTGTGTATATATATATATATATATATACCACATCTTCTTTATCCATTCATCTGTTGATGGACATCTTGGCTCTTTCCACAGTTTGGCTATTGTGGACATGGCTGCTATAAACATTAAAAAAAAAGATCTATTTATTTCAGAGAGAGAGAGAGAGTGCACATGAGAGAGTGAGTAGGGGGAGGGGCAGAGGAAGAAAATCTTCCAGCAGACTCCCTGCTGAGCATGGAGCCCCATGTGGGGCTCAATCCCACGAACCATGAGATCACCGACCTGAACTGAAACCAAGAGTCTGACGCTTAATGGACTGAGCCACTCAGGCACCCCTCAATTGATTCTTAAAAACTGACATCAGGTATTCTCAAACTATATGAAGAAACAAGTTGTTTGGAGAATGTTCATATTTATCATGCAAAGGATGTTATTCACAGTCATTAGAATTTTAAAGTTTTTTTCTGAATATAAAAATATTTTTATACACATTTATAAAGATCTCAGGGAAAATTTAGGTTGATATGAATATTGTATGAAATTATTATATGGGATTGAACAAATCAGTACATGCTCTTAGAGACATTTTAATGTTGAAGTTGCTTTTAAGAATTATTAACTAGTGAATAATTAAAATGTTGTCAGAATGGATTCAAGGCCAATTAGTTTGGTTGCAGATAAAAGGTCCTAAGAAATCCATGACTGCCAACAAGGGCAATTAATAGGATTTATTTGCATGCTAAAAAAAAATTCAGCATGGGTACCAAAATGTACATTCTCTAGAATATAAAATTTAGCTTTCATGCCCAAATTGGAAATGTAATACTAACATAAATGAATCTGATAATGAGGTACAGTAAAATAATGGCATCGTAATAATATCTGACATTTGTATATGCTTTATTCCTTTTCAATTAATTTTATAGCTCTTTTATCTGGATTGTTGGACCTAAAACCTATTTATAACAGTTATACAGGTTCTAGTTTCCTTCACTTTGAATGGATTGATCTATGAATTTCAAACAACCAATTTGACATTTTTAATACCAAATAAACTGGTTTTTGGCCAAACCAACTGACTTGACCTCTCGTCCTGGTGACAAGCAGATACTCCCTGAGACAGTGTTAGTCAGTCTATGCTTTACTTCAGCCAAGCTCAGCTCCTGGATCTCCAAGACTCAGATTCAGAACATATAACTGTGCTGGTACATGACCCCAGCTCTGCATTCTACGAAGCACCTGGGCAGGGGCTGACACTGTATTGGGGAGCTCTCCAAAATGTGTGAGTGGGCTTGCATCTTCCTTTACTTCTTTATTCTTTTTGTCCTTTTGCTCCAAGACCTGTCTTTATGCTCCTGCTCTCCTAGATGGTCCTGTTCACCTTGGTCCTGCCATTCTCCTCTTCTCAGTCCCACCCACTGCTGATAGCAACGTATTCCATTCATGCCTTGTAATAGGGTCACATCCCTCAAGACAATACTCAGTTGTTTTAGGATGAAAATTTTACTCCTAGAAAATATATTTGGCTAAATAAATATAGATGCTTTTCCTAGCAGGGATAGCAGTAGTAATCATAGTAGTTTTTATACTCAGACTCCTTGTATATCAAAAATTATAGTCAAATGGTATCATCAGGCATTTAATAAAATCTGCAGGTGTCTTTTGATGATTAAATTAATCTAAAGCCCACCAGGGGTATTTAAGTTTCTTTAGCATTCAAGCAATTTGGGCAAATATACAGCAAACAAAAATTTTTTTGAAACAAATCTAGGAAGCTTTCTATACATTTTAAAACTAGGTCCTCTCTTAGTAAATTGGAGATGCTAGTTGAAGATATTTTGTGGACAATGTGGGCCCCAAAATATTTTGAGTTGAAATATTCTGATGACTAAGAAAAAGTATTTGTTTTTCTGAAATTAAGAGGTAGCTTTAATTTTTAGTATACATAATAGCATGTATATTAACCTTTTATTATCTAGTCCATTTTACCCCTAAATGTTTAGCCCACTTCGCCACTCTTCCAATAAGATAGTATCATATGGTTGCCAGAGGGAAGGGTGTGGCGGATGGGCAAAAGTGAAGGGGAGTGGGAGATACAGGCATCCATTTATAGAATGAATAAGTCACAGGGATGAAGGGTACGACATAGAGAATATGGTCAATGGTGTAAAAGCGTTGTATGGTGACAGATGGGAGCTATACTTGTGTTGAGCACAGCATAACAGCATAACATATAGACTTGTCAAATCACCATGTTGGACACGTGAAACTACACTTCAATTTAACAACAACAAAAAAAAAAAAAGGAAAAAAGAAAAAGATATTATCATATGCTCATGGAGAGAGTTACTCACTGGTGACCCAAGGAGGAAAAATTTGCTTTCCTTTTTCCTATGGAGGCAGTGGGACAGCAACATGGACATATCTTATTTTAGGGCCATAAGAAAGCATCTTGATCAACTTGCCCACATGGATTTTGAGCTGGAAAGAGAAGCTGTTTCTCAGAGCCAAGTAAAGATTTTATTCAATAACTGAGTGCTCAAGATAAAGGTGTTCAGGAGATTTTTTTTCTTTGTGGTAGGGGAACATCAAGGTCATTATTTGGAACCTAGGCTATGACATTAAAAAAAAAAGATGTTCCTTAAACAACATCGGTCTATTTCCTCCTTTGCCCTGAAGACACCCACGTTATTGCCGAAGTACATGTGAAAAGCACTAGCCAGATTCACAATTTATAACTTGCCCCATTTGTAACACCTACGAAGTCTCATTGGATTCATCTTTTGGTTTGTGTACTGTTTTGGCAAATCGCTCAGAAGGCTGCCAGAGATAATAATCTCCCTTGAGAGAAATGATACTTCGTATCACTGTTTTCCTCTCAAACTGCAACTCTGGATCATAACAATCTGGTGTAATGTCCTTCCTCAACTCAATTTCTGGCATGAAATTGACCCCATGTATTAATGTAAAAGGGTTTTTACCAGTTGTTTTCATGTTGGGATAAAGTGCCTCTCATTAATATTTAGTTCTTTTGCCCCTTTGGAAGCATCACTTTGTTGGTCTGCATCGTGATGGGATGTCGGCCGCTCTTAGATCAGGTCTAGACAGGGCAATCATTCTGGCCAAGGTAAATTCAGTATTCAATCCTTTAAGTGGATGACTGTGTACTTGGCAACCTGGTAGGTGGTATGGTAGTTTGATTCAGATTTTGTTGTTGAGATAGACCAAGAAGCTTTGTCAGCCATGTCATGATCATTCAGATATGGCGGGAAGCTGTTTCTACGTGGGCTTAACCACCACTGAAGAAAAGAAATCTCAAATGCTATTAGAGCAAACGGGCTGTGTCAGAATGTTAGGCCATTAGTCCATGTAGACGCACAATCCTAAATAATAATATCTCTCATGGAGAATTTATTCAAGTGCCAGACATGAATCAACTCCACACTTTTCATGTATTAACTCAGTGAACCCTTACAATGACCTTAAGTAAGTACCATTTTTATCCCTACTATACGAGACACACAGAAGTTAAGTAATGTATCCAAAATCACACAGCTAGTAGGTGGCAGTCAGGATTTGAACCATGTATGGTACTGACTTTTATAGGATCTTCACATGGATACCTCTGCCGGCTCCTATTGGCACAAAGCATGGAAGGTTAAGAGCATGTCATGTACCATTCGTTAAATTCTCTCACACCTCTGCTAGCAAATCAATTGTTTTATTTTCCACTCAGGGCTGCATTGTGTCATTATGGGAATTATCTTTGAATTACTTAAAGCAACTCATCACCTGGAGAATTAGTTTCCTTATCTATGAAATGTGTGTAAAAATGTAGAAATTGAATGTTACGGCAAAAAAAAAAATCAGACATTTAATTTTTTAAAAATAAGTTGTTAGGTATGCACAGCATTCCATTGCTGACTGATGCTACAGAATTTAAACAAATGCCTTCAGAAATGGAAATCCATTTCTTTGCTCATATGGTCTCTTATCTTTACAGCTGAATTTCCTGGCTTTGATCACTGTAATAAATTCAGCTCCATTTTTCATGCCGTATTTTTCATAGGATCTATTTGCGTTCTCAAGAGCCATACACATTTTGGAATTGTATCTTCTCTTTGCACTGCTTTCACCAGAGTGTAACCTCCTTGAGGCCAAGAAATTTTGTTTCATTTGTTCTTTTTTTTTTAATTATTATGTTATGTTAAGCACCATACATTACATCATTAGTTTTTAATGTAGTGTTCCATGATTCATTGTTTGTGTATAACACCCAGTGCTCCATGCAGAACGTGCCCTCTTTAATACCCATCACCAGGCTAACCCATTTGTTCTTGATTTATCACAAGCATCTGGCACATAGTAGATGCTCAAGAATTATTTACTGAATAAATGAATCTATAAACACACATATCCAGATATTAGAGGGAATTAAACTATTTTAGCTATTAGCCTTTGGAGTCACAAGATTCCGGGTTAGCATTCCAGCTCAGTTTACCAGTTGCGTGACCTGGGAGCAAATGCTTAGGCTCTTTGAAATGCAATTTCCTCGTGTGAAAATTGGGGATAATATTCTAATTGTAAGGCAGGTCTGAAGATTAGTAGGTCGTGTAGGCAAAGTGCCCCGCCTGGGGGTCTCAGCATCAGCTCCTGCATATCCCGCGATCTCAAAGCCCTTCTTAGTTAACTTTGGTGTAACGGGCAGGTAATGTTGATTTCATTTTGCCAATGGAGGCAAAAGAGGCATGATTGGCTAAAGGCCGTTTAGAAAGCTGGTTCTCCTTGCTCTAGGACACCCAGGGATGACTCGAAATTTAGAATATACTTTGGGAATTTGAGGGAGGGAGGTGGTTATGTGAAGCCTCTTTATCAGTCCCTTGTGCCTTTGTAGTAACCTTCAGCAGTGAGGAAAGAAACATGGGTTATCAGCCCATGGCTTGAAATTCTACCCATCTGGCAGGGGGCAGGACTAGGGGATTGAGAGACATGATATAAAAGCAGGTGGCGACATGCTCGAGGACCTTCATATGTTATTTATAACCCACTGCATTGGTCACAGCAATTTCCATTGCAACTTTCCTCTGGAATTCCTCAGGCTAGGAAATTGATTCAAAGTCTCCTTTCTTAAAGAAAACCTGACCTTTTGC
Source organism: Halichoerus grypus (assembly GCF_964656455.1). NCBI lineage: Eukaryota > Metazoa > Chordata > Mammalia > Carnivora > Phocidae > Halichoerus > Halichoerus grypus. Next base: position 144,370,735 of record NC_135718.1, read on the forward strand.
TGACAGTGCACTTGGCGGGTTAGGGTGGTGGCTGGGCAGCCAACTCCCGATAAACATCTCCATATTGTGGCGTGGGCTTGCCTTGCCTTCCTGCCCCTTGCTGTAGGGGACGCTGGGCCAGGGAGGGAGGACGTGCCCATATGTTTGCAAGATAGTCTTATGGGTACCAGAGCGAAGTCCCAGCCTTAGCCAAAGAGAAGCACATATGTGCTGCGTATTCAACTCCTACTGAGACGGGGTGGTGTGGGGGAGGGGAATGCAGAGAGACAGATAGCAGGAAACTTTGGATTGATGTTTCCAAGGAAAGCAGGCTTTGGCTGTCACCAGCATCATCCTTACACTGCCAGCTTGGCTGCAGAGAAAGAGCAAGCTGACGATGAGTCTTGGCAGAACACTTCCGTTACTCAGTTTTTGCAAAATATGACTCTAGATGCTAGTGTTGGGTGTAACACTCTTAACTGTCACTTCCATGCCATTAATGCTCCACTACCGCATTAACCCTATAGCCATCTGTTTCAGAGGTTCCTGTTTTTGTGACACATCTCAAGGAAGATGCTTTAAGAGCATATTGAATAAAAATGTGATTTTGATGACCTGATTATGACCAAGCCAGTAAGGGTGACTGTGGTTCTTCTATTCTGTCGTTACGCAGGTGGAACCGGCCCCCACTGGCACCTCCAGATGGGAGTGGTGAGTTGGTGGCGGAAGCCAGGACTGGACAGGGCCCTGAGTCTAGAGAGGTCCGTGGGCCACATGGAGAGGGCAAGGCCCATGCAGAGGATCCAGAAGAAAAGAGAAGTGCCCACTAGTCTGAGATGTGGGCAAGCACTCCTCTCGGCAGTGGTCCAATTCACAGATGAGGTGAATTGGTTAGAGGACAGTCGTGACCCCATCCCCAAGTGCTGACAGAGATCGATGTCCGCAGGTGAGCCTTGGAGGTGATCTCCTGACAGGTGTCTCCTGTCCGTATGTGACTCCGTCTCTATCATGGAGGACACAGGGACTCAGGGTCCACACTGACCACATGACACATTTAGAGATTTTGAAGGCTGGAAGAGATTTTGAAGGTCATTGAATCCAACCTCCTTATTATACAGATGAAGAAATTGGACCAAAAGGAGATTAATGACTTGTTGGACAGAATCTAAGGTATTTTCTCTTTTATTCTGTTTTTCATCTTATGTGGTTTTTCTTTTGTCCCGTGCCCCTAATAGATTGAAGCTCCCTAAGGAAGCTATTTTTGTAATATCACCATCTCAAGTACACGTGGCCTGATTCTATGGCAAGCAGTCTCAGATACAGATGTCGGCCGATTGACAGAATGAGTGAGCAAATAAATAAAAGGATACCTCTTTTTTAAAGGGCTAATGAGTTGCTTTGAAATTCTGATTCCCTGCATGATGAAAAAGCAGTGTAGCTGCTCCTCCTTTCTTGCTCATCCAGTCTTCAGGATTCAGAAGTTGTATTTCTGGTAACACCACTTTGGCTCCAGGGCCTGGTAACAGAAAGAGCAGAGATGGCCCTGGGGGTTCATTATCTCTCAGGACTGCGGATTCAAGCCCAGGCAGGAAGGGCCTTTCTATCTTAATTTACAGGGGCCATAAACCAGAAAAATCACAGTTGGTTCTTTTGTTTTGGGAGGTTTTTTTTTTTTTAGATCTAAAATTCTGTGATTTTATTAACTTGGTTTTTGAAAATTACATGGCATAATTTAAAAATTGAAAGCCTGCCCTTAATATTCTTTTCAGCCATACAGTGAGTACGCATGAGTAAAATTGGTATTTTGTATTTTTTTTTAATGTTTTATTTATTTATTCATGAGAATCAGAGAGAGAGAGAGAGAGGCAGAGGCAGAGGGAGAAGCAGGCTCCTCGCCTAGCAGGGAGCCCGATGCGGGACTCAATCCCAGGACCCTGGGATCATGACCCGAGCCGAAGGCAGACGCTTAACCATCTGAGCCACCCAGGCGCCCTAAAATTGGTATTTTGTGAATGACAACTTCATCCCTGTGAAATTTTGTAATTTTACAAGTTATCCTTTTAAATTTAAGTTATAGTACACTAAAATACACTAGGAATTACTAGGCCATTTGGAATCTTAAAAACAAACAAAACAAAAAACAAGCTCACAGATAACAGAATAGATTTGTGGTTGTCGGGGGACAGGGGTTGGGGGGCCGGGGAGGATCAAATGGATGAAAGGGGTTAAAAGGTACAAAAGTCCAGTTATAAAATAAATGAGTCCTGGGGATGTCATGTAGAGCATGGCGATTATAGTCAATAATACTGCATTGCATATTTGAAAGTTGCTAAGAAAGTATATTTTAAAAGTCCTCATCACAGGGGTGCCCGGGTGGCTTAGTCAGTTAAGCATCTGACTCTTGATTTCGACTCAGGTCATAATCCCAGAGTCTGGGATTGAGCCCCACGTCAAGCTCTTTGCTCAGCGGGGAGCCTGCTTCTCCCTCTGCCTCTGTCCCTCCCCTCCTCTCCCCCTGCTTGTGCGTTCTCTCTCTCTGTCAAAGAAATAAATAAAATCTTTTAAATAAATAAATAGATGGATAGATAGAAAATTTTTAAAAGAAAGAAAGAAAGAAAAGCTCCCCAGGGGCTTTGAGATCTATCTATCTATCTATCCATACATACATACATATTACATACTCTCTATATATCTATATACATATATCTTTATATATATACATATATATACACATCTATATACATGTATCTATATATATACCCCAATTAACTAACAACCACATTAGAATAAAAGAACATTATCAAAGAGTAACCCCTTAGCACCTGCCCCAGGGAAAGTGAAATTTCCTCTGGAGTTTCAGTTTTGAATAATCTCCACCCAATCATGCCGCCCCTACCTCTACCAGTATCCACATAGTCCAAACTCCACCCCTTCAGACGGCTCTCACAAAGGATCTCTTAAAGTCATTCATGTTACACTGTAGATAACTGCTAAGGCTTAATACTTATTCTTATTGTAGGACTAGTTAAATTTATTTTTTTTAAGATTTTTTTAAAGTAGTCTCCACCCCCAATGTGGGGCTCAGAACTCACAACCCCAAGATCAAGAGTCACATGCTCCCCCAACTGAGCCAGCCAGGCTCCCCTTTTTTAAAAATAGTATTAATGCAGGAGTGACGTCCATTGACTACAGCAGGGTCTCTGAACCTCAGCACTGTTGACATAGCGGGCTGGGTAAGTCGTCATTGTAGGGGCCATCCTGGTACCACCCTGTCCTCTACCCACTAGATGATACTATCATTCTGCTGAGTTGTGACAATCAAAATCTCCAGATTTGGCCAAATGTATCTTAGAGGCCGAACGTGCCCTGATGAGAATCACTGGGCTAGAGAACAATGAAGCATAATGTGTACTGCGGTAGGGACTAGGGTGTTTGGTGCACAGAGATAGACCCTGTAGGCATTCGAGGTCGGGGAGGCCACGATGAGCTATGAAATCTGGAGAATTCTATGCAGCCGAGCCTGTAGGACCCGGATGAAGAGGAGGAGGGCATGATTGCCTTCACTCACCTTTTTGTCCTCTATGTGTAGGATGATTTGAATTTTAACAATGGTCAAAGGATAGGAATGGCTCTGATGATGGATTTTTAAGCCTGAATTAGTTCATGGTCAAAGGACTTGAAGAATCAGACTTTCCTGGTGTGTCCCAGATTCACACCCTCACCGACAAGAAGGAACAGCTCCAAAGAAGCAAACCCTCATGAGAAGAGGGACGCTGGAGACAGCCGGGGCAAATTCCTGAAGTCAGGTCACTGAAGGGCTGCTCAGTTCGCCGAGCTGTCACAATACTCCAGAGCTCTGTGACGTGCGCCAAGGACAGCCCCGGCCCTCCCAGGAGCCCTCCCTTTAGAACCAGCCTCAGTTTAGAAATAGCATTGCTGTTTGATGTGAAACAATGAAAAACCATCAACACAGTGGGTGCAGTACCAGCAGGCCGATGAGGCCTCCACCAGGAGACATTTCTGAAGTCTGCAAGTGTGTGTCGCCTGGCGGTGTAAATTGCCAGGGTTAATTTTTAATTTCCCCCTTGATGAGGACTGAATCGGAGGGTGGTGTTCCTCTGCTGTCAGGCAATATTCCTATTCGGGCTGGGGTGTCAGCTGATAGGTACCAGGTGAGTAATGCCCCGGGCAGTGGCACCATTGTAACCCTCTGCCGTGTCCTCCCCGCCCGCCCCCTCCGTGGCCCAGTTTTAATTACACCAGCATCCCGTGTCTCGCACCTGCCCCCACATGACTGTTCCTTCCAGCTACTTTTCCATTGTTCCACCTTTCTCTTTGCAGCAACGGAGGGACTACCCCGTTTCGCATTAGTAACTCATTGCCATGGTTTCCATTTGATGTGCAATGAAGTCACAGCTGATGAGGACTAGAGCTCCCCTTGAACTCGGATTACAGCCCGCTACAGCTCCCTTTCACACCCTACAATGCAGCTAATGCTAACGGGGATCAGCTCTCTTTCACCTGGCTCCTGCCTCTCACTGATTTGCTGCTGATCACCGGGCAGGGTGCTGATCAGAAATGAAAACCCGGGTGTGGAGGATCAGTGGCCTGCAGCCAGGGACGGGTTCAGCTCATCATCTCAGACAGCCTCCACAGGCACAGGCAGTAAAAATAACCGATAGAAGATGAGAAATCCTACGTCTTTGATAGACAAATAGAAAACTTTTTCAATAAAGGTAAGTGAAAAGACATCAAAACCATCTCTCATCCTACCACACAGAGCTGACCGCTGTCAACATTTTCACTCACATCCTAGACTTTCCTGCAGACACATGTGTGACAGGGCTGGGAGTCCCTAAGTGGGGATGGGGTATGTGGACATCTCGTCACCCACGGCCGGACGTGGATTAGTGTCTTTTCTGATCCACGTGCATAGGGACTTGAGCATTCTGAGTGAAGGAAGAGGGAAGACATGCTGTGTGTTGACCTGGGGGAGAGAGAGGAGGCTCTCCTGGGTCCCACCAAGTGGTTTTGAGCCACTGTGGAAGAAAGGGTTAGATATGACCAGTTCTGAAGGAGCTAATTCCCATGAGACTCTGGGACTCAGCGCAAAAGCAGCCTTGCTCTGGTGGCCTAATTGGCAAAGAAGGACACAGAATAGAGGGGAGGCCCTTTCTCCCCGAGGCCACCACACACCACTATGACACAGAGGTTTCAGGAAGAAGAAGGAATCGCCTTTTGGATGTCTCCACTGGGACTACTCCCAGGTGCCTCACATTCAACATGTCTCAGACCAAACTCACCAAACGTGTTCTCTTTGCTGCGTTCCTGGTCTGTGAATGTCACCACTACCACCTACTGTTTGAGTCACCCACCTGGGGGTCATCCTAGCCTTTTCCCTCACTCTCAACCTCCATAGCCATCAATCATCGAGGCCTACTGACGACACTCCAGTGATCTTGCAAATCCAACCCCACTACCACTGTCCTTGTAGAGGACAACATCTGGATTTTCCTTGGCTTTCCAGAAGGTACAGCAACCTCTCGTCTCAGCCATCCTCGCTCCTTCCTCTCCCATACTATCGGAGTGATCCTTCTAGCGCAAAAATGGGACCATGTCGCTCCACTGCTCAAACAATGTCAGTGGCACCATGCCCTCTATGTACTTGGCATTGAGGCTCTTCATAGCCGTACCTTCCTGTGTGGTCTTACAATTTTGCCTCAACCTGCCACTGTATCCTACCCGCTCTTCATGCTTTGCTCCCCGATCATGCCATATTTTCTCTTTCTTCTCTCCTTTCTCATCTGTACCTTCCCCTGCTTATCTTCCTAAAAACTACTCTCTTTTCAATTTTGTTTTCAAGGATTTCCCACCTTTAAAACCCTCTCTGGCTCTTCCAGGGAGATTTAAGTGTCCATTCTCCTGTGTTCTTATTGAAGCTTGTTCATAAATTCATTTTAGTTCCTTGACATTCTACTGTCACCAGGGGTTAGCCAGCCTATGTCCCACTAACTTACAAACCCCCTTGAGAAGAGGGACATGCCTTTTGATGTTGAGGTCTGTACATTTAACATTGCAATTAGCACACATGAGCTGCTCAGTAAATATTACACATATATATGAATGAATAAACAAATGACAAATAAATCCCCAGTTCTAAGCCTAAGCAAAAAACCCCAAATCCTTACCTTGTCTTTAACCTTTTGTCTTCGTGTGAATATTGCACATCAGCATAGAGCTGATTCTGCATGCATGTGTTAACCCAACATGATGTTAAGACTTATGGAAATTAGAAGCACAAGCTTCGGGGTGAGACCACTATGAGTTCAAATCTGGATTCTGTCATTTATTAGCCATGTGACAGCTGACCTACATGAGCATCTGTTTTCTACTACCTGAAGTACGGCTTTATAATCTTATTCCTGGCCCACCCGTCTATGCGGCCCAACTCTGTGTTGATATATCACTCCCAACACAGACCATATTTCTTTCCCTTTCTATTTTTTTAAAGATTTTATTTATTTATTTGACAAATAGAGACATAGCAAGAGAGAGAAGACAAGCAGGGGGAGTGGGAGAGGAAGAAGCAGGCTTCCTGTCAAGCAGGGAGCCCATTGTGGGGCTCTATCCCAGGACCCCGGGATCATGACCTGAGCTGAAAGCAGATGCTTAACAACTGAGCCCCTTTCCCTTTCTATTTTTTTTAAAGGTTTATTTATTTATTTGAGAGAGAGTGGTAGGGGGAAGAGGGAGAAAGAGAATCTCAAGCAGACTCCTTGCTGAGTGCAGAGCCCGACGCGGGGCTCGATCTCATGACCCTCAGATTGTGACTTGAGCCAAAACCAAGAGTTGGATGCTCAACTGACTGAGCCACCCAGGCATCCCTCTTCCTTTCTATTAAATGGGGACATTGCTACATACTTCACAGGGCTATTGGGCAGATCAAATGATATATTTTATGTAAAGCATTTAGCATAATACCTGACATGAAGGACTTGCTCAAGAAATGAGAGTTATTTCTTTCCTTGTTAGATTTATTTTTCTACTGTGTCATCCAACCACTGGAATAATTGTTCCTAACATTTTTAGTGTCAAAGACCCTCTTAAGAGTCTTTGCACACAGACTCAAATTATACATATAATTCCGCAAGTTTCAAGGAACTCCCAGGACAGGTCACGGAATCCATGTTGATATTCACGTTGAGAGAAGGTGGAGAAAGTAAGAAAGATGTAGTTCTCGGAGCTGTAGTTCTAAATTGTCAATAACAAGGTGAAAGACCACAGATGCATCGAAATTTCTTAATGTGTCTGGCAAAATGCCATCAGAGTAGGATACTATTTGGGGGAGAAAAAGTTGATACATTTGACACATTCAGCCCAGGAATTCATCCTCTTTGTAGTGGCTCCTAGTTGTTCCTCTGTTGTACACTGGCCAGTGGTTCTCCTAAGAGTTTTCAAGATGGATAGAGTCAACAGGGATTTGTTTGCCATACAGTTACCTAAACTGGCACAATCAAATAGTGCAATATGGGAATGCTGTAAGTTAAACTATGTCCCTGAAGCCTCATAAAAAAGCTGCAGTTCTTCTCACTTACAACAGAGAAGAAATCGCACACAGTAAAGTGCGATAACACACATGTTAAAGAAATTCAGAAGAACTGGGCATTCTTCCGGGTCTCCTCCTGTCAGCTGGAAACAGTCCACTACCAGTGTCTGGAAGTGATACCGACAATGGGGCGATCAAATCTTAATCAGTGCTCCTATTTCTAATACAATTTATCAGGCACCAGTTTGTTTTATGTCAACGGGGGAACATAGAGTTTTTCTTTTTAAATAAATTAATCTCTTACAACAAATGAAAATGCACTAGGGGCCCTCTTGATTTATTAGACTATGATGATGAAATGTATACAAAGTTAGAATCCTTCTCTTACGTTAGTTATTACCCAATAGTTTGAATATGTCGTATGTTTGGATTTTAGCATTTAAGATATACTAATAAAAGTATAACCATACAGTGTTTGAAGTAATCTGTAATGGACTTAATTTTTCATGCTAATTTGAGAAGAGGTGTTCAAGGAACACCTCCCTTGAACTGCCCCTCATTTGGACTGGAATTAATATTTTAATCAAGCAGAAATGAGCTCCTCCAGGATGGGCAGCCATGCCCGCCAGCAGACAGCACTTTCTAGATGACCATCACAGCTACAGTCTGTCAGGGCTGGGACAGATCGACATCGATTGCCTGACCTGAAAGTGACAAATGTTCAACCCTCCATTCATCCTTGGTCACTGTGGTGGAGACCACACACTGCTTCCCCATATCCATTCTTTTCCTGTGTGGGAACCCCCGGCTCGAGTGTTGACATGGCACATGGCTGAGCAGCAGAAGACTACAATTCTCAGCCTCCTTGCGGCTCCATCTGGCCACGTGCCCAACTTCCCACCGATGGGATGTGAGTAAGAGGGGTCTGTGCAACTTCCCTGCTGTTTCACAGCCTTAAAATAAATTTGATTCGGCTCTTAGTCCCTTCTTTTTCATTCCCAGGGATGAGAATGAAGATGAGTGCAAGCCGGTTTTGACCCACTGGGGACTAGAATGGCATCCTGGGGGATGGCTGAGCAACAGAATAAGAGGAACCTGGATCCTTGAACCCTGGAGAGGCATGGCCACCTCCACCTTGGAAGCCTTGCTGACATCTGTTGTGTGGTAAGAGAGAACCAAACTTCTATCCCATGCAAGTCACTGTATTTAAACTTCTTTGTTATAGCAGCCTAGTTTGTACCCTAAGGGAACCACGGTCCCCTTTTTGATGACACGTGGTATGCTAGGTAGCCTGTAAGATGGTCCCCAGTGATCCCTGCCTCGTGGTATGCACACCTCGTGTAATCCCCTTCTTTTGACTGTGGGCTTGCCTAGTGACTCTCTTCTAACCAACAGAATATGGCAAAGATGATGGGATGTCACTTGCATGATTACGTTCCAAAAGGTTTTAACTTCCCTCTTGCTAACAGATTCTCTCCTTTGCTGGCTTCAATGATGAAAGCCACCATGTTGGATAGGCCCTTGAGGTATGAAACCGAAGATGGCCTCTGGCCAACAGCCAGCAAGAAACTGAGACCCTCAGTCCAACAACCCACATGGACCTCAGTTCTGCCCACAGCCCTGAGAGCTTGGAAGCAGATCCTGATCTAGTCCAGCCTCCCGATGACTGCATGCCATCTAACACCTTGAGAGCAGTTTGTGAGAGACCCCAAAGGCCTGGCAGTAACAAAGCTGTGCCCAGGTTCCTGACCCACAGGACCTCTGAGACTGTAACTGTGCATTGTTTTGAGTTTTGTGTTCATTTGTTATGCAGTAATAGGTAACTAATGCCATGTAGATGTGATTTTACCTCAGTACGATGATGGGTCACAGACGTAGTATGTTGAGGTCAGAAAATTAAAATAGCAGACAGAGAGGTGAGCTAGACATTCATGTAGGAGGTCCCAGGGCATTCAATCTTTGGTGTGATCACTGAGTTCCAAGCCATGATCTTCTGCTTTGGAGGTCTGTAGACTTAATTTATTGGCAAGCCCAGAGTTGTTCAGGCTCTGGGGAGCTTAACTGGCTAAACAAACTCCCGAGAGAGTTATATCTAGATCAGAATGCTAATTTGCTAATTTACCTTGAGGAATAAAACTGTCAAGTGGATCAGATAAATTACATCTTTATAAGCTGGAGTTTTTCAGTGTAATGACTTCTTTTCTCCTTCTAATCTCTCCCTAGAAAAATCTCCAACAAACACACACACACATAAAAATGTATACATATATGTAACAGATAGATAGGTTAGAGATAGAACTAGAGATGTATCTTACACATTTCCACCTTCAGCCCAGACTTCTGTGAGTGCTAAATGTTGTTCTCCCGATACATTGATACCATTGATTAGGTCACAGCTTGCTTTCACAATCAGCCAAGACTTGATTAGGTTTCTCCATCTAGTTAAACCTGCTGGAGCCTGGTAGACACCTGGAAACCCAGGTGAGTGTGGATCTTCCCACCTGGCCCACTTCCTTGGAGCTGAGTCTTGCTCAGGCATGGGATGGCTTCTCAACCACATTCCTTTGGGGTCCAGGGACAAAGCTGCTGAGGGCACGGATGCCATCCCTCTGTGGCACCCTCCGTGCCTCTGCCTGAGCTGGCCTTCTCTTTGCTCCCACCTACTGCTTACAGACAGTGACTCCTTTGCCCATCGCAACAGGTCCTTCTTGTGCCCCACCTTGCATTCTTCCTGCCCACCTTTTATTCCAGCCACTGCTGTGACAACCAACCTCAGGCAGGTGTAAACCTGACGGCACATCGCCTCAGCTACACTTTCTTATCTTTCGATCTCACCTGGGGCTTTTGGGAGGCCTTAGCATAAGACACCTGCAGAAACCTGGTTGGCGCTCACACTGGTACAGCCTTAAGAGGAGGGAGGTCAGACCCCACGAGGCAACTCTTGACTGATGGAGGGAGACACCATGGGATACATTCTGAGGTTCATTGCACATGGCTTCTTAGAAGTTTCGAAGGCAGGATCAAGCCCTTCTCTCCCACAGAGGTGACCACTCAAGAGCATCCCCTTGCATTGGTTTTCTCTTCCTCCTGGCTTACCCTCCTCATTCCCCATCCCCATTCCCTAGGAAGGCTTTCCAAAATCAACTAACTGCATGTAAGCCCTTCAGTCTGGCTCTGCTTTCTGAGAACTCATCTCAGAGGCTCATTTCTTCTGGGCTCTCCTTCTCTGATGCCACCACTTACCCATTTCCCTGTCAGTGGCTTGCGAATGTCTCTGACCTCTGGCTCTGTCCCTCCACTGCTACTATTAGCATGGTCCCACACAATGAGGATGACCCGTCCATTGCCCAAGCACTACACGTTGCTTTGATCTTCTCTAAATGGCCTCCACTCCACCTCAACATCCCCACTGGAAATTGACATTACCCTCCACAGCTCCATTTCTGAAATCTTAAACATCAGTAGTCCACCATTATACAGTTGACCCTTGAACAATGGCAAGAGTAGTTTGAACTGTGCGGGTCCACATATATATACATATATTTTAAAAAATAGAATGTGGTCCTGTAATGATATTTTCTTTTCTTTATGATTTTCTTAACATTTTCTTTTCCCTACCTTACTTTATTGTAAGAATACAGTATATAATATATGTAAGACACAAAATATGTGTTAATCGACTATTTATGTTATCAGTAAGGCTTCCAGTCAACAGTAGTTAAGTTTTGGGGGAGTTGAAATTATATGCAGATTTTTGACTGCACAGAGAGCGTGATGGTCATTGCCTCTAACCCCTGCATTGTTCAAGGGTCAACTGTAAATTCATCTCTCTCTCTTTGTTCTCTTTCATCCTCTTCACCCCATTCTCCAATCTTCAAACCTCATTGAAGCCTCTGGTTCTTTGGCCATGCAATTTTCATCCCCCGGGAGCTTCTTTCCTTTCCCTATCCATTCTAAAATTCATGCTCCATTACTTCAATAACTCTCCAGGAGGACTCTTTGCTATTTTGTTCCTCTATCTCTTGCCTTCTGAAACTCACTTTTTAATCACCCAAATCATCCAGAGATTCCATTCATAATCAAGCAGCTGAGCCCTGCTGCCCAAAATCATACTGTCAGGCAGAATGGTGCCACTCTAGATATAGTCTCCAAATTCAGCTAGACATTTTTCACTACCCAGCCCTGTCCGATGATGTGTCCTGCTTCCATGCTATCATGGCACACTGCATTTGACACATATATAAATCATTCAGCACATATTTAATGAGCACCTTTTACATGTCTAGTGTTGCATTAAGTGTTAGGGAGGAATTCTGAATGACAAAGATGGTCCATGCCCTTTATGATGCTTATATTGTACTCGGATCATTGCACCATGCTTGGCTATCTCCATCATTAGACTGACCTGGCCTTATTTATATTTTGGATCCAAATTATATGGCATATAGTAGGGGTTCTATATATTTGTGTTGTATAAATGGACAAATGAATGAAAAAGATACCACTGCAGATTACTAAGCCTACCTACCATGTTCACATTTTTCCATTCAATATTCAAAGGGTATTCATGTCAGTGTGACTACAACGTGCATGAGAAGAAAAAAAAGCACCATCTGATTCTATTCACTACCCCCAAGTGTTACTGTCATTCTCCATTCGTATACCAAGTGTTTAAAAATCTGTGGAGAAGTTTAGGACACACCATGCCTAAACTCATATAATTTGCGTGGGCTTCCCTGACCATGTCTGCTAAGTTTGTATATTTTGGTCTCTGCCCGCATGCCTTTCTGAGGGTCTTTTCTGATTAGCTGCTCTCTGTCTGCTCAGGACAGCAATTCCTGGGTTGGGGTGGCGAATTCTGGAGTATCTAGGAATCATGTTGGTTGGAGGAGACCTCTCTGGCCAGTAAGTCAGGGGGAAGGCACAGCAGTGAAGAGGGGCTGGAGACAGAGACTCTATGCTAATTAAGAGCAAGCTCCCTTCCTTCAAACTCCAGCCTTCTATCGCCAGAATGCTTTTATTTCAGAGACTTTTTACCTAATTATTACATTGGTGTGGTAATTGAGCACATGGCCCCAGAAAGCCTGGGTAAATAGCAATAATCAGGCAATAGGGGGAAAGGGAAAAAGGGCAAAGAGAAACAATTTCTCCTGATATGAACCATCACCTCCTCAGTGAGACTTACCCAGCTACTCATCATTTTAACCCAATGCCTTCCGGGTCTGGGTTGTAATCACCTCTCTCCTTATCGCAGGAATATATTATATTTTTTGTATATTTCCTAGACTGTGGGCACTTTGAAGATACATTTTCTTAAGTACCCCCAGGGTATGGCTATTACTAGTTATTCTTCCCATGGTGTGTTAATTATTTTCATCTCCAAATGCATAACACTGAGATCAAGGAAAAAAGATTTCAAACCCAATTTTTAACACACCAACATTTTGTTGTTATTTTGAAGGTTTGTTAAGAAACGCTCAGAAAAATTGTTAAAGTAAAATTAATTTCTTTTGTATCAGTAAAAATACATATATTTTGTTGAACTTTCCCTTTTTTCTGATAGGCATGTGATTAAGGTGAGGAACATAAAGTTAAACCGTAATTGGATTGCATGTCCCAACTTTAGAGAGTTGGTGTCAGATGCCAAGGGGCACTTTTCAAATGCATGCCTCTGACTCAGAAACCCTGGTTACTCCAGGGAGAAAGAGGCGCAAAGTACAAGCATAGATTGTGGCTTAGATTTCCGTTGAGCACAAGGAAAAGGAAGGAAACCGAATTCATTATAGAGGGTTACAACCCTAAGGGTGTGGGAACCAAACATGGAACATTCCAGCCTCTTCTTGACTCTACCTGCCCTGCCCTCTCCCCTTGTCACAGCCAAAGTGAGCTCCTTCCTTGACACTCCTCAAGCTGCCCCTACCTCCTCACCTCTGCACTTGCTGTTACCTCTGCTCAAAAGACTCACCCTCTTCCCTTCTCTCCCCTTCTCTATTTGTCCTGGAAAAATGGATAAATGGGCTAGGTGATTTTAGAGTCTTGTCCTATTTCACTCTGCACTTCCCCTGCCACTCAGCACATTATATTCACATTGCTTGTTTAATTGCTCATCTTCCTCACTCAACCACAGACTTCTCGAAGGCAGGGACCATGTCCATCTTGCTCACTATCATAGCCCCAGCACCCAGCTCCATATCTGGCTCTTGGTAGGTGTACAACTAATGCTTAGTGAATGAATAAACTTCTAGCCTCTCCCTCTACAAATGACTCATCCTAAACTAACAACTTTTCCCATGTTTTTTCCTGGGCCCTCCTGTCTAACTTGGATTTAGGGATGCCCATCCCAGCCATATACCCTACTGTAAAATTGCCCAAACCATTTGGACATCAAGACCCCTTTAAAGTTAGAATGTATTGCTAGAACATTGACAGGAGGTCAGGAGATGTAAGGGGGACCTAGTTTGTGTTTATACCAGAAAAATGACGGACACAACAATTGCTATAATACATGATTAAAATGTGATCAAGTTTGTTTTTTTATTGTTTTTAACTTTATGTGACAGCAGAAAACATTTACAGGTAATTCGACATGGATTTCTAGGGAGAGTATTTTGTTTGCAATGGAGGGTATAGTTAGATAGTCTGGAAGAGCTGGAGTTCTGGAAGGACATACAGTAAGGGAAGAAAGGAAAAGCAGATGGAGAAACAGAGACAAGCACACCGGGCAGCTGGTAGACCAGAAGACCATCTTGGGGAGGAATGTCCCAAGGGACATTTTGTAATGAAGTTATCTATGATGTGAAGGACCATCTCCTGGCTCTCCACCATGAAATCTTCCATAAAATCTACCTTGCACACTAATGCCCTGCTGAGTGAATTTTCAGTTATGGAAATTGGGAGAAGATTTGTCAGTAATGGCACAGGACTGACATGGAGGATGCTCTGGGGGCAGGGAAATTTCTGAGTGCCTGCTGGAAGGCACAGTGACACATCTAAAGGGAACACAAATCTGGCTTCAGGAGCCTTAGATGATTCATGATTACTACTGAAGGTTATCTTGAGGAAGTAGCTGAAGAGAGAATTTCACTGCAAAGCACAGATGAAAACCAGGAAGTTTTTGCCCATCTTTCTCAATACAAAAGCTACATTATTCACCAGTACTGTTCCCAGCTCTGTTCTCTGTCTTTCAAAAATTCTGATGACTTCTGTCTCTAAATTTCTGTGTCATTCTTTTCTTCGTGACCTTTTTCTCTGAACTCACTGATCTTTTCACAGCTTCTTCCACCTTTTTATTCCGTCAATGCAACAAACATACAAGGAGCTAAACATAAAACAAGGAATATTCTTTAGAAGGTTTGATGAGGGAGAGAATATTTAAGGTTTGATATTTTTGTCCCTTTCATAAAATTTTCACAACAAAAATCAGAAAAATGGAATATTTACAAAGAAAACATGGAAAATCTTATTTTACATGTTCATATGAAATGTGACATAAAAAATACAATTATTTTTAATGGAAAGGATGTTTTGTGTCTTTTTTTCATAGATTGTCTTAATCATAGGAATGATATTGTTGAAACAAAATCCAAATGTGAAGTGCAGCATTAAATCTATGTTTTCCTTTCAAAAATCTCCTGTTGTCCACATGTGTCAAGAGGAAAGGAAAAGCCCAAATTGTATCTTTTGCACAATCTCGCTGCTCTTGTCTTAGATTATTCCAGTATGATTCATTATTTTACTTTGGATACCTTGCTTCCAGGCATTTTTAGAAAGCAAAGGTATAACTGTCATTTTGTTGTGTTATTACTTTGATTATTTGATTGTGACACAGCTTGAGAATCTCCAGACTCTTCTTTTTGTTTGAAAACATCCTTGTAGCCACAGACCTTGGAGAATGAGTTTGTGTAGTATAAATATTTGATATATAAGAAACATTAAATATTAATTTATGTTGAAATTGTAAGACAAGCTATATAGCATATAGCAGCTGTCATTGAAGAAATGACATGGATCAAACCGAACTCTACACTGCTTGTGCCTGAATATAGAAGGTGAACAGTCTTATCTCAAGTATTAAGCTTTCAAGGAAAGTCTTCTTGGGTATGGCTAGGTTATTACATAATATTTGGGGTCATTATATAAAAGTATGTTTTGCATTTCTCTTTCTCAGAACATCTAGATGAAAAACAACCATTTGATTTGGTCCAATTTACTTTGCTTTTCTAGAGCATCAGTTAATGTCTTGAGATACAATAGTGTTTCAGGGAGCTCAGTTTGGGAAATGCTTCTAGGCCACGATAACTCAAACGTGGACCTCAATGATCTCTACTTCCTGGGATTTATGCTCTGTGCAATCTCCTCCTCTTGAGTGTGGGTAGGAATTGTGACTTACTTCTAACCAGCAGAGAACAGCAAAGGTGATGAGATGTCACTTCTATGATTAGGTTACATAAGACAGTGACTTCTGTCTTTCCAGCAGACACTCCCTGCTGGCTTTAATAAAGAGAGCTGCCATGTTGAAGAGGCCCAAATGGCAGTGTATGGGGAGAGTGGCCTTGGTCCAAGCTAATTGAGTCCTCTCAAAAACCACGTGAGCTCGGAAGCAGAGCCTTCCCCAATTGAGCCTTCATATTGGACCCCAGCTCTGGCTGACATTTTAATGATGCTCAGTGTGAGAGATTTGGACCCAGGGGACCCAGGCAAGCTATGCTCGAATTCTCAGCCCACAGAGCCATGAGATAAGAGATGTGTGTTGTTTTAAGCCACTAACGCTGTGGTTATTTATTATGTAGTAATAGATAGCAGATACACCACCCTGGCTTGAGTTCTAAGTCAGAATTTAAATATTAATGCTGAGAACTTTTCAGTTTTTATTAAGGATACTCATGAAGTCAGGGGCTTCCAAGTAAAATCTGAATTACAGGGAAGGTATTTTCCTTTCCTCTTTCTCTCTTTGAGCCAATGCTGTTTCTTCTGGATGACATCCATAAGTTATGGATATCAAATGATCCTGCCTTAAGTTGGCCCTTTTAAATTTAATTTTTTTTTTTAAAGATTTTATTTATTCATTTTTGAGAGAGAGAGAGAGAGAGAGAGAGAGAACAAGTGGGGGGAGGGGCAGAGGGAGAAGCAGGCTCCCCACTGAGCAGGGAGCCCGACACGGGACTCGATCCCAGGACCCTGGGATCATGACCTGAGCCGAAGGCAGACGTTTAACCGACTGAGCCACCCAGGCGCCCAGTTGGCCCTTTTAAAGTGAACGAATGAAATACTAATCCTCAGAGATCAACCATAGGAGAAGGCCCAGCTAGTCTCTGGACTTTAAAAGGAGGTAGAAATTTTGTTTCTCTTATACTTTCCCAGCCCCTTTCCAGGCAGCTCCCACTGAAACAGCCTTGCTGAATTCTCCAATTTCTACTTAGGCAGCTTCAGATACAGACAAAGACAACAAAACCTAGTATTTATCAAGAATACACAAGTGTGGGGCGCCTGGGTGGCTCAGTCAGTTAAGCATCTGCCTTCGGCTCAGGTCATGACCCCGGGGTCCTGGGATTGAGCCCTGCATCAGGCTCCCCACTCAGCGGGGAGCCTGCTTCTCCCTCTCCCTCTGCCTCTCTCTCTGCTCATGCTTGCTCTCTCTCTCTCTCTCACACACACTTTCAAATAAATAAATAAAATCTTAAAAAGGGGGGGGCACCTAGGTGGCTCAGTCAGTTAAGCGTCTGCCTTCAGCTCAGGTCATGATCCCAGGGTCCTGGGATAAAGCCCCACGTCGGGGCTCCCTGCTTGACAGAGAGTCTGCTTCTCCCTCTCCCTCTGCTCCTCCTCCCATTGATGTGTTCATTCAATGCACACAGTAAACCCATGAGACACGTAAGCATAACTACCTTCACTATTACACATGTAAGAACTGAGATTCATCACGTTAAGTCCTGTCCTGGTTTGCTCTGTCCTGGGCCGCTTCTTACTCAAGACTGATGATAGGATAGATGGTAGATGGCTCATAACCCAGCGTAAATATCACAGTCCCCTAGGTTTTTCAAAGCACACTAAATCAGATTCTATGCAGTGCAAGTCTTTTGAAAAATCTCCCTAATGAGACTGAATACTCATCCTAAGAACTTCTTGTCCCATCGATGTGGGAAATGGACTAGAAGTCAGCAGTATGAGGCTGTTTCTGTGCCCACGCAGATTTCATCCAACCCATCGGCTGTGGTTTGCAGTAGGCAGCCAAGGGTTCCTCACACGCTTCTGAAATTGGGCTACTGTACAAAAAGAACGTGCTGATCTGTTGAGGAGTCACAGCCATTTTAGCTAGTGCTAACGTGGACTAATGCCACCTTGGGGACTTCTGCTGATCTGGGAAGAAGAGTGCTTCTGGGCAGGTGTGGCTTATTCCCTGTTTTCCCTTTATACTCAATACAGTGGATAGGTGGTAGAGGCATGCACAGGGAATTGGAGCAGGGGGACATTTCCGTTCTTTTCTCTCATCTACCCAGGTCCCAGCGTACACATGTTCTAAATCCTACCTCTTCACGTTGCTGTCTTACAAGCGATTTGGGACAAATTGTTTGTCGGGGTTCCACTGCCATTCTTGGGAGCTGCTCCCTTGAAATTAGAGTCAATATTAAAAAGTACAAGTCCACAGCTTGTTCTGGACTCTTGTAAGTGTGTTGGGATACAATGGGAGAAACTTCGAAATATGCAAGAGAAAGCTATTGGCAGATTGTCTTTTCTTGGCTTGACTCCTGGCTGATTATCCCACCTTCCCTGACTGGATCAGAGGGTTCACAATTATTGACCAAAGTGGGAAGGCTATTTTCATTAAAGCAAGGAGCATATTTTCTTTCAAAGCATTCGTACTCCTTGCCTACAGTGTACCCTTATCTTGTATGGCATCATAGGGGCACAGAGGGAACATTTGCCCTAATGATAGTCCATTAAGGTAGAGCATCAAAGAGCAGACAGGCACACTCTATGCTCACCTGGGCTGTCACCAAGGCAACTAGTATATTGGAAATTCTGTCCATATTTGGTTATACCTACCTTGAGTTCTTGCCTTTGAATTCTTTACAGGACTGTCCATGGTGTCACAACATACTAGGTTTCTCCCTACAGATTTTTTTCCCCCATTTCTCCTAAGAAGCATAAAAACTCTAACTGACTATCAGAGAAAGACAAGTATATGGTGTCACTGATATGAGGAATTCTTAATCTCAGGAAATAAACTGAGGGTTGCTGGAGTGGTGGGGGTGGGAGGGATGGGGTGGCTGGGTGATAGACATGGGGGAGGGTATGTGCTATGGTGAGCGCTGTGAATTGTGTAAGACTGATGAATCACAGACCTGTACCTCTGAAACAAATAATACATTATATGTTAAAAAAAAGAAGAAGAAGATAGTAGGAAGGGAAAAATGAAAGGGGGGGAATCGGAGGGGGAGATGAACCATGGGAGACTATGGACTCTGAGAAACAAATTGAGGGTTTTAGAGGGGAGGGGGGTGGGGGGATGGGTTAGCCTGGTGATGGGTATTAAGGAGAGCACGTACTGAATGGAGCACTGGGTGTTATACGCAAACAATGAATCATGGAACACCACATCAAAAAGCTAATGATGTAATGTATGGTGACTAAGATAATGTAATAAAATAAAATTAAAAAAAAAAACTCTTACTGACTACCAATAATGTAAATTAGAATTTTTTATTTTAGAATAAAATCTCAATTTCTCTCCCCGTCCCTTTCTGAACTTGGAGTATAGAGCTAGGGGAGAAGGGAGAGCTTCTATCTTGAGTTCTTCATCCCAAGCACCTCCACCATGTTAGAACACTTTGCTGTGGATGTAAAAACTCAAGTAACAATGATGATGATAGACATTGTCAGTGACATGCAAAGAGAAGAAACTGACAGACCCACCAACAATGAAAGGATAGCCTGTATTTCTATAGCTTGCTGCCTTGTTACATAGGTGTTGATGAAGATTAGCAGATTTCCTCTACCTGCTAAGGCAATGAGCAGCTCATTGAGAAAGGTGGCATTTGTGGGGTGGGGAAGGCTACATAAAGAGTCTCTCTTCCCGTCGACTCACATACTTGCCTTTTAAGAGTGACATTTTGAAGAACTTTCTCACCTTTATGGTCTGGTTCCTAATTCATCTCTTGATGGGAGGGGAGGAGATGGATGCCACAGGCTGGTGCGGCCATATTCTGGGGACATTTGGACTCTCTGGACACCCTGAGAGTTAATCTTTCTCACAAGACTGCCTGTCATTGGCTAATGCCTGCACTACAGAGCACTTTTATCTTGCTGTGCTGTGGTATAAAATGTCATTCTATATGATCATCACATTGGTTTAAATGCCATTATTTCAAGACTAGTTAATGGACATTTATTATTTAACAGTGCCTTTAAGGTAATTTGCAGCCAGGAAGGAAAAGCTAACTTCTCCATCCTCTGTGCGTCACTGAGAAACATACGTTCCTTGCTGAACATACCCGCTAATGACGTTGGCTTATTTGTTAATTTAGGACTTTTATTTCTTGAGAAAACAGGGGTGCAGTTATCTGGCCACCTTAATTGGTAGCAGAGTCTTTCAAAGAGAAATCCTTCACTCTCATTACAGCACTGTTTCTGAAAAGTGATAAGCTGCTATTTAGAGATGTTCCCAGGTCTCTCCCCACATGAATTCATCTTCCAAGGTACCCTCCTCCAGGTTATTATCTTGCTCAGGCAGAGACTGCTATTACAGAAGGCCAGGGAACTTTCTGCTATTCACTAGTGACCTCTAAGACGTCTTCACCAATTATCGTTTCGATTCCAGTCTGTCAAAAGCCTCTGCCGGTAAAATCTCTTAACAGTTGTTCTAGCTTCTCCTCTTTGTGATTCTTCATCCCAGGATAGAGCTGGGCTCATCTTTGATTTGACAGCAGTTCAGCCCTCCCAACTGTTATGAAGTCCCAGGCAGTGTTTACAACATCAGCCTTCAGATGGCTGCTCAGCTCAGGACAACCCTATTTTCTCCCACAGAGGCTGGGCAGGGGACCGAGGCTTTGTGCAGGTGGGAGAAGGGAAGGTGGCATCTAATGAAATTGCATTTTAGCTTTCCGGAGGTGGAAAGGCTCTGGGAGCTCAATTAGGCTGCCTTCATTGTCAGTCTTCATTTTGATATGGTGAAGCAACCCTGAAATCTTTTCTGCTGTCTGCAGCCACGGGACATGCACCCATGGACCTCATCCAGTGCACAGCTCGTTAGAACAAGGAGGGATCTCAAAGGATACTGACTCGAATATGCCTCTCCCCTCATGCCCTTCCCCCGAAGAAACAGAGAGAGAGAAGTGATGCAAGGTCAGTCTGTTTGTGCAACTGAGCACCAGGGCCTGGGATGTGGGACATGGTTCCGGCCCTCTACAGCTGCCAGGCTGGGAGAGGGAAGAGATGAGCCAGCCAGTCCCTCTTCTGACCTAGGTAATAAGTGCTATTACAGAAGCTTGCCTGGGGCCCTGTGAACACAGAGGAGGGCATTTAAATATGACTGTGGAGGAGGTTGCTGAATGCTTCTTAGAGGAGCTCATTTTGAGGGATGAGTTAGAATCAGCTGGTAGGAAGGGAGAGCCTGAGAGGCGGGAAACTTGAGCTCTCTATCCAGCGATGTCACTCATATGACCTCAGACTAAAATCTCTCTTTTAAAGCATACAGCAGGAAAGCCTTATACCAAGGGCACACAGAATAGCAAGGCCATCTTCCTCTCTCAAACCTTTCTGAACTTGGACCCCTTCAGCAGCCAAGACTTGGAGAGGAACTGTTCACTATGGCACTTGTCAACAACAGTGGGCCCTGGGATTCTGGTGACGTTTATTTTTGTATTCGAAGTGACAGGTGAGAACAAGTGCTCTCTGTCGTCTTCTGCCCAGAAAATCATCAGGGTCTGAGAACCGGGGATTTCTCTGATTGCACTGGGCTTTTGCACAAGCTGGAAACATGTGCGCCTGCTTCACCCACTAGCCGTCTACAGCAAGATCAAGGTCCTTCTCTGAGACTTATAGCCTCTCTATTGTTATAGATTATTTATTAATTTGTTATTAATGTATCTTTTCAGCACCATACACTGCACTAGAAACCACTATACAGAGATGACAGGGTCACAGTCCCTAAGATCCATACAGTTCATCAGAAGAGCAAGAAAATCAATGATGACAAGGACAGTGTCATAAATCCTATGACAAAAGCATGTGTTGAGTGGACATGGATGAAGCCGGCTGGGTGGAAGAGGTCGGAGAGGAGTTCCCAGAGAAGACCATCTCTGAACAGAGATTTTGAAGGGGAAAGAGAAATTACATGTATGAATAGGTGTGTTTGGGTGTTACGTGTGGGAGGAAGGGCTTGGTTAAAAGTCTTCTGAACATACCGATTTTGCTCTGCCATTTCTTCAAATACTTTGAATATAATTCTAACTACTTAGTACTTAACAAAATAATCCCAGAAGGATTGTATTTCTCTTTCTCTCAGTTTTAAAGTTAAACACCAGTGAAACTCAGTTTCCTCATGCAGTAACTTTTTAGGATAATTTTACAGTTGGAAGAAAGGCTAGAGAGTGTTGCCCAAGTTTCCTATGCAACATCCTTGAGAAAGAACTTTCCAGGTATTCTCACGTATTTTACCAATAATAACGTAAAAATATAGAAAGAGTTTGGTAGACTTGAACTTCGTCTTTATATCCAAAAGAACATTAAGCTTTAAGGGTTAAGAACACGGGCTCTAGAACCAGACTGCCTGGCTTCAAATGCTGACACTATGACTCTCTAGATGTTGACCTTGAGCAGATGACTTAGCCTCTATTATTCCATCTCATCTCCTCTAAAACAGAATAATAGCATATCCACCACATGGGATAATCTTTGAAGTAGATTTAACATATTACCTGGTACAGAGTAAATGCACAATAAATTATATACACATAATATCTATCATCTATATCTATCTATCTATCTATCTATCTATCTATCTATCTATCTATCTACCTTACATAAACCCCACCCCTCACCCCATCTTAAATAGGCAGCAGGACCACCTACAGTTCCTCTCCTTACACTTAAATTCACATTTGCTCTCACAGAAGTCAGGATGAAACCTCAGGAAAAGCATAATAATAAATTTCATTAAGAAAAAGATATGGCTAAAAAAAAAAAAAAAAGAAAAAGAAAAAGATACGTCTACTTGCATGTTTTCCTACCAGTTTATGCTGCAGGAAATGAATGCCTTTTGGGACATGTACTGTACAACTGGGAACCTGAACTCTACAAGGAAATTGCAGGGTAGATGTCCATGGGGGCTTTATTCTGCCCTTTTTGTGTCCCAGGCCATGTTCTTTTCAAGGACTAAGTGACCCAGGATATACATGTCATTGACAAGCTGTATGGCAGCAGTGAGATGTATGGGCAGGCTGATGAGGACATGATAATTGTCTTGTCACTCCCTAGTGCCCACATAAAAACTTGCTGACATTCTGGCTGACCTTTATCATATCTGACTTTTCTTCTCTCCACTCCCAACACAGATATAAGGATGGATTAATATTTATGTCAACCAAATGGCAATTTGATTAGCACTGTGCTAGGATCTGGAAGGGACACAAAGTCTCAGATGAAATAATGTAGTCACAACACAAGCAAGTACATGATTCATTCCTATTGTGTTGACTTAACAGGAGCTATGGTCACTGGGGAAAGAGAAATAGTAATGTGAGTTATAACGGCCAGAGAAGATTTCAGGAAGAAATTGGGTATTTAAGATTAGTTGTTTGAGAGTCAGGAAAAATGATTTAGAGTTGAACAGGGACAAAAATGTAGACCTCCTAATTGAGTGCTCAGTTGTACACAGTGTTGGTCACGTTGTTTCTGGTCAAGGCGGATTAAAATATTTATCCCAGTTTTTAGATGTTGAGGGGTTCGACACTGACAATAATGTTTGATCTCTTATGACCACAGTGAATGACTTCAATGTGGGCACAAAGCCAAGGAGGAAATGAGGGGGCGAGCAGAAGTATGGAGAACGCAGCAAGAGAGCCACAGAATGAAGCTTGGTTAGTCTGGAGTGCAGTGTTTTCTACTGGGAGTATGAATAGTATTCACACATTGCATTTGTAGGCTGGAGCCTCTTCAGATTGGAAAGGAGGTAGCACCTGGGTAAATGAGTTCTGTGGAGAACAATCACCATCCTTTTCTCAAGACTCTATCATGGGCTGGGGAAAGCTAGGGTGATACAGAGGGAGATGTTGTAAACTTAGTCCTGTTGAAGGGAAAGGTACCTCATCTAAGACCTGTACCAGATGGAGATGATGAATAATGGTCAAGAAAAAAGGGAAGGTAAGAGAGAGAGAAGGGCATAACAAAATGGGAAGGAGGAAGAGAAAGTGGGTGAGGAAGAGAGACTGGGGCAAGAGATGGGAGAGAGGAGGAAGAGTGGATTTTTCATCTGCTGGGCTTTGTGGCTTCTGGGTAAATTGATCTAAAGCCTCAGGGCTATGGATGATTGGTAAGTATGTTTGTTAAATGATTCCCTTCATGTTTCCTTATGTTTGGAATATTTCATTTAATGAAAAGGTAAAATATTAGCTCAAGAAAATTGTTCTGTGGGTGATTCAAACTCCTATATCTCCACTAATAAAACTTAACAGATGTTAACATTTCCCAATATTTGCTCAAGATCTTTTTTTGTTTTTAAAGAAAGTATTCATTATACAAGGTGTCTTGACCTCTCCTCTGAGCTCCAGATTCATCTGCAAATTGGTTATCTCCAAGTGGACATCTTCTAGGTACCTCAAACTAACTGTGTTCAACTGAACTTGTTACCTTCACCCTAAAAGCTGCTTCTCTTCTGGTATTCCCTCTACTAAATAAGGAGGACATCATCAATTCTAGTGGTCCATAAGCTTGTTTCAGATACTTTACCTGCCCTGCCATCACTTTACCCATGAATGCACAGGCTGGTGCATCCATCCTCCCCTTTGCCCTTTGGCAAGTGAGTCTTTGTAACTATAGAAATGATTTTGGTATTCAACCTGAAGCAGATAATGGGGTATCATTGTAGATATAACAACCAGGCACATACTGTTCTCCAAAGCCTTGTTGTCTCTCTACATATTTTGAAGTGTATTTCAGGCAACAGCTGCTTAGATCAAGGATCTTGACACATTTTTCCTATACTTTTCCTATATTTTCAGAGAAAAAAGCAGGAATACAAACCTGAGCGGTCTCTATTGTCTTCAAGTCCAAAAAGAAGACTTAACCCCAAGGTCCTATCATCACATTATCATGTTGCATCCCTTCTAGGTCCTAGCACAGTGCTAGTCAAGGAGAAATGATTTGAAGATTGAGAGATGCTTCTAAGCTATATTTCTTTTCTGTGTCTATTGTGGTAAGCATGTGACTAACATTTTCTGGCATGTGATTTCCTTTGCCTATGATACTTTTCTTTCTTCAACCCTATCCTCCAGTATCAGATGTCATTTTATTTAGATGTCTTCCCTGCCTCTCCCCACTGCCCTTGACCCATTAGGGTTGGGAGCCATTCTGTATGTGTCCGTGGAGAATACTCCCCACCTTCGCGTTGGAATCCCTACGGTGCTGTAGTGTGATGGCTTGCTTCTGTGATTGTCTGCCTCCCCAACTAGAAGACAGCCTCTGGGAAGGCAGGGCCACGCGTGTTCCGTTCGCCATTGATTTCCCAGGACATAGCAGAAGCTCTTGCACTTAGCAAGCACTCAGCAAATACTTGCAGATTGTATTAAGTCTTTTCAACAACTCTCAGATCCATTCCTCTTTTTCTCCCTCTCCCTCCACTCTACTACCTCTGATGCTGACCAGCCATTCATCGTCTCACATGTGGATTATGGCAAAACCTCCACCCACCTTGCCACCTCAGAGTCCTCAGCCTCCCAAATCATCACATGCACCAATGACAGATTTTTATGCCCATACTCTTTCTGCAGCTTCCTTGACAAGAGCTTGTAATGCTTTTCTATTGCCTATCAGATTAAGTTCAAAGTTCTTTCATCATTCCAAGACTTAATGTTCCAGGCTTACCTAAATATGCAAACTTGGGTAACTTCTATTCCCAAATAGAAACACTGATTCCTAGACAGGCTGATTTCCTTACTAATCTCTTATACATGCTAGCATCGGACTTAACTTTTTTACTCTTTGCCGTTTCCCCCAACTGCCTTCTCTTGTCTCCCTTCTATCTTTCTAAACCCTTCTCATCCTTCAAAAGCTCAAGCCCAAGCTCACCTCCATGACTTCTTTCAGCCATTAGGACTCTTTGATTTGTTGCAAATTTCATAGACCATTTCCTCAATTCGAATTTAAGATGCTTGAAGTCAAGAATTGTGCCTTGGAATAGTGTTATTCTTAAGCCTGTTGACTGATTGATATAACAGAGAAGTAGTCCCAGGTATGCAGACATCCAAAGAAGTCGTACAAGAATGGTTTAAGGTACTCCAATTAAGTACATTCAAGTTAAGTGTTACCTTGTTACCTAACAGAATAAGTGTAAGTCCTATACACCTCACTCCATCCCGAGCAACTGTTTCTTAATGGAAGCACAAGAATTACAAATTGTGACATTTGTGGTGGGTCCCAAGCATGGAGGTGGTGGTGGAGATGGGGATGCCAGGAGGTGTTGTTATGTAATCAGGGCTTGCTGCAAGTGCCCTCCACCCTCTATCCCTAAGGAAAGGGAGGAAGGACCTTTTTTGAGGCTGGCAGGGTTTGTGAAAAGAACGTATCCCAGTTCCTGCCCTCTGGGCACCTGAATTCAGTAGGGGCGATAGAGGAACACACACATAACGATAATATGAACAATGTGCGTTAGGTGTAATAGGTGTATGTAAAAATAAACTACAGAAGAGTCCAAGGTCTTGGTCTGGGATACTAATACAAAATGGAAAGTCAGGAGGAAAAGAAGCAATTGCGAGAAACAAAGATGCCACTTTTGGTCCTGAGCCCATGTGAGGTTAAGGCATTTAAGTAGAAATGGAGGGAGATGAGATAAGAGCGGCCTTGGTGGGAATGTCATTTGGCGAGTCGGAGGCATAGAGGTGCCAACAACCCAAGCAGGTGGAGAAGTCGCCCAGAGGTCCGGAGTGTGTTTTCCTACGTGTTATTTTTTCATCGCTAAACCGATGTTAATAATACTTGATGTCCACTTCATATGAAGTTCTGAGAATTATTCTTAGATCTTGGAAGTGCTTTATTTAAAATCTCAAACTGATTGATCAAAGGAGTGGGCTTTCATCTGGCTGCTGAACAGTTCCTGGGACGGTGCGATCGAGGGGAGGGGCTGGAGGCGGCTTCCCCCCCTCCCCCCCATGCTCACGGTGCGGAGGCTGAAAGGAGGCGGTGCCCTGCATAACTGTGACCCTTGGGGGTGGGGCCAGCGTGGAGGCAGCACACCTAGGACACGCCTGAAATGCTCCAGCAGCTGTACTTAACACAGTTGTTCTTTCAGACCACCAAACTGTAGAACAAAGCATCCTGGAACCTAATTAAGAAAAGTTCAAATCAACTCATATCAGCATCATAATAGTTAGCTTAAGTGCTGTTAATGCCTTGGTCTATTTATAGTGGAGTGCTTTTGTTTAAAATGCTTTTATATAAAATGCCTCATATGTATACTTACATATGCTCTAACTGCGAAAGCTGCCCTTTTGTGAGCGTTTTCTGGATATTCAGCACTGTGTGAGATGCTTTACACACACAGGGCTGGCTTGGTTCATGTGCAGTTGCACAAGCAGGGGGCTCAGAAAGACTTGCACTTGCCTTAATGCTCTGAATAATTTCTGAGCTAGAGGCCCTGCGTTTTACGTTTGCTCTGGGCCCTGCATATTCCATAATGGGTTAGGTACGCCCACCTTTTCCTGTGATCCTGACAACGACTCCGTGTGAAACGATGCCATTTCACAGATAAGGAACCTGGGGCTCACAGAGTCATTTGCCAAGATCCTCCATGCACTTGAGCTGGTCTTTCCTCGCTGGTCTGTGGGACTCCCAAGCTTTTGTTCTCAGTCTGTGCTTCCAGATGAGTATTCACCTGGGGGTGCCGGGAGCCTACCTCCGTCAGAGTCACCCGCAGAGCGTGTGCACGTGCAGAATTCTCATAAGCTGGTTCTGTGGACGGGGCCTGGGAATATGCATTTTAGTTCACTGCCCAGGTGATCCTTGTGTACACTCAAGCCTAAGGACGAAAGCTGTACATCAGGGGCTGTCAACTCTTTTTGACCCCGCCTGCGTAAGAAATACATTTTGTATCAAGACCCAGTACAGGGGTGCATGGGTGGCTCCGTCCATTGAACATCTGCCTTCAGCTCAGGTCATGAGCCCAGGGTCCTGGGATCGAGGCCCG
The DNA here is from genome assembly GCF_964656455.1 of Halichoerus grypus. Lineage (NCBI taxonomy): Eukaryota > Metazoa > Chordata > Mammalia > Carnivora > Phocidae > Halichoerus > Halichoerus grypus. The sequence goes on from NC_135718.1 coordinate 144,398,655, forward strand.
CATCAGGCTCCCTGGTCAGCAGGGAGTCTGCTTCTCCCTCTGCTTTTTCCCTCTCCCCTGATTTGTGCATGCTCTCTCTCTCTCAAATAAATAAATAAAATCTTAAAAAAAAAAAAAAAAAACCCTCAAAGACCTAGTACACACACATGAAAAAGGCATCATAGAATAGTATTTACCCCACCACAGGTGAGGTCCTGGTGATTATTTCATTCTGTTCTAATTTCTTTTTGAATGCCCATCGTGATTCATGGTATAGATCACAACTTGTACTTTGGAAAACATGTCTAGATGAAGAGGAAATATTATCTAAGGCTTGAGTCTAACACTGTAAAAAACCGAAGTAGAAAAAGATCTACTCTGCCATTTAGGATTGCTTAAATTAGAGGTTTGAAACTTCTCTTTATGCAACTCCTAAAAATCTGTTTAAAACAGAAAAATTCCCATATTTGCATTGCTTCACATATCTTTTCAGGGAGCTTCCAGATCTCCCTTTTCATCAGACTCCAGATAAACAATCCCATCCCTAATTTAATTGTAGCTCTATGCAGAAGCAAGAGTACAGGGGGCAAAACCTCCCATCATTACGTCATTGGGGCGGAGCTTGAAGTTCCAGCAATTTATTTCCTTTTAGTCTTAAAGTCATAAAGATTGATACCCATTGGCTGTTCTTTATTCTCTAGTTATCTGATATCACGGGAATGCAGTCATTAGAGAAAAATGCTTGCCAAGGAATAAGGATGGCTGACTGGAAGCATTTTTATTTTTTTATTTTTTATTTTTTTGAGGAGGCAGCGGTCTTTATCATGGTGGCAGAGGTCACCAAAAGCAAAGAGTGGGAAGAAGAAAGGACTTCTATAGTCCCTGACTCAGTTGGGCCCCACTGGTTCTGGACCAAGAACTGAGACTGGAGGATCTAGAATTTTCCTTGGGCGTGTTTGACTCTTACTAAACACAACTAAACACAACTACCACAAGTCACAGGAATCCCAGGGATAGCCCAGGAGCTGTGTGAGACTTTGGAGCTGTTTGGGCAAGCCTTGAATATTTCGCTCTCTTTACAAAGAGGCTATGCCTCTTCCCAGTGATTGAGGAAGTACTCAGATGCCCGCTGGGACTTGAAGTGGAGAAAAGTCTGGGGAGATGCTGTGTCTGAACCCCAACACTAACTACAGACTCCTCCATGCAGAGTCGACATTAGTGAGGAAGAGTTTTTGGGTGGGCACAAGAAGCAATGATGGAAGGAGAGCTTGAGGAAGGGGCTTTAGAGCAGTGCTTTCAAAGTGTGGTCCTTCCACACCCCGGTGCCAAACCCTGAATTGTTCATTGTCCTTTGGCGATGAGCTAAGTACAAACTGACAGTGTTCAGAAACATATAGAATTTGACAGAATAATTTTATGTCTATTGAATCTAATAATACCTTTAAACTTTTGTTTTATATGTCTACATTTAAAATTTTTAATTTTTCTATAAATTTATTTTTACTGTATTTTATGAAAATGTCAGTTTTTGACAGATTTGAGATTTGTGGAAAGAAAAAAACCTGCCCCTTCAGAATGATAGTTTGAGAAACGTTGTTCTAGAACAATACATACACAGGTTCAGATGCCTGGGAGAGTAATTCGAAGACCAGAGCTATGACCCTTCCCTTAGAACTAGGCCACATATAAATGAATACAGTTTTCATTGGCATTTTGGTTGCCATGTGGGAAGGCTAAGGCGAATGCTCAACGCTCTATTCTGAGGGCTTTTCTTGTGACATCACCGAGGTTTTGTATTTTTACCATAAATAGGAGAGTGTACTCTCATGCTTATATTTATATAAACATATTTATTTATCTTTGTATTTCACAAGGACTTTGAACATGTTTTATAAGCATTTACTGGGAAGTGAAAATGACTATCTCCATTTAATAGGTAAGGAAACTGAGGCACAGAGAATAAGCATAACCAAGGCATGCTGAAACCAGGAATCGGACCCAGAGTTCCAACCATCCCCTCCAGCCGGTATGGCCAGCTCCCTCTTCCTCCCTAGAAGAGATTCTGGGGGGTAGGGGTTATGTTCATTTTTTGTTTATTGTTTAAAGCTCTTGCTATCACAAATAAATAGTCTATAAAAATAACAGGCAGCGAAGCAAACATAGTTCTTCAGTAACACATTAAAGTATCTCACCAAAATGAGTTTCCACATGTTGAACAGCAAAATATTTCTTCAGTACAAATAGTTGTGGTATTATTTTGGGAAAGAATGTCAAGAAAACACACAATAATACTTTTCAACTATAAATTAACATTGTATTCTGTACTCAGGGAAATAGACAGTTTTGTGACTTTTCTTTTTTTGGGTCTGTGGACCCAAGGGAGTGAGTGCTGCTAGAATTCAGAGCAGACCAAAGACAAGGAGAATTGAACAGTCCCATTGGGAGAAAACTATTAAGGAACTGGAAAAAGCAAGCCACAGTTCCCAGCATTATTTTAAAGCTGTCTCAGTAGAGGCTCATGGTTCTATTCGGAGACGGACAACTTTCACATATAAGCACACACAGTTGAGTCCTTAAATATCTTTGCACGTGAATGATTCTGTTGGATTGCTTAAAACGTTGTTGCCATCAAGCAAATCTACTTGTCATCTCCTGTCCAAGGCGTGTTCCTTCTTGCCTCCATGCGTCTGTCATTACATTCTCCTAAGAGAATGCCTGATTCACTCCTCTTCACTTACATTGGTCCTTTTGTCTTTTAAAATGCAGCTGAAACCTCTGCTCCCCCCAGAAAGACTTTTTTCGAATTAACCCCATGTAACTCTGACCCACTTAGTTGTTTCCTTGTGGCTCCAAGAGACGCATTCTGTACGATATTTCTGTGCAGTTATTTTTCTTTACAGGTGTCTTTGGCTTTGTGGGGTGCGTGTGTATGTGTGTGTTTTCAGATCCTGCTGGTGAAGCGGTGAGATGTGGATGTGGCTGTTGTCTAACTGATTCGATTGTAAACTCCTTGACAATAGGGACCAATCCCTCTGCTGGCATCAGGGTATGGTGGCCTCTGACATATTCCATTACTGTGTGATTTGGGGCAACTCCTATAGGATAGCTGTGGGGATTAAACAAAATGATGAATAGGAACTGCAGGCTGCTCAGTAGGTGTTAAATAATAGGAACCTTCTATTTTGCGCATGCGTGCGTGAGTGTGTGTGTGTGTGTGTGTGTGTGTTGATTCTAGTACAAGGCTTAGTATGTGAGCTCTCACTTCCTGACTGCTAGGGGTTGTTGTTGTGGTTGTTTGATAGAAATGGCCCACATTTACTCTTCTAAGATGGGTAGATGGTCATTAAAACCGATGTTGGCATTTAGGACACACCTTGTCTTTCGTTAACTACTTACCCTCCTTGGGCAGGTGGTGATGAGGTTAGTGACGCTTGCACGGACTGAGGTCATTGTCTCCTTTCCCAGCATTTCCGGAGCACAGGCACTAGTAAGAAGAAAGAGGAGGAGGAGGACAGTGAAGATGAAGATGAAGACAATGACGAAGAAGGAGTAGAAACAATAAATAACATTACCAAGAGACAATTATGATGCTTAGGACTGTTTTATGCATTCTGTGTGTATTAATTCACTTAATCCTCAGAACAACTTTGGGAGAGGGACTAGTACATAAATTGTGGGCCCACGGCAAGCGCCCTTGTTTAAAAATTATACATAATTTCAGGATAGTGAAAGCAGAGCATTAAACCAAGCACAGGGCTCTTAGGAGCATAGGGCCCTGGGTGACTGCACAGGGCACGAGCCCACAAAGCCATGCCAGTCTACAGGAGAGGTACTGTGATTCCCATTTGGGGCAGTTTATTTCTTTTTGTCCATTGACAAAGAGGACCAAATGGTTCCTAAATCTTCTTTAGGTTGGCCCACCCTGTCCACCATATCCTCAGTGTACCAGCTCAGGCATTTTCTAAAACTTCCACACACTTTAACTGCTAAGCAATACTTGGTGGATTTCTGTGTGGTGTGGTGTCTCTCTTTAAGTGTGTCTGAATCAATACATAGCATCATTTCTAGCATGATCGTTGCTTAAGCAATCTGACCACCTCCCACTCAAAGAAAAACCCAATGCCTTTAATAATATAATTAGCCTGCAAACTCCCTCCCAATCATTACCTGGGCAGCTTCTCCCCATTTCTGCATATGGGTGTCCTCCCACATCACCTGCTCCCTCACACACGAACACAGAGCCTCCTGGCTATAAGTTATATCTTTTCATTATTTCTTTCCTAATTCTAGTTTGCCCTTGGTTTTCATTCTAAACTGATTTCATCCATATAAAAACATCAAATAAGCTACATAATGTGGTTTGACCTGGATCCTGCCTCTAGGGCCAGATCTGATCTTATTTCACATTTATTGCAAATCAATTCACAACAGTTATTCACAATATTTTTCTGTCGTTAACTCTCACCTCCATGTCTCAGGTGGACTTATGTTCTCATACTTGGAAGGCTGAAAATGGTTTTTAGGAAGGGTAAAATGGAACAGAGATGAGAGATGTGGATATGGGAACGAGTGATCCCTGTGTAGATGTCCAGGATGTACATGCAAGAGACCCAGAGATGAATGAAAGGAGGCTGGGGTTCAGGGCTGGAAGACACAGGTTTCCAGATCAGTTTGTCACAAAATATATGTTACTCGGCAATTATTTCACCTTTTGAGGCTTGGTTTCTTCTTTGGGGAATGAACTAAAAATATTTGCTTACCGGACTTTTAGTGTGGATTACAAGAGATAATGTAGACAAAAGGCTTTAGAAAATACACATAAACATAGTCTCCTTTTAATTTATCTTTGTTTTATTTTTGTTGTGGTATAATATAACATTCTATTAGTTTCAGGTATACAATGTATTCCTTTGTTTTTGTATATATTGGGAAATGATCACCACAATAAGACTAGTTAACATTCATCATACATAGTTACAAATTTTTTTCTTCTTGTGATGAGAACTCTTAAGATCTACTCTCTAGCAACTTTCAAATATGCAACATAGTATTACTAACTACAGTCACCATGCTGTACATTACAACCCCATGACTTACTTAGTTTATAATGGGAAATGGTACCTTTTGACTCCACCCCTTTTACTCCCTGCCCCCCAAGCCCAGCATCTGGCAGCCACCAATCTGTTCTGTGTATTCATGAGCTTGGTTTTGGTTGTTTCGTTTTGGTTTTTAGTTTGTTTTGTTTTGTTATGTTTTGTTTTAGATTCTACATGTAAAGGAGATCATATGGTACTTGTCTTTCTTGTCTGGCTTATTTCACTTAGCATAATGCCATCAAGTTTTATCCATGTGTAAAAAATGGCAGGATTCTTTCTTTTTTTTATGTCTGAATACTATTCTTGTGTGTGTGTGTGTGTGTGTGTGTGTGTGTTTTCCTTTATTCATTCATCTGTTGGTGGACACTTCCATTTTCAATATCTTGGCTATTATAAATAGTGCTGCAATGAACATGGGGGTGTATATTTCTTTTCAAGTTAGTGTTTTCATTTTCTTCGGATAAATACCCAGACATGGAATTGCAGGATCATTCGATTTTTAATTTAATTTTTTAATTTTTAATTTTCTCAGGAACCTCCATACTGTTTTCCACCATGGTTGTACCAATTTTCATTCCCACCAACAGTGAGTACACAAGGGCTCCCTTTCCTCTGCGTCCTTGCCAACACTTGTGATTTCTTGCCTTTTTGATAATAGCAATTCTAACAGGTGTGGGATGAGATCTCATTGTGGTTTTGATTCAGATTTCCCTGATGATTAGTGATGTTGAGCACTTTTCATGTACCTGTTGGCTATCTGCAAACCTTGGCTCTTAATGAAGATGATGATGATATGTACCGATGCTCCTCAGGGAAGCTTCTTCTTCATCTTTATTTGCCTCTAGTTCCCTTTGCACACTTAAAAATTAACACTGTATTTTGTTCCTTAACTTCTCATGTCATTCTATCAAGATGCACGTTCCTTAACTGCATGAGCCATGTGACCATGTGTGGAAGTGATTATAAAACAATGAAAACACCCATTAAAATAGTCACTTTTCAAGGTTTTATGCTTATTACAGAGAGCCTGTCATCTTTCAATGTTTTAAATGTTTCTTTAAAGCATGATCCAGCTTGATGAAGGCAAGAAAATAGTCTTGCAATGATTACATTCCTAATTTTTGATCAAATGTGAGATTAATTTAATCATTTATACTACTCATCAAAGTTGATTTGGAGTGAGTCTTTGTTAAAAATAAACCCTCAAAAGACAAAGACTTACCACCACTGAGAATACACAAAACTTGTGCCACAGTCACCGGAGATAATTACGAAAGAGGAGCTTCCAAGGTGTAACATCACATCACAGTGTACTTTCTCAGTGATCACTTGGAATGTGCAGCTCAACTTCTGCTATTTAAGTTTTGCTATATTTATGTAAAAATTAATTGCATCAGGCTAGTGTAAGACCTTGTGCATAGCTCCTCTTAGAATAGCACTAAGCACCATAGTAGGTGCTCAAAAATATGCAATTGATTTGTGACTTAGTGTTAAGGTGGGATTAAGGTTTGATCTGACACAGTAGATAGCAAAAGAATAGTTAAAAAATTACAAAGGAGGGGCACCTGGGTGGCTCAGTCGGTTAAGCATCTGCCTTGGCTCAGGTCATAATCCCAGGGTTCTGGCTTCGAGTCCCGTGTCGTGCTCCCTGCCCAGTGGGGAGCCTGCTTCTCCCTCTCCTCCCTGCTTGTGTTCTCTCTCACTATCTCTGTCTGTCTCTCTCTCTCAAATAAATAAAATCTTAAAAAAATATTACAAAGGAAATGTATTTTTTTTCACATATAAGTAAACCGGGATTCTAGCCATGGTAATCTGAGATTCATATTCCATGATTTTAATACTTTTTAAAAGAGGCATTTATAACTTTAAGAATTGGGATACTTGTTTTAGAATGAGAAAAAAGAAGATATTGGCAAATAGTGGAAAAAGTTAATCTGGGAGCTTTGTCAATTGAGCAACAAAGCAATGGGTGGCAAATGCCCGAGGGATGAGGATGGAGAGCCAGTTTGGAAAGATTAAGGGACACTTAAACTGGGTCCTTCACTTATGAGTGGCAGTATACAAAGGTTGTCTGAAATTGGGGGTCTGAAAACCCGTATTCAAATTCAGAGAAATTATGAAATCTGTGATTCATTCTTCAATTACTGTTAATTGAGTAACTCCCATATTCTAGGCACTGTAGCAGGCCCTGGGATAGAGCCCTGTAAAGACCACTCACAGGGCCTCCCTGATAATCATTATTACAAGAACTCTGAAGACAAAGTGCAATAAAGCACCAGGGTAGGTAACAGGGGGCTTAAGTTTTACAGGACAGACAGGGAAGAAATTTCCAAAACTGTTCTTTTATCTGAAAAAAAAAAAAGTACAGCTAAAATGATTATAAATATAGATTCCTCTTTATTATATGGATCTTGCTGAACTACCAAAATATTGACAATTGATCTGGGGCTAATGGAAATAGGAAGAAAACTACCACTGATTGAAGGTAAAGTTGTTCATAATGATGAAATGTAGGAGGGACACTGGTGTCAATATAATAAAGCTCGGATAATATTACAGAATGTAGATCCAATACAAGTCACCCGGTCAGGAAGGCATCTTTATTATGGTTTTAAAGTGCCCAACCTACTTGTGGAACCAGTTGAAGCTGTTTATATAAAAGCTTACTGGAGAAAGGCCAAAATACTAAGAGAGAAAGCAATTACCTGTGGATTGGAGAAAAGATCTAGCTACTGCAATTCATTACTTTAAAAAAAATTAAATCTGGGTGCTTATGTCTGGTAAAAGAGAAAAATAACCAACACAGGACATAAAATGTTATTTGTATTATGGGGGCCTCTGGTTTTGAACTGTCTAGACACTGAAAGTGCTTATCAAAATGTAAACTTCATGTGGGTGGGGATTTTTGTCTATTTTGTCTACTGCTCTTTCTGAAGAGCTAAGAATAGTGCCAGGCTTTAGCAGGGCTCAATATTTTTAAACGAATGAATGAAGGAAAAGCAAAGTAACAAATGGTGTCAGCATTTATGTAGGAAAGGAAGAAAATCATCAAAATGTATATCATATAGCATTTAACACAGAAAAAACAATTTGAAGTGATCAAATAAAGTTTATAAAAAGAAATTATAAAACTGATATTTTTATGCTAACAAAATAAGTACAAAAATATAAGAGGACAGTTCACTCAGTATGTTGTCCATGAAATCAGATAATCAAATTACAAAGTTGTTTAAAAGGGTGTTGAATTACATTATGTTCAATTTGTAGATGCAAATGCTAAGGCAAAGAACCCGACTCTTACTTTAGGGTGGTTTCCATAAGACTTTCAAAGGATTGTTTTGCTTCCCATGTGACATTACAAAACTATAGTTTGGAAGGTACAATGATGTAGGTGTATGCACACCTATGTGAGTCTACGTAACCAATGTCCTTTTATTTGAACATGATACTATTAGCGCTGATTTTTATCTGCATTATTTCAACGTTGCCAAAGACCAATGTGTAACTCACCACCAGTAATCACTTCCACGTGTCTTGTCCTTTGTTTTGCTGTCCCAATTTGCACTGCCAGGTAATGCTGTAATGCTCAGTCTGCTGAAAGGCTTTTGCTTAGGAGGAAGAGCCACCCGATTCCTGATGACTCCTCCTGGGGCTGATCGGCCAGTTCTATTGCCTTTGGCATCCTGTCATTGTATCATTCCACTTTGAATTTTTTCACCTACTTTTGAAGTGCTTTCTCCTGACCAAGTGAGTCCTTGCTGTCACTACACCTTGGCTTATGCAGATACTCATTTAAAAGACTGTTTTATTGAAATAGCAGTGATCAGGAACTCCTATGTATGGATAAAAATGAATGATTACAGTAAAATCACAGGGTAATAAAATTAGCAGTACTATATTAAGCTATTACTCTACAGAAGACAGAACAGAGTCACTTTGTTACCCAGTCAATAACATTTATTGGGAAGATATTTTATATACTGTGAGGACTCTTATCTACTCCGATAGCCCCTAGGTGTAAACTTTAGTGATTCTCCTATACTATATTTCAATTCCTATATGATGCTTCTTAGAATTCAAAAGAATGTAGAAATGCAGGAAAATGTACAGCATGGAACAAGTCAATAAAAGTCATTTAGGAAATCGGGTATCTTCTAATTGCCATGCACTGTGCTGGGCCATGGGCTAAGAGAGTTAAGTAAAATATATTCCTAAGTCACGGGAATAAAAGGCACAACTTAGGGAATATGGTCAATGATACAGTAAAGCACTGCATGGTGACAGATGGTAACTACACTTGTGGTGAGCAGAGCATAGTGTATAGAGAAGTTGACTCACTATGCTGTACACCTAAAACTAATGTAACATTGTGTGTCAACTAGACTCAAATAAAAATTTTTTTAAAAGACCTATTCCTTTCCTTGACCTAGCTCACAGTTGGGTGGGGGACCAGCCAGGTACACGGTGCTAGGGGAGAAACAGCAGGAGAATGTTCAGGGTTTGGAGGTCGTGCCAAGTGATTAATTAACTCTGTAGGTGTGGGGAGGGGCAGGGATGTCATGGAAGCCTTCCAAGAGAAGGTTCTTAAAGGCCAACTCTGAATCCATCAGGCAGAAAAGAGGGGAGGACATTCCCGGAAGAGAGAAGAGAGGACACAGAGGTGCAGAGAAGTCAAGCAATATGGCGTGTTCCGGGAATTCCTAACAGTGTGCTGTTGCCCACCTCAAGTGCTTGGGAGAATGGAAAGAGGTTAAATATGGCGTAGACAGAGATGACGTTTGTGAGGTGTGGAGTGGCCCAACCTCAAATCCCCATGAGCTGACTGGGGCTGACATGGACAGCTATGAAGGCAAGCATAATGTGTATAATCATAGGACCCTTCAGTCCTTCTATGACCATATATACAATGTAAAAGGCAGCAGCTTTATACAGTTTTTAAGATAAAATACATCTTTTCTCTTGAGGTCCATTTCCATTTCAGTGATTCTACATTTTACGTTTTGGCTGTTGACATGCAATACAAATTTACCTTGTGAACCACAGGAGAACAATCAGGACCTTTTATTTATTTATTTATTTATTTGTTTATTTATTGAAAAGAACTGATTGTTCTTTTCCTGATGGACATTAACCACATATCTCTTTAGCTGGGACAACTCTTTGTTACCTTACAGAACTGCCCTTTCTGTAGTTCTCTGTGGGTTAAAGGAAAGATTGTAGATAGCCTTGTATCCTACTGAAACAAAGTATGTTCTCAATAGTAAATAGCTGTTGACTGGCCAAGTCTATCAGATATTAGATATATTTAGAGCACATGATATAAAAAATGTATAGTTTTATGAGTTTATTATGAACTCTGCTAAATCTGTCACATTCGATAAATTCTTTGTTTACAAATGACTGCAATCTGTTAACGCTCATTTGTACGAATTCGCCATATTTTTCATTTAGCTCTGTAAAAAGAATAGGAACTGCTAGTGACTATTAGGGAAGAATATTCCCTTTGAACAGTGTAGTGCTTGGCATGTGGTAGAGTGGTACTTATTATGTTTGTTGAGTCAAAGAGGGAATTATTAATAGCTTCTAATCAAGGTTTTTGATTCTTCAGCAACTAAATAGAGAAGTGTTGTCCAAAAGAGAGATGATTTAAGTCACATATGTAATATGTTTTATATTTTTTTAGTCTTGACATTTGTAAAAGTAAAAAGAAACAGTTGACATTAATTTTGATATATTTTGTTTAACCCAACATGTCAAAATGTTAGCATTTCAATATGTAATCAATATAATATTTATTAAAGAGATATCTTACACTCTTTTTTCCTTAAGTCTTTAAAAATCCGGTGTCCATTTTATACTTACAACACATCTCAATTCAGGTGACAAATTTTCATCAGAAATACTTGAGCTACATTTAGACTTCAGAATATTTAGTTGAATATTTAGCCTAGGTGGCTGGGTCAATTAAGCATCTGCCTCTTGGTTTCGGCTGGGGTAGTGATCTCAGGGTTGTGAGATTGAGATGGAGCCCTGCATGGGGCTCGGTGCTTAGCACGGATTTGGCTTGAAGATTTTCTCCCTCTGCCCCTCCCCACTCTCATACATGCACTCTCTCCCTTTTTCTCCCTCTTTCTAAAATAAATAAAATCTTAAAAAAAAAAAGAATATTTAGTTGAAAGGGTAGGTTCGTGTATCCAAGTCTTGTTGTAACAATTTAAAATTCCCCACTCACTGAATCAATTATCAGTTTTTAAATTATTTAAAGTTAATTAAAAATGAAATCAAATAATACATTCAGTTCCCTAGTCACATTAGTGACATGTCAAGAGCTCAATAGCCACAAGTAGCTCGTACCTACTGTATAGAATTGTGTAGTTCTAGAAAACTGCACTCTGGAGGGCTGCTGATGGACAATGCTTTTGTAGCACATTTCAGTGGAGGTTTAGAATCTTGTAGATCTTTATTTTTCTTTTGTTTTCTCAGTACTTCGAATTTTTTTCTGAAACCTTTATTACCCTAATACCTGAAGTTAGAAACCTCTGAATCAAACATGCCGCATTTGGTTAATAATCCTAAAGAAAATTAGTCAAAGCCTTAAAATACTCCTTTTGTCATTTCTTCATCATCACAGGTACAAGGAGCTATACATAGTGACACAAGAAAATTTTGCTCATGAGCATTCTCATTATTAAGGGCTATAGCTAAGTAAATTGTGATCCATTCACAGTACTGCCTCTTGCCAGGTTAAGGGAAGAATTCATAAGGATGCACACACTCAATGACTTTTTTCTAACCTATGCCAAATGAATTCTCATTATATACCAAGCCTAAAATTGTAGGCATGAATAAGGATTATTTGAATGCCATTTTGGGGGGATGACATTGTTTCTTGTCTATTTTGGTAGCCAGCATTATGGACTTGAGCTCTCCACCCAATAAGACTCCCTTTGAATGTAGTGCCACTGTTATAAAACTTTCTTTATGGATTGATTTTAAAAATAAGTATCCCTTCCTATTACTACATGTTTTCAGCAAGTTTCAATATACGAGCCCAGTGTAGCAAACACAGCTAAGGGATTTGCCCATGACTTTTAACATACACTTTAAAGCCTTGCAAGCCACGATGCCAGAAATCCTGGGCTCTCCTTTGAGCTCTAATTACCATTACACCTTACAGGTATAAAGAACCTTATGGAGGTGGACCTGTGGGTATCGCAACTGGTGAACAATTGAACAGTACCACCTATTCCAGTTATCTTCTTCTGCACACTGTCAACCCAGTGCATCTGTGATCTTGAGTAAGTCAGGTGCATGGACTTTAACAGGGAAATACGTGTCTGTCTGGGTTAATACAAGGATAAAGACAGGATACTATGTGAATGGGCACCAAAAAAAAAAAATCCAAGCTACCAGTTGAAGGAATGATTCATACATATGCCAATGGGGTTGAGCACTGTTTTACAGATACTTGCTTATTCCCACACTGACATGGGGACTATCGTAACACAGGGTACTCCAATGGCTGCAGCAGTCAATGGTGCTCCTGACACGGCATCAGCAGCCCCGATAGGCAGCAGTGGCTCTAAGTTGATCAGAAGACTACAAGCTTCTGCCCTGGCAACTTCAATCCATCTTGGTGATTCAGGATCTCCGCAGAGGGACTGAGAGAGCTTGGCATTCCCAGTTGTGCACCATAATTCAGGATGCAGCCTTGCAGTTCTAAAGCCTGATTTTTTTTGAATAGTGGTGATGAACACCAAAGGGATCTTGTGATTTTTATTTGCCTTGTGAAATTGAGACGTGTTTACAAGACAAACTGCTAAAGAAATAAATACCTAGATGGTGTTCAAGAAGTGAATATTTACCGGATGAGAATTGTTTTTTCTCAGAGCATCTTTGTATTTGCTATTTTAGGTCTTTCGGAACATGTTTTAAGGGTCAAGTGTTAAAATTTCAGAAACAACCTTTAATGAGTCAGGATAAAAACCATCTGGTACAGGGATTCTTTAAATGGATGAACTTCAGGAGAGAGGAGGAATTTCCCATCGTCTTAAGATTCCCATTGGAGGCTTATGAAAGTAGCTCGAAAATTGGGTCTACCTCCTTCCATCTATTGCTCCTTTTATCTTCCTGTCCACCCATGAAAGGAAGTGAAAAAGAATTGGAAATTCTTTTTGGAATATTGGAAAGAATAGAGAGACAAGGTTTTTGTCCTAGAGGCTGAGTGTGCAAAATGTAAGCTCCCAGATAAGACAGAAAGAAGTAGCATTGCTTTTTAAAGGGCTAATGGGCCCTGGACAGTGCATTGTACAGGGATGTCTAAAGGATATATAAGTGGCAGGTGGGTGGGCGGGTGAGGAAGCCACTGGAGGACGTAGGACTGGGCCAGAATCAAAGACAGCCTCTCCACCCTCCCTGAACAAGCTCGCCTAAGTGACACTTCCTTGTGTCCCAGGAAGTGACGATCAGTCAGTGTAGACGTTGGGACTCCGGTCTCACCCGCTCCGGGGGTGCTGCGGTGGGCGCCGCACGACCTCTTCTGCCGCCCCATTCCCAAGGAGGCGGCGCCTGGCGGGCACCTCGGCGAGCTGCCCCGCCCGAGCCCTCTGCACCTCGCCGAGGCTGCTGGCGCTTCCAGGGGTTTTGTGCCGTTTGCCCAACTATTAGGGTGACCCTGAACCCCACGGCTCCCTGGAGAAGGGGACTGAGAGGGGGCTCGGGGGGAGGACAGGAATTGAGAAAGCTTGGACACGGGGGCGGGGGAGCAGAATTTAAGCCTGGGAAAAGTCCCGAGGTAGGAGACGGGCGGCGGAGGATCGCACCATTCTTTCCGATGAAACGGACAAAAGGGGGCCAGTTAATTGCACCAGCGCCCTCTCACCTCGCCCGGCAAAACCCAAACACGAATACAAATAAAAGCCACCAGAGGCTCTCAGACGACCGTACTCCGCGGGTGGGGCGAGAAACAAAAATAAACAGCGGGGCCGGCGGGCGAGAGCGCGCGCGAGGAGGGGGAGGAGCGGCCCCGCATCCCTAATGAGGGAATGAATGGAGAGGCCCCCTCGGCTGGCGCCCGCCCACCCGGCGGCGGCCGCCAAGTGCCTCTGGGCGCTGCGTGCCGCGCCCGCCGCTCCGCGCGCTGTCGGCTCGGGCCGCTCCTCCGGCTGAGGCGCGGCGGCGGCGGCGGCGGCGAGCGCGCCGAGCAGCCGGGACGGGCGCGCCGGGAGCCGGGGCGCCGCCGCCGCTGGGCCCCGGGCGCGTGGCTGCGGCTCGGCCGGGCGGCGCCGCACACCTGAGGCGGGGCGCGGGGCGCGGCGCGGGCGGCGCTGTCAGGGCCGCGGCTCCCGGGACCGAGCCGCGCTCGCCGGGACGAGCCGGGCAGTGATTTGCGGGGCGAGCTCACCCTCAGCCATGGCCCGGGGAGCCTAGCGGGGCCCGGCCGCCGCCCCCCGGCTCCCCTTCCCCGCCTCCCCCCCTCCCCTCGGCGCCGCATCCCGCCGGCCTCGCCGCCCGGCCCGCGCCGGGCAACCGCCCTCGCCCGGAGCCCGCCCTCGCTCCTGCCCGCGTCCCCCGCCGGCGCCGCCGCGGGAAGCGGCTCCCCCTCCCCTTCCTCCGCGTCCTCCTCCCCCTCGCCCCGCCGGGGCCGCTTGTTGCACCGCCCCGCGGCCTGCGGGAGCCGCTCGGCCCGGCCCCGCGCCCGCACCCCCTTCCGCTCGCCCCCGGGCCCGCACCCCAGCCCGGCCGGCAGGACCCCGGCCCGACCCCGCCGCCCGCACAAAATGTCGGCCCGGACGCCATTGCCGACGGTGAACGAGCGGGACACGGAGAACGTGAGTAATCCGAGCCTCCCCGGGGAGCGGCGGGGGCGAGACCCTGAGCCGACCCCCGCTTCATCCTCCGCCGGGCCGCCGCACCCCTCCCCACCTCGGTCCCCCGAGCGGCCGCCGCGGCACCGTCTCCACCTGGAGCCGGCGTGCCCCTCGCCCGCCGCTCAGCCCCCTTTTTCATTCCAACCCCATTTCGCTGTTTTCCCCTGCAGGGCGAGGGCGGGGGCTGTACGGGGAGCCCTGTCCTCGGGGTGGTCCTCCCGGAGAGGATGGGCGGATGGAGGGCAGGGAGGCAGCGGCGAGGGCAGAGTGGGCATCCCGGATTGCTGTATTTGTCCCTCGGCATGCTACTGTATCCCCACCCGAGGGTTCGCTCTACGGTCGCGGGCGAGCCAGCTGACTACCTCTTCCCCCCTCGCTCTTCTGGCCCTTTCAGCCCTCTGCACCCCCACCCCCCTGCATTGCCCCATGACTTTGCTTTTTGTAGCATCGTGTCCCATTTTGGGTCGTGGGCACCGCAGGGGGAAGGTCGGAATGGAAGGGGCAGAGTGGTAGTAGAGATGGATGTGTGTGTTTGTGTAGATGAGTTCCTGCTGCCGAGATACTCTTTGGGAGGGATGAGTAGAAGAATTTCCCGGACAGCCTCTATGGCCCTGGGGTTACAGCAAAACGTTTAAAAGCCGGAGGAAGCCAGCGGCTTTTTATTCTCTTCCCCAAGTCAGTGGTGGTAATTCAGGGCAGGTTTTACTTTAAATATCTCTCCTCCTTCTTGGAGTGTCACACGGTGCATTTCTTTGAAGGAAGGATTTTCTGTGTCTTTGATCAAATTGCCCTCAGGAGTTTTTATCTGGATGCAGATGTCCCTGGTGTTTAAACTCTTGAAAATCAAAAGGACCGGATCAGTTTTATTCCCACCTTCTGAAAAAGTACAGTTGTGTGTGTGTGTGTGTGTGTGTGTGTGTGTGAGTTTCTTTGTGGAAAAGGTTTTTTTTTTTTTTTCTCGTTTTTGTGTTTTTTTTTTTTTTTTTTTAAACCTTCATGACTTGTAAATAGGGCCTTGGTTGGTTTTCTGACTGGTTTTTAAGGGGTTTGGAGGGTACCAAGTTTAGTCGGCTGTCCAGATCTCTGGTTGTCGAGTTAACTCAGACTCCAGTCTTGGAGTACCATGCCGTCATAAGGTTGGTAAAATAAAATATGAGTGCTTTGGCGTTCTTAGACAAAAGGTATGAGGGAGAAGGTAGGAGCTCACCTCTGAAGTGTTGGCGGCTGGTATGAACAGATTATTTAATCTTGGGAGGGTAGGGGAACACAGAAACTTAATATAATTACATGAAGGGAGAAGAAATTCTAGTAAGGGACTATTGTTAGAAAAAGCTGGGAAGGTATTTCAGAGTGTGCTTTTGTCCTCCCTAGTATTGTGCATTGAAAATGGTAAACACAGTGTGAGGCTGTAGCAGAAATTATAATAACTTCATTTTGCATCGTGACTGTTGTGTAAAAAATATATATATAATTGATGCATAATTTTGATTGGGAGATTGAAGGAAGGTCAGGGGAAAAGATGAAAAATTTGGTTAAAGTTGATCTTAAAGTCAAGTTTTGAAACAGAATGTTTCTAACAGGAACTCTAAAAAGATTCCTGTCATTAGTGTGTCATTTCAGTGAATGAAAAGTAAGAGGGACGATGAGCTCTGTTTTTATTAACAAAGCACTGTGTGTTAACCTAGGAAGGGTGGAAAAATACATTGTTTTTATTTTCTTTTGGTTTTTGAATAGTATAGCTCTTTCCATACTTGCATGAAAAAGGTACTTTTTAAGGATATGAGAGCATTATAGGAATATGCATCAAGGAACAGTACAAAATGCAGCATCACATGTAAGACCCCCCCCCCAAACCCAATGGATTTTTAAGCTAAGCAATAATCGTGTGATAAATTTTTTTGTACCTTCTGAAAATAATTATGCTGTATAAACTCATTTGCTCTGATTCCGAACATGTTATTTCAAAGTCACTTTTATGGTCTTGTCCCCTGTCCTTGTGTTGTACCTGACTGTATCTCCACGTATCTGACTTTATCCAATTCTAATTTTCTTCTAATTGCCTAATATCTCCCAATTTGTCGAAAATATCTATTACACTATGGCTGTTAACTAATCAGTAAATGTGCACTCAGCTTTGCTTTTGAGCTGGTCGGGATACGGAAGTATTATTTAAGATAAGGCCTCTCCCCTCAAGGAGCTTACAGGAAAAGTAAATATAATCCCAAACAAATAGTGTACAGAAGAAAACTGTGTATATAGGGCTAACTTGGTTTGTAAGTGCTATAGGCGTTTATCAAAGGGACCACCAGAGATGGCTATTAAATCATTGTTGGTGTCTCTCTTTATTCTCTGGTTAGTAGTAAATGTCATAATCCATTCTTACTTACCTCTCATCAGTGAAATAAAGAACAAGCCTGCTTGTTAGCTAATATATTAGTGCCAGTATGGCAATCAAAACGTACATTTGTTTGTAGTCGTTTTCAGTTAAGGTGACATATTTTTGAAAATAGTTGGGAAAATTTATATTCATATGACCATAAAGACTTCAAGTCCTTTGGAATATTAAGGGCATAACTAAAAACATTCTACTACTGCTAGAAATGTTTTAATTTAAACAGATATGGCAATTTTAAAAACCATCTTTGTATTTTATTGTCATTTGCAGTTAATATGAAATTTTGTTTAGTCATATGTGAATATATTTGGACTTTGTATTTTGGGGAATATGTGATACCTACCCCATATATGCCGCTAATATATGTTGAGGATAAATTAAGAAATTCAAAAGAGGAATGTTAACAGCACCGATCTCCTATTACTACTATGGTATGTAGTAGAGTGAGAAAGAATTGCTTTTTTTTTTTTCCCCCCCCCAGAACATTCTGTGTGCACTTTTTCAGATGAAGGATTTGTGCATTGATAGGCCTGAATTGGCTAAATACCACAAAACAACCAATGATGAACTTCTAACACAGTAAACACTTCATAGTGAAGTAGAGAAAGTAGAAAAGGGGCCCCTGGGCGGCTCAGTCTGTTAAGCGTCTGCCTTTGGCTCAGGTCATGACCCAAGGATCCCGGGATCAAGCCCCACACCGGGCTTCCTGCTCAGCAGGGAGCCTACTCCCCCTGCTTGTGCTCTCTCATGCACTCTTTCTATGTCAAATAAATTAATAAAATCTTTAAAAAAAAAAAAAAGAGGGCGCCTGGGTGGCTCAGTTGGTTAAGCGACTGCCTTCGGCTCAGGTCATGATCCTGGAGTCCCTGGATCGAGTCCCGCATCGGGCTCCCTGCTCGGCAGGGAGTCTGCTTCTCCCTCTGACCCTCCCCCCTCTCATGTGCTTGCTCTCTCTCATTCTCTCTCTCAAATAAATAAATAAAAAATCTTTAAAAAAAAAAAAAAAAAAAAAAAAAAAAAAAAAAAAAAAAAAAGAAAAGAAAAAGTAGAAAAGATATGTTACAGATCATAGAATTAATTTACACAAAATGTGTTTGATTTTAGGTTGTAAAGAGTCTGGAAAAAGAATGGGCATTTGAAATATTTTTTTTTCTTCTCAAATTATACTTGGATAGTTCCAGCATGAATGTAGATAATATATTAACAATACTCTTAGATGCTTTTAAATGAAGCAAGATAAATTGTTTTTCTGTGTTTTAGGAAAACTCTGATTATGCTGATTTTTATGGATCCAAAATGCCCAGACTAGCTTTTTGTGGTGAATTTTAATTAGTAGGAAGAAAATTGATTTGACTCTTTGGGATGTTTTGAATCTTTTAATAATAAAACTCGAAGGTGATTCTTTTGATAGATCTGAAACTCGCTGTGATAACTATCGCAAGTGCTTAGTGTATCTACAGTGGCCATCAGTAGTTTGTCCTGTGGGAATCATTGCTAATGATGTGAAAAGGCAGGAGAGAAGCAAGCCTTCGCCACTACCCTTGGGTTGCTCAGTACCCTGTGCATGCCTCACAGGTCACCATACTTATCACACCGCATTCTAATCGCTGACTTACTTTGTCCCCTTTATTCTGTATCCCCAGCACCCAGCACAGTGACTGGTAGTCAGTCATATGGAAGACATCAGTGCTGGAACATTCCCCTTTTGAATTTTTTCATTTATCATCAAAGTATCTTAGTGACACTGGGTTAGGTAAGTATTGCACACTGCAAACGGAGGCAGAAGCCTTCAGAGAGTTATGTGACCTGCCCAAGGTATAATCTCTGACACCTTCCACTGTTGCTGTACTCGTGTTATTGCTTCTTAGAGGTGCTATTTTGTTTTGTTTTGTTTTTGTCTTAGAAATTTTAGAAGAATAAATGAAATGATATAAAATGCATTATTAGAGTAAGAACAGGCTGTGCTGTGCTTATCTATATTTTGAACCTTTGCTGTTTTCTGTGTCTGGAGTGCCCTGCTCTTTCCCCCTTATCCCCAACTCATAAATCCTTAATGGGATGGCTCATCTTTCTAAGAAAAATTCTGAATTGGTTACAGAAAGGATTGCTGTCTGCTGTAGCTGAATGTCTGTCTCTGTATAATCCACACTACTGGTCTCCAAAGTGGGTGTGCAGGACAATCCATTGTGAGAAAAACATCTCTGCCTTCTATTCCTGTCTGGCCAAAATGCTATTATGAACTCTTCTTCTTCTTCTTCTTCTTTTTTTAAGCCCAGGTTGTTTAAAATCAGCCACATGGGGAGGGGGAGTTAAGATGGCGGAGGAGTAGGGGGACTCTAAGCTTGCCTCCTTCCTTGAATAAAACTAGAAGCAGCCAGTGGTTTTTAAATTATTATTTTTTAACCATTTCTTCTTTCTTCTCAGACTTTCCTTTGGGGGTCATTTTCCCGTTGCCCAATGAACACCTTTGAAGTTCTTTTAGTAAAGGATTGTTAATCATAAACTTTTCTTTTTTAAATCTGAAATATATTTTGCCCTTATTATTCAGTGATAGTTTTGCTCAGTCTCCAATTCAAAATCGACAGCTATTTTCATTCATTGCTCCAAAGATAGTATCCCATGGTCTGGGCTGATTTCCATTGTTTCTGTTCAGAAGTCATCTGCCATTAAGTTGGTGATCTTTTCAGGACGCCTGGGTGGCTCAGTTGGTTAAGCCTCTGCCTTTGGCTCAGGTCATGATCCCAGGGTCCTGGATCAAGTCCCACAGCGGACTCCTAGCTCATCGGGAGCCTGCTTCTCCCTCTGCCTGCCGCTCCCCCTGCTTGTGCCCTCTCTCTGACAAATAAATAAACCTTTAAAAAAAGGTACGTGATCTTTTCCATCTGTCTCTTTAAGATTCTCTGTTTTTCTTTAAGTGTTGGACTTTCACTATAGTGTTTTTAGGTATGGATTTCTTTTTTTTTTTAATCTTTTTTAAGAAAGAGAGAGCGGGGAGGAGGGCAGAGGGAGGGAGAGAGAGAATCTTACGCAGGCTCCACACCCAGCGTGGAGCCAGCGTGAGGCTCCATGCAGGGCTTGATCTCACAACCTTGAGATCATGACCTGAGCTGAAATCACGAGTTGGATGCTTACCCAACTGAGCCACACAGGTGCCCCGGGTATGAATTTCTTTTTTTCCATCTTGCTTCCTATGTCTCTGATTTCCTATCTTTCATTAGTTCTAGATACTTATCAACTATTATCTTTTTGAAAATTGCCTTGTTTCTGCTCCCTTTAGAGGTTCATCTGGGGACTCTGATTTGATTATGTTAGACCATAGCTCCTCCATGTGCCTTAACTTCTCATTCATTTTTTCCACAAGTTCTTTGCCTCTCTATACTACAAGCTGCATGATTTGTTTGGATTTATCATCTGTGGATTCATATCTTTCATCAGCTCTACAATCAGTCATTCTCTCTTTAAATATTAATTTACCTCTGTTCTCTCTAGTGTTTCCAGTGCCCTGATTAGATATGTTAAAATTTCTCATTCTATCCTACATATGTGTTAGACTCTCATTCCTTCTCCTATTCCATTGTTTCTCTGTACTACAGTGTAGAGTGTAATCTGCAGTACAGTTATGGTATGTAATGTTTAGATTTATCTTTCAGTTGGCTAAATCTCTTTAGCTGTATTTAAATCGCTGTTAATCTCTCTGTTAAGTTTGGGTTAAACTGTGCTAAAAAACATGTAACATGAAATCTGCTTTTTTAACAAACTTCTAAGTGCACAACTGTCGGCACAGTGTTGTATAGCAAATCTATAGAACTTTTTCATCTTGCATGACTGAAACTTTATACCGTTGAATAGCAACTCCCCATTTTCCTCTTTCTCCAGTCCCTGCAAACCAAAATTCTACTCTCGGCTTTTATAAGTTTGACAACATTACATATCTCATTTAATCATGCAGTATCAGTCTTTCTGTGATGGGCTAATTTCACTTAGTGTAACGTCCTCGAGGTTCACCCATAATAAAGCATGACGGAATTCCCTTCCTTTTCATGTAGGAAAAATACTCCATTGAATGTATATAATACATTTTTTATCCATTCATCCACTGATGGACATTTGAGATGTTCTCATAACTTGGCAGTTGTGAATAATGCTGCAATGAACATGGGATTGCAAATCTCTCTTTGAGGTCCTGGTTTCAATTCTTTTGAATAAATATCTGGAAGTGGATTGCCAGATTATATGTTAGTTCTATTTTTAATTTTTTGAGGAACCTCTGTATTGCTTTCCATAATGGCTACACCATTTTACATTCAAACCAGCAGTGCACAAGCGTTCCAATCTCTCCACATCCTTGCCAACATTTATTATTGTCTGTTTTGTTTTTTGATAATGGCCATCCTAACAGGTGTGAAGTGATAATCTCACTGTGGTTTTGATTTGCATTTCTTGATGATTAGTGATTTTGAGCATCTTTTCATATACTTATTGACCATTTATATGTTTTCTTTGGAGAAATGTCTATTCAAGTCCTTCATCCATTAAAAATCAGGATTGTAAGAATTCCTTACAGATTTTGGATATTAACCCCTTTTTAGATATATGGTATGTAAATATTTTCTTCCATTCTGTGGGTTGCCTTTCCACTGTGAGGATTGTTGCCTTTGCTGTGCAGAAGCTTTTTAGTTGATGTAGTCCCACCTGTCTATTTTTTGCCTTGAATTGCCTGTGTTTTTCCAGTTATATTCAGGAAGTCATTGTCAAGATCAATGTAATGAAGCTTTCCCCCATGTTTTCTTTTAGGAATTTTACAATTTCAGGTGTTATATTTAAGTCTTTAATGCATTTTGAGTTAGTTTTTGTGTATGATATAAGATAAAGGTCCGATTTCATTCTTCTGCATGTGAAGATCTGGTTTTCCCAACACTATTTATTGAAAAGACTATCATTTCCCATTTGTATATTCTTGGTACTCTTATCAAAGATCATTTTACCGTATATACAAAGATGTATTTGTGGGCTCTCAATTCTATTCCATTAGTCTATATGCCTGTCTTTACACCAGTGCCATACTGTTTTGATTATTAGAACATTGTAATGTGCTTTGAAGTCATGAGTGTGAGGCCTTCATCTTTGTTCTTCTTTCTCAAGATTGTTTTGGTTATTCAGGGTCCTTGTGGTTCCATGTGAGTTTTAGGGTTGTTTTTTGTGTTTCTGTAAAAAAATGGCATGGAGCGCCTGGGTGGCTCAGTCGGTTAAGCCGCTGCCTTCAGCTCAGGTCATGATCCCGGGGTCCTGGGATCGAGCCCCACATCCGGCTCCCTGCCCAGCGGGGAGCCTGCTTCTCCCTCTCCCTCTGCCTGCTTCTCTGCCTACTTGTTGTCTCTCTGTCAAATAAATGAATAAAATCTTAAAAAAAAAAAAAATGGCATTGGGGTTTTGATAGGGATTGTGTTGATCTGTAGATCTCTTTGGGTAGTATGGACATTTTATCAATATTACATCTTCCAAACCATAAACACAGGATGTCTTTCCATTTATATGTGTCTTCTTTATTTTAGCAATGTTTTGTAGTTTTCAATGTACAAGTCTTTTGTTTCATTAGTTAAATGTATTCCTAAATATTTTATTCTTTTTTTTTTTTAAAGATTTTATTTATTTATTTGAGAGAGAGAGAGAATGAGAGACAGAGAGCATGAGAGGGAGGAGGATCAGAGGGAGAAGCAGACTCCCTGCCGAGTAGGGAGCCTGATGCGGAACTCGATCCCGGGACTCCAGGATCATGACCTGAGCCGAAGGCAGTCGCTTAACCAACTGAGCCACCCAGGCGCCCTATTTTATTCTTTTTTGATGCTATTGTAAATGAGGTTGTTTTCTTAGTTTTCTTTTCACATCATTTGTTGTTAGTGTATAGAAACACAACTGATTTTTGTTCGTTGATTTTTAGCCTGCAACTTTATTGAATTCATTTATAGTTCTAACAGTTGTTTGGGTTTTTTTGGTGGAAGTCATAGGGTTTTCTACATATAAGATCATGTCATTTGCAGACAGAGGTACTTTTACTTCTTCCTTTCCAGAGTGTATGGCTTTTATTTATTTTTCTTGCCTAATTGCTCTGGCTAAGATCTTCAGTGTTACATTGAATATAAATGGCAAGGGGGGCATCCTTGCCTTGTTCTTGATCACAGAGGATAAACTTTCAGTTTTCACCATTGAGTATGATGTTAGCTGTGGACTTTTCATATATGGTATTGATTATGTCGAGGTAATTTCCTTCTAGTCATAGTTTGTTGAGAGTTTTTTTTGTTTTGTTTTTAAAGATTTTATTTATTTGATAAGAGAGGGAGAGAGAGAGAATGTGTGCACGCACACAAGCAGGGGGAGCAGCAGAGGGAGAGAGAGAAGCAGGCTCTCCACTGAGCAGGGAGCCCAACACGGGGCTCAATCCCAGGATCCTGGGATCTTGACCTGAGCCAAAGGCAGATGCTTAACGGATCGAGCCACCCATGCGCCCCTATTGAGAGTTTTGTATGGTGAAAGGGTATCGATGCCTTGTCTGCATCAATAGAGATGATCATGTGATTTTCATCATTTGTTCTGTTAATGTGTATTACGTTGATTACCTATGTTGAACCATCCTTGTATCCTAGGGATAGTTCCCACTTGGTCATCATGTTTGATCCTTTTAATGTGCTATTAAATTTGGTTTGCTAAGACTTCATTTAGGATTTTTGCCTATATATTCATCAAGGTTATTGGTCTATGGTTTTCTTGTAGTGTCTTTTTCTGGTTTTGGTATTACAGTAATGCTGGCCTCATACAATGAGTTTCCCTCTCTCCAATTTTTGGAAAAGTTTTGGAAGGATTGGTGTTTATTCTTCTTAATATTTTTTAAAGATTTTATTTATTTGAGAGAGAGAGAGAGAGAGACAGAGAGCACAAACAGGGGGAGCTGCAGAGGGAGAGGGAAAAGCAGGATCCCTGCTGAGCAGGGAGCCCAACATGGGGCTCAATCCCAGGACCCTGTGATCATGACCTGAGCCAAAGGCAGACACTTAATTGACTGAGCCACCCAGGTGCCTCTATTTTTCTTTAAATGTTTGGTAGAATTTACCCAAAACCATCTGGTCCTGGGCTTTTTTTTGTTGGAAAGTTTTTGATTACTGATTCAATCCCCTTACTACATCTGT
This sequence comes from Halichoerus grypus, assembly GCF_964656455.1. NCBI lineage: Eukaryota > Metazoa > Chordata > Mammalia > Carnivora > Phocidae > Halichoerus > Halichoerus grypus. The sequence goes on from NC_135718.1 coordinate 144,423,175, forward strand.
TCAGATTTTCTTTTTCTTCACTGTTCAGTCTTGGGAGGTTGTATGTTCATGGGAATTTCCCCATTTCTTCTAGGTGCCAAGATGCCAATTTGTTGGCATATAATTACTTAAGGTAGTCTCTTACTATCCTTTCTAGTTCTATGGCATCAGTTGTAATGTTTCCTCTTTCCTTTTTGATTTTAATTTTGTTCTTCTCTCTTTTTTAGTCTAGCTAGAGATTTTTTTCATTTGTTGTTTTTTTCCAAAAAACCAACTCTTCATTGACTTTTTTCTATTTTTTTTATGCTCTACTTCATTTATTACTACTATAATTTTACAGTTTCCTTTTGTTAATTTTAGGCTTAAGTTTTTCTTTTTTCTAGTTCCTTGGGGTGGATTTTGAGAGTGCTCTTTTTTTTTTTTAATGTTTTTACTACTATGAACTTCCCACTTAGTTCTGCTTTTGCTGCATCCTGTAAGTTTTTATATATTCTTTTCTTTCTTTTTTCCCCCTCCCCCAGTTGTGTGTGTGAGTGTTTTATTGATGCTGATGCTCAGGCCTTAGCTGTGTGCTACCGCAGGGGGTATAGCCACTCCTTCCACTGCTGCCTCTTGGTCTTCAGGTTTTCGTCTTCCTTGTTCAGCCAGAAGCACATGGCATATGTCTTCTTGGTCACAGATCCAGGGGCTTGTACTTCTTACCCTTGTAGAATTTCCGAGGTTCTCTTTCTGAGTCTGGTTGATGATGGTGAGAACGTGGGCAGTGGATTTGCGGACTACTCGGATCTTGGACAGCTTGGAAGCCATGCTGCCTGTCACTTTGGCGATGCACAGGTGGGACAGCTCCACCTTCAGGTCTTCCAGCTGTTTAAGCGGCTCCTCCTCCTTGATGCTGCAAAGGTCTGGAGCCTTAATTTGGGCCATGTCTGCACAATCTGCTGCTGATGATGATAGAAAGAGGACTGTATATTGTTTTCATTTGTCTCAAGATATTTTCTAATTTCTGTTTTGATTTCTTCCTGACCCAGTGGTTATTTGAGAATATGTTGCTTAATTTTCACATATTTTCCAGTTTTCTTCTGTTACTGATTTCTAGTTGCATACCGTTAGTTTGGATAAGATACTCGATATGATCTCAGCATTATTAAATTTGTAAGATTTTGTGACCTAACATGTGCCCCATCCTGAAGAATATCTGTATACATTTGATAAAAATGTGTTCTGTTGCTGTTCAGTGAAATGTTCTAAATATGTCTGTGAGGAACATTTAGTCTATAGCATTGTTCAAGTCTTCCGTTTTCTTCTTGATATCTGTCTGGACGTTCTACCCATTATTGAAAATGGGGTGGTGAAATTTTCTATCATTACTGTGTTGCTGTCTGTTTCTCCCTTTATTTCTGTCATTCTTTGCTTCATACATTTTACGTGCTGTGATTTGGGTCTTTAAATATTTTCGAATGTTATTATCTTCCTGGCCAATTGACCTTTTTATCATTATATAATGTTCCTATTTGTTTTCTCTTGGGCTTATAGTTCTTTTGTCTTTCTTAACATCTCTTGCTGTCTTCCTATGTGTTTTGTTGATTTTTTTTTTATAGTGACATGCTTTGATTTCTTTTTAATTTTTTTTGTGTATCTTCTCTAGGTATTTTCTTTGTGGTTACTGTGGGCTTACATGAAACATTTTACAATTATAACAAACCTGTTTTAAGCTGATAGCAGCTTAACTTCAATCTCATACAGAAATTCTGCTTTTACTTCTTCTTTCCCCATGCTCTATATTGTTGTTATCACAAATTACATTTTTTTGTATTGTATATCCATTAACATTTTATAGTTATAGTTTTACAAATACTTGGTTTTTAAACTTATATACCAGAATTAAAATGATTTACACAGCATTGTTACATTATTATAGTATTCTGTGTTTGTATATATATTCCCCATTACTGGTGAAGTTTATATTTTTGTATGCTTTCCTGTGGCTGTTTAGTGTCTTTTTGTTCAACTTGAATGACTCCCTTAAGCATTTTCTTGTAAGGCAGGTCTAGTGGTGATGAACTCTCTCAGCTTTTGTTTATCTGTGAAAGCTTTTATTCATTTTTGAAAGGTAGTTTTGCTGGATATAGCATTCTTGGCAGGCAAGTACCCCCCCCCCCCCCCCCCCGCAGCAGTTCGAATATTTGCACTCTTTCCTGGTCTACAAGTTTTGTGCTGAGAAATCTGCTAATAAGTTTATGAGGGTTCCTTTGTACATGACAAGTAATTTATCTTGCTGCTTTCAAAATTCTTTGTCTTTGACCTTTGACTATTTGATTATGTGTTTGGGTGCAGACTTTTTGGGTTCATCCTGTTTTGGATTCATCCTATTTAACTTCTGTTGGGTTTCTTGAATCTGGAAATCTGGATGTCCATTTCCTTCCTCATATTTGGGAACTTTTCATTAAAAAAAAAACAAAAACACAAAACTTTCCCTTTCTCCCCCCCCCCCCCCCCCCACCCCGGGACTCCCATAATGCATATATTGGTTTTTTTGATGGCTGGCTGGCTTGCTTGCTTGCTTGCTTGCTTGCTTGCTTTTTCTTTCATTGTTTTGTTTTTGTTGTTCCTGTGACTGGATAGTTTCAAACAAATGTTCAGATTTGCTCATTCTTTTTCCTGCTTGATCAAGCCTGTCATTGAACCTCCCTAATGAATTACTGCATTCTTAAATTGAGCTCTAACATTTCTGTTTGGTTGTTTTTAATATTTTTGGTTTCTTTGCTGAAATTCTCATTTTGCTCATGTATCATTTCATGATCTCATTGAGCATCTTTATGTCAATCATTTTGAATTCTTTGCCAGGTACTACATATACTTCTGTTTCTTTAGGGTTGGTTTTGGAAATTTATTGTCTTCCCTTGACTGGGCCATTCTCTCCTGTTTCTTTGTGTTCCTTATAACTCTCTGTTGGTATCCACACATTTAAAAAAATTGGTACCTCTCCCAGTCTTTCTAGGCTGGCTTCACACATGGAGAGATTGTCACCATTCAGTGCAGCTGGAGATTCTCAGGGCTCTCAAACCTTTTCTGTAGATGTGTCTTTTCTGGATGTGAGCATGTAGATACCTGATTAGAGGGATTTCCTGGGTTTTTTTTGTTTTGTTTTGTTTTTGTTTGTTTGTTTTTTATGAGCTGTGATCTCTTACTCCCTCTGGTGTCTGTCTCCTGTACTGTGGTTCCTCTAAAGGAGCAGCACACGTTTTGTTCTCAGCATACCCCAGGCACCTAGCGAATGCTGGTTCCCATCAGCACCCTGTGTTGAGCTGGACAGAAACTAGCAGTGTGTTGGATGCATGCTCCACTCTTCTCTTTTTCCATTGTTGAATTTTTAACTTCATGAATTTTATTTTTCATTTCTAAAAGTTCTAAGTATTTTTCCCTCAAACCAGTCTGACCTATTTTATAGCCTCTTGGTTTTTGTTTATTTTTGTAATTTCATCCTCACTTCCTTAAACATTTGACATATAGTTATTTACTTCCTATATCTGGAAATTCCATTATATGAAGTCCCTGGGGCTTTAGCTTTACTGTTTGTGTCTGTTGATTCTCATCCACTGTGGCTTATTTGTTTCTGTATTTGCTGGTCTTTGTGAATGAACTTATATTTGCCTGATTTTTATCTTGTGAAACTTGGGGGTCTAAATTGAGGACAACTTCCTCTAGAGAGGCTTTGTTTTACTCCTACTGACCTGGAACCTTTTTTAAAGGATTTATTTTTAAGTCATCTCTACTCCCCGTGTGGGGCTCGAATTTACAAGCCCAAGATCAAGAGTTGCACACTTTACTGACTGAGCTAGCCAGAAGCCCCTGACCTGGGACATTCTAGTCTCCTAAAGGGGTCCCAGGTCAATGAAGGAGTTTTATGGTCTCCAACCTTGTAGTGAGTCCAAAGCTTAATATTTGGACCCCAGGGCAGTGCTGGGTTTTGTAGCTGCTTTTAGCTGGAGTTTTTAAATGTTTATTTATTTTTCCCTTGCATGTTTCTCTTCAAGCCCAGCAGTACACTTTAAATATGTTTTATCTTGGAGAACCCTTCACATTATCTTGCCTACTATACTACAGAAAGACCAGAATAAACCCTTTGGAAATAGTTTTGTTTCCAAATGGAAATGTTCAGAAGTGTCCATACTTACGTGATTTTACTACCCTAAATTACATGTCATTTCTGAATTTCTCATCTGCACACTTAAAAATGTGGACAATTTTCTAACTTGTTTATAAATCTTCTAGATCAAAAATCTTAGTAGATTTTGGATCCATTTGTTATAGTTATTAAAATGATTAGTTTTCAAAAAGTGCTGATTGTCCTCAGGAAGGTGCCTCCTAACATGACTTTTATAAAAAATTTTTGCATAAATGGTAGATGGATTGAAATATGAATACGGTCATTGAAGTCAAGTGTCAACATAAACTGAACTTACAATCAGCCCTTCAGATCTCAGTATCACGAATTGTTAAGCCAAGATATTAAAAATTAAGATACATATTAATATTACATAATGTTTAATCACTGAAAAGTTTGTACCATTGAAGTTTAATATGTTTCCAAAAATTTTATCTTTTCAATATTATATGTTTTAATGTAATACATGTGTAATTTTTGTCAATATTCCTATAGTAGCCCATAGTTAAAGCTTTTAAAGATAGGGTACTTGATCTAAAGTTTGGAGACCATTCTGTACAATAGAGTCTAGCATTGTTCTGGAATTCTCTGAGTCAACTTTTTCTTCCTAAGTAAATTGAAAATACTTTGAGGTCAGGGACTACTTCCAGTATTATTTCTGTATAGTCTATATTACCTCCCATAGCATTTGGCATATTTTTGGCACTCAGCAATTTAATAAATCAAGGACTAGTTTATTCATTTATTCTCTAGTGACTTTATGAGCCAGCTTGGGAGATCATTTCCAATTCACACTCCCTGACCCCTGCTCTGTTCCACTCTGTACATACTCAGTTTCTCTAGGGTGAGATCCAGAAATCTCTCTTCTTAAACCTCTCTATTATTCTGATGCTGGTATTCACTGATAGGCTTTGAAAAAAACACTGATTTATGTGATGATGATCATGATTGCGTTATAATCTCATCTTTTGGCTAAAATGAAAAAAGGCATTACGGTTGCCGGTTATGTTATAGAAAGTGGGGTGGGAGAAGTGATGAATCAGTCCTTTCAGGAGATGATGACAGCAGTAGGAAAAAACAGGGAATTGTCTGTCTTGGAGGTAATAAGGTACACGTGTGTGGAGTTTGTAGGTGTAAGACTGAGGAAGGAGGTAATGAGGAATTTCATGTTCTTCCTTCTCTCAGCTCTATGTGGTTAACCATATTGGGGGAGGTGGTGCCAGCAAAATAAAGGAGTCCACCGTATAGTGCGCGTTCTTCTGAGAAAGTATTATTTAATACTGTTTTGACCACTGTATCCGTTTAGTTCAGGTTGTAAACAAATCGGAAGCTGAGACACAATCCAAAGTTTTAATGAACTACCTGTAAAGGATATGGTGATAGGTTTATTTTAAATCTTTAAAGCATGCCTACCTTTCATTTGGGGATCGACAGTGCTACTTTCACAATTTCAAAAGAGGGTTTGCTTTTATTTCCTTTCTTACTTATTTCATCTCAACTGGAGACGAAAGGGGATACAAAGGCAAATGAAACCTGTTCCTGCCTTGGAGGGACTCAGAGCCTGACGGGGAGATAGACACAGAGACAAACAAGTGCAGTAGAAAGTTACAGTTCTTGTCATCTGAGTGATCAGGACACAGAATAAAGAAGGGGGGAGGGGGGAAGGGAGCACTCAAGAAAGGTTCATGGCCTTTGAACTAAGGCTTGAAAGATAAGTCCTGCTTTGCCAGGTGGCTCTGTGGAAAGGAGAAGAGAATACTGGGCTGAAGGAGCATTAAGCACAGAGGCCCTGAGTGTGCTGTTGAGAGGAGGGGGTGGTAGCCTAGGGGAGCGGGCAGTGAGAGGACCAGGCAGGACACTAGCCAGGGCTTTGCGTGTCTCAGCAAGAACTGGTCGTGGGGCCGTGGTAGCCCTTGGGTGACTTAAGTAAAGGTCCAGCATAATTAGATTTGTATTCTGTGTATGCTTAAGTGTTTTAGAAACATACTAGTTTTTAAATTTAGTGACCTTGGGCACTGGCTGGCTCAGTTGGTAGAATATGTGACTCTTGATCTTGGGATGGTGAGTTCAAGCCCCAAATTGGGTGCAGAGACTACTTAAAAATAAAAACTTTAATTTTTTTTTTTTTAATTTTGTGACCTGCATTCTCAAGATCCATGAAAGCGCTTTGAATCTGGTATTTTAAACACGTGACTTGGTGTACCGGAAAAGGGTTTAGTAAGGGGAGACGCCAGTGCCAGTGACTACGACTCCCTCCTTGAACCAGACTTCAGTAGGTTCCCCTGAGCCTTGTTCTCAACTAGGGTTTGATTTGGCTTTCATGTCTGCCCTGTCCTTGCAGGGCCTGCACAGCCCAATCTTAGCAAGGAATTCTGCTAAGTCAGTTAAGTGAGAATCCTCCCACCCTTGATCTCTGACCACCCCGGCTATCTAATCAAGTTCCTCATCCCCCCAGCTTGATGTCAAAGTTGTTGGCCTGCCTTCAGCAAGCACCCTCTTAGACCAGTTTAGCAGGAGTCCCATGACCCTGAGGTCTTGTCTTAGTAATTTTCCATCCACTCGCCTCAGCTCTGAATCCCCAGCTGTTTTTACTATATTCAGAACTGATCTCTCTCCCCTATTGCAATACCCCTGGTGCAATAATCTTGAATAAAGCCTTTTTTACCATTTAGCAAGTGTCAGAATAATTATTTCTTTTTAACACCAGTTAAGGAAAAATTCATGTTTCATAATGAAATCCCGAACACATCTTACTGTGATAGTATGTATTGGGAGTAAGGTGAGAGAAGCCCACAGTAACCATAAGAGTATTAGTAGACCAGAAAGTAGAGCCTCTCCAGACTTAGGGCAGAAGGATAGTGTGACATAAAGGGACTAGGACAGGGATTTAGCAAAGGCTGGGGTTGGTAATTCATTATTCTTTCATGGTGTCCTGTCTGTGATTTTGATAGACGTGGTGACTACAGTTGACCTGAGGGGGATGATTATTTCGCCGGTTTATCTGGGGTCAGTCTTTTAACCTCTCTTTCTTTCTTCTGATGCTTACTGGTCCATCTCATTTTGGTGCTTATCTATAAACCTGTAGTGCTCTTTTCTATAGAGATGATTTATTACCTGAACAGCACTACTAAGTCATGCCACTGATCCTTCTGGCCACTCTAAATTCTTTCTGATTTCTGCTTAAGTACCAAAAACTAGAGGGAAGTAAGTTATGTACTAGTGGCCACTTGTGTAACCTGGGGAAATAAGGAAGTAACTGTTCAGTAAATTCTTAAGCATGACCGCCCAAAGGACATGCTAAGTAGGGAAGCCTGAGGAGAGAAGGTTGGTACCCGCTTGGGTGGTTGATTACCTCTGCCTTTCTCTTTTCCCTTCCTTTCCAGGCAAGGAGAGAAATCAAGGGGAGGGAAAGAGTATGTCGGGAAGGAGACTCTGTTCTCTGTTCTGCCACAAGTGAATTATTTATCATGTTTCTGGTTCTATCTCCCATGTGCTTTGTGACAGTACTTTCAAACTGTACTGTGATTTCCTTAAACCCTGTCCCACGTATAATGCTGCAAACTGCTTGAAACTAGGAACCCGGGTACTGATTCCCATATCAGTCCAGCCACAGTGTCTGGCATAATTGGCTTTCAGAAGTTTTCAGAACTGTTTGCTGTGTTATATAAAAAACAGCAAGAAAATGTCAGTAAAATACTTAAAGTACTTTAGCACGGTGCTGTGCACGTAGTAGCTGCTTGATGGGTGTTTAGTAAATATATACAATTAAGATTCACTCATTCTCTGGAAAATTTTGAAGTACTTTTAAGAATCTGAAGTGCAGGGGCGCTGGGTGGTTCAGTCGCTAAGCGTCTGCCTTCGGCTCAGGTCATGATCCCAGGGTCCTGGGATCGAGCCCCGCATCGGGCTCCCTGCTCGGCAGGAAGCCTGCTTCTCCCTCTCCCACTCCCCCTGCTTGTGTTCCCTCTCTCGCTGTGTCTCTGTCAAAGAAATAAATAAAATCTTCAAAAAGAAAAAAAAAAAGAATCTGAGGTGTAGATACAGTATTTGCTTTTTACATTCTGGTCATTTTTTTATGAACATCTGAGGTGTTTTGCAGAGAGATTTCCTTTCATCCCTGGCATTCATGTTTATAACCTAAAGTCATCAGTTAAATTTTTATTGTACTTTAAAAAATTTATGCAGAAAGTGTATTGACATTTAAGGTGATATGATTATTAGCTTATGTTAGGGAAAAATTACTGGATTTTGTTAGATTTACTAAATATATCAGAACCTGAAGGTCTCAGAATAAAGCTTTGACTACTAGAGTGTTAAATTAAATAAAATCTAATGATTTAAAGAACAAACATCCATTGTAATTTCTGGCATGAGTTTGCTGTTAGGTTTTTTGTACTCGTGAGAGTGAAAGAACTAGGAAGTTCTGAAAGAATTTAATACCGTATTTTTAGATATAATTTAAGCACATGTTTTCTTTTTATCCCCTGGGGACTCAGTTGTGTTAGCTCATAATATCTTCTGGCAAGCAGTAGTGAGAGACCTCCCAGAGGAGGTTCTTGGCGGGGGGGGGGGGCGGATAGGGGAGTATCTCAGGAAGGAATGCCTCTAGAAATAAAATACAGGCTCAGTGGCTCCCTGTCTACCTCCTGAAGGGGAGTGATTGCCCCTTGTATCCCCAATTCAGATGTAAAGGCAGTAGAACTTCTAGGTTATGGGTACGTGCTCTGAAGTTAGACTATGTGGGTTCTAGTCCTAGCTCTGCCATTTATGAGCTCTGTGATCTTGGGAAGCCACTCATTTTCTTTCTTTATTCTTTATCCTTAAAATGTAATAACAGCAGTGCCTACCTTTTGGGTTGTTGTGAGGTTTAAATGATTGAGCATGTCTAATGCCCTTAGAATAGTGCCTGGCACCTAGTAGAAGGTATGTAAGTGTTAGCTGCTCCTGCTGCTGTTGTCAGGAGTAGTGGTGGTGGTAGTAGTAGTACATTGAGCTAAAGGAAGTAAATATGCCAGAGTTTTAAGTGTTTACCTCAGGGTTACTGGATATACATGATTTTAATTTTTTTAAATTTCTGTATTTTAAATCATGGATTTATATTCCTTTTTATACTAAAAATTATTAAAATTATAAATGTACAGTGTGAGGTATAACTTCCTGGTTTGCTAGAATGCTTGTATTCATGTAAGAAAGCCAGGTGGGAAGCCAGATTATCTGCAGGTGGCTCAGTGAACAAGGTATCAGAGCAGGGTGCCGAAGAGGATAGGTGTGTGGTGACATCGGTGTTCTCAGTGGGAACAGACATACCTGTAGGGTTGTGTAATGTTTAAGAGGACCAGCTTGTAGACAGGATATCCCTGGGGTTAATTTATTCCCAGCTTAGTCATTTATAAGGTATGTAACAGTAGGCACATTTCCTTACCCATAAAATGAGAATAATACACACCTGGTTGGGTGGGTTGTTGGTTTTCAGTTATCAGGTGTACATTACATACTTTGCAATAGCAAGTGTTCAGTGATGGAACCAAGGAAACAAAGAATCAAAAAACCAGGATGATGAGGAAATTCACATTTGCTCCTGGGGATGTATTCTTTTTCCTACCCAGTGGTCATAAAATGCACAACTAAACTCATGTTCTTGGGGGTTCCCTTTTTCCCATGCTCACCATTTTCTTCATGTCAGTACATTCATTCTTCAGGCTGAGGACAAATATACTTGGATTGATTACTGCTTTAAACATGCTAATGGAATCTTTCTCTTGAGACTGCATTGAATTTACTGAACCCAAATATAAAGACAAGTCTTAAATCAGGCGTTTACATGTTGAAGATAATTTTGATAATGCCATTGTGTATGCTGGAATATAGTGTCTTCTTTTGTCTTTTCTGAATCATAGTGCTTATATTTTTGCCCCTTAGAAGTTACAGTAAATAACTTGTTGAGCAAGGTTTTGGTGGATTTGTGAAAAGTTCTTCTAATTCTGTGTTTGTCCTCCTTTTATTTTAAAGAAATACATTTCTCTTCATCTTTCTAAAAGTAATACTTGATAGGTCTTTTTTTACTCAGGGGACTTAATTTCACCTTAGTCAAGTTTCCATAATAGTTAAATTAGAAATACAAGTCCCATGTTCATATACTTTTAAAAGAAAGAACATTGCAGTTTTACCTATATTATTACATCTGAGTTCAGCTGGGGAAGCGGAATCCTGTGAGCCGTCTAGATTAAGGCTTTTACTGTGGGATTAAAGTTACACAGTGGTTTAGTATTCTGTATGTGGTTGCTGCTTTGGAGTCTGGTATTAAGAGGCTGAAACCCACAGCACCATCCGTCAGAAAGAAACGATGAGCGAGAGGTGGGAGAGAACAGGACTCTGGAGTCTGTGAGGACAAAAGGGAACGCGTTTCTCTCTCGCTGCTTTCCAAGCTCTGAGGTGGTGACCTGCAGGATAAGCTGATGCCCTTCGTCACAGAGTTGCCTGAGCACCTGGACCGGGATTCCCATGAGCCCAGGCAGGTGCTCCAGCGGGAGTGGGAGAGCTACGCAGCCTGACTGCTGCGCCATGCTCACAAGACGTGCCCGCAGATCATCTGTACTAGGATGAGCTGTGGCTGTGTCTGGCTCGGCACTGACCTTCAGAGCCTGTCAGTGGCCACTGTCTTAGCTCTGCCTTCCAGATCTTGTGCACGTGTCTCTTGTGTCCAGTATTAACCCAGGACCTTAGAGGGAAAGGACTTTTGGGAAATGCAATTCCAGCTTAGCTGAACTCACATACCAGAAGTCATCACAGCATACCCCATGTCACCTTGGCCATCCCTTTGAAGTATGGGATTTGGCCACACTTCTTGTAACCATGGTTAACTTCCAAATGAAGATAATAGCAAGCTTATGCTTTTGCCTAGTATGATGCAACCGTCCTAGGTATACCAAAAATATGCTAACCCTCTCCTCAAAAGAAAATATGAAGTCCCTTTATCCATCTCTGGGTGATGTTCATTTGTCTTCTGAGTCACACTCTTGTTTTTATACCTTGTAATCTCAGTATTGAAATACAAAGTTATCTAATATTAACACTTTAATATTAGGTGACATGGAAATGGGGAAAGAGCATTAAAAGAAAGAATTGGTTAATTTATACACAAATATATTCATACCAAAATAAGAGATACTCCTAAATATTATAGTCCTTGTTTCTGCAACTGGTCATGTGGTTACAGATGGTATTTATAATTACCTTCTTCTACTAACTCCATGTTCCCTTTGCCTTCAACAAACACCTGAGTGATTATAATTCCTTGCCTGGTGAGGTAGCCACAAACTTGATTCCTGAAGAGTCCGGGCCATCAGAAATCATGCCTCTGTTGGGTTATTGTAATTTTCCATTGACTTGTCTCAGGACAAGGGAGTAATAAGAGGTACCCCAGAGGATCTCCTGCATTTAAACATATTCCTCCTTAAGCCATTATGTAATAGCAACTCAATTTCCCCTGGATAGTCAGGATCATTCACCCTAGCCAGTATAATAACCCTCTTCTTTGCCTACTGATTCACTGCCATGAAGTAGTCTCAACTTGCAATGTAATGGACCATTGCTGTGACACCTGGTGGAAACATTCCCGTCTTAGGTACTAAGACTTATATGCTAGCAGAACACAAAGTTGCAGAGAGTAGAAAGAAAAAATTTTTCTGATGGATCCCTAAGGGTGACAGGGAGAGAAACTACTCCAATTTCTATCTTTTGATTCCTGGACCTCTGAATCCCAGCTATGGGAGAAATAGCCCTCTGTATTAGTCACCCATTCAGAGTACGTATTGCATCCTAGAAGATGTTATCCCAGCTCTGCAAGGTGTTATTACCCAGCTGGCATCATAACAGAATCTTTAAAAGGCCATTCCACTGGTTTCTCAAGTCAGCTGCTTCGGGGTATTAGAGATATAATACGAACAGTGAATTCTTCAGGCATGAGCCCATTGCCATGCTTCATTTCCTATAAAATTAGTTCCTTGCTTAGAAGCAATGCTGTGTGGAATATCACGGTGGTGGAAATGTATGCTGTAAGTGCAGCACGTGTTTATTCCAGTGAGATCAAAAACACTGCCCCTTCTGTGATGAAAGTAGTCTTATTTAATCAACCTGCCACCAGGTAACTGGCTAACTTCAGCCGCTCCTCCTGGGAATTGGGGTGTCATTGGGGGAGCTCAATATTATTCTCTGCAGTTGGCAGATTAGCTTTGGTGAGTGTTAGTCCATGTTGCTAGGAAGATGGGTGGCTGGAGAAAGAGGCCGATATCTTTAGCATGAGTCATCTCTGGTGAGTATTCACACGGGACACAGCCATCGCCGCATGCTGTGCTCATTCAGGGAGACCTATTCACATTCTTCTTCCTTGTCATGAATTTTCAAATCCTGTTCCTTCTCAGTCCTTGATCATTCAGCCAAGCCATGAGCGCCAGTCTGTGAAGCTCTGTAGATCCATACTTGACACTCTCTTTGTAGGCAAAATGAACAACCAGGTGCACTGCTTAACGTTCCACCCCCTGGGGGATTTTCTGTTCGCCGTGGTTCCTTCCGTGCTGCCCAGAGTTGGGCTGTGGTGCTGCCCGTGGTCCCTCCTGTGTTGGTTCACCTCCTGCGCGGTGCCAGTGTATCGTGCAGAACCAGCTGGAACCTGGGCCGGAAGTTTTTAGTACATTTATCAACAGGTCTCCCCGGGAGTCCACAGATACGGATGTAGACAAAATAAGCAATGTAGCAGGAATGTGGGTCACGTGCAACTGGCCTTGTACCTTCAGGACTTGCTCAAGCCTCTCTCATATGTGATGTCACTTCCATTTGATGGTGGAATGTTGCTGTGTGAGCCCAGGTTTTATTGGCTTAATGATACCAGACAACACCCAGGTCCTAATGGGAAGCTCACATTGAGTGGAAACTTGCCTACCCATGGCAAGCCAGAAGGTTCCCCCAAAGAGAATGGTTATCTACAGAGGATGGTATAGCTTTGCTCCAAAATGTTGAAAGTTTGCCTTGTGAGTCACATGTTGGGGTCCACCAAAGGCTCAGTACTTGATTTCTCTGTACCCCGGTCTTCAAGCACCAGTGAGTTTTCTGGGTTCCAATGGTAGAGTAGCTTGTTGACAGCCCTAGACACTATTTTTCTGGCCCCTATTAGAAAACTGGCAAGCTTTCAGGTTATCTATGCTGGTGATGAAGTATATTTTACTTTCAAAATCCATATCCATGGTGTCTCCTCTTTTAGGTGTTAGAGGGACCAGATGCAGCAATTTGTTCTTCACTCAGATCTCAACAGATCCCAGACTATTAGATTCTTAGGAATTTCACCGAGGAGGCAGACCCCTGAATTTTTGTGGGATTTCTTGCCTACCCTTTGGCACACATGTATCTTACCAAGGTGTCTCGAGTAGTTGTTAACTTCCTGCTTAGCTGATCCAGGCAGCATAATATTATCAACATAATAGACCAGTGTGATGTCCTGTGGAAGGATAGGTGATGAAAGTCCCCGCACACTAGGTCAGTGGTTCTCAACTGGGGGCACTTTTGCCTCCCAGAGGACATTCAGCAGTGTCTGGAGACATTTTTGGTATCACCAATCTGGGGCAGGCATCTGGTGTATAGAGGCATGGAGTGCTGTTAAGCACCCCATCATGCACAGAACAGCCCCCTGCAACAAGGGGTTATCTGTCCCCAACTGTCAGTGGTGCTGAGATGAGAGGCCCTGGACTAGATGATGTCCTAGGCTGGAATTTTGAAGCACCCTGCAGTGGCATAGTGAAGAGGCTGCGAACTGCTTCAAATGTTCTTTACTAACAAGTAGAGAGAAAATGCATCCCCCCGCCCCGCCCCGGTCAGTGATGTGCCAAGGTTTCATTCATTTGACCCAGCAAGGAAACCATATCTAGAGTAGCAGTTGTAGTTGGAATTACCAGCTGATTAAATTTTGATAACTTACTGTCATTTTCTGAGATTTATCTGTCTTCTGCACAGGTCGGAGAGATGAGTTGAATGGAGACTGGGAATTGGCGTCACTGCATCTTTATGGTGGCACTCATCTATGCAGTCCCTTTGTGAGGCAGGATTGCTTTTGGTTTACTATTCTGCTAAGACCATGTAGTTCTGATCTCTTCCACCTGCTCTTTCCTGGCATGTTAGCCCTTCTGTTCATTCACAGACTAGGGAACCAGAGTTTAGGTTCTGGCAGGTGCTGAGTATGTAAATTCCAACTGAGTATTCCAGAACTGAGGAAGTAACCACAGGATGGATTTGGGGGACCCGCTGTTTCCACTGTGAGATGGGCCCAGTCCACAAGTTCATTGATCGTCTGATTTCCTTAAGCTCCTGCTCTGACTGGTTTAACAGAGTGGAGTTTTGGGTCTCGAGGAATTTTTGTTAGTTTGGGGACAGTTTGGGTTTTTTCCCCCACATCCTCCAATGTGTAGTCACTCTAGTAGATTGCCACAGTTCCCTTTGGGGGAGAGCTAGGAGGAGGATTTACAGTATGTATTTTGGGGTAACTAGGATTGTCTTTTTAGACCCTTCATTCAAGGGTCTCTGGGCCTTTTGAACGAACTCCAGGCTGGGAACTGTTTGAGGGACTATGACTATATTTTGATTTAAGTCACAGTGGGAGCTGCAAAAGCACCTGACCTAGACCCGGAGCATAACATTTCTACTTTCCAGATCTTGCACAGATTTCTCATGGCCAGTAACTCAGAACCATTTTGGGAAGGGAATTTGGGGGAAACATTGCTGCTTAGCTAAGTTGACAGTTATATTGAGCACAGAGACGTGTTACTCATGTTGACCATGGGTAATTTGACTTTTCAAACTGATCTATGTTGCTTATATACACTCATATCAATTACTGCCTCAGTTTATTACTCATTTGGCATAGCTGAGATCAGGGCCACTAAGTGTGGCTATGTTCAAGTCCAGGAGCACCGTTCACATGGATTAGGACGTATAAGGTGCGCCCCGAAGTTGCACAACACAGCAGCCTTGCAAGGGTTAACATGTGACTCAGTGTGTGACCAACACATGACAAGGATATTCCTGGCTTCTGATGATTTGAGCTCTTTTTGACCAGGATGTTAACTGGTGATGTGCGTTTAGAAGGTTGCAGCTTTTAATAACTACTCTTGCAAGGAAGTAATATTGTACAATTTGTTTAGATAGCACATTGGAGATTTTTTTTCTCTAAATTTTTGGACAGTGTTCAAAACAGTAGCTTTGGCAAATGAAATAATTCTGAATATAGTCTCCCCCTCCTAAAAAATGGCTAAAAATCTATAATTTTATTACATGAATATTTAGAACAATTGGGTGTGTATATTCAGTATTGAATTTTGTGGTATGGTTTTCCTGTAATGGTCACATGAAAACCAGACATCTAAGTTACAGTTAAGTAAAAGGTTGGAGGGTAGTTGTTTCAAACTGAGGTAACATTTACATACAGAGAAATGCACAGATCTTTTTAGTACAGTTCAATGTGTTTTGATAAAAGTATATATCATCCCCAGTAGAGATAAAGAACATTTACATTATTATCTCTGAAAGTTCACTTCTGCCTTTTTCTCATCAGCACACTCCCCCAAATACTCAACACTTCTTGTTTCTATTACTACAGATTAGTTTGCCTGTTCCAGAACTTTAAGTGAATCAAGTAGTGCATTGTTCTTACCTCTTCAGTATATCTTGTCTGTCAAATTCATCCATGTCGCATATATCGATAAATTATTACTTTTTGTTGCAGAATAGTATTCTTTTTATGGATGTACCAAAATTTGTTCATCCACTTTCCCACTGATGAACATTTGGGTTGTTTCCAGTTTGGTGTTATTAGGGATAAAGCTATTATGAACATTCTTGTACAAGTCTTATTGGACTTACATTTTTATTTGTTTTGGGGAAGCATGTAGGAGTGGAATTGTCGGGTCATAGCAGAGGCATATTTTTAACTTTTTGGGAAACTAAAAAAATATTTTCTAAAACAGCTGTAAAATTTTATACTCCCACCAGCAACATATGAGAGTTCGGTTTCTCACCAACGTTTGGTATTGTCAGTCTTTTTTATTTTAGGCATTCCAGTGGGTATATAGTGGTAGCTCATTGTGATTCGTGATTTACTTTTCCCTACTGACTAATGCTGTGCAGTTTTTAGTATGCTTATTTATTTATTATGTGATTTGTGTATATTCTTTTGTGATTTGTATGTATACATCTTTGCCTACTTTTAAGTTCGGGTTGGCTGTCTTTTTGCTCTTGGTTTGGAGGAGTTTATAAAGATATATTTCGGATATAAGTTTTTTGTCAGAAAATATGTCTAAAATTCAAGGAAGGGTCGAAAGAAATAAAAAAATAAAATCCAAGGAAGGGTCACAGTTGGAGATAAAAGTTTGGGAGTTGTATGATATAGATAATACTGAAAGTCACATGACTGAGTAAATTCACTTAGGGAAAATGTGTAGCTAGAAAAAGAGGGGAGTACCAATACTGTGGTGGACTGAATTGACATGTTTCCTCCCTTCTTGCTACAAACAAATATATAGGCTTAAATATAATTTTGTAAAAGTTTATTAGCTATGTAACTGAGCTTTAAAGGAGGCGAAAATGAAGAGAAATCATATCCACAATGGTGAGTACAAGCTGACAGCATGACAGTCCTCAGGGTTTTGGATCCATTGTAAGCATTGTGAAATAAGGTTCTAGCATCCTCATGGGGACAAGAGATGTGGCATCAACACCACCTATACTAGGGGAAATGAGCCTCCTATATGAAACTCAAAGCCTAGATAGCTATATCTCCATGCAAAGGAAACAGAAAAGCTATTACTCCTGGTTGAGGGAGCTGCCATCTACCTAATGCCTAAAGTTTTAAGGGGAAAAGGTTATTTTAAAGAAATCAAACAACTCTGCTGTATGTGGAGTGGAAACCCCAAACAGAAATTAACATAAAAATAGTTTCATATCTTTGGCAGACTCTGGTAGATACAAATGAAAAAATGCTTAGTAGAATTACTTTCAAAATCTGTAGCTCATAGGACTGTCACACACACAAAATTTTACGGACTACATGAGGAAACTAACCATCTTTGTGGAGAGTTAATAAATGCAAAGAAACAGAACTAACACCCCAAGAAGTGGAAATAATGGGACAATCTGAATGTAAATTTGTTTAAGATAATTTTTAAGTCAGGAATAAAAATCATGATGAACAAATGCAAAGAAATAAGCTAATGAGAGAGCTATATAGAAATTCTAGAAATGAAATATATAGTCTTTAAAATTGAAAACTCAGTAGAATGGCTAAGCAGCCGATTATACCTAAAAGCTGAAAATGGACTCAATGGACTGGAATGTGGATCTGAGGAAATGACTTAGAATGAATCATAGAGAAGTAGACATTGAGAATGTTAAAGAGCAATTAAGAAACATGAAGAATCAAATGAAAAAGTACAACTTGCATTTAATAGGCATTCCAGAAAGAGGTTATAGCAGAAATCTTTCAGAGGCAATCTTTGAAAAGGTGATAGCTGAGAATTATCCAGAATTGAAGGATATATATATCTTCAAATTGGTACACACTGGATACCTAGCAGAATAAATAAAAAATCCATTGGAATTGCAAACTCAAAGTAGAAAGAAAATCTGAGTAACAGTCAAAAAGAAAACAGGATCTCCAAAGTAACAACGGTTAGATGAACAGTAGAGTTCTCATCAGCAATAAGAAATACATTAAAAATGGGATAACGCCTTTACATAATGTGACAAAAAATAATTATCAGCCTCAAATTCTCTTCTTAACTGAACAATCTTTTAAGAGTAAGGACCAAAAAAAGGTATTTTCAGACAAATAAAGACCAAGAGTCTTCTATCTACTTCTACCTACTACTAAGCTACTAACAATATACTAAATATATTAAAAAATATAATTGAGGAAGAAGGATATAGAATTAGAAGAAAGGAGTTGGATGCAAGAGATTCGAATAAGCAAAGACATTTCAGGTTGATAAATACAAACACTGACTATAGAACTAACAAAGAGCAATTGCTTATATTTAGGATGTTGGGAGAAAAGTGAACAGAAATGCCAGATTTGAATAATGTGGAAAATGGCAGGGGAAACATTGAAGCTGAAAATTCTGAGGTCTTGGGTTGCTCAGGAGGAGGATGGGAAATGGATTATTTTTTAAATTTAAGGCATATTATGCATTTTAAAATTTAAAAGAAATAGAATGTATGCCAGCTTGGAGTGGGGAGGAAAATTAAAATAAACTAAATCCAGTAGAAGAAAGAAAAAGGGAACAAAAGTTAGGTAAAATAATCAGAAAATAAATATAAGAGGATTAAACTCTCCTGTTTAAAAGAAAGGGTTTCTCAGCTTGTGTAAAAACTAATAAAACCTCACTACAACTATTTAAAAGTGACTAAAACTGTATGACCATTAAAGGAAGAAAAAGGTGATAAAAACGTGTTATATTAATGTTAATATCAGACCAATAAGATAAAAAACATTATTAGACATAAAGAAGGTAAGTACCCTAAATCATCAAAGATAGTATTTATAAGGAGCTATATTCAATAATCTGTAAGTATATAACAACATGGCCCCCAAATATGTAAAGCCCCCGAAAAGGATATGTTAAAAAATTGGTAAATAGATGGTTTTTAAAAAACATCTGTAATAATTAAAAAAATTAGAACAAACAGAAATTGAACAGGGAGAATAAGTTTTATTCAGTGGACATGTATAGAATTGTATACTCCAGACAGAATGAATATACTCCCCTCTCTGAACATATATATTTCAGCTAAAATATAGTTAAGATGAAAATTTATAACCCTCATTGCACATATTAAAAATAAGGGGCTAAGAATTAATTAGCGAGTTTTAGAAAGAAAACTAAATAGGTTCCGGTCAGTTTTGCAACTTAAAGAACAGGTTAAACAAAAGGAAAATAGAAGGAACACTACATCAAAAACTAATGATGTAACATATGGTGATTAACATAACAATAAAATAAAAAAAATAGAAGGAAAGACATAATGAAAATTAGAGCAGACATTAATGAATTAGAAAAACAGAGGAGACTGAGAGAAATCAGTGACACCAAAAACTGACTCTTTGAAATGAATAAACTAGAAAGGGGTGTTGGGGACAGGGCCCTGGTGCCTGCCAGCATTTTGCACGAGAGAAGAGGGGCAAAGGGCACTGAAGTCACTTGGGAGGAAAACATGGAGAGTGTTGTGTTGCAGAAGCCACAAGAATAAAGAAAAGGGTCAACCGTGTCACAGGCAATGTGGATTTTTTGCCAAGAGGTAACTGGTAACCCTGACAAGACTGGCCCCAGGGAAATGATGGACCAAGTCTGGTTGGAGTGGGTTGAAGCAAAGATTGAGAATTGGTGGCAGCAACTTACAAACAACTGCAAAACCTTCTTGTAATAACTTGTTATGTGTAGGGAAGCAGAGAAATAGACTCGGAGCTGGAAGGGGGCACCTATGGTCCTGAGAGAATTTTCTCTTTTAAAATGAGCTACAAGGGTATGTTCATACGCTGTTGAAGTCCATTCGAGAGGGAGGAATTAATGAGGCAGGTGAGCAAGAGGAAGTACAGGAGCAAAGCCCTTCAGCAGATGAGACTGACTGGGAGCCAGAGCCTGGGAGGGGGCTTTGGTCTTTGCTAACAGCAGGGGCAGTTCATGAAGTTTATGGATAGACTGTAGTTTTGATGTGGGTTGAACACTGAGCATCTCTGCAATTGTTTCTTTATTATTAATGAACTGTTATTAAAACATCAGTTGGCAAGTGGGGCTATGAGAGAGAGGAGGAGAAAGCTTCAGTTGAAGTTTTAGAGAAGGGTCAGGCGGGTGTACTCCAGTATGGAGGATTGTCAGAAGATTGAGTCCTCATCTGGGATTTGAGGCCAAAAACGTACGTGAAACCAAGTAGCCTGCGTGGATGTGTCCGTAACAGTGTTGGCTGCTCAGGCGCAGGTGTGGGGCTGGAGAACCACAGGCTTTCACGAGCGGGAGCGTTTGCCAGCACGCATGAAGGGTGTTTGCAAGGCAGCGGTTGTAGTAAAGGATCCCGGCACACCCCCGGGATGAGGAGCGAAGGGGGGCCATGGCAGCAGTGAGTGGTAGTGAGCTTGGGGGAGGGCTCGTGGATCAGAGGTTTTAAGGTTGAAGAAAGCTCTGAATATTCCAGTGCAAGACACTGGGGACTTGGGGACAAGAGTTCAATGCATCAAATAAATGCACTTAATGTTCCGAGCTTCTATTTAGAGAGGATACATGAAAAGTAAAAAAAAAAAGTCACAAAGAACAAAGCTGTGAGCACAATGTGATTATAGCATTTATTTCAGTGCGTGACAAGATTTAAGCATTTTCTGGAAAGTTCTGTACCATTCTTAAACATATGGTCAGAAAGTTGTTCTTAATATTGTCTGAGTGATAATTAAAATCTGGAATAGTATAGACAACGGTTACAGACAAGTGGTTAATGAAAATTGGGCTTGGGTGAAGGAAGAGACAGCGTGTTAATGAATAAAAGATCAAATACTCTGCATTTGGAGTTTGGCCAGGCAGCTGTTGTGTTCTTTTTACTTCTGGATGTTCTAGATTTCAGAATTTCACTGGTAAAATTTGTATAAATAAATCTAAAAACCTTTTGGAAATGGAATGAGATTGCCAACTTTTTGTTTGTCGAGTAAGTGGGGAAAACTCACCATGAACTATCAACCTAATTATTTAAAGAGAAGGACGGCTCAACACCAGTGAATACAAGGACATGACCTCAAAATAAAGGCTGGTTCTTTTAAGAGAGAACATTTGACAGTCTTACACTAACATGCATTTACATATACACCCAAATATATTTTCCTTAGTTTGCTCAGGACCTGTGTAAACCTTCACCCATGTGGCTGCATTTCAGAAACACCTCAGGTGGGAGAAATTAGGCCTGTGCCTTTTGGTGTTACTGTTATCAACAAAAACAGTAGCTAAGGTAGAATCTTAGCCGTAGTGAGCGAAGGAATTTGAGGAGCCATGTAGAACCACGTGAGGATTTCCATTAAATGGCCAGGATCCTTTACAAACTCCCACCTCCCCAACCCAGTTGTATTCTGTACATATCGATATCCCCCCTCATAATACTGTGTTTAAGTAGGTAGCTTGGCCAGAGGCAGGCACTAGGCGAAGATACAAATCTCTTGGCTAATTTGGACAGTCTTTCAATGCTGTGTCTGCAGAATGTGGTTCCTAGTGTGGTGCTCACTAAATGTCTGAGATGAACTGAACTAATCTCCAAATGGCAACTGCTTGCTAACAGTGGAAGGAAAAATCCTTTCAAGCAGTAATGTACTTTTTTGATTTTGGTGAATAGTAAATAAAATCTGCAAACACAATGAGGAAAATTACTTAGGAGAGCTAACACAAAAGCCTGAATTATTTACCTGAATTAATTACCTGGATAATAACGGCTCGCATTTGTCAAATGCTTGCAGAATAACTCACTGTGTTGTGTGTTATTCATCCGTGTACTCCACAAATACGTACTGAGTTCCTCCTTGGTTATTCCCGGCACTGCTTCTAACTAGGCACAAGGGATGTAGAGGTAAGTAAGTCAGACACATTTCTGCTGTTACAGGGGAAGTCATATGAAAACAGTACTTTTTAAAAAAATAACATAATTTTAGATAGTCAAATCATACGAAGAAAGTAAAGTGTGGAGAGAACCTGCAGGAAACTCTTTAAGAAACGGTGCTCAGAGAATGCCCCTCGTGCAATTGGGTGACTGTTGAACTAGCTCTTTGAAGGAGGTACTATCATCACATCTTTTTCCATGGGTCGTGACCCAGGAATACCCAGGTTAAACAACCTGTCCAAGGTCTCAGCTGTTAAGGTGCAGGGCCAGGATTCAAGCCAGGCAGCCTGACTCTGGAACCATTTCTCTGTATCACCATGCTGAAGGCTGTCGAAATGAATAAGCAAGTCATGCTTTCAATGGAAATGTCTTATTTGAACCCAGCCATTTTTTGCTTTAGAAAACTAGTAATCCAGGGTGCCTGGCAGGCTCCAGTGGAGCATGTGACTCTTGGTCAGGGGATTGTGAGTTCAAGCCCTACATTTGGTGTAGAGTTTACTTAAAAATAAAAGCCTTTTTAAAGAAAAGGTACACTGATAATCCTATTAAGGTCGACTGAATGCTCTCCTTCATTGTGTGGTCTTCCTTTTGGCCATTTCATTGTCACTCAGCACTTCTTTTGTTTTTATTTTTATTTTTTTGACTTTTTTTTATTATGTTAATCACCATACATTACATCATTAGTTTTTGATGTAGTGTTCCATGACTTCTTTTAGAGAAGAGCAACAGAAAAGAGAAGGGCTACCAAGTAAAATGGATTATGTGCTTATTTATTAAAAAACATTAGCTTGGGGAGGGATGGAGCAGAAACCATGCCATTAAATGGCTTTTAAATAACCTTGGGATTTAATTTCTCTCTGTCCTGTATGATTTTCATTTAATGCAAATACTTTAGAGTTTTTTGTCTCATGATTTTTTTTTTTTTTTGGTCCAGAAGTTCTTTTTGTGGCTCAGAGTGAAACTATATTTAACTGAAGATTGTGTGTAGTTGGAGGAGTGTCAGAGATGAGATTGAGGGAGCCCAGACATAGGCCTATATATTTTTGGACGTTCACTCATTTGTTCCACACGAGAGCCTGTGGTAGGCCAGGTATCTTATACAAAGTGCTTTGCTTGGGGTGAGACAAATCAGCACTTTCTCTGCCCTCGGGGGACGTACAATTAATTATTTAGTTAAAGTGATAATTGCTGGAAAGGTGAAAGTCCAGATGTATATGGAAATTGTTTCCTATATATATATTCTCTAAATAGGTCCCATATGGTACAAGGCGGGTAAAAGAAGATTTACTAATTACAGCTCAGGTGGCCTGAGAATAACTGTTTAATGTTGGAAAACAACTCTAGCTGATGGAAAAGTAGCACCTGGTGTAGCGTACCTATCTTACTGATCACCGTATCATAGCCAGACTGTACTAGTTTTCCCACTAACTTTGAATATTAGGGCCATTTCTTATAATTATGTTTATTCCTTTAGCAATTAATATTTGTCAATTAGAAGGTTATTGGTCAGTATTTGTTAAATTAGGGTGCCTGGGTGGATCAGTTGGTTAAGTGTCTGCCTTTGGCTCAGGTCATGATCCCAGAGTACTGGGATCAAGTCCCGCATCGGGCTCCTTGCTCATCGGGGAGCCTGCTTCTCCGTCTGCCTGCCATTCCCCCCTCACCCCCCCACTTGTGTTCATGCACGCGTGCTCTCTCTATCAAATAAGTAAATAAAATCTTTTAAAAATATGTTTGTTAAATTAAACTTAACAATGTAACGTCGAAGTGTAGTGGTTTCATCTTATTCCTGAGATAATAGTATTTTTTTCATCTGTAAGACAGTTTATTCAAATACCAAAGAGGAAATTCTCAAAATACCTTCCTCTTTATTCTTATTCTCTTCCTTACAAGATTGTGGGGATTTTGTTTTGTTTTGTTTTGTTTTGTTTGGCTTTTTTGTTTTTTGTTTGTTTTTGAGGGAGGATAATTCTGCTTATAATTTAGGTCAGTACAAAGCTATCTATTTTATGCAAAAGGATATAAAATCCCAAGTGTGTACCATTCTGCTTTTATATTTCAGTAAGGTATTATTTGCAACAGGTCAAGAATGGAATAGTAGACGTGAAAAATGAGTATA
Source organism: Halichoerus grypus (assembly GCF_964656455.1). Lineage (NCBI taxonomy): Eukaryota > Metazoa > Chordata > Mammalia > Carnivora > Phocidae > Halichoerus > Halichoerus grypus. The sequence goes on from NC_135718.1 coordinate 144,447,099, forward strand.
ATTCAAGGGGCAAATTACTACATTTTAATCACATCAATCAGATATTCTTCCATTTCTTGCTCCTCTAAGCCATAGTGAAGATGATCAGTTTTGTTAGCAGTGACCATCACTTAGAACCTGTGAATGTTTTTGATCAGCTAACAACTGATTTCAGTTGATGCCACAACACAGAGGTCATCTTACCAGCACTCCGATGGTAATATCTGGAGAATACAACTTTAATACTTGCTGTGCTGAACTGGTCCACAACCTCAGCTTGTTGGCATTGTCCTCAGTGTTCTGGAGGAATAGAAGGAAACACTGAAAGAGGAGTGCTTCTATTTGCTCTGTGAGGTTTGGCTCCTTGGTGAACCCCTGGTCTTGGGTCTACTGCAGAGGGGTATTTGGAACAACAGAAGTGTAACTGGGAGTGGCAGGAGGCAAAAGCCAAAAGTTCTAGTGGTGAACTCTGCCCGTGTCACAGTGAAAGAGACCAGTGGGATTTCTCCTTGTGCGTGTCCTTAAGATCCAACATCAGATCTTTTGATCTCTTCCTCTTGGCATCCTGCTTTTGGCTATGGGCAAGGCTGACCAATCATGGGCCTCTGGGATCAGCAGAGTCTGCCCTGTAAATGAGCTGGGAAGGACACATGTTCTCTGTAAGCACTCAGCTCCAGAAGGGGTCCCCCCTCCTGCTGTGCTTCAGTGTCTAAGCAGAGCTTGTATATCTAGTTCAGCCTTGGAATGGGAGTTTTATCTAGACTTTCTTTTTGCTCAAAAGTAGTGTGGGTGGATTCTCCTCCATTTACCTTTCCATTTAGTGGAAACCAAACTTGAACTGACAGCCAAGTATAAGTGTTCATAGGTTCATAGTCTTATCTCAGTTTTTCAGCAGCTTGAGGTAAGTGGTGAGTGGTAAGGGGATAAGATTGTGGTGAGGTTGGGGCAGAAGGGGACAGGTGACCTCAGGGAAAGTGTATTTTTCTTAGAACAATTTTACTGAGTATTAAGGGTTTTGGAGTTACATCTAGCCCATAGGGGAATGCTCCTTGGATTTTGGTCTTTTAAGAATGAGATTTACCATCCTTTTTACTAGTTAGGAAGTTGAGTTGGAGAATGTTAAGGTGATCTTACCATGTGATTCTTTTTTCAGGCACCAGATAGTAGCCTTCTTGCCATTTCTCCTATGGTCTGCCTTGGCATCTGGTCATCACCCCTCCTACTTAGGGGTTATTAATAAGACCCCTCTGAAACTGGTCAGTTACCATTTTTTATTTAGTTTGGAGTTCGGAGAATGGGGTGTGGCTACATTAATATTATACTATAACTTGTTTCTTTTCAGCTTTATTAATTTTGGTGGGTTCTACAGAAGAAGTTTTGCTGTCATTCTATTTACCTGCAAAGCTGTACTTCAAATTTTAATTTTTAAAAACACATCTCCATCTGTGTTTATAGTAATAAACATCTGAGTTTGAATCCCAATAATGCAACGAATTATTAGATTGAATTTTTGGTAAGTTATTCAACCAGTCTAACACAATGTATAGCCCATAGTGGACATTCACGAAATGCTGCTTCCCTCTTCCCTTCGCCTGTTCTCTTAGATAAAATGTTTTGGGACGCCTGGGTGGCTCAGTCGGTTAAGCGTCTGCCTTTGGCACAGGTCATGATCCCAGGGTCCTGGGGTCAAGTCCCACATCCAGCTCCTTGCTCAGCGGGGAGCCTGCTTCTCCCTCTGCCTGCCACTCCACCTGCTTGTACTCTCTCTCTCTCTCTCTCTCTGATAAATAAAGAAAATCTTTAAAAAGAAATAAAAAAAAGTTTTAAATTGCTTTTTTCATTATACTGAATAGTTAATATATGTGAATATAGAACAATACTCCAAATACTAAGAAGTTACATTAGGAAAAGACATTGTTCCCTCTACTCCTGTTTCCACATTTCCCAGTCCCTTAGTTCCCCTCCCTAGACGGAGCTACTTATGCTGTGTCTCTTGTGTAATCCTCTGAGCATATTCTATGCTTATGCTTATTGAAGTCCATGATGGCTTGAGCACATGAGCCCACGCACATTTACAAAGAGCATACCATACGTACATAACCAGTCCTCTACTGATGGACATTTTGTGCTTGTTTTATCTTTTGCTATTACAGAAAGTGGCTGCAATAAATATCTTTGTATGCATTTATTTTTTAAGCTCATTTGTGACTCTGTAGAATAAATTACCGGAAGTAAATTTTCTAGTCCAATGATTATAGGAATTTCTTTAATAATAGATGTTGCCAAGTTCCTTTTATGTAGAATTTGTATTAGTTTTCACTCTGATCTATGATATATGAGTGTGTGTATTTGTACTACAATTTTACTAACCAATGCTGTCAAACTCTAATCTTTGCTAATCTGATAAATGAAAAATAGTATTTCATTGTACTTTTAATTTATATTTAACTTATGATTGACTATGCTTTCATATGTTTAAAAGTCATGCATATGTCCTTTTATGTGAAATATTTATACCTATCCTTTGCTTATCTTCATTTTCTCGTGAGTATTTTTTTGCTGATTTGTCAGAGGTTTTAGTATTTAAAAATTAACCATTTGCCTGCCACATGTTACAAATATTTTTTTCTCAATCTATTATTTATCTCTCTACCTTGATTTAAGGAGAGTTTTTAAAAGAATCCAGTGCATTGTCCTTTAATTTTACAGTGTCAACTTTAACAAAAAAGAAATGTTATGGCTTCTGTTGTGTGTCATTCTTAGGAAGCATTTCCCCTACTGAGACTACAAAAATAGTTGCTAGCTTATTATTTATTTTCTCTAGTGCTTACTTTTATGGCTTCTTTGTCTTTGTTTTTGTTTTTTGTTTTTACATTTATATCCTTAATCCTTTAAGGATTTATTTATTTTGGAGTGATATATCACTTAACTTGTTTCTCGTTGTTACAATGCCATCATGTCCTTATTGATGTGAGATACTAACATTGACTTTGACATATCACTAATTCTCCTTTGTATTTGGGTCTATTCCTTAGACAAACTTTGGGAAAAAATTTTGTCACCTGGAAATTCTGTACAGTTTCCTCTCTCTTTTATTGTTTTGTCATTCATGGGTCACAATTTAATTGTAATGATTTTCTGGTTATCAGTAAATCGTGATTCTAAAAAATTCAACCTTCTAGAATAAATCTAGAAATAAGTGGGAAAATGTTCCATTGTACCTATTCTGTATCCAACTGTCTTATATGGGAACTTAAAGAAGAGTTAGCTGAAGTGATTCATATGCACACCTACCTGAAAAAAATTTGCAAACTAGAAAAAAGAAAATCTGAGAAAGAGAAATACAGGGGTATAAGAAACTGCTGTTGAATAATGTAACCAGTGAAAATCATAGATAATTCAAGATTAATTCTAATAATGTGACTATGAAGTTTAATTGCATTAGATTTTACTTATTTCAGAGAGAGAGAGAGAGAGAGCGAGTGTGCACAAGCAGGGGGGAGGGGCAGAGGAAGAAGCATACTCCCCACCGAGTAGGGAGCCTGGTGCAGGGCTTGATCCCAGGACCCTGAGATCATGACCTGAGCTGAAGGCAGATGCTTAACCGAATGAGCCACCCAGGTGTCCCTGTTCCAATTTATTTTCACATGTGCCTCTTCTATTTTTAAAATGTTTTTAAAAATTGCATTAAAATGGGGTGCCTGGGTGGCTCAGTCAGTTAAGCATCTTTCTGCCTTCAGCTCAGGTCATGATCCCAGGGTCCTGGGATCGAGCCCCGCGTCGGGCACCTTGCTCAGCGGGGAGCCTGCTTCTCCCTCTGCCTGCTCTGCTTGCCACTCTCCCTGCTTGTGCTCTCTCTCTCTCTCTCTCTGACAAATAAATAAATAAAATCTTTAAAAAAATAAAATAAATCGGAACAAAAGCCGAACAATTCTTGGTGATTTTTAATAAAACATTCTATCCTAGTTGCACCTGGCAGCTATCCTTCCAGTAGCACTAATCCAGTCCCCCATACTTCTGGCTGCAAGTACCTGGCCATCGAGCGGCTTTCTTCTTAGCTAGTCTTGCCTTATTATTTTCTGGTCTCGTTGAGCCTCCCAGTATATTGGTCTCTGCTTCTCCCTATCCATCACCTCTCTTTTGTCTTCACCTTCTTCACTATCCAGCTTAGATTTTATGATCCATCACTTCAGTAACTCACCAATAACTGAGCTCATGTTGCTGCTTTCTCTCTGTTGGTACTTGTTTGTGAAACTCCAGACCAGGATGAACTCATATATCTGCTTCCTCGGTAACCTGTCTTTGGGCATTTGAGTACTGCTGAAGAAAATGACACAATGGGACAGGTGAGAGCCACAGTAAATTCGTGGGCACCATTCTCGCCTAGACTGTCAGTACTGCCCAGCAGCCCCACTAGACTGCTTTGGGTAACTCGTTTTTTCCTCTTTCTACAGAGATGACTTCAAGTCTTTGCTACTTTCTGCAAACCTGTGTGGCCTCTCTTCACTCTTAGCAGATGACTTTACCTCTAATCACACAGAGAAAGTAAAAGCCAGCAGAGTAGAACTCCCTCAGCTTCCTATTACCCAGTGCTTGCGTGTTTCTACATCCAAACCTGATTTCTCTTCCTTTCTGCTTCTTACAGGGAAAAAGTGTCTTTCTTCCCGCACAAGGGCAGTCTCTCCATGTGCTCTGAGTCTTTCCACTTTCCCGGAGCTTTATCTTTCCTCTCTCTTGCCTCATCAGCTTCTCTCTCTCTCTGCTGGATCCTTCCATTGGGATTTAAACCATCTCCAGTCTCTCCTGTCTTAAAAGAAGCACACCTCCCTCAAGTGCACCCCTCTTTCTTCCCCAGCTGTCGCACTGTTGCCACGTCTTCAAGGTCAGACTTGTCAGGGGCTTCATCTGCCGTCACTACCTACATTTCATTTCCCACTGGCCCCCCCAGCCCACTGCACCTTGACTTTTATCCTTAACATTTTTTAAATAACCACCAGTAGAATAAACACAGGAGAAAATAAAGGAACAAAGAAAATCTGATGAATATAGGAAAAATAAAACACTTAAAACACAAAACAAAATTTGAAAACACTCCAAATATGTCAGTAATTACAGTGAACTTGAAAGGTTAAACTGTACGGCGTGACCTATTTCATTAATAGTCTAGAAACGACAGAAGTATAGTATCAAAAAGCAGATCACTAAGAGGAGGACATTGACGGCGCCCGCAGGACACAGGAGCTTCTCGCATGAGCCCATGTTTTACATATTAATTGTTGTGTTTCATGACTATATGTTTGTCACAACTCGTATACTTAGATTTGGTAAATTTAATTGTGTGTTATTTATATCACCGCGAAGCTGACAAAAAAGAAATTTAATAGAAAGCAGCATAATATAATACTTGGCTCCCAGTGAGTTCGTATTTTACAAGTCATAGTCATGTAAACACAATACTTTTTAACTGAAAATTTGATTATATTGCATTAAGAGGATGACAGGAGGGGAAGGGAAGCTAAAAGATCTTAATCCTAATTGACTGTTAATAGGAAATTGAGAGAATGTCTAGGACTGATGAACCAAGAATTAGCAATGCAAGCAGTTTGTTTAGAAACATCTGAGCAAAAATTGGAAGGAAGAGCTAAAGGAGAAGACTCTGGTAGTCAGACTTGGAGTCTGGAAGCGTGGCACAGGGGACTGATGTTTTGTTAGCAACCTGTTAGAGTTCCTTTACAGATTTGACCACGAGCCTATATCATTTTAATAAAAATTAATTTTAAAATTTGGGGCAGTGCACTGCTAGAAATAACTAGAAAGACCAGAAATGGGCATTGAACCCAGCTTAGTTGAAGGGAGAGTGGAAACTCTGATGTGATGGATGGCTTTTCCAGGGAGGTAGTATCTAGGCAGAATGTGAAAGGGTGGGTTCCGACACACCGAGTGATTCCTGCAGAACATCACTCATTATTAAGGATGTTTCCTCTCGTAATTTTGTTAAACTCAAGCAGTACTTCCAAAAGATACTTTATTGATTTGTTGCATTTTCTAGGTTTATATTCTTGTCCTCGGTGGAAAGATGACACAAATAAATCTTTCCTTTGTATATTTTTCTTCTTTTAAAAAGCATTGCTGGTCTATCTAGCACTACTATCATGTTGAGTGCAAATGTTTGATGGGATATTCTTATCCTGTTTCTGTTTTTTCGGGTTTGTCACTCAGTGCTACTCCATGGTTTTCAAATTTGGTGATACATTATAATGTTTTTCTCGTATAAACTTTTCCTTCTGGGGGGAAATCGGAGGGGGAGACAACCATGAGGGACTATGGACACTGAGAAACAAACTGAGGGTTCTAGAGGGGAGGGGGGTGGGAGGATGAGTTAGCCTGGTGATGGATATTAAAGAGGGCACGTATTGCATGGAGCACTGGGTGTTATACGCAAACAATGAATCATGGAACACTACATCAAAAACGAATGATGTAATGTATGGTGATTAACATAAAAAAAAAACTTTTCCTTCTGGTCATATTCCTAATTGACTATAATGATAATTCTTTAATATGTCGTTGTGTGATATTGGCAAAGATCGTCTTTCAGTTCCTTAGACTTCTGTTAATAAACTGTATTGGCTACTTTTTTTCATTGGTATCATCCTTTTAAGGTTTTAAAATCATACCCATTTCTGGGGGCGCCTGGGTGTCTCAGTCAGTTAAACCTCCAACTCTTGGTTTCAGCTCAGATTGTGATCTCAGCAGGCGGTCTGCTTGTCTCTCTCTCTCTCTCTCTCTCTCTCTCTCTGCCCCTCTCCCCCACCGCCACGCTGGTATGCTCATGCTCTCTCTCAAATAAATCTTAAAAAATAAAATCATACCCATTTCTGATTCCTAAAAACAATCAGCTGAAAGATCACTTATAATATTGAAGTTTGAAACGTGGTTGCTCCTTAAGGGCAGGCAGGGTCACCCTGTTGTGCAGCTCTGCCTTTTGCATTCATGCTGTGCATAGCAGGGTAGCTGTCGGAAAGTTTTGGAGGCCTTTTATTTTAATAATGACTGTCTTATCAAATCTATTAACATCTCATTGAAATAAGCTTTAATATATAAGATAAAATAGATTTTTTCTATTTGTAATTTAGGTGGGGTACTTATAATAAAAGGCACTACTTAGTGGGTCCATTCATGCAGCAACCACTATTTGAATGATGAAGAAACGTAAAAGATACAGTGCTTTATCACTTAGACTCTCACAGTTTAGTAGGAGGTAGTTTAAAAAAAAAAGGCAATCACACTGTAATGTATTAAGTGTTGTATAAAGAAATGTCCTGGGTGCTGTAGGAACACAGGAAGAGAAACCACAGGCCTTCCATTTTTAATAAGCATTCTTTTTCTGCTGTATAAAAGTTTTTGTCATTCATTAAGCTATGATTTTCGCTGAAACCATTCACTATTCTGCCACTTAAAAAATGAAAATTCACCTTGAAACACTGAAATTGGGGAAGGAGGGAGGCGTTATTGTACAATAACATAATATAATAAAGGAAGCATACCAGTTGAGAGAATTTTTCTGCAACTAAACTCAGATTTATTATCAGGCTCCTCACAAAATAAGCATTGATCATTATTAGTGATATCTTCAGTCATGCTTCTGTACAAGATGTGGCTGTTCTTTAAATTGTCCTTTGATAAAAACCCAAAGTTGTCATTCTAAAGAGAACTAAAATAATGTCTGTGTACAGTTTTTCTGTAAGGTAATTTGATACATAGAGCAAGGATGTTGAGAAGAGTTCTTCTTTTTCCCTTAGTGGGTGTGTGTGTGTGTGTGTGTGTTTCTTCTTTTGGGAAAGGGGTGTCAAAATCTCTAGTTGTAGTCATGGATTTACGTACTTTTTTCTTTGTTCTGTCATTTTTGCCTGTTGAAACTTCAGTTACGAAGCATATGCATAATTATATTTAGGATTGTTACGTCTGCCCTTTTATCATTATGTGGTGTCTCTTTTTACTTCATTAGTCCAGTACTCCTTGTGTTGAAGTCTAATTTGTTGAATATTACTATAGTAGGTGAGGTAGGTGTCCCTACCTCTCTTTTGCTGAGTGTTTGCATATATAGTATATTTTTTCCCCATAATTTTATGTTCAGTCTGTGTATTCATACTTACAGTGCATCTCTTGGAGACAGCATACATTTGGGCCTTTTTCAAAAATTCATTTGATAATTTCTTTGAATTGAAATAATTAGTTTATGTTAAATATAATTATTGATCTGCTTGGTAAGTCTATAATTTGCTCTTTTGTTTTTGTCCCATCTGTTTGTTGTTGTTATTGTGTTGTTCCTCTCGTCTTCCTTCATTGCCTACTTTTGAGTTAATCAGTATTTTTTAGTATTCCATTTAAATTCCTCTGTTGACTCCTTACCTATGTCTCTGCATTTTTTAGTGCATTTTTTCAGTGCTTGCTCTAGAGATTACAGAATGCATTCATACAATATTACAGTCTCCATAGTGTTAATATTGTACCCGTTCAGATAAAATGCAAGAATTTTGTAAGAGTATTTTAATCCCCCTGACCTTTGTGCTTGTATTTTCACATATACTCATATCTGCTTACATTATAAACCCCATAGTATACGGTGTCATAATTTTTTGCTTTAAACAGTCATATGTCTTTTAAAGAAAGTAAGAGATGAAAAAATACGTACTCTTTTATACTTACTCACATATTTCCTATTTCCAGAGCTCTTTATTCTTTTGTGTAGATTCAGGTTACCATCTATGGTCATTTCCCTTTAGGCAGAAAAACTTTTTTTAGCATTTTATATAGTGTATGTCTTCTGGCAGCAAATTCTTTCAGCTCTTGTTCATCTAAAAATGTCTTTGTTTTCTTTTTTGAAGAATATTTTCACTGGATAAAGAATTTCGGGTTTCAGTTTGAGTTTTTTTACAGCACAGGAAAAATCTTGCATTGTCACCTGACCTCCGTTGTTTCTAAGGAAAAGTGAGCTGCCATTTGAATTGTCATTCCTTTGTATGTATTGTGTTGTTTTTCCCTGGATGCTTTTAAGGTTCCCCCTCCCTGCCCCAAAGACATGATTTCTAGCAGTTTGATAAGGAAACGGGCACATAAAACTTAAACAGCTTGCCCAAGAATGCATAGCTAGTGAGTAGAAAAATTCATTTCATTTCAGTTGGTATTGAAGGCAACGGAAATTGTATTATTATTCAAGAACTGGAGTGTGGGTCCATGGGATGCAGCCTCGAAGAGCTAATGAAACTGTGACCTTTAATTACTCTGACTATGCTGCACTCCAGGCAAGCCTTCGGGTCCTCTTGTCACTGCTGCAGTAAGAATGACAGAATGCAAGGTCTACGGGCTTGAGTGGACAACTTGAAGAAGGAAATGCCAAGATCTAACCTTGCGTTTTCATCTAAAGATGGGGACAAAAACTTGTAGATATTCTATAATTAAGCTAACATAATTTCTTATATCTACTAGCCTTAGGGCTGAGATAGTTCTTAAACTCACTGTTTAATCCAGCATGAGCTGAATTAATATTCGTGCCAGGTTTTCTATTTGAGAGTTAGGCTGTTGATCAGGAAGGAATGAGGTCAGTTATTCCATATTATTCTTCAGAGAGTTTCTTCAGGGAAAGAGTATGCTCCTGAGTGGTGCTGTGGCAATTTTAAGATGGGGTTTTGGGGGAAATATTTTTGGGTGGGTGTTTTATAATCAGAATTATATAAAATATTTTCTAAATGTTCTATTTTAACTTATAAGACTTATATAAATGCATTCTGAATAAGTTGGATGGCTCATAAAATGATCATGCTTCATGTCGAAAGTTGAGATCTTATTTTTAAAAAGGATTTTGGAGAATATGCTACCTTTTCCAACTTAGGTGGTGGGATGAGAAAGAATAATATTTTTAGATGAGCCCTCTATCCTCTCCTCTGCTCTCCTGGTCCAGACACAGCCATACCTGTGCTTTTCCTAGAATCTCCTATTCTATTGGTGGAATCATCCAGAAACAATCCTTAATCCTGATATGTTACACTAGGGGTCATGTGTTATCCAATGGGCCAAATCCAGCCTTTTGGTAATTTTTTGTATGGCCCTGAATTAAGAAAGGTTCTTAAATTTTTAAGAAGCTGGGTGGGGGGGAAGCATATGCAACAGAGACAGTTAAATTTTACAAAGCCTAAAATATTTATTATCCAGCTTTTTACAGAAAAAGTTTACTGACCCCTCTTTTTCACCGTACTTGCTGGGGATACAAAAAAGTCAAGGATTCTACCCACATGTAGTTTATTTGATCAAGAGTTTCTCTTTAGGGAATTGATTATATAGCAACCCCTCTTTTTTATGTTTACAAACTACTAGAATTTGGACATGTTTGATAAGAATCTCTTAATTGTTCATTGTTCCCTGATGTTTACCTCTGGTTTTAAAAATAGTGATAGCTGTGTGTATCAGCTGACATTGCTGTGTAACAGACCATCCCAACACCCAGTGGCTTAAACTAGCAAGTATATGTTATTTCTCATGGGTCATCTGGGGAACCAGTTGATTTAATCAGGGCTCCGGTAGGGGTGGCTCTGCTCTACGTATTTCTCATCTTCCTTGTGGTGTCAGCCTGGGCACGTCCTTCTCAGGGTGATGGCAGAAGTTTAAGAGAGCAAGCTGAAACACAGCAAAGTCTCTTGATGACTAGCTTGGGACCAGCTATACGGTCACTTCCAGCTCATTCTTTTGGCCAAAGCAAATGATGTGACTGAACCCCCAAAGAGCAGGGAACTAAGTCCTACTCTCATTGGAAGGACATTGGAGAGTTACGTGGCAAAGGACATGAAAATTTGAGGCCACTAACGCAGTCTGTCATAGTTTGGTTTAACGTCAGGATGTGCCTTGCAACCAGTATTGGGAGGTGGGTATTACATACATCAGAGATCCGGGCAGCAGGGAATGATTCCTCAGAAGTCCTTCTCGAAGGGGCATCAGGAGTACAAGGGCCCTGAATCCCTTCAATTAACTTTTGTGTACTGAGTGCCTTCTTTGTGCCTGACACTGTGTTAAGTTGTGGGGCTTAGGGAGCTTCAGGTCTGACAGTGAAAACAGACCATGACACAGGCTTAGAAGATGGTGTGATAGTTCCAGTAGTAGAAATTGGTACTGGATATAAAAATAGCAACAGAAGAGAGAGGGAATCGGCTCTGCGTTGTGGAAGACCTAGGAAGCTTTGTTGAGGAGGAGCTAAAATTAAATCTTGAAGCCTGGACAGGTCCACATTCCCTGCAGAACAAGTTCAGGTAGAGAAGTACTATTTCTGGGAAAAAGTACAGCAACCTGTTAATGCTTAGAAATTGATTATAATTAACAACTCTTGTTTGTGCTCAGGTAATAGAAAAGTCTCTAAGAGCCCGTGAATACCTTTGTATTTACCTCCTTCTTACATTATTTATTGAGTAGTTTTCAGACGTCAGCTTGCATCAGAATCACCCGGAGGACTTGTTAGAGCACAGATCGCTGGGCCCACCCCCAGAGCTTCTCACTCAGTGGGGCTGGAACAGAGCCAGAGAATTTGCATTTCTAACAAGTTTCCAGATGATGCTGATGGTGCTGGTTCAGGGACAACACTTTGAGAAGTATTGATTTATTGAGCCTTTCCTCTGTGTCTGGCGCTCTGCAATGTGGTGAGTATATAAAAATGAAAAGAAAACATCCCTGTCCTCAAATTGCTCGTGGTAGGGCGGCAGAGACAGAGAAGTGTGTAGTGATAGTCCAGTGGAGCGGATGACGAGCTACATGAAAGCAGTTTGCTGTGAAATACACCAAATGGGCACTAGTTCACAGTGAGGCTGGAGGCTGCAGGTGTGTGTAAGACCCAGAGACCACCCTTTAATTTGCACCAAGTTTAAAAAAAATTTGAAAGTAGAGGCCTTAGGTTTTATGGAACCCTTTTACATACATAATTAAATTTGATTTTCTCCTGTTAAAAAAAAGTCCTAAAGTAATAACAAAGAGAAAAATGACCTTGAGTCATGCTTTGCATGAGCTTGGTAAATGGAGTCATCTTTAATATTGCCTTTACGAAATTTTCTGATCAGAATTTTTCTAGACAAGCTTGTAGTTGTATAGGCAGGACAACACAGGCTGAATCAGTTACTTTGCAAATAAAAAAATACTCCTTTCTTTTGTTAATTTGTGCTACTCATCTTCAGCTATTTTAAAGACGTGAGTTGGAGAAAGATGTTACATTTATTGTGTGTGACTCTGTTCTCACAAAAACTGCTAGAAATGTATGTATGTCAGAATGCAGGCAAAACTAAACGACAGCAGGAGCTTTGAGAGCTGGGAAAACAGTTTGTTAGGCAGCTGGCCCTGGGACTCAGGTGCTGAGCCTGCCCTTGAACAAGATTCGTCACGGTTGTGGGCTAGTGTGACTGTAAGACAGACCCACACCTCTGCCTCAAGAGTAGCACTGAGGAGGAATGCAGTGGGCATTATGTCACCGACCCAGACAGGGCTCATGGTTGAACACGGTAAGCTGAGGGAGGGGCTTGGATCAGGCAGGGAGCAGTCAGGATACCTGAAGCAGGCAGCTGGTTGGTCAATTGACTGAACTATATGCCAGCAAGTGAAAGAGTGAAACAGAGTGTGGAGAAACAGAGCTGTACTCATGAACTTGTTTGTCTTGGCATTAAGGACATTCTGCCTTTTAATGTCTCAATCCTGGACTGTGTTGTCATCTCAACCTGAAGGGATAATACCCTTAGAGGGGTAATGGTCTGTATGGCTTCTATCTATCTCTTTATATTTTTTTTAATCAAAAGCATGTATGTAGTAGTGCCTGGGTGGCTCAGTTAGTTAAGCATCCAACTCTTGATTTTGGCCCAGGTCATGATCTCAGGGTTGTGAGATCGAGCCCCACATCAGGCTCTGCACTGGGCCTGGAGCCTGCTTGGGATTCTCTCTCCCTCTCCTTGTCCCCCTCTCTTCCACCCCTCCCCCCTACTTGTGCGCAGGCGCACTCTCTAAAAAAAAAAAATGCCTAAAGTTATGCAGAACATTTCATTTTAAATAGTTATATTTCCTCTGACAAAGCGAGCTAAAGTCAAGTAGAAATTATAAATAGAATTCTTTCACTTTAAAATCATGTAGTGCAATGTATTTTCATTGAAGTTGAATTATTAACAAAAATTATTTGTAGTCTTTTTAACGGTCCTTTTTAAGATATAATCTCATTAACAATGAAATCTTGTAACCTTTTTCTTAGCATACATCTGTGGATGGATACACTGAACCGCATATCCCGCCTACCAAATCAAGTAGCAGACAGAACATTCCTCGGTGTAGAAACTCCATTACGTCAGCAACAGACGAACAGCCTCACATTGGAAATTATCGTTTACAAAAAACAATAGGGAAGGGAAATTTTGCCAAAGTGAAATTGGCAAGACATGTTTTAACTGGTAGAGAGGTAAGTTTTCATGATGCTTTTTAATATTTACTTGGACCTCTCCAGGGTCTTGTTACAAAGCTTTCCTATGAGCTGATGCTGGGAATAAATGACATTTGAAATATGGTAAATACTGAGATATGTGTGAATGGAACATCCGTAGACAGAGCTATAAAAAGGCACAAAAAGTTGGCCTTTGAAGGTTCAGAAAAGACTCATCCCTGCCTGCAGCGTCTCATAAATCAGCCATACTACAGTTGAGCTTTCCTCAGACTTCTGTCTTCTTTATATGGTTTCTGTAAACATTTTTGACTACCTTTGTTCCCCGACCCTAGGAACAGGGCCAGGGTAAGTTCTCATTACTTACTGCTTAAGGTAAATTAGGTATAAATGTGTATAAAGTCAGCCACTACTTTTTATCTGTTCAGAGACCACATTGCACTTGTGGTTAAAAACAGATGTTTTTCTCAGGTAATAAGAGAATTGGGTTTCTAAAATCCCATGTGTTTTAAATTATGTGTATGTGGATAGCAAAATGTATGTATTTAATCTTATTACTAATATTTAATAATTTGTATAGTAAAGACTAAAAAAGTTAATATTACTTAATGTTTCCTGGATTCCGTTAGGACATTATGAAGATCTCAGTCATAATTTGTTTTTAATAAGTTTTTCTTTTGCTCTGTACATAATATTGTCACTTATGGTTCATTTTAGTCCTCTGCCCATTCTGGCTCCAGGAACTATTCAGACACAGGCTCTATTAGGCAGAGACTTAGACCTAATTCACTTGGTTAGTCTGGGGCTATAAGCGAACTTGGGTGTTTGATTTCTCTAATCATTTTATTCACATGATACCTAACCTACTGAAAGCTTATAATCCCCTCCCTTCTGATAATTACAACTTACTAAGATCATAAGTAAAAGATTAAGATACAAATGATTTTTACTTTAAAGGGGAGACTTGGAAGAAATACGAAAGGTGTAATTTTATTGACTCAGAATCCGATATGCTAAAGACATAGGTCAATGGAATACATCATAAGGCTGCCAGATTGTCACAACTTTACCATCTAGTGATCTGAAGACCAAATATAACTAAATTACATCTAGTTAGGAATGAAACAAAAGATTTTTTCTTTATAAGTTTTTAATCCATCAAAGTACATATTCTCAAATATATAGTTTAATGATTCTCTTTTTCAGGTTGCTGTGAAAATAATAGACAAAACTCAGCTAAATCCGACCAGTCTACAAAAGGTATTTAATTATTTTAATAGTAATTAATTAGAATATGAGTTTATTAATATATGATATTCTGTAAAGTCAGTTATCCTAAATTTCCTATTAGGTAAAATACTACATGTCAGCAGTATCTGAAGGAAAGACATGGTATAAAACATTATATTTAATAATATTTCAATTATATTTATCAAGTAGTTGAGAAGTATCTACAACTCAAATTCATACAACATAGGAAAGGAATTTATGTCTTTTAATTCAGTAGAATAAAACTTTGTAACAAATATTTTGAAACACTCATGATTTGTTTTGTTTAAAAATCTATTTATAGTTAATATTGCCCATAGACGGTTTCCTTCTATTGCTTCACTTTCTTTTCTTCCTTTTCCACAGGAACTAGTCTCTCAGCTAGCTTAGAATAAAAAATATGAACATTTCTTCAAAGAGTGCAAATAAAAAAACAGCAAGGGGAGGAAAAGAAAGGAGTGAGGGTGGAGATTGCCCTGCTTAAACCTAGGAAGAGCTCTTTCAGGTTGCTCATTACTTATGTGGGAAAAGTTTCTCAGATGCACATTTTAGTACATTAAGAATGACGCAAATATTTTAACCCTTATGCCATATGTGTTAAGTTTGTATATGGCGAATTAGTATACATTGTGATTTTTATTAAAATGTAGTAGGATCATGGTCACATATGGAAATGTGACAGATAACTTTGAGTTCCTAAAAGAGGTCGAATCTTAATGTAAGAACTTTTTAGTATGGTGTGTTTAACTATACTTGCGGTCATTTTAACGTTAAATTAAAACTTTGGGTCTGTGATATCAAGGCTCTCCCACTTAGCTCAGTGCCAGATAACTCAGTTTATTTTATCTACTTCTACTCAGAGATCTTTGTACTACTTACTGAGATTCCTTTTAAATTTAGCAATCAATGTAACTTTTATAGTACTGATATTTCTGATCGGGGAGAACAAAATATTTGCTTCATTTTTTTTTTTTCCTCTGTGAGATGGTATACCTTATGGGTGTCTTCTGGGAGAAACTTCTAGCACCAGTCTGTTAGCTAATTATGATGCAGTAGTAAGAGTTATAAAAGAGTATCCTCTCTGGGCAGATGAATTACCCAAAGATGCTCTTTCCCTGGGCTGGAGCCACAGTGGGGCAGATTTTGCCACCGTTCTGCCAGGAATCTTCTAAAAATGCACGAAGTGCTTACATGTGCCCCGTGGCCCCGTGACCCCATCCATCACCCATCTGGCTTCTCCACTCTTCCTGGATTAATCTGCGAGTTGCTCTAGTAAACCGAGTGATTTTAAGTGACATTAAGTGATTGAGGCCTGTTTTGCAAGTTGGATGCCCAGTAATATGACCCCCACTCAGTCTTTGCCAAAGGGGCCCAGAGAAAGCTATAGAACCACAGTTGCACTTGTTGAAACACGCAAACGTGAAGCTGAATGTTGCTTTATTTATCTGAATAACTAAAACATGAACTTGATGACAAGTAATTTCTGTTGTAAATTCTGCTAATCTTGCTGATGAAGTGTTGCTTTTCCAAATAGGTATATAAAGAATGATGGCAATTTTGTTTTCTTTAATCTATGAAAATAAAATCCAAGGAAAGATAGATGTTCACTAAATGTAGCTCTGTACACTGTGGGTGTGTCATTATTTTTGAAATTTTCATTTATGCTCATAGATTTCTCTCAGTTGAGAGTTTTGAAACAACAGACAAGGCTTGTAGAACATTCAACATTTGGCCAGTAGGATCTCCCAGTCTCTTTTTATATCTAAAAAAGCAATAATGGAATGAGAAGTATAATCTGTTTGTTTTCCTTAGCATTGACAGTGAAGTCCTTTAGGTAAAAAATAGCAAAACACGTTGTCCATGTGACAATTGGTGTGCTTATTAAAAGGCAGATAATGATAACACATATATTTGAAATAAGGATTCATTTTAATCTCATTTCCAAAAGCATTTGGTTAAATCTTCTTCTGGACTTGATCTGAATTTAAGCTGATTCCCATCCTTGATGTTCTCTTTTGTGTGTAACATATTTATAGGAAATAGTACTTTCCTTTGCCAACATCAGTGATAGACAAAGTAACCTAAATTTGATAGTGCAACTGTTTAAAACTTCTAAAATATAAAGCTTTCAAAAACAGTTTGGTCTTTGGAATTGTTAAGCATCTTTGGCTTCAATGTTGTTTACGTAATATGCTCATATTATTTTGAATTAGTGGGATCCAATTTAGTGAGTTTTCATCATTTAAAAATTATTTGAGTTCATTGCTGTATTTACCCCTTCCTCTTTGGACCGTGAGTCTCACCTGATATTTTAATTAGTGTTTTTTGGGGTAGGGTTTATGAACTAAACTAGCAATTCCTGGGGATCTTTTAAGCAGCCTAATAATGTTGGAAGAAAAGCAAAACAATGAAGCAATTTTGTTGATAGTTCACGTACTCGAAATGTAAGATTAATTCATTTTTTCAGAAATTCCACTAAGTTTTTAAACTTGGACACATTAGTTTACACATGGATGACAAAGTCTGTGTTAGCCTTTCTGAGCTCATAGCCATGTGGGTGCAGTTTATCTATCTTCTGTGTATTGGTTATTAATTTGTATTTTCTGTTGTTTTACTATGTTGCATTATAGTCTCAACTCACAAAAACTTTCGGCTCAGTGGTTCTGAAGTGATTTGCTGAGTAGGAAAGCCTGAAATGAGAACGGAGATACGACTGCTGTAACTCAGAATTATGTCCTTAAATAATAAAGAGGGCTGCAGCATTGCAACGACATAGACTGTGAATCTCTGTGCTAGGACAGTGGTTTTGTACAAGCAGGGAAAGTACAATCAATTTTCAGTTAACTGACATCTGAGAATTAGACTTATTAAGTGAATAATCCGTTTACGCCTAATGTCTGGTATGTTATCTGTTGTGTAAAATGTTGTCAGATGGTGACCTAAGCCATTTAATCTTTGGTGAATTTTCAGATAAAGCCTAGCAACCTTTCTGGTAAGCTAGTTAAGTTTTCTAGAGCATCTGCAAAATAATTTTTACCATGGTCACTGCAGGTAGAGAGGAGGACAGAACCATGGAAGCAATATTCAGAATTAAATTTCTGTTAGCAAATTATCAAGAAACCAAATTTGTAAAAGCAGTCATACAATTATTGACACATATTTTTATCAAGGAGAAAGCAGAAGAAGCTCTTTGGCAGGGTTCCTTAACAAATCTCTCTGTTGGACATATGTTGAAATACTAGTTACTGTACATATGCATGCTTTAAAGCATATTTCACTTTATTGTTCTTTTCACATGTGTGGGCCATTTGAAGGAAGAATCTTGACCAATTCTTTTGTGGGTTGGTGAAAATCTAAATGATAAGAGTTAACATTTTGTCAGCTGGGTTGTAGACTGCAAAAGTTGTCTTCGAATTAGTTTTTCCCTTCAAATTAGAGGATGTCTGAGTTGAAGGCATAAATTTGTGACCCTGCCTACAGTTGAGACAGCCCAGGAAGAGAATACAGAAAGAAAAGAAGACCAAGCTTTTTTTTTGGAGAGCATTTTTTTTGGAGAGTGTATATGGGGGCAGTAATTCTGCAAGGAATGATGCTGCCATGCGAATAAATAAGATTATACCTATGCCCAGTCACTCAATATTTCATTTGCCATGAAATTAGTGGTTAGCAACACACCTCTGATCTTGATTTGGCTTTGAAGGAAATATTGAAAACAGGTTATCATGAAATCATGGCTATTAAAAGATGTCTCTTTAGTGTACAGTGTGAAGAATTGGTGGGAAGTGTATCTTTGAAACTGAAATATGATGGATTTTGAGGGAAAAGGTGTTCAAACAAGTTTCCTTTAAAAGGTGATACCAATAATGTTAATGTCTATCTAGAAATATGTTGAAGATAAGATAACCAGATTTTCTGAAAAAAAAAAGTTTCAAGTAGTCCCCTGACCAAAAATGTGACTTTTCTAAACCTTGTTGGCCCTCTTTAGTTATTGGACAGAAGGGTCAATGATCTATCTTTGGGCATGTTTAACACACAAATGCTATATCCAAATATGAAAGATAACCTGCCCGAGCAAGCATATCCAAAGAGTATATTAAGAATTCATTTGCTATTATCCTTCCAATCGAAACTTCCGGTCTTCCAACTTTTCAGTGTGATAAGATTAGCAGTCTAGACTGGAACCTGTCTGAGAGCTGTACATAATCTTCAGGGAGAAAGATCTTTGTAAAGTAATCAATCTGAATGTCGCTGACACATCATCTGATGCTGGTTCCTTTCTCCAATCTATATGATCATGACTTAGGATTTTTTTTAATTCAGTAGAAATAAAAAATTAAAAAAAAACTTGAAATGGAAACTCTCTTATGGTTCAAGCTAAGTGCCATTGAGCCTGATACATGTGTTCATTAATTCTTAATCTAACAAGAATTTATTGAAAGAAGGTTGTATTTCTCCATATATTTTCTTCTGTTTTTTGGCTCCTCCTTTTGTGTTTCCTTTATGTAGAGTCATTGCCTTTTCTGTTGGCTTTGATGTTAGACCCCCACAAAGCTTGATCTTCTTTTCTTTCTGTATTCTCTTCCTGGGCTGTCTCAACTGTAGGCAGGGTCACAAATTTATGCCTTCAACTCAGGCATCCCCTAAATTTGCTTGTAATTTCTCAAAGATAGCCCAAACTTATATCCAAAACTGAACTCCTGATCTCTGCCCCACTTGCTTAGTACCTAGCCCACCTGGTGCTCTTCCAGCATCCTCTCTCAGTGAATGACCCTGTCCTCGAGTTGTGCAAGCCAGAAGCCCAGAAGAGCCCTTGACTCCTCACTCTTCCTTATTCCCACCCTCTAGTCTATGCTTGGGTTGTGCAGATTTTGTCTTACAAAGCTTTTGAGAACGTCTGCTTTTATCTTTTCCCATCATGACCACTCTAGACAAAGCTGCTGTTGTCTGTCCTGGGGACTGCCCCCTTAGCCTCCCAGCTGGCCTTTCTGCATCCACTTTGCATCCCTCTGCACCCGTGCACACGCACACACACCCACACACACAGTTTAAAAAGTCATCAAGAATACAGAATACCTTCATTTAAACTTTGAGATGGCATTCCATTTTTGGTGGTCTGGAAATCACATTCATTAACAAGGTATACAAGGCCCCACCTTCCTCTTCCACCTCATGGCCCACCAGCTCCCCACAGCCTCTGCCCTGCCCCATCTCCTGCTCTTGCAGCTTCAGTACTGCACAGACACCAGGCCTTTGCAGCTCTTCACCCCACCCTCCGCCTAAGGCACACCACCCCCCTTCACTTCATTCATCCTTATTCATTCCTCCCATTTCAGCCTTAGAGTCATTTCTTCAGGGAAACCTTTGCTGTCCACAACAATGTTAAATCTCTCTGCCCTTCCTAAAATTAAGAGCTCATAACCAAGGATTATTCATAAAGAATTGCTTTAGTTTTTATTTGTTTTACTCTTGATAGTAGGTTTTTTTGGGGTGTTTTTTGTGTGTTTTGTTTGGTGTTTGTATTCAGTCTCTGACTCTTAAACACCTCTATTCTAATTGCTTGGCCTTTATTGGCTATAAAGCATATGTCTATTTCTATATTCTCAAGAAACTACGTAAGATTTACTGAAGTGTAGACGTGGAAGGATTTTCTCTTGGAAATGGGGTTGGCTAGAAATCTAAATCACCTTTGAGTCTTAGACTAAACCATCTGGCTGTTTTATTTTTTTTTTTTAAGATTGATTGATTGATTGATTTATTAGAGAGAGAGAGAGTGTGAGCACTGAGTGGGGAGCCTAATGTGGGGCTCTGTCCCAGGACCACGAGATCATGACCTGAGCCAAAACCAAGAGTTGGCCGCTTAACCAACTGCACCACCCAGGTGCCCCTCATCTGGCTATTTTAAAAGTCATATTGTCATTTTGTTATTTGAAGAGCCATACTCTTATTTTTTTCTAATTTGGGCAGCTTGTTGACATAGTAAACTGGCTTATTTATAATTTTTGGATGAGGACTTCAAAATGTCTTTCCCATTCTAAAAAAAGTTGCTTTCTTATGACATTTGTTAGACTAAACTGTTTCATTTCTATTTTTTTTTAAGAAATAAAACATCACAAATACAACTGAAGCCTTATGTGTTATTTCTGGGTTCTATTCCTGTATTTTCCTACCTGTAAATAACTACTATTCTGAATTTGATCTTTCTTATTCTCATTCACATTTAAAACATTTTTCACATATGTGTTTCTATATGTAAAATACTGCATATTATTTATTTTTAAACCTCTTATCTTTGTACAACTCACTTTTTTCCAGTAACATTGTCCTACAGTTTTCGTCATGTTAGTCTTTATAGTCCAGTGCATTTATTTTCACTACTGTTACTGCCTACCATTGTGTGAGTATGCTGCAGTTTACCCATTTACTTATTAATAGATACACTATAGTTTGTGTATTTTTGTTGGTGGATATGTAGATTGTTCCTGGTGTTTTTGTGTTTCACTTTTTTTCCCTAGTTAGTTAGCTTTTCATTTTTGCTGTAAAAGCAGTGCTGCTGCAGTGATCATTATTGTGTATATCTTTTTTGTGAAGATGTATGAAAGGATGTATGTCTCCCAGCAGACTTATTAGGATGTATCTCTCCAAGCAGAATTGCTAGGTTGAAGGTCATGCATATCCTCAATTTTACTAAATAATGTCAAATTGCTCTTCTGAGTGGTTGCACCAGTTTACACTTCTGCTAACACCGTGTGAGATTTACTGCTGCTATACATTTTTGCCTGCACCTTATATTACCAGATTTCTTAATTTTTGTCAACCTTATGGATGCATTATGATATCTCATTTTAATTTCCATCATTTCTAACTCAAACTGTTTTCAAATTTGATCTATTTTATGTTTAATATCTTTTGTCTGAAATTACTTGATTCGCTATCTCAAGCAGTACATTTATTTAGCACCAGCTTGAGCTCGGAATTGTACAAGGCCTTGGGAAGGACTCAAGCAATATAAAATTGGTACCAGTTATAAGAAATAAGAATCTTACAATCTTGTAATCTGTCTAGATGAAACTTGGGAAAGTGGCCCAGCCTGTCATTTAAAAAGCATTTCCTTCTCTTAACTTTGCAACAGTTGACTTACAAGTTGTCAAGGTTGGGAAGCAGTACTGAACAACCATTTTATTTTTTTTAGTTAGAAATCATCTAATATATATTCATTTACTTGTATTCAGATCTCTTTTTTCCAACTACCATTTCATGGGAAGAACTTGAGAAATTTGCCTAAGTTGTTACACTACTAGCAATAACTTTATAAAATATGTGGTGTGTCCGTAAGATGTCTGAAGGCTGAAAAAAGAGTGAAGTGATGATCCTAGAAATTTAAAAGCTGAAAGTGTAATCTATAGGGTTCTGTTAATATAGGCATATCATATGTAAAATCCCTAAATGGATGGGCACCTCCGAGAGAGTCTAAACGAGGACCCAGCAGTCTCTAGGAGCTGAATGTCATTTGCAGGGTCAAGCAATGCCCACACCTCTCATTAATAGACTGGTAAATGGCTATCAAAGATACAGATGGGATTTTTATAAAGATTACAGTGAAGGCAAAGAAGGGGGCTCCTGCCCTCACCAAACCCAAATCAGAACAAAATACTGGAAAGGCCAAGAAGGCTATGTCGAAAGGCACAAGAATATCTGAATGTCACCCTCCTCCTACGAGCCCAGTTCCCCATGACCAGTGACAGCCTGGAAGAGCTCTCCCAATGGGAGCAAGCCTGACCACTCTGCCTTTGTCATGTTCCCCATGGCCACAAGTGTTTTCCATCTGCCTCAAGACCACAGAAGCAGTGAAGGAGTCCTGTGATCTTGAAGCCAAGGGCAACACGGTGAGCAGGTCCTGTGTAAGGAGGATGATGTGCATTTGACTGGCCCCTGACTATGGTGCTTTGGGTGTAAATAGAACGAGGATTGTCTAAGCCATGTCCACGTGGCTACGTCTAAATATAACAGATTTTCCCACTATCAAAAAAAGAGTAAGAATCAAAAGGAATAGAAGCGGTAGGAAGGAAGAGAACAGTTGAGAAGAGAAACGGAAAATGCTCATAAACGAGGCAAATACTGATAAACACTAATGGAGTTTGACTGACCATGACCTTAAGCCCTGACTAGAAGGACTGAATTGAAAAGTAAATATCTCTCTTGTTTACTCACTTCAGTTACCTGGAACAATGCCAAGAACCAAGAAGGCAACACTCCAGGCCTCTGAACAACTAACTAGAATAGCTGTCACGAAGTACAAACAGTAAAAGCCCTCCCTGCCTCGTAGTCAGAGAAAACCCACCTCAGGCCTTCACGCAGCACTCATTTCTCTAATTGGACACACAAGATTCGAACAAACTCTGGCCTTGATTTCAGCCCACAGCAAAGCTAAAACAGTAAGTTTGGAGAGTATTAGTGAATTCGGAGCATTCCTGCTAAGTTTAAGAATGCTAGAAACATCATGATGTCACAGTTTGTCACAGTTTGAAAACGAGCAAGAAAAAAATGAACTAAAAATTAGAATCCAAAACTCAAATAGTAGTGTGGGACTATTTAATATATATGTTTTCCTGGCTTGTACCTGACATAGGATACATAGAGTAATTGACTTTTTTTAACAATAACTGTCCATCTCAAGGTAAACTTCTTATCATGGTCTAAATTTTCAGCTCTCCTTCTCCCCTCAACCATCTCCACCTTTCCTAAGGAAGAGCAAGCACTGGGAAGATTGGCACCCTCGCTGATGACGGTCTGCTCTGGGCTAAGAGATCGCGTATATGTGGCTCCCTGTCTCTCTCTCTGTCTCTCTCTCTGCTTCCTTTGACTCGGGCAGCTGATGCAGAGGCTCTGTCATTAACTAGTCCTGTCCCTTTCCTGTATGCAGCCAGCTGGAATATTGCAGTTTAGGGGAGGGCTGAGGGGAGTTGTGAAGAGGAGGAGACATCTTAGACCTTTTACTAAAGCCATGGGCTACTATTCAGTTGGCCCCGATTCTCTGGATTTGTAGTGCTAATGACCCAAATCTAGCTGACAGTTGAAGTGTTTCTTTGGGAAGAAGGGTGATTGGTGGGTCAGGATACTGGCATTTCATTGTCCTAGGTCAGTGTGCCCCTTAAAACACACTAATCCCTTCTCCCAGCAGCAGCCGCTCTTCCTCTTTCCACAACCGCCTGTCAGTTTTAGTCTACACACACCCAACCCGCACAGGCGTGTTCATGCTTTTGCTTATTACAGTTTTTTCCTCACTCCTTGTCAGTGACTGCTGAAGGAGAGGAAACTAAGGATAGAACAATATATTGAAGACATCTCTGAGATGGCTATGTATTATTTTTTTCACTGGAATAAAACATTACTTTCTCATGAGAACTTTGGCCCTTCCTGACTGTTTCCCTGGTTTCACCTCCACATGGCTGTAGAGTGGCCTTCGATTTAGGTATACTTTTGTTAGGTGCCCCAATTTTCAGAAGATAATTTTTTTAAGGATTTTATTTATTTGAGAGAGAGAGAGCCAAGAAAGAGAGAGCAGGAGCAGGAGGGAGGGGCAGAGGGAGAAGGAGACTCCCCGCTGAGCGGAGCCCGACACGGGACTCAATCCCAGGACCCTAAGATCATGACCCGAGCCGAAGGCAGACGCTTAACCCACTGAGCCACTCAGGCGCCCTCAGAAGATAATTTTAATCCTATCTCTAGCTCATCTCTGTTCTTGGTAGAACAGAATGGCTAAATTCTAGGTTCCAATCAGGGACTGCATTCATAAATTCATTGCCACTCAAAAACCCAGCTTATGAAATAAACAACAAAAACCAGTATTTATGGAGAATTGTTTGAAGGATATGCAGCTAATCCTTTCCTTTAGATTACTGATTCTCAAACATGGAGCTGCCAGGAGACATCAGTATCTTTTCATTAGTTATAAGATATGTCTCAACCAGTTTGCTTCCAAAACTACCAAATTTGCCAGTAATTGCATAAAAATTAATGAGAATAAACTCAAGATTACCCATGTGACAATATTGTCTCCAGTCTTGCAATCTGATGAGTTTTCTTGAGGCAGAAGGGAAGGAAGAGGAGCTAGAACTAGAGCCGGTGTGGCCTGTCCATGCCACACTTCTTGGACTGCCTTCTGGAAGTGCCCGTGCCAGTGAGGAAGTATGTGGGAGCCCCTCTTCCACTGCAGTGAGGAGCTGTTAACTGAAGAAGTATGCTAATGGGAGGAATTATTAAAAATGATCTGGACATTTAACATTTAAATTGAACAACATACATAACCATTGACCAGTCTCTTCACATAAGGCCAAGGATCCCCCTCCTCTCCTAGTTTGGGTCTGTTGATTGGCATTCAGCTTCGTTTATCTTGCACATATGTCACCCATAAACTCATATTTGCTTCTATTTCCAGTTTTCTTTTCTTTTCTTTTCTTTTTTAATTAATAAAGGGAGAATTTAAAGACACCCAGGAACAATCTGAGAGCAGACCCCTAGAGTTTATTTTCATCTTTGACATTTATCTTGCCCACACTTAAGTGGACAGCAGCTTTTATCTAGTATTTACAGATTATTCAATTTGGCTTGTTTTGTTAAACAACAAACTTTAATTCATTGGTTTAAGTAATATTTAATTGCATTGGACAGACTTTAAGGCAACCACTAATGATCCCCACTTCTGGTGTTCACATCTTTGTATAATTCCTTTTCCTTGAATGTGAGCAGGACCTCTGACTTTTTTCTAACCAATACAATATGGAAAATGTGATGGGATTTCATTCCCACAATTACATTGTGTTATATAGGACTGTCTTGCTAACCAACTTGCCCTGGAGATTATCCTTGCTGGCTTGATAAAGTAAATGGCCATGTTGGAGAAGCCCGCTTGGCAAGGGCAAGGGAGCAGTCTCTAAGAGGTCAGGGTGGCCTCCACTCAAGAACCAGCAAGAAGCCGGAGTCCTCAGTCCTATCGCTGCAGCCTGGGTTAGCTTGGAAATGGATTCTTCCCCAGTTGGGCTCTGAGATGAGAGAGCAACACCTTGACGGAAGCTGGAGGACCCAATGAAGCCCTGCCCAGAATACGGATGCCCAGAAACCATGAGATGATACATGTGTGTTGTTATAATTGCTAGGATGTGGTAATTTCTTATTCAGCAGTAGAAAGCTAATATATTAGTTAAATTATCTGTTTGCAGTAACATCTATAGCTGACAAATAGGTTTGGGGCCTAGATAGCCTTTGGTAAGCATGCTGTTCAGCTTTGGGAGTGCGAGGGTACAGGGAGCACCACGGATTGTGAGCGTGGAGGGTGCTCAAGCGTTGCACGGGAGGTTGCAGAGGGCGTGTGGAGTAACGGTTGAGTAAGTGGAGCCCAGTTACAAGCTTCTGTACTGCAGTGCTTGTGAGTTGTGATTTTATAGTCAAATACAACAACTTAACAGAGAAAATCTTAGTAAGAAAGCAAGACCAAATGAAGCAAACAAAGGTCATTTACTTATGTGTAAGCGTAGGAGAGCCAGATTGGTATCGGGGACTTTTCTGTTAGAAATACACAATAACGATAATACTGATGAATTCAAGTGACAGTTACAGTAATGCTGCTCCTATTAATAACAAGTCTAGCCACTTTTAAAATCTGTATAATATAGCAAAACCAAAATAGAGACTATTTGTGTTTATTCTTTATAATACATTCTTTGGGTGTGGGGTGGAGGTTCAGAAGGAAAAAAATCAGTATTTAAAAAACATAAAGTTCAGTATCTAAAAATATATATATATATATACACCTTAGTTACAAATAAGTGTTTTTCCTTATAAAATGATTTTTTTTAATGTTTAGGTGGTTTATTTTATTATTAAATGCTTATAAAATGACTTCATGAAAGCCATGAGAAAATAAGAGGCTGCCATAGTATTTGACTTGTTTTTCTGGGGGGAAAGAAACTTTTTGGTTACAGTAAAACCCAGGATCATCAGATTTGTAGGTTGCGATTTTATATGTGAATTTTATCTACTCGTGTGAACTTTATCTGCTGATGTGCTGTAGTAAGAAAAAAAAAGAGTTGAAACCAGAATTACAAATTTTCTGAAAATCTGACCTACAGAGTGCTGCCCCTGCTATCAGCCAAGGGAGTCCCTGGGCAAAGGTGACCTCATGATAGGCCCCCTTACTTCCTCTTTCTCAGGGAGGTGAGGGTCTTATTTGGAGGAGGGTTCATCAGGTGAGCAGAGAGAGGAGGCCTGGTGGTGTCAGAAGCTAAGGTAGAAACCCTGAGTGTGTACTGAGGGGACTGCCCACCCAGAACACAGGAGATCCCACAGAGCTCCACCCCTGCTGTCAGTCCTCTGAAGTCCTGGTGGGGGGGGATAGTCACCTGGATTCCAGGACCCCATGGGCACACTTCCTTCTGCTGACCTGAGCCACCCCACTCAGACCAAGGCCCTCCACCTCTCTGAGACCCACAAGGAAGAAGTGAGGGAGTGTGACTTCTGGCTCCCTCTGCCTAGGGCCTCCAGGGTTACTCATATGAATGACCCATTCTCTGATGTTGCAGAGGAATCTACAAGGTCTATGATGAACAATCCATGTTCGCTACTATCCACAGCCATCTGTTATTGTTGGAGGTTGGAATGGGCTCAAATATTGGCTTGAAAAGACTCAGGAAAGCAAACAACTGATTAAAAACTGGTCAAATGATCTGAACAGACATCTCCTCAAAGAAAATCTGTAGGTGGCAAGTAAGCCTATGGAAAGATGGTCAACGCCATCTGTTATTAGGAGTTGCAGATTGAAACAACAATGAAATAACACTACACACCTATTAGAATGTGAAAATCCGAAACACTAACAACACCAAACACTGCTAAGGAGGTGGAGCAGCAAGGTCTCTCATTGCTGGTGGGAACACAAAATGGTAGCCCACTTGGAAGACAGTTTGGTAGTTTCTTACAAAACTCAACAACCATATAATCCAGCAGGATCCTCCTTGGTATTTACCCAAATGAGTTGAAAACTTATGTCCACACAAAAACCTACACACAGTTTATAGCAGCTTTATTCACAGTTGTCAAAACTTGGAAGTAATAAAGATGTTCTTCAATAGGTTAATGGATAAATAAACTGCTACATTGATATAATGAAATGTTATTCGGTGCTAAAAAGAAATACTCTATCAAGTCATGAAAAGACATGGAAGAACCTTAAACGTATATTACTAAGTGAAAGAAGTCAATCTGGAAAGGCCACATACTATATGATTCCAACCATATGATCTTCTCAAGAAGCAAAAGTATGGAGAAAGTAAAAAGATTAGTGGTTGCCAGGGATTTATAGAGAGGGAAGGATAAATAGGTGAAGCACAGGGGATATTTAGGGCAGTGAAACTATTCTGTGTGATACTGTAATGGTAGATATTTGCCATTATACATTTGTCAAAACCCACAGAATTTACAGCACCAAGAATGAACCCTAATGTAAACTATAGACTTTGGGTGATAATGTATCAATATAGATTCATCAATTGTAACAAATGTACCACTGTGGTGTGGGATGTTGATGGTTGGGGAGGTTGTGCATGTATGGGGACGGGAGGTGCGTGCTAACTATACTTTCTGCTCAATTTTGTTGTGAAACTAAAACTGCCCTAAAAATAAATACCTACATTTTAGGTATAATATAGATATACATGTACACATACACACACACACACACACACACACACACACACACACACACTCTCACACTCACTCCTCATGCTGTATTCCTCACCTCCTCCTGGTCCGTGTACCTGAGTGAGGCAGTTGGGTCAATGGACACCTCTCTGAGACAGGTATTCAGTCTTGACAAGAGCCTGGTGGCAAACTAATAGCTACTTTTTAAAACCCGTTAGCCGTTTTAGGGAGGGAATGAATCCAAAACCCTATGGGGCCCCCCTCTGAGTAGAGATTGTTTCCCTTTGTCAGAAGCACCAGTCAGCAAAACCATCAGTAACAGAGACTTATAGCTCAGAGGGGCCATTAGGGCTGCGGGTCCCAAAGATGGAAAAGACCAAGCAGCGTAGGCACTCATATTTCTTGAGTTCTAGGCCTTCAAGTACAGAACAGGGGTGGAGGGCAAATCCAGCAAGACCTAAGAAAGTTGAAGGTGTATATACACCACTATCAAAAAATTAAGCCTCTAGGTATTTAAGGAAACACGTCAAGAATATTCATTATAACACTGATTGCAATAGTGAAAGTATATAAATAAGTTAAGCATTCTCAATAGAACAGTATATAAACTGGTTTTTTTCTCGTAATGGAACAGAGCAATTAAAGTAAATGGACCAGATCTATATACAACAGGGATAGAACAAAGAAACATTATGTTGAAGAAAAAATAAGTTTAGAGAAATAATTTTAGTATGACTCCATTTATATAAAGTTTGAAACACAAAAAAGTAATATTGCTATTTATATATACACGTATAGAAAATTATAAAAGTATGTAGCTTGTTACATACCAGCTTTAGGGCATTGGTTATATCTAGGGTGGGAGGGAGGAAAAAGAGGTGGGGATGAGTCTCTAGCTATGACTATAATGATCAATGTCTTAACAATATTTTATTAAATAAAAATATATTTTTTAAAGATTTTATTTATTTATTTGACGGAGAGAGACACAGTGAGAGAGGGAACACAATCAGGGGGAGTGGGAGAGGGAGAAGCAGGCTTCCCGCCAAGCATGGAGCCCAGTGCGGGACTCAATCCCAGGACCCTGGGATCATGACCTGAGCTGAAGGCAGACGCTTAACGACTGAGCCACCCAGGTGCCCCTTAAATAAAATTATTAATTAAATATTCATGGGGCGCCTGGGCGGCTCAGTCGGTTGGTCATCTGAGTCTTGATATTGGCTCAGGTCATGATCTCAGGGTTGTGAGACTGAGCGCTGCATCAGGCTCTGCTCAGTGTGGAGTCTGCCTGAGATTCTTTCCCCCTCCCTCTATTCCTCCCCGTTTGCGTGCACTCTCTCTCTATATATGTAATAAATAAAATCTTTAAATGTAAAAAATTTTTAAATTTTAAAAATAATTTTTCTTAAAAATAATAAAATCTAATGAAAATATGGCAGAATATTAGCATAAGTTGTTTATTTAATCTTGATGGTAGATACAGAGGTAGGTGCTATATTTATTTCTGTACTTTTTAACAAATTTGAAATATTTCATAATTCAAAAAGTGAATGAAGAACATTCATTCCAGGCAGAGGGGGAAAGCTTGTGCAAAGGCCCTGACTAGAGAGGAGCCTTAGCAAGTTCAACTGCGAAGGATGCTGGTTGGCTTGAGTGAAGTCCATCCAGGAGATATCCATCTAGATGTTATCTAGAGTGTCATGAGATAAGCATGGCAAGGTAAGCAAGATCTTGATTTTCAAGGCCTGGTAGCCCATGTTGAAGATTATGGATTTTGTGCTAATGGCACTGGGAAACCACCAGTGGATCTGAAATAGTGTAGTGCTGTGTGGATAATGGACTGGAGGATGGGAGTACAGAAGAGGGAATGCTGAATGGATGTACAGAGACCTGTGGAATCCAGTGTTGCCAGTGGGGATGGATAGATTTGACAGATGTGAGATGAATTTTGGAGGTCGAGTCAATAGGTCTTGGTGATGGATCTGATGTGGAGATTTGGCGAAGGCATGTAGTTAAGGATGACTCCAAAGTTTCTGTAATAGCTGCTGGATGGATGTAGGGAGCTAGGGAAAGTCAGGCAAAGATCAAATTTGGTATGAGAAATCAAGTCTTGGGTTTGAATTCTTGTGAAAATATTGAGTAGATACTTGGATATAAAGGTTAGGATAAGAAGAGTGCTCTGGATGAGAGATCTAAATTTAGGAGACATGAGCAAATTGACATTTGAAGCCATGATGAATCACCCAGCAAGAGTGAACTAGGTGCTTGATTGTGAACTTAACATGTACTCAAAGACAACATAGAGAAAAAAAAAAATGCCAGGTCAGACTTGTAAAAAATGGGCCCGATACTGTAAAATAAAAGGAAAGGAATTTTTCACGTTCGTGTTTCAAAAAGTGACTTATTTTCAGTATGTTTTGGTTTTATATAAGGTGGTAAATATATTTTTATTGTCCTTTACTACTGTTATGCAAGTTTCCCTAAAAATGCTACTGAAAATAGTTTTGTTTCCTTTTCAAATTTTATTTAATGTAGGTTTACATCATTTAATCTTTCATAAAGTGTTCAACCAGTAGAGATGATTAAAGAATCAGGACCTCCCTCCCTGCCCCCAAAGAATGTTGGTTTGGGATAAAAATCATGTGAAGGATCATTTAGTTTCATTTCCACAGTATTTTTCTTTTATTCCCAGTAATGAAGAGTAGTCAAATAAAAATTTAAGTTTTATTGTATATGGTGTACACACACACACACACACACACAGAACCATCTGAATTCATCTTGTTAAAATTGTCCTGGAAATCAAGTGTCAGCAAAGTCAGAGTTGAACCTGAGGAACAAATCTCTTGTTTCTTTCTTAGCTCATTACCAGGATCTCCTAGTGTCTTGTAAGAAGATATATTTCTTCAAGTGAATGATTTTAACAGAAATATGTCTACCTGTTTTCTTTAACAGTTGTTTCGAGAAGTACGAATAATGAAGATATTGAATCATCCTAATATAGGTATGAAATTTACATATACAATTAATGATGAAGTATATTCTTCAATTTGAAGCTATCTGAAAAGATAGAATTTTAAGGATGTTCTTTATAAAAAGAGTGATAACCTGAGAAAGTGATACTTTTAGTAAAAATAGATTATAAAGAAGTTAACTGAAGGCTACAGATGGCTATCTACTACTTCGCTGTTTTATGCTCTCTACTAAAATAATATATATGACTTGGAGTTAACGCATACAAATATTTTTTGTATCTCCTTACTAAATTGTTCTAGAGATTGCATGCCATTTGAGATACTTATAAGAAATGAATTCCAGATAATTTGATAATATGCATTTGGATTTGACCATAGTTTATAGGCAAAATCACTAATTTGAATTTTTAAGAAAATAGAATTTATTTCAGTTTTAGTTAATTTATTCCCAGAAGTTCTGGTTTTTCCCTACATTTACAAATAAATATATTGACTACATATGTAGTCATTGGATTATAAGAAGTAAAAAGTAATTTTTCTTTTAATCTCATTTTCTTAACACTTGTTTCTTTCACACTTAAAAATCTTATGCTTACCAGAGATGTTAATGTGATTATTTGTGATGTATAATTTCAACTATGTACGTCTGATAACTTGGTGGTTTTTTAACCAGAAACTTTATAACACCACATATTACGGAATTTTTTTGTTTCTCTACCAAAGATTGTTTAACATTTTATGACAGGCTCATTATATAATACAGTCTCCTTTTAAGCTTTACTTAAAATTTTGTTATGCTGAGCTTGTTTTGTTATTTTAAGCTTTTCCTTTTTATTACATTATTCTCATTAGAAAAAGTAATGGTTTTTTTAATCCCAGAAACTTAACTCTTTTGACCCAGCAGTTGGTTACAAATCACTTTGTGGTAAGTAGTTTTCTTCCATAGTAGTAATAACCCTTGAGAGAATTTTTCAGTTTAAAATTATAATTAATAATTTTCAGTAAATACTCAAATTTTCCCCTGGCTTAGGGAAAATTTATACTTAAATTTTCTTAAAGCAGATCCAGTATGTGCTAACAATTACAGAATTATATCTCTGATTTCTTTTTTCAGTAAAATTGTTTGAAGTTATTGAAACAGAGAAGACCCTCTATTTAGTCATGGAGTACGCGAGTGGGGGTAAGGATGAGAGGGATGGAAAAGTTATCTTTGATGAGACATACAGAATTATCAACACCCGAAGTTTCAGTGTTTACTTTCAGGACCTATTGATCCTACATTTAAAAGTCAGATTTTTGGCTAAGTTAAAAGTTGCCTAGGGACATTTTTCTAAACTCTAAATTTGCATTGTTATCTATGAATGTTTTGATTCTCTTATCTAAGTATTATATTATTGTGATTAGAAGTGCTTGGCTATAAGGAAATTCTCAAATTCACAATGTATTTAATAAAGTTTATAGTAAAAGCATATTCTAGACCAGTTGTTTATTTCAGTGACTGTTTATATATGACAGATTCCCGATACGCATGCATTTTCAGGATAATCCATAAAATGTTTCAATTTAAACCAGTATTGATTTATACATGTTATAAGTTAGAAGACTGAGTTGACAGAGAAATAAGATGTATTTGTAGAATATAATACATACTTTTGACTGCATAGTGTCAAGAGTAGGAGTGATTTTTAAACACTGGTATATAATAGAAAATCATTTTCATCTTCTGCACTTTCCATCAAACGAGAGGTCCATCAGCTCAGAATCACTATTGTGTTAGGCATAGGACTTTCTTAGAAACACATTTAACATTTTTTGGAGATAAATCATTGAATAAGTAAAAAAAGAATGCTTGAAGGTTTTAAGCAATTGAATTGAGAAGTTAAGCAATTAAAAAGGAGGGAGGGCAGCTGCAATTATTTAAACCACTTTGGCTAATTAACTTTTTTGCTAATCAATAGAAAACCTTAGGGTTGAATTTAGTGTTGAGTCCTTTTAGCTAATAAAAGTGTATAGATTTTTATGGTAATTCAGATTTTATGTAACTTCGATAAAAAGGATTTATTTTAGTCTATTGTACCTAAACTGTGTATTTTTATACTATTTCTTAGGTTTCTAAAAATGTTTACTACAAATATCACATATATTTTAATAGTTTTTTCTGTTTTTAATGCAGATTGAAAGTTTTAGTAGGTTTGGTTTTTTGCAAAGCCTTTTCTCATCCTGAAAGTATTTTGATGGAGGTTTTTTGACTTAACCTGAAAACCTATGTCATCAAGGTTTATTATTACAGGATTTTTAAAAAGTATTAATACAGCCATGTGAATTTGCATAAAATATAGGTCTATAATAAAATTAGTGAACCTACAGTTACCACATAATGAACTATTTCTCTATTTTTCTATCCTTTAGTTAGATTTATATAATAATTTGTCAGCGTGGGAACCCTGGGGGTTATTTTTAGTTCAGTTAGACTCTTTTTTTTCCCTTTTACTGATCTAAAGTCTAGAGAAAAGGGCTAGACATGCTTTGATATGAGAAATTACAGACTTCTAAAAATTGGTGGACACTTCTGTTTTTATGAAGGTCCATCACAAGGCTCTGTTAATATGTATGCTGTTTAATGATAAATGGTAAGTACAGTCAACTCTCTATTGGTGCTAATGAAGGGGAGCAATGGCTGGAGAAGCAGAGAGCACACGGGGTCATCACTGCTCTCCTTCAGTGGCATAGTTAGGAGGGTACTGGGCGCAGTCTACAGGCGTGTATACCGGAATTCAGCCCAAACCAGGTGCTCTCTCGTTTGATTCTAACGCCTAGTGATAAGTTTTCTTTGAGTCTTGCCCATCAGTGATCCTTTAACAAAACCATCATGGTTCCGTGGTGGCAAATCTAGAATCATTTCCTTGCCTTTTTAATCTGTAAATAGCAAAGTAACTTTTATAATCAACACTTAATATTTTTCCTCTGAAATTTCTAGACATTTTAGGATTGACTCTGACATGGACAAAGAGTTGAGTCAAACAGCTGCCTCTTTGTCAGGAGTACTTAGATCATTTGATTCTGGTTCACTACGGGGCAAAAGATCTTTGGTGACTAGGTAGGCAGGGAACTCCTTTATGATTTTGAACCACATTTAATCCAAAAGAGTCTATTAAAAGTAGGTTGTTGGGGCTGCTCTGGAATGGTGTGTTGATTTCTTCTTTCATTCATGCAAACAATATTTATTAAATGTTTCTATGTACCAGATGTTATTCTGGGTGCTGGGAACACATGGGTGAGCAAAGACAAAGTCCTTGCCCTCAAGAAGATTACATTCTTTTGGGGAAGCAAATCATAAATAATATATAGTAAGTGAAGGACTAAGTCTTGTGAACATCTGGGGTGTGGACATTCTAGGCAGAACTTAAGAGCAGCCCATATTTTTGAACTCTTGCATATATCTTTCCCAGCCTAAACTCACATATCTGGAATTAACTACTGTGATGGGTCGACTAGAGCATCCATTCATTTCTGTTTTCATCATCCCATTCAGTCATTTAAGTATCTTGATATCATATGTTGTCTGACATTGTAGATGTATTAATTTCATCTGACGTACATCATTACATATTTGGTTTTTAATGTTTTACTTATATATTTATAGGATTGATATTGAATATATATATATAATTTTTTGTATACTTAGATACAAATATATAATTTATTGAGTGCTTACTATATGCCAGTCACTGTGCTTAAGCACATGCATTACTTCATTTAATCCTTACAACAGCCATGTGAGATAGGCACTGGATGGAAATTGGGTCTTAATAAAGTTAAGAAATCTTCGTAATGTCTCCCAGTAGCTACTTGGGGCTAAACCAGGATTCATATCAAAATCGGCCTGATTCTAAAGCCTGAGTTTTTAACCACTTTGCTGTATTTACAAGAACTCTTTAAGCCATTTTGTGAGTTTTTAATATACATGTATATCTATATGGTGTAAATTATAAGGATGTAAAAAATAAATTTCTCCCTTATGCTGAGATATTTTATTTTTAATATTGTAACTAAATATTGTTTTTTTTTACTAGTATTGACCAGAGAAAAATGAAAAAACTTCCAGACATGTAAAGTAATGGATCTAATAAGAACTTTCTATAGTTTCTAGTTTAAATTATTTCAGCAAGTATGTATTGTCTATCCACTTTGTGTTCTGTCATGGGGATAGGGCAGATATGATAATTGACGCTCATTTGTAGTAATGGGAGATGCACACAGGATGAGTTAATTCTGTATAAGTACTTAAGTACCAAAATAGATGAAATGAGTATAGTGAGAATAGCATAGTTAGAGTATAGGAAGGAAGTGGCTGAAATCAATGTGAATGGAAGTAGTGAGAAAAAATTTGATCAAGACTCCATGACAGTAGAATTTAAGAGAGAGAGATCCAACGTAATACGACTTTTGTTACTTTGTCTGACATGTAGTTTCCAAATACAAAGCCAAATGTAATTTTTGATTGCTCGCACAGTGGCTTCCCTTTATTAGAGTGGATAATAAAGAGTTGACTGTATTATTGTGTAATACTTGAAATCAGAAAGCAAATTTTCTTGGTTATGTTTTTATGATTTATTTTTTAAAAGAGTTTTGCTAAATCATAAGCTGCTACAGATACTCAATTCTATGTGTAGTTTTCCCTTTTTTCTCTTCATGTAATAGTTTGTGATTTACGTAAAACTACCAGAAAATTGTGGGCCAAAAGCTTCTCTAAAAACAAGGCAAAAACTTGACACTGCTTATATTGTTAACTGAAAAATCTATGTATATTTTACTGCCTGCTTTACCTTTCTGATTCAGGTGAAGTATTTGATTACTTAGTTGCCCATGGAAGAATGAAAGAAAAAGAGGCCCGTGCAAAATTTAGGCAGGTATGGAAAGTAGTTTTTTAACTTTGTTTTGCTAATGTTTTTAGTGATATACAATGGACAGTATCACAAACTGGACTTCAGAGTACATGGTATTTTAAAAAGAAAAATTCCTGCTTTCTTATATGTTTTAAGAATGGGAAACTGAAAAAGAAATTTGTTCTTCCCGAATTTAAATTTAAGATCGTTGCATATGGTCATTTTTAGATGATCATAAATAGTGAAATGTTTTTAGGTGAGTCTCATTAATTCATTGATAGTTTTGGAAATACAGACTAGATTAAGAAAGAAAAGAAATACTTAATCCTTTACCCAATAATTATCAAGAATTATTAGCTTTATGTATTCAGTATATATGCGTAGTGCTTAAAGACATTGTATTTTCTTTTGTCATTAAAGATGTCTTGGTATTAGAACTCATATCTTTGTAGATTTAAAGATTGTGGTCAGTTTTATTTAGTCAAGTAGGCAAGAAACCTTACAAATGTGGTAGAAGAATATGGTAAGATGTGTATATTTCTGGTTCAAATTGAACATGACTTGTTCTAGAAACTATAAAATAAGAAAAAGTAATTTAAGTTCCTCTAGGATTTTACTTCTAATTTTTAGGAATGAAGTGATTAAAATTAACATACTTTACAAATTACTATAGAAATGACAAATATGGAATTGTAAATTGTTCATAAAATTTAATGAAGTGAAATTTCAGCAAGCAACTTGCTATAGCCCGAAGTTTACCTTAGTGAATTTAAAATATTTCATTTAAAAATAGCTCAGTACTTCTGTAAGAATGGGTACTGATTCTCTAGTTAAAGGGGTCTTGTGATCAATAAGTTTGGGAAACACTGAATATGGATATAGGGTTACATATATATTAACATGTAAATAATTAGAAAAAGTTGAAAGTTCTGGAGGAGAGGGGGAAAAAAAAATCTGTTTCACCTTTTTTTAACATAATATTCTCCAAACTGATCACGAAGTGAATTTGTTTGATAAAACTCTGTTGTTGATATCTCACAGAGTTACTACTTTTTGGAACATAATTTGTGAAATGCTTTATACCAAAGATAGGCATAGCCCTTTGATTCAGGATAGCTTCCTAGAAATATTCATTCTAAAATATCTGAAATCTGAAGACAACCGGTAATGAGGACAGGACCTTGAAGACCTGAGTGGGGTTCAGCCACTTACTGCTCAGTCCTCTCTGGTCCCGGGATGGAGGCTCACCTTGAGCGAGGCCCTGGTCATCCCCTTCAACGTCATTGTTCCCTCAGTATCAGTCAAGCAGTCATAGTTAGTAGCCGACCACGAAAATTACACTTGACGTTAAGTATTTCCACTGGGATCTTAATATGTGTTGTATAGACTGGTACTACTGTGGTTCTTTGTAGTCACCTGGCTGTATTTATTTACTGAAATCATACTGTGCGGAAATAACTGTGTTGGGTACTCTGTGGAATCGGAGAAGAGACAGTGCCTGCTATTACGGAGAACTTGCCCATCTTTCCCGAGGGCTGGAACACAGACATTTTCATAAAGACCCAAATGATTACGAATTGGCTCTTTTTAAAAATAAAGTCTGAATTATTTTTCGAAATACTCTCCATGTTGCAGAGGTCGAGTGTCAAATGCTATTTATAAATAAATAAATATTAAAGTTATTTACTATCTGTATGTCTTTCTTCAGAATTAAAAAGGTAACTAACTCATCTTTTTAAAAACCAGGGATACAGGCATACACAATTTAGTAGTCATTTGACAAAGGGTTATATTTGTTTTTAAATTTGCTTTTGAGGTGCCTATTTTTCTTTATAAATTTAATTAAGATGATAAATGTACACTTTTATTTTTTGCTCTGTATCACGAAGTTATTTTTTTTTTAATTTTAACACCTTAGGAATGTACTGTGTTAGCAAGTATATACACACATACGTGCTTTACTTTGCTATTGGCTACAGCCAGAGACAATTCAAGAGCACTTCAGTAGCCATGGACCATGCAGTGTCTCTGCATTCCTGAAGTTTTGAGGACCTGAAAGAAAATTACAGTATTGATTCAACTCTTCCAGTAGCAAGGCTACTACCTAAAGCTTGGAATTCCTGACTCAATTATAAATTAATTGCAAAGCAACCCAACATTTGCGCCTCATGGCAAAACACAGGTCTGAATTTAGGGTCAGTGCAGGGTTGATTGTAAATCATGTTTTCAAGATCCATAAAAGAACAATCATAAGGAAGTTCCTACCTCCTACTTAATGAGGTACAGAATGTTTTGGGATGGGAGGATCTGGCCATAGAATAATGCAGTAAAATTTAGGCTTGTGCATGGGGATTCTTGCAGTGAATCAAATAGAAGGCAGAAATTGTACCCTGCTGGATAAGTTTAGTAATATTATAAGCCACCACGTTAACTGACAGAAGTCAGAGGTCATAGAGTTTGGGGAGAATGAAATGCTTAATACAGAGCATTCTCTTAATTATCTTTCCATTCTTAAGGTTTTAAGGCTCAGGAGATTTTTATTCCGGAAACACCTGTAGAACTGCTTTCATGGAGACCATTCTGTCTAATGTTAAAATGCATGTTTGGTAACCACATCATTTATCTATAACATGCCTTCTTCACTGTTACAAAGTGACTTTAAAACCACTATTACTAAAAATAGCCTTGTAGGATATTCATTACGATGTATTAATATTTACATGTAAGTGTGTATATCTCTTGGCCAATAAATGTGTTTTAATGGAAATGGGATATTAGAATTTTAAAGCATATTGCTTAAGAAGACTAATACAAATATTCGTTATAAGATTCCGCTGTTTGGGGGGATTTGCACTTCAAATTGATCATAATCATTCACAGTTGCTCTGCTTAAAAACATCTAGTGGTTCTGTAGTACCTGCTTAGTTTGGAATTCAGAGACTTACCCACCTATCAACGTTTATTCCCACTATTGCCATTTTCCCACCTACTTTTCAAATACATTGTGTTGCCTCAACCTCAGTGCCTTTCACCACCTTACCCCTCCCTCCCTATCACCAGATCGCCACATCTTGAAGTGTTACTGTCATTTGGGATGGCTTAGATCAAATATCCTGTACTCCAGACAGCATTTCTAACTGAAATTATTCTTTATTTGATATGATTCCCCTCCCTTCTTTGTACCTCTGCTCCTATGATTCTGCCTTGTACTGTGGTTGCTCATATACATGTTCTATACATGTTTTCTCCTAATCAGACTTTCAGCTCCTAAGGGCAGGGTCCGTGTAGTGTTCATTTTTGTTCCCCTAGCAACCAGCACATTTTCTTGCACATAGCAGGTACTCAATAAACTGACTTTTGAATCAAAATGAACTTAATTGAATTACATATTACTCATTGTGTGTTGATTTTGTTTTGAATTCATGTTTCTGTCTGAACCATTTTAATATACGTTAGAATAATGTTGTCCTGAGCTATCAATCTCACTTCTACTTTGAAGGTTTTTTTTTAACCCATATTTCTACTAGCATGGCCATACTTAACATCATCCTTAGGCTTTTAAAAATCTCATTTCTATCTCCATTTGTAAATGCCTAACCAATTTTCAGCATTCATGTTGTTTCCATTTAACTGAATCCATAGGATTGAATGTTCTGCTGTGCATTAAAATGGCCGTCCTCCTGTAAATCAGCTATAACTACATGTACAAAATAGTTCTTACCTTGACTGCTATCTGATTCTTTCCATTTTTCTATTTTATGTAGTAAACAACTATCAAAGAAATGTTTATAACTTATTTCTCACCTGTATCTTGGCTCTTACCGTTGGGTTCCACCTTGTTCAGTCTTTGTCCCCGAAGAGCCTATGTAATGGTTTAAAATTACGATTGCATACAAAATCTAGTTAGGGGTAGAATACTTTGCCCGACTGACTTAATAACAAGTTTAGGATTAAACTTCATTTTTCCCTTTTTTTTGATAATTGGGTTTCATCTTCAGGCTGAACAATTTTCCCATTTCTTTATATATGAACAAAGACAGGACAATGCCAAATACCCCATTGATAAGTTCTTAGTAAATTGGCCTTGCTTAAAAAACATGCCTTGAACACATTTGATAATAATTCCTAAAATAGACTGGTTCATGTGTTCCAAAGCTCTTATCCCAACATTGGAATAAGCCATTCGATCAGAACTGCAAACTCTACACACTTGATCATGTCAATAGAGAAATGTAACTGCCCACAGAAATCTTCATGGACTCTGACAAAGAAATACTTTAACAAGAGAATGCTTCTTGTCTACACTGTCCACATTTAAAAGCGAACTTTTCCTCATTTTAACTTTATTCAGAACTGAAGGAACAGGAAAATTATTAAATACTGCTGTGAAATCTAAGTTGGTAATTTATCTCAATTGGAGGTTGTCATTGGGGGGAAATTGCAGTGTTTTTACCATAAAATAATTATGCATCTTTTATCCAAATATTTATTTTAGATTGTATCTGCTGTACAGTATTGCCATCAAAAGTGCATTGTTCACCGTGATCTTAAGGTAAGCCGCTGATTTTATAACAAAAAGTCTTAATCATGAACAGATGTTTTGTAGTATTGAAGCCATCTCTGTGGTTGCTGAATTGTGCCAGGCTCTCCAAGGAAGGAGTTTTTACTTAATCCTCATGGCAACATCATGAAAAGCAGTATTTTCACTGAGAAAAAGAAGAAAATAGGAATGAGAAGTTATCTCGCTTTAAAGACTAGAGGATTTGATTCACCATTAATAAGCTTGTTTTAATAGATAAACGTGGAACTTTGTCCCCTACTATAAATGCCCGAGATCCCATTCAGTCGGAAGCAAGGTATGGCACGGGGCCCGGTCTGTCTGCTGCGGGTGCCCGCATTCATTCTCGGCACTAAAGCTCACAGAAACAGGGGAAGTGTCTTAACGTGTTTTTGTGAACATCAAATGCATGTGATGAGTATAAACTAGCGTACTTTGGAATGAGAAATTGAGACAGTCAGGAACGGTTTGTGGCAGTGAACATGGGAGCACAGGTATCTCTTCAAGGTACTCTTTCATTTCCTCTGGGTGTATACCCAGAAGAAGGATTGCTGGATCGTATAGCAGTTCTCCTTTTAGTTTTTCGAGGAACCTCCATCCTGTTTCCCATAATGGCTCTACCAATTTATATTCCTACCAGCTGTCCTGGGGTTCCCATTTGTTTTGCTGGCTTGTTATCTTTTATAGTTTGATGGTAGCCATCCTAATAGGTGGAAGGTGTTATCTCATTGTGGTTGTGATCTACACTTCCCTGATGGTCAGTGATGTTGAGGACCTTTTCATATACCTATTGACCATGTGTATGTCATCTTCGGAAAAATGTCTGTTTAGGGATTTTTGCTCATTTTTTAATTGTGGTATTTGGGGGGTTTTTTTGCTACTGAGTTGTATGAGTTCCTTATATATTTTGGATATTAATCCTTTATTAGATGTAGAGTTTGCAAATATTTTCTCCCAATCCACAGGTTACCTTCTTGTTGATGCTTTCCTTTGCTATGCAGAAGCTTTTTAGTATTAAATGAAGTTTCATTTATTTTTGCTTTGGCTGCCTGAGCTTTTAGTGTCATACTCAAAAAGTTAATAATACTGCACTGAATACTGGGAAATTTGCTTAGGAGAGTAGATTTATTTATATGAATGTGCTCTTAACCACACACATAAAAGTTATAACTAAGTGAGGAGGTGATATGTTAATTAGCTTGGCTGTTGTATTCATTTCACTGTGCATATAAAATCATTGTGTTGTACACCTTAAGTATATATACCATTTTTATTTAAAAATATTAAATAGGAGCTCCTGGGTGGCTCAGTTGGTTGAGTGTCCGACTCTTGATTTTGGCTCAGGTCATGATCTCAGGTTGTGAGATCCAGCCCCACGTGGGGCTTCCTGCTCAGCGGGGAGTCTGCCTAACGATTCTCTCTTCCTCTCCCTCTCCCCTCCCCCTGCTTGCACACTCTCTCTCACTCTCGCTCTCAATAAATAAATAAATTTTAAAAAGAAAGAAATGGTATGGCCAAATAGGTATGCTTTTTTTTTTTTTTTCATTTATGAAAGTAGAAAATCCTGGAACTAAAATATTTGTCTTTTTTTCCTTTTTCTCTCCTCCTCCAAAGTTAACTTTCATCGTTCCTTACATAGGAATCTTTTTTTTTTTTTTTTTACTTTTCTCCCCATGACCTCTGTCAGTTACTAGCACTGGTTTGTATTATACTTAAAAATACTGTCTTAAGGGGCACCTGGGTGGCTCAGTCAGCTAAGCGTCTGACTCTTGATCTCAGCTCAGGTCTTGATCTCAGGGTCGTGAGTTCAAGCCCCGTTGGGCTCCACACTGGGCATGGAGCTTACTTTTAAAAAAAAAATTGTCTTAAGCAGTTGTCAGAAGTCTAAATCCTGTATTTTGGCTCTGTTTTTCTGAGCTTGCAGATTTTCTACTGCTCCAAAATTTTTTATTTCTTAGTTTCCTCCAATAACTATTTTAAGGAGAAATCACTTCCACAGAGAAAGAGAAAGTGGAGGACTATTCCCCTGGCTGTGTGTTTGACACCCAGCCTATCATCTCATTTCTTACGTGAGCAGAAATCCAAAAAAAAAAAAAAGATCATGGTCAACACCCTGAGGTTCCCTCCAGTCTGGGGGATGGGGTTTCCCATGTGCTCCTGGAGCAGACCTCAGAGTCCCTTGAGCTTGTGAGGCAGCCATCCAGACCTCTTCACAGAAACTAGGAAAGTCCAGCTTGCTCGCACATGGCCTCAGAAATTTACAACGACCAGGCCCTTACATCAGAACATCAAAATAACCTGGCTTTGTCACCCAGCCCATTAATGTTAGGATTTAAGATAAATCTTCCAAATTTATGTGCTGTTACAATATTAATGTCATACACGACACATATCCATTTTTCAAAACAGATATCCCAAACTAGCATACCTTAAAAAAGGAAAAGGAGGATGAGGGAGGGAAGGAGCTGCATGGTGGGCAGAGTGCCTGGCTCTCCAGCCATATAGAGAACTCTGGTTTTCGTTGTAGCCAAATTTTACTCCTTTCTGTAACCCCATAAGACACATCTACAAAATAATATATAATTTCCTTAGTCCATCAGTTATAAAAGAGTTTGAAACAAAACAAAAAAAGCAAAGCCTTTATTGAATTGCTTGTATTTACAAAAGGCAAATTTAAAACTTTTTTTTTTTTTTTTAATGATTCTGATTTAGGATTTTGGAAAACCAACGTCTGAAAATATATTGGGTGGAAATCACTGCTTTCTACCAAAATATACCTCCAGAAGAGAATTTAGTTTTAGGACAACAAAAGGAAACTTAAACAAGGTCTAGTGGAGGTTGTATTGTATTGTTTAGTTTTACTAAAAGAACAGAACTTTGC
This sequence comes from Halichoerus grypus, assembly GCF_964656455.1. NCBI lineage: Eukaryota > Metazoa > Chordata > Mammalia > Carnivora > Phocidae > Halichoerus > Halichoerus grypus. Next base: position 144,490,789 of record NC_135718.1, read on the forward strand.
TGAGGAAGCATTCTATAAGAGAAGACAAAGGATTGAATTCAGTAGTCACAGAACCCCTTGGCTGGCAGTTATTTTAAGTATACTCTCGAGCTTTGCATTAACCAACAATGCTCTATTAAAATAGAGCACTTTTGAGTAAACTTGTTGGTTTAAGCCCAAGAAGGGTTAGTGTTATGTCAACTTACGTTTTTTAAAATAGGTCATATTAAGGTACAGTCCCAAGATGTTTCTTACCATGAAGAAAAAAAATGGGCTTAAAATAATGTGTGGAAGAAAAAGTGTTTTAAGTAACTTTTCTCAAATAGTTGCAGATACACCTATAAATGAGAGCTTCCCTTTTATAGTGTTAAAATTTAGTCTTATATAAACGTGATTCTGAACAGTTAGGCATTGAAGCACCATGCTGGGCTTCTAAATTTGATATTACACTTAAAAATGAGAAGCAAGAGGGGTACCTGGGTGGCTCAGTTGGTTAGGCATCTGACTGTTGATTTCGGCTCAGGTCATGATCTCAGGGTCATGGGATCGAGCCCTGCGTGGGGTTCCGTGCTGGGCGCAGCACCTGCTCCCTCTCCCCCCTCCCCCCGGGCTGTACACGCGTGCTTGCTCTCTCTCTTAAAAAAAAAAAAGAGAGAGAGAGAAGCAAGAACTATATGTTGAGATCTGAAATAGTTGTAATAAATATTTTGTTTTATGTAGGCATTTACATTATCCTCTCTATTATTTTCCTCTTAGGCTGAAAACCTTCTCCTTGATGCTGATATGAATATTAAAATTGCTGACTTTGGTTTTAGTAATGAATTTACAGTCGGGAACAAATTGGACACATTTTGTGGAAGCCCGCCCTATGCTGCCCCTGAGCTTTTCCAAGGAAAGAAGTATGACGGGCCTGAGGTGGATGTGTGGAGTCTCGGCGTCATTCTCTATACACTAGTCAGTGGCTCCTTGCCTTTTGATGGCCAGAACTTGAAGGTATCCGGGAGGTTCGGTGCTGGTGTTTTATAGCCAAGTGTGATAATTTCAGTGACGAGTTATGAGTGCTTCCTTTGCCTTTTTAAGGAACTACGGGAGCGAGTCTTACGAGGGAAGTACCGTATCCCCTTCTATATGTCCACTGACTGTGAAAATCTTCTGAAGAAATTATTGGTGCTGAATCCAATAAAGAGAGGCAGCTTAGAAGTAAGTAATTTTTTGTACTCCAGATTTAAAGTTTAACAATTAAAATATTCTAAGAACTGAAGAGCATTTTAAATCATTTTTTCCCTGGTTCTTTTGGTTTTGTTTTGTTTTGTTTGGAAAGTTAGCAAGTCATGTAGTTTGTTTAGAGCTAGGGAAGGTGACATGACTCTTTCACTACTCAAAAGTTGTCACAGTCAGTTTCTTTAAAGACGGTTATTCCTTCTTTGTCCTGCAATGAAGTATTAAATTAAGACAACATAAGGATAGGAATAAGATTGGCTTTTTGTTGGAGGAGGAGGAAAACCTGGCCTCTGTCAGAAGTTGCTTGCTCCCATACAGGAACCTGTATGTAGCAGTGTAGTTATTTCGAAGATAAAAAAAAAAAAAAGTGAAAGTTCTAATCCAGTGAATATTTCATGACCATATCTGAAATTAGAAGCTGATTAGAAAATTGTGAAGAAACCTCTCAATATCAGTACAGAAAATTTACAATTTAAGTAGAACATACTGGAAACGGGAATTTCATTTCTTAACACACTGTTCTGTTACCTACGTTCCACATGTGAGGTTATTTATAATAGAGGCTATTATGCTATTATAAATGTACCAGGTACGTTATAGCCAAATAACATCAGAGGTTCGCTCCACCAAAGTGTCTAACCTTTTTTCCTACTGACACTGCAATTAACTTATTTTCTAAGTATTTCACCCATCTGTTTCTAAGTATATTTTAACCAATATTGAGATAATTTCAGAGATCCAGCATATACTTTTCACTAATACTTTTTTAATCTTCATTTATTTGCCTTAATTCAGAGAATTAACCCCATTTAAACTGTACTTTTTAGTGTAGCAATGGGGCTTTCTGGCACAGACTCCAGGCTGGGTAGAAGGCAGCCTTATAAGTGAGTCATCCCTGTGGACAGAGCTCTCAGGTTCATTTGGGTTTTGTAATTTTATTTCCACAAATATTTTCCACTAAAAGATATAATACGCTTTGGTGGAAGTTAAGGGATGGTGACTTCTATTGGGAAATTATTTTAAATGCTTTATATCAGTGAATCACATATGAGATATTTTTTACTGACTTATTTGTTTAAATGCAGTTAGTTCATTCCCATAATTTCTGTGGGGTTTTTTTTTCCTTTGGGGGTAAAAGGATATGTTAGTAATGTTTTCACAGAGAAGCCTGTGAAATAGAAAAGCCTTCTTTCATGTTACTGCTTTTCTAAACTTATTTTTGACCACTATTCATAGGAAGTTATGTGAAACAGTGAAAAAGTTAAAATTGTTGACTCTTGTATCAATTCTAAAATTTTATGGCAGCGGGGGCACCTGGCTGGCTCAGTTGGAAGAGCATGCAACTCTTGATCTTGGGGTCATGAGTTCAAGCCCCACATTGGGTGTAGAGCTTACTTAATTTAAAAAAAAAAAAGACTATTTAAAAAATAAATAAAATTTTATGGCAACATAAGTCTTTCCTAATCCTGCTTTATGACCCACTTTTATCATAGGAATCTAGTTTACCTGAATATCACTTAATAAAATGTCCATAGTTGAGGCATCAGCTCAGGTAATGAGAAGAACAAAAAGAATATACAAAAATTATTATTATAGATGTTACAGATCTCTTAGTATGTCTAAGTATGTACTTAGTCACTTAAAGATGATTAATTTACATATTTAAGTCTTTCATCCTTAGCATTAAAATGCAAAGGATTAAAGTATTAGAATTCTGGGCTGAATTTAAAAGCCAAATTATTATATCAAAACATTTGATCATCAGACTCTCAATTTGATGTATTTGAGTATAGTCTGGAACCTTCTGTTCCAGCTTATCAAAACTAAGTTTTCCAGCCACAGAACCGTGAGTCTACACTGGAAATATTATCATAATATTGCAGATATCACCGTACAAAGGCTGGTCTGCCTCACAGTTCCCAGAAATAACTTTCCAGAGAAACTTGACACCGTTTATTTAAAAAAAAAAAAAAAAAGGAAAGAAAGATTTCTTACACCAAACCTTGACAAACTCCCCTTGAAATAGCAATGATGTCAAAAATTATTTTCGTCTCCTTTTATTTTTCATACCAACTTTAGTAGCAGCTGTACAGCAAAAAAAAAAAAAAAAAAAAATCCATACACTCTAAAAAATAGCTATTTTCAAAACACCAGTCTTTAGTGTATAAACGTAAATTTTTGTACAGTAGTAATGTTTCATATTACATTGCATTCTTTTTTTTCTTTTAACTTAAAAGTTTTGGGTTATGTGCTTTCTACTTTATCATAAACATGAACTCCTTCCTTGCCAATAGCAATGTTGTTCTCTTTGGGTTATGTATCATCCCCTGCCTGTTGCACATTGGAGTTGTTTCCATTGTTTTTACTAAAAATAATGTGATACACTTTTTTCCCCTTTGGGATACATGCTTAGATATATTCTCCAGAGTGTAATTAGTACGTCAAAGGGTATAAACAGTCTGATAGGTCTTCTGTATTCATTGCTAAAAATTGTGTGACCTAAGGCATTTGAACGTATCTGTTCTCTACACCTGATTCAGTATTCGATATAATAATTTCTAGTATTTGATGCCTTTATGGTAGTTATATGGTTTGTCATAATTGCTTTAATTTGTATTTATTTCATCAGCGATAATGCCTAATATTTTTAATGACTAGGTTAACTTTGCTTCTTTACATATAAGCTCTGTGTCTCTGAACTCTTTGTCTAATGGAGTCTGATTAATCTGTCTTACAGATCTATATCAGCTTTGTACATTTAATATGAAATATTTCCTCTGTTAATTCTTATATTTTTAAAAAAATGGAACTTTATATATTTTTTTTCAGTGTTAGCTTGAGGATCAAGGTTACTGATGAGAGCAAACACTAGTCTTTCTTCACTATATAATTTGTTAATATTGAAATTCAATTTAAAGAATCTTATGCAGCTGTTTATTATCTTACTAAACTTCTCATTTAACTCAGATAGCCTCCTGTTGCTTCTCAAATAGGATTACATACTTTATTAAAGTCTTTCTTACAGCCTTCTATGTCAAGTACCATATTTAGTCCCCCATGAAAATAAAATGAATGAAATTAGTTTCACATTCTACTTGCTTGACCTATTGTTGTCTCTGGAACTAACAGTTGCATAAATTTCTTCAGGTAGTATATATGAATGCTGGAGAGCTAGCTCATTGCGCTAATAATGGGAGGGGTGGTTTCACACATTTTAAAAGGATTTGTGTTTTATGTTACACACTATATTTTTTTCCTATTTTTTGGAATATTGGTGTGTCTAGATATTTTTATTAGAAAAAAACATAATTTTTTTTCTGCTATCCCCTCTATATATGTCTTCTTTAGTTTTTCCAGTCTTTAACCAGAGTGGACTGTTACCTTTACAAAATAATGCAAAATTTGAGCCTAAGGCAAAGCTCCTCCTTATTGCCCTTTCTCTGTCATCTGTGTTCCTCAAAAAAGTATTTATTTTTGCTTTAACACCTTTTCAGCTGCCGCTAAGATGATCTTAAAAATCTTGCTTGTATCTGTCCAATACCAGGGGCAATAAAGCAAATAATAATAATAATCTTTTTTTTAATGCAAGATTTCTAAGTAGAGATTCAGAAGCATATGGTGAACTTTTACAGAGGTTGAAACCATTTAAGAAAAATTATTTCCATCTGGCTATCTTAAAGTCCATAAATTTTTAATGTGCACCTAAAGTGTAGGGTGTATATTTCCATTGTTAATTTATTTCTTTATAATTCATCTGAATCCGTTATTTTGATAGAATTTCTCGGCAAGTAGTCATGTATGTTCATTGGCAGTGATGGCTAGAGTAAACTGTCTCTTGTTCAGTTTGGAATCTTGTTTGACCTCTTGTTTCTCGTTTTGAGATATCTCAGGGGCGCCTGGCTGGCTCAGTCAGGGGAGCATGTGACTCTTGATCTTGGGGTTGTGAGTTCAAGCCCCATGCTGGGCGTAGAGATTACTTAAAAAAAGAAGAGAGAGAGAAATCTCAAATGAAATCCAAAGTGGATTAGTTTATTCAGCTGGTCTAGTGCAGTTTGCTGGCCTGGTGATTTGGACCCTGCCTGAAACCACACAGCGAGGGTTATGTGAATACTCCCCTGTCACACAGCACTTCATTTCTGGGGGCATTTCTGCCTTGGCCTCAATACAAACTCTGGTTCCCACAGAAGAATTTTGTACGGGCATGAGGTTCACACAACTAAGGCTTCTTCCACGTGGGTCTCCTCTCGCATACATCCATATTTTGTTGCTCTCTGTACCTCACTCTTGAAAAAGTACTTCACATTTAGAATTAATAGAGTTAATGTCCCTACATGTTCCTTTAAGCAGATTTCCTTCCCCACCTTTGCCTTCCATTCCTTTTGCCAAAGGAAATTTTTCCTCAGATTATTTTTATCTTGCTTTGAAATCCCAACTATTTTTGTGAGACAGACTCTTCTGAATGGACTCCTGGCGATCCCCAGGGACTACAACAAGAAGAGAGGACAGCAAAACTGTGTCCCTTCTGTCCTCGCTGCCTGTTGTCTTTCCTTATCGCTGGGATTTTCTCACTTTCCCTGGATGAGCGTTGCCTCGGATCTAACTTTGTGTGAGGATGAGTGGAGTCAGCGCTCCCGCTGTGTTTCCTCAGATTGTTCTTCTCACAGTGCGATTTCTAAAATGTTGCATATCATCCTTGTTAATAAAATAGAGCATTTCACCATCACCCATCAGATCACGTTTAAATTCACCATCTGAAGACACTATGTCTCCCATTCTTTCATTGCATATTACCTTGGTTCGGAGTCAGCTTCTTCACTATGTCCTCCTTACATCCCTCTGCCTTGACTCTCCCACCAATCCAGAAACTACTGGTATTCCCAGAGTCACTTCACATCCTCTCTCCTTATGATTCCTTCCCTGAAAACTCCAGCCCACACTGCAAGTTGCCCTTTTGGTTTCTAGTAATATGTACTGCTAATAGCACAGTTTTGCATAGTTAATTCTGTTATGTGTTCATATTTTTTCAGGTTTTATGAGTAAATCTTATTTCCCCAAATAAAAGACAAGTTGTCTGAGGGTTTGGTCCACATACATATTTTTCCTTGATGTAGACAGATACATAATGGTTACGAAATGAACACCAAATAACCACAGTTTAATTGAGAAACATCAGAAAATTTGGATTATTTTCATTTTGCTTTTAATTGCTTATCGTCCAGCTATCAAATCTCTTATTGCTCCTATATTTCTTACTTAATTCATAGATACCCTATTTATTCTGCCAGGCACTTGAGTTAAAATACTTAGAACCTCTTGGATTCCAGCCTTTCTTTCCCTCATTCCCAGAACAAATTCTGTCATCAAGTGCTTCGGATTATACCTCTAGGTTTTCCTTCCATTTCCTCATGCCCAGCGCAGCCCGAGGTTGTCTGTCTCCTGGACATTCTAGCATCTTCCTTAGCCATCTTCATTGCTAAGCTCCTCTCAACACTTCACTGTACCCAGGGCTTCTGTAGCAGCCTTATTTTAAAATACTGCCCAGTTCAAAAGCAACAACAAGCATGTGTGTTGGGAAAGATAGCACAAGGCACAGCCTTTATCCTCAAGGACTCTAACTGTAGTTTGGGAGATACATGTGTGCTGTCTCAGTATCTCCTTCAGGAAAGCTCCCTCTTCTGTGCCGTGCCACCCCCTCTCTGCTGACACCTTTCTCTCTTAGCCTTTGTACATGTATCTTCCATCTTAGACAAAGGCACCCTTCAGCCCCGCAGTCGTCGTCTAGTATCCCTTCTTGTTCCTCCCTTTCTGGCCTGACTTTTTTTTTTTTTTAAGATTTTTTTTATTTATTTATCTGAGAGAAAGAGGGAGCACAAGCAAGGGGAGAGGGAGAAGCAGGCTTCCCTCTGAGCAGGGAGCCCAACGCGGGGCTCCATCCCAGGACCCTGGAGTCATGACCTGAGCCGAAGGCAGACGCTTAACCGACTGAGCCCCCCAGGCACCCCCGGCCTGATTTTAAAGAAGCATCTCCACTTACAGTCAGCAGTTCCCCGCCTGTGTGTTGCTTGTCCTCGCACTGCCTTCTGGCTCCCAGCCCCGCTACTCCCCTGCAACTGCCCCCAGCGAAGCCACCTGTCTTTGCTCCTCAACACAACCAATTACTAACTTAGTGGTCACCTTCTTTGCAGGACAACACTGTCCTCTTTCAAAAACTCTTGCCTTGCCTCCCAGGTCACACTGTGCAGATTTTCTGCCTCCATTTGCTTTGTGGGCTACTTTTCTTTCTAACCCTTAAGTGGGGCTCTGCCATGGCCCCTCTTCTACTCATTCCGAGTCTATTCAGTATTCCTGGAAAATCCCACCCGCTTTACAGCTTCTGTCATTCTGTGTTGGCCGTTCCTGAATCTCCGTCCCCAGCCCAGATTTCCCTTGAGCTTCCCTGGAGTTTACAGAACGGGTCTATTTGAATAACCCGTAGCACCTCAAACTCAGCTGCTCCAAAACTCAGCTGTGTGCTTCCCCATCCAGCCTCCTTCTCTTTCTGAGTTGGCTTTCTCAATAAATGGTGTCAACCCCTCCTACTCAGCTGTCTACACCAGGAACCTGGACACCGTCTTCACTTTCTCTGAATTGTCTCACCTCTTCATACCCCTGCGTATCCAATCACAAAGTTTTGTTGATTTTTACCAGCCAAATATTGAAAATGTCTCTTTTCCCATTGCCACTGCCTCATTTTATTCAGACTAGCATCATCTCTCCTAGATTCTCACTAAAGCCTCTTCACTGATTTCTGGGCCTCCAGTCGTGAACCCCTCCAGCCCGCTCTCTGCACACTGGCTGGAGAGACTTCAGAATAATACTCCCCAAAGATGTCCCTCACGTGATTGAAAGAAACCCTCTCGGTCCGGTCCCTATTAATTTTCTCCCCTCATCTTGCCTCACCACCCATCTCACACCAGACACTCCAGTCATATGGAACTTGCTGCCCCCCAGACAGGCGCCACTGTTGTTTGCCCTTGGGCCTCTTCACACCCACCGTGCCCTCTGCCTGGGTTGCTTGCTCGCGCTCTCCCTTCCAGTTCCTTGTTGCATGATGAACTCTTAATCTTCCAGAATCTAACTTCCTCTTACCGAAGATTTGACTGTTTATAAATCTCACTCCATTAGTTACTATTTTCAGACTCTTAACATTTCATCTTAAACTTGAGAACATCACTGAGGACTTAATTTGAGTTCATTTGAAAAACCAGAAGTATTTATGTCTAGCTTATGTTCATTTTCTTCTTTGCCCGGCCTCATTCATCATAATATCAAAAAACGTGCAAAGAATTCCCATTAAAAAGTAATGTTTTGATGAAAGGACAGTTAGACTTCTTTGTATTGGGGGGGTGTGCATGCATACATGTGTGCGTGTGCCCACATGTGAGCACACGTATGTGCGTGTGCGCAAGCACATGTGTGTGGAGAGAGGTGGGGTTGGTTCTGTTTATTTTAAACATGTTTAAAGGCTTTCATTTTTAAGCTTCAGCTTCTTGTGCTGCCACCTCCATGCGCCGGCTGTGGAAGTGAGTCGCTCGGTGTCAGGGAGTAGGAGGCTGGATTAGAGCTTGCAAAGTGCAGGCGGGATTGCATGTGCTGTGGGGCTGTCCTGACGTGGTCCCTTGTATTCTCTGAGGATTTTTATTATGTATTCTCCTTCCAGCCTAGGAAATTCTACCAACAGCAGAATTTTACTTCTGCAGATACTAGGGCCCAACTGCTGTCTAGGCTTCTGCCAGACATACTATTTGAGAAGGGGGAGATGAGGAACAGGAAGGACCTTAATATTTTGGGAAATCATGTAGCTGGTGTTGGCAGCTCTGCTTTTTTCCTTTTTATTTTTTTCCTGTTGGGTACCCTCCCCAACACTTTTCCCTTATTGATGAATAATCACTAAAGACTTAGTGACAGCATTATTGTTTTTCAAGTTTATAAATGGGTCTACTTTATTTAAATGTGCTGGATAAGGTACTTAAATTTCTGATGTGAATATATATCGTATATTTTTATCCATTCATCTGCCAGTGGACACTTAGATTGCGTGTCTTGGGTATTGTAAGTGATGCTGAAGTGAACATAGGGGTGCAGATATCTCTTCAAAATAGTGATTTTTGTTTCCTTTGGGTATATGCTCAGAAGTGGAAAAAAGAAAGAAATCCTGCCATTTGAGACAACATGGATGACCTTGAAGACATTATGCTAAGTGAAATAAGTCAGACAGAGAAAGACAAAAACTGTATGATCTCACTTATATGTGGAATCCAAAAAAACACAAAACAAATTTAGAGAAACGAGAACAGATTGGGGGTTGCCAGAGGTGGGGGATGGTGGGTGGGTGAAATAAGTAAAAGTGGTCTGACGATACAAATTCCCAGTTATGAGTCAGTTACAGGGATGTAATGTACAACATGGTGACTATGGTTAATTATACTGTATTGTGTATTTAAAAGTTGCTGAGAGAGTAGAACTTAAAAGTTCTCATCATGAGGAAAAAAATTGTTAACTATGTGAAGTGATGGTTGTTAACTTACTGTGGTGATCATTTCATAATATTTATGTATATGTTTATATATCAAATCATTATGTTGTATAACTTAGACTAATACAAAGTTATATGTCAGTTACATCTCAATAAAATGGGGAAAAGGAAGAAGAAAGTTAGTGGTGATCTGTTAAGAGTTACATGTCTGCATAATTTTAAGCATATATGAATTATCTACAGATTTGCATTGAAATATGTATCATGTGACCAAAACCTTTGGAAAATTCCTCCGAGCCAGAACAGCGGTATTCTTACAGATTCCAGTTCTTAGAGGCCTGCTCTGGCGTTCTGTCTTCTAGTGAATGATTTTAGCTAAATATTATTAAATGAAGGGAAGGTATCTGGGCAAACAATTAGCCTCAAAAGGATCTCTATATGGAATTTTATTTTTCTGATTAGGAGAATATTGGCAAGTAAAGTTACAGGATGGAGAGTATACTTTGCAGGGCCTGGAAAAAGAGTATTAATATATCAACACCTAAAATGTTCCTGAATGAAAACCTAGAATTCAATAGTAATAAAATGTTAAAAATTTTTCTAAATTAATACAGGATCATTTCCCCAGAATTATTCCCCACTAGTTGCTTTTTTGTGTGTGTAGTAAAAAAACACATAAATGTATACTCTTTACAATTTTAAGAGTACATTACAGTGTTGTGACCTCTGTGTACATTGTTGGACAGCGATCTCTGGAACTTGTCCCCCTTACATGAGTGAGACTCTGCACCATCGAACAGCTCCCTGTTACCCCCTCTCCCAGCCCCTGGCAAACACCATTCTACTGCCCGTTGCTAGAAGTTTGATTACCTTAGATACCCTCATATAATGATCATCTGTCTTTTTGTGGCTGGCTTATTTCACTGAGAAGTGTCCTCAAGTTTCATCCACAATATAGCATATGGATTGCCTTCTTTTTAAGGCTGAATAACATTCCATTGTGTGTAGATACATTTTCTTTATGCATTCATCCATCAGACATTTAGGTTGTTCCACATCTTGGCTATTGTGAGTTACGTTGCGATGAACATGGGTGTGCAAATACCCTTCAAGATCCTGTTTCAGTTCTTTTGGATATATTCCCAGAGATGGAATTACTAGATCATATCTGTAGTTCTACTGTTAAATGTTTTGAGGAACCTCCGTACTGTTTACCGTAGCAGCGACACCTTTTTACTGTCACCCCAATAGTGCATAGGGGGTCCGGGTTCTCCACATGCTCACCCATGCTTGTTATTTTCATCTTTTTCGATAGTAGCCATCCTAACAGATAAGGAGGTGATACCTCATCATGGTTTTTATTTCCCTGATGATTAGTGACGTTAGCATCTTTTCATATGCTTGCTGGCCCTTCGTATATATTCTTTTGGAGAAAAACCTGTTCAAGTTCTTTGCCCTTTTCTCAATCAGGCAGTTTTTGTTGTTACTGAGTTGTAGGATTTCTTGTACGTATTGTGAATATTAACCCCTTATCAGATATACAGTTGTGAATATTTTCCCGTTCCATAAGATGCCCCCACTAGGTTGTGACTATTTTCCCGTACCATTGGGTGCTCCCACTAGGTTCCCTTTTAACAACCCGGGACTCTTGTTTCAGCAGCCTCACTTAAGTTTGACTCTGGTAATTCACACCAGTCCCTGTCTTTATCCTGATTCTTGCGCATCCCTGTCTCTAGGCTTCCATTTTGACCATTCTTCCCTTCCGTATTATCTGAGCTGCCTTTACTGACTAACCCTGATTTCTATGCCCCACGATCTCTGCTTTCCTAATGTTTTAACAAATGGTGATTTTAAAATACAGGTATACATATATTTGGTAAAAGACCAGGAAAAAGAGACAGTCTCTTCTAAATGTAATACTATGAAGGAGAGGTTGAAATCAGTAGGTCCTTAGGTTAAAACTTTTAAATGAGAAGACACTCCTTTTAGAGGACTATGGGCAGCAAGCTATTTTGAATGGATACATTCGGTGAATGTGCAGGATGATAGTTGTAGTTGTCATAAGTTATGTAAGTGTGTCCCAAAGTCCTTTGCCTCTTGTTGGCCTGCTAATCAAACTGGAAACTAACTTTAGATAGAAGACATCATGATACTTGTTGAGTAAACCAGTAAATTTCACATTTACTAAAATAGAGCTAAAATAAGTGGTGGAATGTTCTGATTGGCCAAACATAATGTAAAGTTTATTTCCTAGCAAATAATGAAAGATCGGTGGATGAATGTTGGTCATGAGGAAGAAGAGCTAAAGCCATATAGTGAGCCTGAACCAGATTTCAATGACGTGAAAAGAATAGGTAAGTATTTAAACACCGTGAGATGTGCTGGCCCTCCACTATAAGAGACTTGTCATCTACCAAAATAGTGTTTAAAAATATAAATAAGAAACAATTTTTATTTGAAAAATACTTGCATTGTCATCTTTTCTTTCCATCAATTTCTTTCACACCAAACATTACAAATTCCAAGTTTGTCTGCATGTATACTATGATCTAATTCAGTTGTTGGCAACAGTAATATAAAAATTAAAATAACATAGATGAACCTCATCCTTTTCTTTCAGTAGTCCCTAAAAGGAGGAATGACTGGTTTAAGTATCAGCACTGGTCAGACTGTTAAGTATCAGCAACACATAGCATGTATTTTAGCTGAAAGTGTGGAGGCACTTGAGCTGAAGGGATGAACACTTTGGCTCTCCCTTTCAATTTTCCAGTGTCTCGGCAAAGTGCTTCCTCCCACACCCAGCGGCACTCTGCTTCCAGCCTGTTCTCTGCGTTTCTCTGTCCATTACCAAAGCCATCAGAGACTCAACAAGTGAGTCATCTCCGCTGTGCCCCTCTCTGACTTGAGAGCAGAGGGGCCAGCGAGGTCTCACTATTCTAGGGTGTTTGGAATCCAATAAGAACAAGCATTACAGGCCTTCCAAAGAAGAGTCAACCTGCCTTCAGATCAGAAAGCAGAAATTGTTAAGAGATGAGAGAAACCACTCTGTGCGTGGTGAGAGTGTGTTAAGAGATAGAGAAAAAGAGAAGGGATTTTGTGGGTGTCATAAATCGTGTGTCTCTGGCTGGACAAAGGCATTCAACTCAGGAATGCGTTAGGTGCTGAGAAACGGACTAGGCGCCTGAGTATGGATCCCATGATACGGATAGTGTCTGCATGAAAAATTGTCAATGTATAGGATCTAAATATGCAGTATCTATATATTAATAATCCAGAAGTTTTTATAGTTAACATTATACTATAACATTTCAGAATTTAGTTTTCATATTTCATGTTGGCAGGCTTGCTTACAGTTGTTGGTTTGTTTGCAAAATAAACCCATTTTCAGAAAATTTTGCTTTTTTTTTTTTTATTTCTAGACATCATGGTCACCATGGGTTTTGCACGAGATGAGATAAATGATGCCTTAATAAATCAGAAATACGATGAAGTTATGGCTACTTATATTCTTCTAGGTAGAAAACCACCTGAAGTAAGTTCTTTACCTTTTTAGATTAATGTTAATTATTTCTTGAGACAAGTGACAGCTAAGATAAAATGTTAGCTGTTAGCACCTTTATTCTGTGTGGTATCAAAAGTAATATAAAGACCCTAACATTCTTACTTTTAGAATTCAAACTCAAGATGCTAAGTTATGAACTGGTTTCATTTCCAAGTACCAGGCGAGATTCTGCTATGAAAGTTAGCAGACCAAGTGCCTTGCTTAGCTCTGAGAGGCACACGCAGTCTAGTCTTTGAGAAGGAGTTCCCCCAGAGTTGTGTCTCCAAAAGCAGCAGGCCTGCCAAAGGTAACGTGGTCATTCTGGGTGTGCAGAAAACACAGTGACCAAAACAGAGAAAGGGACAGCATGTAAAACAAAACATTTATCTGAAGTGATTAAAAGATGGGAATAGGAAGAGGCTGTTTGGTGATATTTTGCCTTGTAGAACGTCAAGTGGCTTTGATGCTTTGCAGTTGGGAATTCTCAAGGCCAGGAGAGATCTATAATAAGGAGATAGATTCAGGAAATAACTGTGTACAGATAATGGTTGAACCACAAAAGCAAATGATCCTTTGGGAGAGCAAATATAAAGGTATAAACCGAGAGTCAAGAACAGAGCCGAGCACATGGACAGTTTGTTAACAATTAGACATCTGTGGGAGGCATTTTATAGAATAGACTGAAATTATTTTTAATTAGATAGTTAGTTAGTGAAGCAGTACATTCAGCTGACATTTATTGAATCATTCCTGCCCTGGAAACTATCCTGTGTACCGCGACCAGGAAGCTGAGAAAGTCTGCTCTCACGGAGCCCTGGGCCTGGAGGGGAGGTGCACAGTCAGCGGTGTGGTGCAGGGTGCTGCCGCCCTGATCAGCGGCAGGCACAGGGACTCTGGGACACAGAGGAGGACAGGCACCCACAACAGCTAGATGTAACAGGCCATGGTAACCCGTTGGAAATGAGGATGTGAGAGACCCTCAGGTTTCCAGCATAGGTGACTGGTTTTGTAAGATGTATTTGCCAGGATATGAAGAGAGTGTGATTTCAAGGGGAAGGTGGGAACTTCGTTCTATTTGGGATGGTTGAACTTGAGATTTGTGTTGGGCGGAGTTGTTCAGGAGACATTTGGAGACACAGGTCTGGCTTGGAGGGAGTGACTCGGGCAGCATCAGTAGGTTGGGAGCTGTGGTGAGAGGAGCACCCCATTAACGCACCAGCAGCTCTTCTAAGGACTTCACCGCAGGAGCCCATCTCACCTCGCGGGAGGGGAACCTCGGTGGAGGCATTAATAGTTGGAGAAGTGGCATCAAAGAAGCCAAATCAAGAGAATTTTAGGAAGTGGGAAATAGTACAAATGGTTATTTCTGAAGTCTTTGACCTGTTTCTACTTAGCCTTTAGATTTCACTCCCGAGATCTTTAATTTTCCTATTAATTTAAATATAAAGGAAGCCCTAGCATTACAAGTATACAACCCAGCCCAGACTTGAATTAAAATGAAGTTTGACTTGTATTGCGTATGAACTAATGAGGCTATTCTAAGTAAGAGCCTGAACTTTGGAGCCAGATTCACCGGGTTTGAATCCGCACCCCTCCTCCACCCCAGCACAGCCACTGACTGTGCAGCTTAGGCACTTGCCTTAATTTCTCTGTGCTTCAGATCCCTGGTGCATGAAATGGGGACAGTAAATAGTACTTAGCTCTGCGGGTCACCGAGAGGGTTAAATGAGTTAATATTTCAACAGTGCTTAGAACAGTTCCTGGCACATTGCTGTGTGTTCTGTGTGATCTATTACCAGTTTCATCATCAGTATTACTTTGCTGTTTGCCATTAGTGTCTTTACATATGAATTTAGATTTTCCATTGGGAAGCCAGTGATTGAGTGAGAAGCTTGCCAGCAACAAACATCTTCTGTGTTTCGAGGAGAGGGATAGTGAACCCCCAATTTACCATGCTTGTCTAAATAGATGCAGTTTCTTAATCAGAGCCAATAAACCACATTTTGCTCTGTAAATATGGTAGAAAGAAAAGGTGTGTGCGGAGTTACAATTTTAGATTTTATCCTGAGTTTGAATCCCAGAGATGTCCCTTGATTCTCTTAACTGCGGTCCTTCCATCTGTGAAGTCGAGGTTAATAAACAGCTGCATTGCTGTCACGACTGAACAAAGTAACACATAGGAAGAGCTTCCTTAGCAGGGGGGCCGGTTATATAATAACCATTCAGTAATTGGTAGCTGTTGTTTGGTGTTTTGACTAAACTAAGGCTCCACAGCCATCTGTGCGAGATCGCAGAAGAGCGCATGCACTCATGGAAGCACACAGCCGGTTCCCTCCCTCCCTGGCCGCCGGCTTGCGGTTCTGTATCCGAACTTTTTTTTTTTTCTTCAGTTCTGATTACTCTTTATATGGCTTGGAATAGATTAGAACATCAATCAATAGTGCATATTGTTTGCATAAACATTTTTATTTTAAAATCTCTGTGCAGGGGTGCCTGGCTGGCTCAGTCAGTTAAGCACCGGCCTTCTGCTCAGGTCATGATGCCAAGGTCCTGGGACTGGGCTCCCTGCTCAGCGGGGAGTCTGCTTCTCCCTTTCTCTCTGCCCCTCCCCCCCACTCGTGCTCGCTCTCACTCACTGCCTCTCTCTCAAATAAATAAATGAAATCTTTGTGCGCTATCTTCTTCTTATAGTTTGAAGGCGGTGAATCGTTGTCCAGCGGAAGCTTGTGTCAGAGGTCACGGCCCAGCAGTGACCTGAACAACAGCAGCCTTCAGTCCCCTGCTCACTTGAAGGTCCAGCGGAGCATCTCCGCAAACCAGAAGCAGCGGCGTTTCAGTGACCATGGTGGGGGCAAAGTCAAATAAGTGAAAGACAGACCAGTCCTACTCAAACTCGTATTTACTGAGCATTATACATTCATGTCTTCATGTGCTTGTGTCATCTGTTATCACAGATCTATATTATTGCATGATTAATATTAAATCCCCTTTTCAGGGACTAACCTAATTTTTGTAATCAAACAGTTTAATGTTAGTTCCAAGTATAAAATACACAAATAAAGATATTTTTAATTTAGAGTTTTTGTTCGTCAGGAGAAACTGTGTCAGTTGATTTTCACCTAATTATGCTCTTTAATTTTATTATAGCTGGTCCATCCATTCCCCCTACCATATCATATACCAAAAGGCCTCAGGCTAACAGCGTGGAAAGTGAGCAGAAAGAGGAGTGGGACAAAGACCTAGCTCGTAAACTTGGCAGCACAACGGTTGGATCAAAAAGTGAGATGACTGCAAGCCCTCTTGTGGGGCCAGAAAGGAAAAAATCTTCAACTATTCCAAGTGTGAGTAAATATTCCAGTATCTCACAGTTTGTTGTTGTTATTTGTTTTCAGATTTTTTTTGTACAATCTTTGGAAAACTTTATCCTTTTCCAAACACACGTTTCAAAATTTTAAAGTGAGTCATACATTTAAATAACATGCAAAGGAGGCCAAGCTTCTCATGATTACGTTTTAAGAACAAAAATATAAAATATGAATTCTTAAAATAACACTTACTTCAAAGTAAGATTTAAAAACCTCACTATAAAAATGGTACATTAAACTTTCCTGCCTCATTTTTCCTGTTTCTAATATTTACTTAAAACTATATTGGTGCACTTAATTTTATATTTACAGGTAAGCGGTTCAATGAAGGCAGACTCCATTAATGATTAATTTATAAAGTGAGCTCACATTATTCACTTAAAACAGCAAATTTGTAGGGGCGCCTAGGTGGTTCAGTCGGTTGAGCATCCCGACTCTTGATTTCAGCTCAGATCATGATCCCGGAGTCCCGGGATCGAGCCCCACATCGGGCTCCCTGCTCAGTGGGGAGTCTGCTTCTCCCTCTCCCTCTGCTTCTGCCCCTTCTCCTGCTCGTGCGCACGCTCTCTCTCTCTAAAATTATAAATAAATCTTAAACACAAAAACAAAAAAAACCCAGCAAATTGTAGAAATTACATAATCGGAGCTAGAAGGTAGATTGAAGCCTTCTCTTGTAAGACAGCAGGAAAGAATAAAGAGAAAATATAAAAGAAAAGACTAAAATATACTAAGGATAGAAGTAGAATTGGAAACATCTAGATCATAGAAGTTTAGAAGGGAAAGGGCACAGAGTGAAGGGGAAGAAATATTTGAAGAAATAATAACAAGGAAAGAAGAAAAAACTTAGTATTAGAAAGATTCAGAGGGGCATGTGGATGGCTCAGTTGGTAAGCATCAAGTCTTGATTTCGGCTCAGGTCATGGTCTTAGGGTCGTGAGATTGAGCCCCGCGTCAGACTCTGCACTCAGCAGGGAGTCTGCTTGAGATTCTGTCTCTCTCTGCCCCTACCCGCCCCCACTCACTCACTCTTTCAAATAAATAAATAAATAAATAAGTAAGTAAGTAAGTAAGTAAGTAAGTAAAGTAAGTAAGTAAGTAAGTAAGTAAGTAAGTAAGTAAAAGTAAGACTCAGAAAGCCAGAAGGAAAACCTACTTCTGCTCTCATTAAAGTGGAACATATACACACCAAAAACAAAGTGAAAACTTTTAGAAAATGTCCAGGATGAGACAGCAGATGACCTGAACAGGAACAAAATTCAAACTGACCTCAAATTTCTCAACAGTAGCGTGGAGTAAGGGAGATAAGTGGAACAGTATTTTTTAAGTACTAAAAGAAAATCACATTGAACCCAGAATTTTATATCTCGCCTAATTGTCATTTAAATGTGAAGGTATGATAAGCATACTCTTAGGCATAAAATATGTCCAGTCTTGTTACATAGGGACCCATTTGTTACCACTGTATGGTTTGAGGAGCACTGCACTCTTACAGGAAGAGAAATGGATCTGGAGTAGTGCCATAAAATATATGGAGTTGAAAGTGATCAGATAACTTATTCAGGTATGTATATGGTAGCATACACAAAAAAAGAACAATAATGAAAATTCAGAACCAATGTTCTGGACACTATCCAGGAAGTAGGGATGGGGTGGAGGTTAAAGGAAGAAGAGCCCATGCTTTGTTCAGCAGAAGATGGGAGGATCTGGGTAAGTTTAAAAACTCACCAGTGCTAAGCAAACATGAGTTCAGGGACTTAAGGGCTAACAACGTAAGAATAAAAATAGAATTTATAACTTTTAAACCAACAGAAGAAAAAAAATGGATTGAGCCTATGGAAAGTAGGAAAAGAGAAGAGAAGGAAAAAAATACCAGAAGGCCTAACACAACCTTAACTGCAAGTGATTTAAACTCCCGAGCACCCACTGTTTTATGTAGTTCATTGAAACCATTATCTTTTTAAAATATGTGATTTGATTGTCGCCTCCGAGACTCCGAAATGGGTGTGCATACCCATTTTCAGAACTGGTAAGTATAACCCCTTTACCTGCCAACTGATCTGTTTGGAAATGATTTAACTGTCATAGAGTCTAAGACATCATTTGGGAAAGTAATTTTCCTAGGCAGGCCATCATTTTCCTTTATCTAAACATCAGCTAGAGGACAGTTTCTGGAACATGATCACCCTACAAAACAGAAAGAATTTGGTCCCCTATTATCTGCCACTTGCTGTGGCAAGCTGTCCTTCATCTCAGGCTGATCTTATTTTCCAGGGATATACTCAGCTGCCTGTTTCCACACCTGTTTTTATGTGGTGCTCTTGTCTGAAGGTCCCCCCCCAAAATTATGAAAATGTCATTTCTACAGATCATTTCAAGCCCCATCTCCTGAGTCGAGCCTCCTGTGACTGAAGGCTCCAGATCTCATCAGTCTTTCTGATTGTTGTATTACGTCATGTAGCTCTTAGTTGTACGCTGTCTTGTATCATTCACTGTTGCTTCCCCACGTAAACCTTATCTCCCCTTATCTATAATCTCCTCTTGTAGTTGACACGTAGCTTCCTCAGAGTTACTAGTGCTGAGGCACTTACTGGCTATTCCGAGCATATTTATTAATTTAAAGAAGGCATAAAAACTAAGACATTGGTTTAAATTCCAGTTAATCATGCCACACGTATTTATCATCTTTAAGGAAAAAAAAAAAAAAACATAAGCCAGAAGATTCTGGTAGAGAAATTTTGTTCTGAGCCACTTAGTGTTAAATTTATCTTAATTTTCTATATTAATTTTGACAGTGTGAGAAACCAAAATAATATATCTTGTTTATGTTTAATTTTAACAGTCCAGAAGTGTCTCAAGTAGGGCGCTTGGGTGGCTCAGTTGGTTAAGCGACTGCCTTCAGCTCAGGTCATGATCCCGGAATCCTGGGATCGAGTCCCACATCGGGCTCCCAGCTCAGCGGGGAGCCTGCTTCTCCCTCTGACCCTCTTCCCTCTCATGCTGTTTCTGTCTCTCGCTCTCAAATAAATAAAAAAATAAAATCTTTAAATTAAAAAAAAAGTGTTTCAAGTAAAATTAATTGTTTACCCTTTCTCCTCCCTTACCTTCTATTCTCAACTTCCAGTATAATTAGTGTTATCATTTGGGATGAATTACCTTATAGAGTCTCCTTTTTAAAGAAAACATAAATGAATATATATGTACATACAGGGTTTATCTTTTTATAAAAATGAGATCATACTATACCTGTTACATTGTAATTTTTCTAACTTAAAATACTGTTTTGTCCTTTTACATCAGAACTCTTAGATCTACTACAGTCTTAAGACCTGCACATTATTTCATTTGTATTAATAGACACGTGTCATAATTTTTCAACTGTTTGTCGGGGTATTCAGAGTTTTCAGCTTTTCAGAATATTCATTCTTGTACACTTAGGTTATTATTGTATTTCTGTGAAATACATTCTCAGAAGTTTGGTTTCTGGGTGACATGTTTAACCTCAGGTGGCTCATCCCACTCCTCAGTTTGTTGTAGCACATGGTACCCACGCGTGTGTAAGCCTCCATCCTCACTCCCATCCCCCCTCCAGAGCCCCGGTGCTAATGTGTGCTAATGGACGCTCCTGGCTATGTGTGTATCCTTGGAATATGCACATTTAAATTTTTAATAAATACTGCCAGGGTAATTTTAATGGTTAGAATAATTAGAGAGTAATTATATCTCTACAAGCTCATCAACCGCTGGATATTATCGATCTTTAAAAATCTTTGCCTGAGGGGCAAAAAACAAAAAAGTATATCCTTTTGTTTTTAATTTGCATTTCCCAGACTACGGGTGACATTGATGGTGTGGCCTGCAGAGCATAAAATGACAGTCAAATGACATCTCACAGAAAAAGTTTGCTGACCCCAAACTACAAAAGCCAAATAGACAGCTTTAATCCCTTTTCTTTGAGGTAATGTCCAGAAGGAAGGAACTTGAGCATTTATAATCCAGGCTCTGTCATATTATAAAATATTATTTGAAAAAATAAACATTTTACCAGTGACTCCATTATTTGTCTATAAGTGAAGTACAATAGAAAATATGTAGTCCACTCAAATGACATGACATGGCTTTTCACTTTTTTTTTTTAAGTTTTTATTTAAATCCCAGTTAGTTTTCATACAGTGTAGTGTACCGTTAGTTTTGGGTGTACAATAGAGTGATTCAGCACTTCCACGTGACAGCTGGTGCTCATCACAAGTGCCCCCCTTAATCCCCATCACCTATTTAACCCATCCCCCCACCCACCTCCCCTCTGATGGCTTTTTACTTTCTGATGGAAGAATAAACAATACCCTTAAGATGCATAGATAATTTAGTAGGTGATATAGTTTAATAGTGTTTTTAATGTTTATAAAATCAGGAGCTTTTTTAAACCAATAGTAAAAGCTCTTATAAGTATGATTCTCTTGACAGTATGACTTAACGTGAGTCTACCATATGACTTTAGGGTGATATTGACAGTGGGGGGAGTTCTGAGGCTAAGTAGTTAAATAGATACAATGGTTGGTGAAATTTGTTGGTGATCGGAGTCATCTGTTTTATTGTTCTCACCCCACAACATTACAGACTCTAAATGATGGAAGTGTTTCTGTTTGTGAGAGACCTTAGGAGTCTTTCTGTAGTAATATGCAGGAAGAATGAACTTAGTATTTTTCCCTTTAAGAAATTCCCCTCCAGAAATTTTGCATGTAGCAGTTAATGGTAAGCTTTTGGCTAGCCTAGAAACTCAGAAGCCAAATGGTGAGTTTTGAAGATGCAAATATGTTATGCTATTCTTTCATCAAAAAGACAATAAAACTTGTAAATTTGTTTTTCAGTATTATTTATCACATATATAAATAATACAAAATATAAAATTTTGCATCCTGTAAAAAATACTGTCAGTCATCTTTTTTAAGAAAACAAGGGGAAGGAGATACTGCTTTCAGGGAGACTCAGAAAGGCTGAGAATGCTATAATGATTATAATATAAAACATTTTCATAAAAATTATAGTGTAATTATATAAAATGCAAGCACTTTAGTATGAAATAGGCCCAGAGAAGTTGTCTACACAGGCTTGGTTTCTTGGAAAATATAGAAAAATGTGTATATCCACTTTAGGGAAGTTGCCAAGCTGAGAGTTCAGGGGTCTGCAAGGGTGGTTTTAGATCTAGTCCCCAAATCCTAAACAGAGCCTCACTGAAGGTCAATTCTAAAAATTAATTTTATAGATGCATGTCTGTCACATAGGATCAGTGAGACTGTATTTCTGTAACTTTTGCCTGATCGTATCCTCAGTTTCCCTGGGGGGCTGCTCCACCTGAGTATCACTGGCATCCAGGGGACAAGGGAAGGGAGGTGGCGCGTGAGGACGGCAAACCCAGAAGGCATAGTCTTGAAGGAGAAACTGGTCACACCCGTCACACTTTGAGAAGCAAAGTGGTGTTACTGCAAATGGCCAGAAAGAATTGACCAGGAATTTGTTCACGGTTAGATTACTTACATGACAGTTTAGCCAAAACGATGAAATTATCAAAAGTTAAAGGTTCTTTAAGAACTTAATGCAAGCTAGTTTCATAATGGATCTCTCCATAATGAAACCAGCTTCTTTGCCTTCACTTAACGTGGACAGTGTCTTACCTAAAAAATGTTCTTAGTAATCTTCTGCTACCATACCAATTCTCTTCTGCTACCATACTTTTATAGTTTTTAATTTGTGTTTTTTATGTAAATCGTGACAAAATTCCTTCCACCCAGGAACCTGTGCCGTTGAAAAGTTTGAAATCTGCACTTAAACAGTTTTGTTTATATGAGGCTTTTTTGCTCCTCCAAACTTAGTTGAGACATATATCTATTAACTTTCTAGCTCTTATGTTTAAACAAAGTTTAAGTTAGTTATGTATTTTAGAGAACAGTGAAAGCCAGATTAGCCAAAAATAAAGAATTTTTTTTCTATTGGAGTAAGGATTAAACAGAAGAGCATGTATCCCTTTGGAAGTCATTCCTGCATAGTTTAGTACTCGTAACTAGTCCAGACTTTGGCGGGCACAACAGCAGAGGTTACAGATCAGTGGCTGTGTGCGTGATGAGGCGATGCCGTCCCTCGTTGCTTATTCTCTTTGCTCCGGAGCTGCTCAGACTTGGCTTGCCTCCTGGCTAAGACCTGCGATGCGGGGATATCCTGAGGCCCTGCACACCCCTCTGTTGGTGGCCACAGCAGGGCCTGCCTCTGACCCAGGAGACTTCGTCTCCTTAACATTACCATGGGCCCTGGGGGTTCCCTGAGCAGGTGAAGAATGGCAGCCTGCAGGCCTGCAGGGCCACCACCGTCACCACCACAGCTTGCTGGTCTGTGATCACATTTCTTGTGGAGTTGCCTCTCGCTCCTGGTCCCATAGAGCTGCCGGTACCACTCCCCTGCCCTTCTGCCTACGCCAGCTTGCAGAGGAGGGAATAAAAACCCGGCTTTCTCGTTGCTTCCAAACAACGGCTCACTGCGGCTGCAGGACAACAAGCTAAAACTGTCATGAGCTTGTCATGCTTTGCCTGTCACTCCTGCCGTCTAACTGAGAGACGGACATGTGAGATGGAGCTTGTTCGTGTAAGGTCTGATAAATGAAAATTCTACCATGGATTTATTTTTTTTTCAAAGTCCTTTGAGGCTTAAATTCATTTCTTTGACTTTCCACAACTACAGCCGGAATTTTAAGATGGGTTTTTTTTCCTCCTTAAAGAGCAATGTATATCCTGGAGGCAGCATGGCAAGAAGGAACACGTATGTGTGCGAGAGGACCGCAGATCGGTACGTGGCGTTGCAGAATGGCAAAGACAGCAGGTGAGTGTCACCGCGCCACGTGGCGCCCGCTTCCTTGGCGTCGTGCGTTACTGCTCTGGCTAGAACACCTGTAGCCGATGGGTCAAGAGCAAAGGGACTGCTAGAGGGTACAGTTGCAACCAACCGTCCTTACTAGGGCATCTCCCCTTCTGCACCAGAATGGAAGGATGGGAGCATTAACCCGAGAACTGCTGCGTAAGACCTCATAGTAAATATTTCCCTGTAACAAACAAAGCAGATTATACCTTCCTAATCTGACCTTCTTAATTTGAGTCTTATTATATACCTGCTGCTTCCTTTTTATCTTTTACTTTACTTTTTTTAGTTAGCCTTCACTTCTTACCCTTACCCCTCCCATCAAGCCATTATTGTATCCAAACCATGAAGGTTTTGTTTTCCTTCGTCTAAAGAAATGTGGCCGTCTTAACTGATCATTGAGAACCATGGAATTCTCAACATGTTTTATTTTAAATAATGACAAATCATTTTGTTTTTATTATTTAAAAAATTTAGCTGCTTTTCATCGTGAGTTCTAAGGGCTCTTCATCAATATAGTACAAAAGGGCAGGGAGCCTGTTCTCATAAAATTCTGTTCTTAGCTCCATCCCTCGTCATGTCAGTGGACCAGACAGACTGTGCTTAACATTTGTTCCCTCCCAAATAATGGACACGCAAAGTAAGTGTTATTATAAGGCGTACGGAGGTAAATGTATCTTCCTCGGACATAAGATCCTTTAGGCTAGAAAAAGACTTGGGAATTGATTTCTGACTTTATTACTTTTCCTGTACCAACTCCTGATCTGCAGCTCCTTTAACCTATGACAGTTAACCGATTGATTAATAATACAAGCTGGAAGTGTTTTGATGATGTTTCCAGAGACAGTATCTTTGTCGTAATTATGCATTCTTATTGTATAAGGGACAATAAACCACAGCAACACATTACACCAAACTTTGTCTTTTGGAAAGTGAAAAAGGTCTCCGATCGTAAAAGTAATTTCATACCTTCTCAGATTCACATTTATAGAGCAAGCGTGTGCGGGATCTTTTCCATGGAAGGTGGTGGTAAATTCACTCTGTACATTTTTTGGCAAGAATATTGGTTTGTTAGTCACTAATAATGCCACTAATGTTAATTTCTCTTAAGTGTCTCAGTCATGAAAGGTGTAGTCAATTTAGATTTTAAAAATCTATTTCTTAAATTTTAGTAAACTGCAATTTCTCTTCTCTTTTACATTTCTATGGTCTTCTCAACTGTTTTCTGTCGAAAGCCTTACGGAGATGTCCGCAAGTAGCATATCTTCTGCAGGCTCTGCTGTGGCTTCTGCTGTCCCCTCAGCACGACCCCGCCACCAGAAGTCCATGTCCACTTCTGGCCATCCTATTAAAGTTACACTGCCAACCATTAAAGACGGCTCTGAAGCTTACCGGCCCGGGTAACGTGCTGGGTGCATTTCATTTAAGAACATAGCACCATGTAAAAATACATGATAAGCACCATCACATCGAGAGCTTTCTGAGAAGATTCAGTGTCTGTAGCAGAGGGAAAAGTTGAATTGTAACATAAACACACCACACCCTGTTTTCAAAAATGTTGCCTATGATTTAAATCATTTTCTAAAGGAATTTTCTGTAAGGATTTTGTTTTAAATCCATCCATAAAGGATTGCTGCCCAATTTGTCATTCAGGTAAATTGAATTTTTTATGGTGTAAAAACAAAAGTACATGAGACTGGGAATGGAGACCTTTGGGTAACCCTGGCTACTGCCAGTTACTTTTTTTTTTTTTTTTTTTTTTTAATGAAATTGGCCTT
This sequence comes from Halichoerus grypus, assembly GCF_964656455.1. NCBI lineage: Eukaryota > Metazoa > Chordata > Mammalia > Carnivora > Phocidae > Halichoerus > Halichoerus grypus. The sequence goes on from NC_135718.1 coordinate 144,516,088, forward strand.
TTCGTTTCTCTATCAGGGAAACAGATGATCTTGAAGAACCCTTTTAGGTTTACAGTGATATGCCCATTTTTCCAGTATTTGTCTATGTTAGGATTTCTCAAATTCAGAAGCATCTTTAGTGAAAGGTTTATTACTCACATCAGTGGTGTCGCGGAGTATCATGCTGTCCCTGAGGCCTGCGTTGTAAATACGCGGTGGTTCCATTCAGGTGCTTTTTGATGAGTAACAACATTCATGTTCCACGTTGCTGAATGGCTTAAAGTAAGAGAATAGTAAAAAATATATGTGTAGCACCCCCAATTTGGCATTCCTGATTCCGAAGAGTGTTTGTATCCCTGTTTCAATAACTTCTTACTCTTTAATAACTGTATTTCTGTAAAAGGCATTTAGTTCCGAACTGAAATGCTAATATCCCTCTCCATACAGTGATCCCCTAAATAACAGTTACCCGCATGCATCTCTAATGGGAGCAGGTAAAATAGGGCCTAGGAAAGGTAGCCATGGCATTTGGTGGTTTTTATTTTTTGTTTTGTCTTGCTCTGGTAGTTTTTAGAATGAGTGGAAGCTTTCTCTGTCATTCTTCTCAATAATGTTTCTTGATTTGTCCCAACAGCGCAGCGCAGAGGGCGCCTGCTGCCTCCCCATCTGCTCACAGTATTAGCGCCTCCACTCCGGACCGCACCCGCTTCCCCCGGGGCAGCTCCAGCCGCAGCACCTTCCACGGCGAGCAGCTCCGGGAGCGCCGCAGCGCCGCTTACAACGGGCCGCCCGCCTCTCCTTCCCACGAAGCGGGCGCGTTCGCACACGCCAGGAGGGGAACGTCAACCGGTATAATAAGCAAAATAACATCCAAATTCGTTCGCAGGTCAGTACCAATGAGCCGTGGTGTTTTGTTTCCTCTAGGAATTACGAAGGAGACTTGGTGTTTTTTCTTTCACCTTTGGGGTGATTTTCCAAAATGGTTTCAAGGCATTTTACAGAAGTTTGAAGAAGAAAATCAAGGAAGACAAAGTATTTTTCCCTAAGAGAGAGAAAAAAATGGGCAAGATAAGAATTGTTAAATTCTGTAAAATAGAGTGGAAAGAGGAAAACTTGACATAAAAAATGTGTGTTTTAACAAACAGATTATCCCCTACCCAAAAGCCTTGATTTTTAAAAAAAGGAAATAGTGACTTTCCATTTATCCTTGAAATAATATTTTTTTAGGAATACTTCTAAACTGTTCACTAATAATATATAGTTTACCCTTTTTTTTTCCTTTCTCGTGAAAAGCCTCTGTATTGGAATCACATAGATTACTTATGTAATTTAACATCATAGAAGCTTAACATCAAAACACAGCAAACACAAAATGAATACAAGTATAGTTAACTTCTAATCAAATAGAATTGTGCTCTTTTCTCAAAAGTAAGCTTAAACATTGATGATAGAAGTTGCTGAACACAACGCAGGTAGATATCCATTTGATCTATTATCAGGTCCTCCTAAAAGCCTGCAAAATCCTCTACGTGCAAAGCCCTGTGCTAGGTGCCAAGCAGGACGCAAAGATGAATAAGACCGCATCTGTGCACTCCAGACCGTCAAGTCCTGAAAGGGGCACACGTGTACGCAGCCGACCGTGGTAGAAAGCACAATGCGTGCTGCAGAGACAGCATGCGGGGGAGGCCAGAGGAAGGCACAGCTGTCCACGGGGTGGGGGGAGCGGCTAAAGCTCCATAGCATAGAGTTGTTTGAGCAGGTAAGAAATTATAAGGAGGAAATTATTACACATGCTTTAAAAAATATTAATTAAATAATTGCCCAGCTTATTAGTGTTCCTAGGATTTCAAAGAGTGGATGCAGAAAAGAGAAGAAGCAGCTCTAGTCTCTTGCCTTTTCTTGGAGCTATTCATGGACCAGTTTACCCAGGATCACCCAGAATTTAAAACTTTACTCAAGTGCAACATCAGTTTCTAACCCTATCAACCGTGATGTTGTACCATTTGGGCAGCGACCATGCAGCATATGGCACCTGGAGAGAGAAAGAGCCGGAAGCTCACAGCAGAGTCCCCATGACAGGTAGTGCTCTCTGACCATCTGCAGGGTCCTGGTTAGATCAGCAGTAGTTTTTGCTGGGTGGAATTTGGCTGACTATTCAAAGCCCTTTTGATAGGCCAGGATTAATTAATCATGGTGAAGCCAGGATTAATTTTGAAGTGAAGGAAAATGGTTTTGAGTTTAAAAGCTTGATTACTAATTGTACATTAAGCAGCATATAACATATTTCTCTTTACTTTGCAATGAAAATGTAGATTCTAGAGGGAGCATAGTCAAGAGCCCTGGACAAGAGGTCAGGACAGAATGTCAGAGGAGAACGTGGCGTGGAGAAGGTCTGTTGGGAGCCTGGGATGGAGGATGGCCATAGGGCCATGTAACAAATCTGTGAGGACCCACTGCTTGCTGGGCGCTGTCCTGGTGCCGTCGATCCGGCCGTGAGGGAGACGGATGGAGCCCCCTTCCTAGGAGCATGTCCTGCGCAGCACGGCACACCGTTGAAACATTTTGCTCACTTGGCTTTTGGTCTTCCTCCTACCTCTCAAACTAACAGTTCCATCTCAGGCCATTTTGCTGGTTCTTTTCAGGTTCCCTTCCCCCCCCAACTCCCACCCCTAAGTGTCAGACTGCCCCAGGGCTTGAGCTTTGGCTCGAACTTTCTCTTCTCTGGCTGTCCTCACTCTCTTGCTGATCTCATTCAGACCGATGACCTTACATTCATCTTACTTTAACAACTCCCAGACGTATGTCTTTAGCCCAGATCTTGCCTCTGAACTAGAGACTCACACAGCCAGTTGTCTACTCAGCCTCTCCACGCGGCTGTGTCGTAGACTTCCGGACAGACCGTGTCCAAAATCCAGCTCCCCACTGCCCCCCCCAAGACACCAGTCCTCCCTCATTGTTCACCGCATTAGGTAATGGCGACACCTTCCTTCTAGTTCTCAGACCACAAGCCAGGCCTGCTGGCCTGTGGCATTGGTTCTGCCTTCCCAGCATCTCCCGGACGTAGCTTCTTCTGTCACCCCCACCGCAGCCTCTGTCACCAAACCCACTGCTCGTCTTCCACCTGCTAACGGGTCTCCTCACTTCTGCCCTTGTCCTCTTCTGTGCTCGGCAGTGTCTGTCCGTGCTTGAAAGCCTTCTGCTTGCTTTTATCCCGCTCAGGATACAATTCGAAGCCTGCACAATGGCCTCTGCGGCCCCACGTGGTTTGGCCGCACATTTCTGCTCTGACCTCATCTTCTCCCCCTGCCCCTCGCCGGTCGCACGCGGGCCACACGGGGCAGCTGAGTGTCCTCGCGCACACTGGGCCTGCCGTGCAGGGCTTTGTGTTTGCAGTTCCTTCCCCCACTCCCGCACGACTGACTTCTTCTGCACCTCCTTTGTGTCTTTGTGGGAGTGTCCCTTCCTCCGTCCCCTGTGTGAGATCACAGCCTCTCCAGCACGCCCTCTCCCTGCTTTGTTTTTCTCCATAGCACCTAACACTCCCTGAAAGAACCGCCCCCCCCCCGCTTTACCTGTTGGTTCTCTGCTAAATCTTCTGCTGAATATTGAGTGTCTGCAATGACACGTATGACATTCAGACATTTATGGAATGAATGGTTGAATAGTGCAGAAGACAGATTTTAAAAGCAAACACATAAGGTTATAATAAATCCTGGTAAGTGCTCTGAAGGGAGCAGGCCCTGAGATAGAAAGTACTCTGGGGGTTAAGGGAGTTCTGAGCTGGCCGCTGAGGGGAGCCAACATGAACATTTCTAAAGTTCCACGATGCCTTTATTAACTTCTGAACAATGTCATTTCATAGAGAGTTTTGGGGGCAGAAGAAGGCAGGGAGGAGCTTGCCATCCTTTGTCAGCAATTTGGTAGGATTTTTTTAATGTCTTTTAATTTTTAACATAATTCTGGGTTTGGTTAGAGAAGAGAAACAATTCGCAGTTCTCCTCTGAGGTCACCTGTCACCACGTGGACAGCTTTGGCTTTACAGGTGTGTGTGCTCACTGCCACGCACACAGTCTTCCCTTACGTAGCATCGTGTGGCTGGGGAGGGGGTTGTGTAGGATACCACAAACGCCCCAATGCAGGAAGACAAGCAAAGCGCTGGTTTCCGTACCAGGAATGAACCTGCTAAGTTCTTAGCAGCCGACAGACGGGAAGTGCAGGGGGTCTTCCTGTATGTTCGGCATATTGAACTTTCGGGAGGGTTGGAGGCTTGGAGAGAACTGGGAGAATTTCTTGATGTTCAAGAGCTATTCCAGCCTTATTATTTATTCTTCTCACCTCAGTTCCCAGATTGTCCATCCTTCCCACTGGTCTCTTCTTAAGCCCATCCTGGGTTCAAGCCCTGCCTTTCTGTCTGTTCCCTTTGCCTTCCTCACTGCACTGTGCCTCACACCTGAAGAAATGGAACCCCCACACTGGCACCCAGGATGCTCTGGGGCAGGTGCCCCAACAGCCCATCAACTTCAGAACCAACTGAGTTGATGTGCCACTAAATGCTTAAAAAGAGGAAAAGATAGGATGTTATAGGGAAAAAAGTAAAAGAATTTGGGTTGTTAAACTTTAAGAAGGGAAGGATAAAGAATAATTTGGAGTTAATCATTCATGTACTGGAAAACCATTATTACAAAGAGGAAGCCAGTTAGTAAGTTCTCCTTGGCCAGTAGAAAGGCTGTATGCTGAAATGACACGTGAGAGAGTTGTTTTCTGGTCTTAGGAAAGAACTTTCCAATTAGGAAAGTGATTTACGCTAGAGTTCTCTATCAAGGGAGGGTGTAGACATACTATTTCAAAAGTCTTTAAAAAAAATAAAAGCCTTTTAAATAGCATGGAGAACCATTTGCTTTGGATGGTTCTATAGAACTACCGTATCAACTGGAGATTGTCTCAGACCTTAGGATTTTTTAAACATAGCTCGCTCTTTTTAGGGGATAACCAGATTAGTTCACTTCAGTATATATTGCTGTGCATAAGATATGTGGCCGTTTTTTGTTTTGTTTTACAAGATTTTATTTATTTGACAGACAGAGAGAGACACAGCAAGAGAGGGAACACAAGCAGGGGGAGTGGGAGAGGGAGAAGCAGGCCTCCCGCGGAGCAGGGAGCCCGATGCGGGGCTCGATCCCAGGACCCTGGGATCATGACCAGAGCTGAAAGCAGACGCTTAACGACTGAGCCACCCAGGCGCCCCATGGTTTTGATTTTTAAGTGTTGAGTGTTGGGGAGCCCTGCCAGCCTGCATGTGCTGTGACAGCCAGCGGGCTCTCTCTCCCCAGCTGCCTCCCTCTGTGGCTGCTGGACTATTTGAAACCAGTGGCAGGCAGCAGACGTTCTTCAAGTCGCTGCTTCTGTGGGCGTCCGGGAGGGCAGGAACGGGGCGTGGGAACGACGTGGCGAGTCAGTGGCTATTTCAACAGCGAGAGCAGAAGTAGAGCTTAGGGAGCGTTTAGTTCCTAATGCTTAAAGGGTCTGCTAACAGCAACTTAGACGGCAAAACAGAAATGGGACAGAGAAGCCCTGGGAGACGCACGCCCCTTTCTGTTGAAGCAGCAGCCTTACCGGCCTTCCTTCCCACGGACGGGCTGCTCTCCGGGACATCGGCAGAGCCGCACAGGCCTCACGGTGTACGTGTCCGTGTCTTATTTATGGCCGCGTGCTGTCATAAAGATAGGTTCGTGTAGGTAACACTGAATTACTACACTTGCCCATGAAAATGCCATTTAAGAATTAAGAAACCCCCATTTGAATGTGAGAATACATATTATTTGTCCTTTTTGATTCAGAGAGGAAAAGGGTTTTTACACAACATGTTTGTCCCGAAAGGCCTCTAGTTAAAGACCCTAAGATGCAGAAGGCATTCATATTTCTAACCTCCAGTCAAGTTGTAGAGCTCAGTGTATGGATGTGTTCCATTAATTTGGGGAATGAGGAGAGTGGCCCTGATTTTATTCCCATTGCATTCACTTTACATAAATAACATGAATGTTTCTGGAATGGTTAGAACATTAAGAAAACATTAACTTCAGCGTTTGAGTTGGTTATTTTTTCCCAGCGATTTAATAGTATTTTGCTCTCACATGCCATTTCTTAATACATTTAAACTGGTTTATAACTTGATGCTCTATGTCAATATTTAATTACATTTGAAAAATGACGAAGTAGTTAAGATTTTGGTAGACTTAAAAAATATTAATGACGTTCAACAGAAGGACAATTAGTAGAGTTTTCCTGGTTTTATTTCACAGGTGGATGTCCAGGTAAGATCAATGTTTCTGCTTAAGATTGATTTCATGTTTTTAGACTCACCTGCTTGGATAGCTTGTTGGTGTGCTGTAACATTTTATCATGTGCATGAATCGTTAGTGTTACATCTGAAGTTAATTGCTTATTTAAAAATTGGTTTTTAGAAAAATTATTTTTAGAAACACTTGTATATGTTGAACTTTATTTCTAACGACAAGGTTAACTTATGTATTTTCTAAATTGAGCGACTACTAGAATTACATTTAATAACAAATACGAAGTTGGATCTTGCTGCTGAAAATTATTAAATAGTTTTAACTGTAGATTGAACTAAACTCAATCAAAAGATAAATTCTGACTTTGAAATTATGACTGGGAATTGGAAGATCCTGTTTTAAAAAAAAAAATCCTAAACCGTCAACCTAGCATCTCCTCTCTGACAAGACCCAGTAGACGCTCAATAAAATGACAGTTAAGCTGGTTACAATGAAAACGTGCAAAGCAGTGTCAGACTGACTAGTAACAGAAAAGTGTCGTGTTAGAAGTTTGCTTAACACGTTAACTTTAACATCATTTTAGATGTAGGTTTTCTTGGTATACTTTTCACTCTTATCATTAAATCTCAACCTCCACTTTGTTTTGAGGGATCCAAGTGAAGGCGAAGCGAGTGGCCGCACAGACCCCTCAAGGTGAGGAGCCACTATGAACACTTCGCCACTAGGGCCCCCGTGTGTGCAAACGTGCCCTCCAAAGACGTGCAGGACCTAATAAATCTGAATAGAGCTAAAAACTAGACAGTATGTGTATTTTACGTTTTTATATCGGGATGGGTTTTCTTAATGTTGCCGAGCGCTTAATGAAGTGTGAGTTAATTAACTTGAAGTTTGTGTTTTCTAAACATTATTTTGACTGGTATGCTTCGTAGAGAAGCAGCCTTCCTGTCCTATAAAATACGTCCTAGCAGAAGAATTAATGGATTAAAATGTACTGATCCTTTTCTCACTAAAAGGATGTAACTGGAATTAGGTAACACTGAACATGGAGGTGACCAAATATGTAGGAAGGTTTGATATTAGGAATATATTTTGGGTGAGTGTTCAGTGGTGGACGACATTTTAAGACTCTCGCCCTGCCTTACTTGATGGTTCTTGGCATGCAGTGGTGGTTGTGTATTCTTCCTGACGGCGGATCTCCAACACAAGCCCAGTCAGAATCAGGTGGGCCCCCCCCCCAGGGTTCGTGGTTGGGGTGGGGGTGGCTGCGTGAGGTGCTGATGCTGCTGGTCAGGGGACCACATCAGTGACATGTTAGTGCTTGTGTTCATGTTAACAAACGGGAAGTTGAAGAAAGGAAGGCATTACATTATTTGGAATGTATACCAGCATGAAAAGATCCCGTATGAATCACAGAACCTGGGCAAGCAGCTCCTCAGTAGGACAGATGCTCCAGCTTCATTCAGGAACGATTTTTGACCCGCTGAGCACAAGCCCCAATTTAATTTCTACCTCTTAAAATTAATTAAAATATAAAACATAATGAGCTTTGCAAAAACTTTATTAAGCATTCCTGGGTAATCTATTTTGCAAACTGTGCTATATTTGTTTGGTCACAATAGTTGAAATGTTTCTCTATTGAGTTAGGTGCCCGAGTCCCCATGGTAGGCAGCCAGCGGGGGAGGCAGGACAAATATTTGTAACTTCCCTTCTGCCTGTCAAATAAACATGAAGGACATTTGTTTTTAGCCCCTCCCTCACTCAGTCGTCACTTTGGAGCCTCTTGGGTCTCATGCTGCCTTCCCACTAAATCTCCCTCTGAGACACGTGGTAATAGTACACTGAGTGCTGCAGGTGGGCCACCTGTCTCTGCTCGGCCCTTTCACGGGCCTGTGTGGCCCTTTCTTATGTTGTTGTTGGGTTTTGTTTTCTTTCTTTTTTTTCTTTTTGCTTTTCAACAAACTTATTGAATGCCTCCTGCCTGTAACTAGGGGGTCATTCAGTTCTCACAACAGCCAGGTGGAAAGTGTCCATTCTACAACTGAAGAACAGTAAGGAGCAGGAGGTCCTGTCATGTCAGGGGCGTGACTGGGGCTCTCGAGCCGGACCCCAGCGTTTGAGCCGTGTCCTGCCACTGGCCTCGCTGTGTGACCTTAGGGAGTTGCTCTAGCTCCGGAGTCGTTAGGGTAAATGAGTAAATAATGCATGTTAGCTGCTGGGAACGGTTCCTGGCACCTAGTCAGTGCCCAGTAAATGTTCGCTGTTACCATTAGTATTAACATTTTCAGGAGCTTTCTACAGTTAACGTCACCCGTGGTGATGCCTTTGAGGTACATGTAGAAAAACATCTTGTATGTGCCTGTCGTCTCAAGGTCACCCGGTGACCTTGGTGGAATGGAAGAAAAACTGATTCCTGGTTTTTGCTTTTCAGCTCATTAGCTCTATGACCTTAGAAAAAGTAAAGCCATCAGTTCTGTTTTTAAAATGAGGGTTCAATCACGTGTTCTCTTGGGTCCCTTCCAGCCCTGGCATGCCGATTCCATACCCGGGGTTGTACGTGTGGTTCTGATAAACGACTCTCATGAGGTCTGCATGCCCAAGGAGGCCTGTGATGCAGTGGCTTAGCGTCCGTGAGCAAAAAGAAAATGATAGAGAAGACAGTGAAATAAACACTGTCTTAGAAATTTATTTTCTCTACTTCTTCCTTTCCTAATTTTCTCAAACTTGCATAGTTTGCAGAGCTTTGGGCTCAGGTACCTAGGAATAAGGAGGAAAATGTATATATAAATGTATACATAAAAATTCATATATACAAATATATGTGCAAATATGTATTATATGATAATATTGACATAAAGTGTATATATGAATACATATATACATATAAACAAAATGTTTATATCATAGGTTATAGACTCCTTTCAAAGTATATCATTTTTTTTTAAATCACATATAAGTGAGCTAGATTCACAAGTTAAAATTGCAACATCTCTATCTGGAAAATTGCTCCACCAATTTAATTACAGGGTCTTCTGAATCATAAATAACCTATTTTACCTTTCTGTGATTATTTGAAATAGGTTTTCTGGTTCTATATTATTTATGGGAGACTTACAATAAGGACGGTTCAGTAAGGTTGATTCGCTTAACAAACATGTGTCCGTCAGCTCCCGTGTGCCCAGCACAGTTCTAGAGTCCTGAGATAGACCAGTGAGCAAAACAGACAAAACCCTTTGGTCTCCTAGAATTTACAGTCTAGTGGTAGAGTCAGACAGTACGTAATAACCGTAATACATAAATGAATTAAGTGGTATCTTAGGGAAAAAATACTATATTAGAACGTAGCAAGTGCCGTAGAGGAAGCACTAGAGCAGAGTTGGGGGGTGCTGGGGGGCCCGAGGGTGGTCAGGCTAGACCGCAGGCAGAAAGTGAGCAGAGATCTGAAGGAAGTAAGGGCGTGAGCCGTGCAGCTCCCTGAGGGGAAAGCCTGAAAGCAACACAGCCCTCAGCGCGGAGGCCAGTGTGTCTTGAGAGGAGGAAGCAGGGAGGAAGATAGTACGAGATGAGGGGCTGGAGGTAGGAGTGGGGGTATGGGTCACGTGGAGCCTGGCAGACTACGTTAAGGATGTCTTTAGCAAAATGATGAAACCCCGAGAGGGCCTGACGTCTACACTTCCACGTGTGCTACGACCTGATGCCTTTACCTCGCGATGCAGCATCCTTTGTCAGCATGATCAGGTGTAAATAATCCCCCTGTAGCCATTCCTGCTAGCCTTGCCCCCAGTCCTTTCGCTACCCAAAAAAGGTAGGGAAAAAAAGGGAAATTTATATTTTTTAAAATGTGTATTTATAAGTAGAATGCTAGCGGTTTCTGTTTGTGTAAATGTACAGGAAATGGAGAATCTGCTTTTGCAGGGAACTGACAAAGTGTTAAGTTCTTCACTTTCAGCTGTAAACTTGTTTCCCACAAACAAAGCCAAGGCAGATGGTGTCCCGGGGTCTGTTTTGGGGACAGCAAGGTGACACAAATGTTTGTAATTACCTGAAGGTAGTCTGTAAATTGGGTAGTTTCATTAGACACTGAGCGATGACCACTTAGATTTCATGTGTGCTTTGACTTGTTTGCTGAATGGAATTTTTGTTTCCATTCTCTCCCTTTGCCCTCCCCTTCTAGAAGTACGTCAGGGGAACCAAAAGAAAGAGACAAGGAAGAGGGTAAAGATTCTAAGCCACGTTCTTTGCGGTTCACGTGGAGTATGAAGACCACTAGTTCAATGGACCCCAATGACATGATGAGAGAAATCCGGAAAGTGTTAGATGCAAACAACTGTGATTATGAACAAAAAGAGAGGTTTTTGCTTTTCTGTGTCCACGGAGATGCTAGACAGGACAGCCTCGTGCAGTGGGAGATGGAGGTCTGCAAGTTGCCGCGGCTGTCACTGAACGGGGTCCGCTTCAAGCGAATATCTGGGACATCTATTGCCTTTAAGAGCATTGCATCTAAAATAGCGAATGAGCTTAAGCTGTAAAGAAACTCAAATTTACAGGATCAGGGAAGATACATTCACATATGAGGTACAGTTTTGAATGTATTGGTAATGCCTAAGGCGATTGGCCTGTGAGTCTCCCCCCATGTAGAATTCGCCCTTCATGCAATAAGGACATACATAGTTAGGGACTGGACAACTCAAGTCCGTGTGAAGTATACTAAATATCTGTAGCTAAAAAAGTAGGTTTCACATGTACAGGTAAGTATATTGTGTATTTCTGTTCATTTTCTGTTCATAGAGTTGTATAATAAAACAGATGATTGCTTAAAGAACTTGTATAGTTGTCTAGATTTCTGCACATAAATGTATGTTTGACACTTTCAGTTGGAGATGTTCTTCCCTGTTATTTACATTCTGGTGGGTTTTTTAAATTCTTACCTCCATCATGCAATTTTGAAAATTGTGTCCAGAATTAAAAGTGCACAGAAATAGTCTTTAAAGTTGTAGCATGGACTTCTAAAAATTATTTTTAAATCCTATTTAAATTTAAACCAGGAGCTGATAAATAGATCAGCTTTACTGTACACAGAATTATTCCTGCTTACCTATGCTCTTCTCCTTGTTCTCAGACAAGGTGTAGTTGAGAAAATACAAAATGTTTACAGTGTTGGCACTTAGAGTTTTTAAAATGAACTACATGAAAATATTAATAGCTTCGCCTTGAGCTAAGAAGTACTGGGGAAAAAGTTAAACCCGTATCAAATTTCCTTTAAACTTTAAAGTGTTTTCTGGCCCACTGCTAAATGTAGCAGCAAAATTAAAAAGAATCAATACTCCATCTGGCTATTATAAGTGTAGACTGTCACTTAGGTTTGCTGCCTTCTGAATACCGCAGTGTAATTGCGGAGATAGAATATCGGGACTGTCTCATAGCACAAACTCATCTTTACAGTGTTGATCAATGCATCAGTTAAGAAATAATGCCACCTCAGGAACTAACTGGCATTGGGAACATTTACCTATTCTCCTCCCATCCTTTTCACCTGCCCCCGACACAGTAATATCTGTAAGGACTTAGGAGACTTTTGAGCAAAACCTACTATTTATAACAGTGTATTATTGATTTACGCTTACGTGGTTGTTGAGTTTGTTCCCATGTAACATGTTTGTTTTTAATATTTTGCCAGATTTCTTGTATTTATTCCACATCGTTATGCCTATAATGTGCAGCTTTGTAATTGGGCATTTGCCTCCTTTTCTTTCATAATTAGTGATATATGCGATGTAAAACCACTAGGAAAGGTACATTTTAATACTTGTTATTTTTTACTGAATTAGCCTTGGAGGTTGACTGTGCAATGTTATTTAATGTTGTAATTACTGTAATATCAACATATGGGCCCCATCTGCACACTCCTGAGAAATGGAAAAGTGTATTCAAATTTTATCAGTTCAAAGGAGAATAAAGCTGTGATAAATACTGTAATTCTAACCTACATCAGAAAGCTCTACGTGTAGGTGATGTGCCATTCCGTAATGGCATCCAGACTAGGGTGAATTTTACATTCTGTACTGTACTGTGACGTAGCTTTCCTCTGTAACAGTTCTGTTCTAAAATGAAGTGTATTTTTGCCTTAGCAAAGGATGGTGTTTGGAAAAAAAAAAAAAACTGTGTAGCCCCTTTTTAACCTAGTGTTCATTCAGAAAAATTGATGCAAATCTTTATTCACTTTCACTGGTGCACACTGAAATTTTACTTGAACAGTTCTCATAATAAAGCACTTGTCTTCTGCTCTTTATCAGAATGTGAATTACCTGTTTTTTAGCACAAAAGTATTTTGTATGGGGAGTTTATTTCATGTGTTCTAAATTTAGTTGGCAGGGGGTGAAGCTATGTAGGTTTTCAAAATGTCGTCATGATAAGAAAAATTGATCTTTTTATGGGAATTCCTAGCATCAAAACACTTTAAAAAAAAAATTGCCATCGTGCCTTTTCCAATGTAGAAACTGATGGTTTGGTTTTTTTGGTTTTTGGGGTTTTTTTACATTTTCTCACTCTGGTTAACTCTTACATGTTTGTGGCAAGGAATTTTACCTCAATATATTTTATAAACTAAAAATGAAATCTTGATATTCACTTCAGATTTTCCCATTTTATATGACAACATAACTATTTTTAGAAGAGTTAGAGGAATTTCACAATATGTTTGCATAAATAAATACCACTTATATTCACTGGCTATGTGATATCAGGGTTTCCTTGGTTTTGTTTAAATATTATTTGACATAACATCCCTAAAATTCATTATTTTGTAGAGACTAGGATATAGTATTGAATTTGATAAATAAAAATTTGACAAATAATAAAATGAAGTATACTCAAGAATCTTGACCCAATAATATTGTCTAAGGTAGGATTTGATTTAAAACCTGAAAGACCTTGGGGCGCCCCGCTGGCTCAGTCGGTGGAGCATGTGACTCTTGATCTCGAGATCGTGAGTTTGAGCCCCACGTTGGGAGTAGAATTTACTTAAAAAAAAAAAAAAAAAAAGACCTTTTGTGAAGTGATTTTCACCAACAGAATCATTTCACAATGTGGGCAACAAAAATGACGTGATGAGTGAGACACCAATTTACTGTAAATAAGTGAGCCCAGTAGAATGCATACATTAACCACAGTGGTCTCTGCCTTCGTTTTTAAGTCTGTCACAGTACCCGCTGTGTCTTAAGACCTATGAAAGAATTGTAAAAGGTGGTTCCTACTTCTCCCGAGATTTTGGTCCATTTTGGAAAGACAAAATGTAAGACCCACAAAACCGTAAAAGGCATACCCGCAGAGGAACTATGAAAGTGCTCAAGCAAGCACAGACAGTAGCTGCCATAGGAATTCAAGGAAAGGTGAGTTTTGCGTAAATAGGAGAAAGAAAGACCTTTTGAGGATTTGGGGATGGATAAAATTAAGAGGCAGAATGGAAATGATCTTTTAGGAAGGAACGTGTGAGAAAAGGCTTGTAGCTAGTAGTGACTGTAAGACATATGTTAAAAAATGCACCACTTAGGGGGGCACCCGGCCGGCTCAGTTAGGGAGTGTGTGACTCTTGATCTCGGGGTCATGAGTTCAAGCCCCTCATTGGGGGTAGAATGGAGAGGTGAGTGGTATAAAATAGCACAACTCTGACATCTTGAAATGAAAACTACAATTTCTGAGAAGAAAAACGCACTGGATAGAATTAGATGAGACATTGCAGAAGGAAAGGATCGTGAGCTTGAAGACATAGTGACAGAAACTATCCAAAATGAAACAAAAAAACAGCTGAGAAAAGATGGACAGTGCATCAAATGAGCTAAAGGACAATGTCAAGCAGCCCAGTGTTTGCCCAGAGTGCCTGAGGAAGTTGAGGTGGGGAGAGACACTCAAAGATATGAGGGCTAGAATGTTTCTAAATTTGCTAGAAACCATAAATCAACAGACCCATAATGTTTAACAAATTCCAGGGTCAAGAGACATGAAGAAAAAGATATCAAGGCATATTAAATGTAATTGCTTTTAAATCAATGGTAAAAAATAAAATCAGTGATAAAACAGCAATTTAAAATAAGCCACAGAGGGGGGCCTGGGTGGCTCAGTCGTTAAGCATCTGCCTTCAGCTCAGGTCATGATCCCAGGGTCCTGGGATCGAGCCCCGCGTTGGCTCCCTGCTCCGCGGGAAGCCTGCTTCTCCCTCTCTCTCCCACTCCCCCTGCTTGTGTTCCCTCTCTCGCCGTGTCTCTCTCTGTCAAATAAATAAATAAAATCTTTAAAAATAAATAAAAAATAAAATCAGCCACAGAAAAAAAGACCTATTATGGAAAGAGGAACAAAGAAGAGAAAGACAGCAGACTTCCTGTCAGACACAATGTGAAACAAAAAACCAGTACTGGAAAAAATAAAACTGTCAAACCAGAATACTCAGATACAATATTTTTCAAAAACAAACATGAAATAAAGACTTTCAGACACACAAAAGCTAAAAGAATTCATCACCAGCCGACCTGATACCATAAGAAATGTTAAAGGAAGTCCTTCAAGCAGATGGAAAAGTATGCCAGATGGGAATCTGCATCTACACAAAGGAACAAAGAGCCAAATTAACAACTATGTTTAGACCAAAAATAGTAACAATGTTGTTATAAGATTTGTAACATGTAGAAGTAAAACTCACATGAAAATGTAGCACAAAGATCTGAAGATTTTTGCAAGGTTCTTTTTACCTTATGTATAATGGTAAAATAGCACTTCAGCATAGATTTTAATAAGTTGAAGATGTATACTATAAACCTTTTTTTAAAACCACTGAAAATATACAGTGGAGTTACAGCTAATGAAAAAAAAAGGAGATAAACTAGAATTAAAAAAACAAAAGACAGGGGCGCCTGGGTGGCTCAGTCAGTTAAGCGTCTGCCTTCGGCTCAGGTCATGATCCCAGGGTCCTGGGATCGAGCCCCGCATCGGGCTCCCTGCTCAGTGGGGAGTCTGCTTCTCCCTCTCCCATTTCCCCTGCTTGTGTCCCCTCTCTCGCTGTGTCTCTCTCTGTCAAATAAATAAAATCTTAAAAAAAAAAAAAGAAAAACAAATGGAACAAAAGAACAGATAAGAAAATAAAAAACAAACAGCAAGTGGATGCTTTAAACCCAACCATATCAATAATTACATTAAATATAAATGACCTAGGGGCACCTGAGTGACGCAGTCAGTTGAGCATCCAATCCTGATTTTGGCTCAGGTCATGATCTCAGGGTTGTGTGGATCAAGCCCCATGTTGGGCTCCATGCCAGGCATGGAGTCTGCTTGGGATTCTCTCTCTCCCTCTGCCCCCCCAACACTAAAAATAAATTACATATACATATATATATATCCTAAAAGCCCCAACTAAAAGGCTGCAATTGTCAATTTTTTTTTTAAAGATTTTATTTATTAGAGAGCGAGAGAGCACAAGCAGGGGGAGCAGTGAGGGAGAGGGAGAAGCAGGCTCCCCCCCACTGAGCAGGCTCAATCCCAGGACCCTGAGATCATGACCTGAGCCCAAGGCAGCTGCCGTACCGACTGACCACCCATGGGCCCCTGTCAAATTGTATTTTTTTAAAAAAGCTATATGTTTATGAAAAACCCACTTTAAATATAAAGACACAAGTTAAAAGGATCAAAGAACGGTGAGCTACCTGGTTTAGAGGTAAAATAATGTTCGCTTTCAGGCTTAAAAATCCTAAAGTCATAGAATAAAAATCATCACGCTTAACCACTCTATTTCACAGATCAATAGATTGCACCTCAGTACAATAATTTAGATGCCCGCTGAGGTGGCAGGCTCGGAGTGGAGACGTTCTGTAGACAGGAGATATGAATTGTAACATGGGTAAGAAGCCGGTAAAGGCTTATTTGGGTGTTACCAGCAATATGTGATCAGGAAATGAAATAAAGAGTATGTAATCATAGTCTAACGATGGGTGCTTGGGGAAATAGTAAATTTGTACATGTTTTCAAATGGGAAAATCATAAACCCTGTGTCTATGGGTTTGGAAACATGAAAAATGAATTCCTTATAGTAGATAATTCAATATTTTTCTTTCTCTAAATTAATATTCTGAATTGTTCTCAAAACTTAGATTATATAGGGGCGCCTGGGTGGCTCAGTTGGTTAAGCGACTGCCTTCGGCTCAGGTCATGATCCTGGAGTCCCGGGATCGAGTCCCGCATCGGGCTCCCTGCTCAGCAGGGAGTCTGCTTCTCCCTCTGACCCTCCCCACTCTCATGCTCTCTCTATCTCATTCTCTCTCTCAAATAAATAAAATCTTAAAAAAAAAAAAAACTTAGATTATATATTTTTATAGACACTAGTCTACATGACATAATTTTTTGTAAAGTCACCATGGATAAAAGTTAATTTTTTTTTTTAAAGATTTTATTTATTTGACAGAGAGAGACACAGCGAGAGAGGGAACACAAGCAGGGGGAGTGGGAGAGGGAGAAGCAGGCTTCCCGCGGAGCAGGGAGCCCGATGTGGGGCTCGATCCCAGGACCCTGGGATCATGACCTGAGCCGAAGGCAGACGCTTAACGACTTGAGCCACCCAGGCGCCCCAAAAGTTAATTTTTTTTTAAATTCATCTCATGGGTCTCTAACATCATTTGCATTTTCTGTGTATGAAACTGAACACCACAGTACATTTTTTTTAAAGATTTATTTATAAGAGGGTAACCGGGTGATGTGTATTAAGGAGGGCACGTGTTGTGATGAGCACTGGTTGTTTTATCCTACTAATGAATCATTGAACATTACATCAAAAACTAATGATGGACTATGTGTTGGCTAACTGAACATAATAAAATTTTTAAAAAGATTTTTTATAAGAGAGAGAGCATAGGAGCAGGGGGAGGGGCAGAGGGAGAAACAGACTCCCTGCTGAGCATGGAGCCTGATGTGGGGCTTGATCCCAGGACCCTGAGATCATGACCTGAGCTAAAATCAAGAGTCAGACACTCAACTGACTGAGCCACCCAGGCTCCCCACCACAGTACATTTTTATGAGTATAAAGCAAGAGGTATGTGAAGGAGGAAGATAACATGATTAGGGTGAATTATCTGAGGGAAAAAAGTGAATTAAAAAAAATTACAGCTAGTACATCAACTTTTTCCAAGGCTCTTAGCCATACACACACACACACACACACACACACACACACACACACACAGTATAATATGATAATAAGCCCCCAAACGCATTTGTAGATATGGAATCCTATGTAAGGAACATTATCTTGTGTCTTTGTAAGAAAAATTTCTAGCTAGGTAACAAAAGCTCTACCATATGATCACGGCAAATAGACATGTTCTATAAAATTTCCTAAATAATTGCACCTCATTCGGCTTACACTCAGTAGTTGGGTGCTAACATATTTGAAATATAGACCAAATGTGGGCAAATGTCATTTCAATCTTGATATTTTTCTAAGAAAAAGTAATTTTGAAAGAAAGTTTAGTGATATTCACTTTGAAAATTGGAATATGGGGGCACCTGGATAGCTCAGTCAGTTAAGCATCTGCCTTTGGCTCAGGTCACGATGGCAGGGTCCCGGGATCGAGCCCCACCTCGGGCTCCCTGCTCAGCGGAAGCCTGCTTCTCCCTCTCCCTCTGCCCCTCCCCCTGCTTGTGCACTCTCACTCACTCTCTCGCTCTCTCTCTCTCAAATAAATAAAATCTTAAAAAAAAAAAAAGAAAATTGGAATATGAAGTTGAAAAAAATTGGCTTTTGAGAAACACTAGTTTCAGGTCATTTTTCGTTAAGTCATGTTTTAACTGAGATGGTGCCATGGAAATAGTAAAGCAAGTAAAACCATGGAAAATCCCACCTCTTTAATGTTTGTGAGAAATCAAATTTCGTGAAACATTTTATATAATGTCCAACTCCTGGTCTTTTCATATATAAGCAAAGCCAAGTTCATTATAGGTTCTCAATGCTAATATTATTAAAGTGGAACCTGAGTTATGTTGAGTTGATTATTTTTTCTTTATGCCATCGGTAGTTAAATCATTCTTCATGAGGTATTCTGAAGTTTGATATCATTGTACCCACTTGGGACAAATTTTTCAGCTCTAATTGTAATTTGTACAATTATTGTTATCCATGCCTAGAGTAACTGATAATAAACTTAGTCCAAGAATCAAAATAGCATGGATTGAAAGGGCTCTCATGATGCTGGATCTCCTATGGGCTGGCTCCCAAAACCGGTCGTACCGCTGCTGCTTCAACAGCAACAGGGACAAGGCCAGCCCGCCCTAAATACTCACAGGGCCAGACACAAGAGCACAAAGAAGACCATTGTCCCAAAGCACTCTCTTCTCCCACCCTCACCCCCCAGCTCCAGCCTACAGCTGGAGATGCTCGAAGCACAAGTATGTGGACAGTTTATGAATCTGTCTGTATGTCCTTTAACCACTTATGAGTCTGATAAGTCTATTATCATGGAGCTCACTCTGCCATGTTTTGATTTTGCCAAATATTTAGCTTAAATCAAGTATACTTTCCATGATACTCATTAATAATAACATTAAGAAAGGAAGGAGGAGGAGGGAAGGCTTATCCACTATGTTTTTCTTAGTGAACCCATGCTTATTGTTCATAACTATCTTTCATTTTCAAACATTTTTCTAGAAATCAGTGTTTACCTGTTTTGTCTGTCTCTTGGTGCCTCCCCTATTTGGCTCAGTTTTGCAAAGGACACTTGCAGCAATTTAGAAAGTTTATCCTTTAAGCTGTTCCTGTGCCCTTGACTGTTATTTTTCCATCTGGGAGTCCTAAAATAATTCAGAGGGGCAATAAAAATAATCTTATACTTCTCCTGTTTAAAGGAATAATAAAATGTTTTCATCCTTTTCTTATAAAAGTGACCTGTTCAATGAAAATTTAGAAAATAAGGCTGGGTCTGATTCAAGATGGCAAGGTGGGAGGATGCTGAACTCACGCGCTCCCTTTGACACACTGAATCTAGAACTACACATTGAACAGTTGCCTCTGAAAGAAAACCAACAACCAGCTGAGCGACGCCTACACGTTGGGCAAAAAGCCCCGTACACCAAAAGGGATAGGAGACATTGAGACAGTCACCATAAACCCCACTCCCTGCTCTGCGTCCCACAATCAGAAGGAAACTCTACTTGTAGCTTCTCCCTAAGAGGCAAAGAGTTGGAAAACCACATCTGGCACCCCAACTTTTATGACCCGAAATCGTAAAACTCATAGAAGAAAACAAGCAGTAAGCTCTTTGACATAGGTCTTGGTGAGGACTTTTTGGATTTGACAACGAAAGCAAAAATAAACAAGTGGGACCACATCAAACTAAAAAGCTTCTACTCAGCAAAGGAAACCATGCAGAGTGGGAGAAAACATTTGCAAATCATATCTAATAAGGGGCTAATATCCAAAATATATAAAGACAACTCAATAGCAAAAAAAAAAAAAAAATCCAATTAAAAAATGGGCAAAATATCTGAATAGACATTTCTCCAAAGAAGACATACAAATGGGCAACAGGTACATGAAAAGGTGCTTAACATCACTAATCATCAGGGAAATGCAAAACCACAAGGAGATTTCACCTCACATGTGTCTGGAATGGTTATTATCAGGAAGACAACAAACGCTGGCTGGGATGTAGAGGAAAAGGAACTCTTGGGCATTGGTGGTGGGAATGCAAACTGTGCAGCCACTATGGAAAACAGTGGAGCTTCCTCAAAAAATTAAAAATAGAGCTACCATGTGATCCAGCAATTCTACTTCTGGGTATTTATCCAAAGGAAACAAAAACACTAACTCAAAAAGATATCTGCACCCCCATGTTCATTGTAGCTTTATTCACCATAGCCAAGACAAGGTGACAACTCAGTGTCCATCAGTGGATTAATGGATAAAGAAAATGTAGCATATATACTGTGAAGTAAGTCAGAAAGACAAATACCGTATGATCTCACATGTGGAATTGAAAGAAAGAAACGGAAAAAAAAATGAAACTCATAGATACAGAGAACAGATTGGTGGTTACCAGATTTGGGGGGGGGTGCAAAATGGGTGAACGTAGTCATAGGTACAAAGTCCCAGTTATAAAATACAGAAGTAAAAAAAAATACCTCATGGAGATACAATGTACAGAATGGTGACCGTAGTTATGAATACTGTCTTGTGTATTTGAAAGTTCCTAAGGGAGCTGATCTTAAAGTTCTCATCACATGAAAACAAGTGTAACTCTGTGTGGTAATGCATGTTAACTAGATTTATTGTGGTGATCATTTCACAATATATATAAATATTGAATCATTGGGGCCCTGGGTGGCTCAGTCGGTTAAGCTTCTGCCTTGGGCTCAAGTCGTGACCTCAGGGTCCTGGGATGAAGCCCCACGTCGGGCTCCCTGCTCAGCGGAAAGTCGTCTTCTCCCTCTCCCTCTGCCCCTCCTCCCTGCTCCTTCTCTGCCCCCCCCAAATAAAATCTTAAAAATATATATATTGAATCATTACGTTGTATATCTGAAAGTAATACTATGTCTATTATATCTCAATTTTTAAAAAAGAAACTATGGAGAAGCCAAAAGCAGGAAACAAACATCTCACCATCCAGAAACTACTGTTAATATTTTGCTCGATATCCTCCAGTCTCTTGCCGTGGGAACTTCTGTGTATGATTACCTTGAGCCTGACAACTGGGGACT
The DNA here is from genome assembly GCF_964656455.1 of Halichoerus grypus. NCBI lineage: Eukaryota > Metazoa > Chordata > Mammalia > Carnivora > Phocidae > Halichoerus > Halichoerus grypus. Next base: position 144,537,085 of record NC_135718.1, read on the forward strand.
GATCCAGGGAAGGGCATGGTTGCAAGATGGCAGTAGCCCACACCAGGCTTTACTTGGATTGTGCTTGGACCTGCAGCCTCAGAGGGGAAAGTCCAAAGCAGGAGACCTTCCAGAGACCACATCCTGGAGCCTCCACCCAGAAGGAGAAAAGGACAAGAAAACTCCCAGAGGATGGTGGCGCCTGGGTGGCTCAGTCGTTAAGCGTCTGCCTTCGGCTCAGGTCATGATCCCAGAGTCCTGGGATCGAGCCCCGCATCGGGCTCCCTGCTCTGTGGGAAGCCTGCTTCTCCCTCTCCCACTCCCCCTGCTTGTGTTCTCTCTCTCGCTGTGTATCTCTCTCTGTCAAATAAATAAACAAAATCTTTAAAAAAAAAAAAAAATAAATAAAAATAAAAAAAAAAAAAAAAAAAAGAAAACTCCCAGAGGAGAGATGACTCGGGAGGGAGGGTTTCCTGTGTAGGTGCTGTCTCTCGGCAGCATGGGGGGGAGTCTCTGAGTCAGAGAGCTCTGGAGGGTAGTGCAGCTTGGAGTCTTACAGCATGGCATTGCTGCCCTGTGAAACCTAAAAAAAAAAAGTCAAACTCAACAGCGAGTATACATATATCAAATCATCATATTGTACACTTTAAATACATTATAATTGGGGGAGCTTGGGTGGCTCAGTCAGTTAGGCTCTTTGTTTCAGCTCAGGTCATGATCTGGGGGTCCTGGGATCAAGCCCCCCCCCCCGAGTCGTTTTGGGCTCCCCACTCAGCGGGGCGTCTCTTGTCCTTCTCCCTCTGCTCCTCCCCACTCTCTCTCTCTCTCTAATAAATAAAATCTTAAAAAATATATATGTTATAATTAAGTTTGTCAATTATACTTTAATAAAGCTGGTGGGGAAGAAAAAGAAGAAAAATAGAATTCCCATGTGATCCAGCAGTCCCACTCCTAGGTATGTACTTACTCAAAAGAACTGAAAGCAGGGACTAGAACAGATACTGTACACCCACGATCACAGAAGCATCATTCACAATAGCCAACAGGTGGATGTGCCCATTGGCAGGTGAATGGACGTACGTTGGAATAGGAGCCTTAAAGAGGAAAACACTTGGATGAAGCTTGAAGGACATTATGCGAACTGAAATAAGCCAGTCACAAAAAGAAAAATACTGGAAGATTCCATTTCAGTGATGTAGCTAGGAGTCAATTTTATAGAGACAGAAAGTAGAACGAGTGGTGGCCAGGGGCTGGGGGAAGGGGAAAGTGAGAGTTGATGTTTAAATCGGTGCAGAGTGTCAGTTTTGTAAAATGAAAAGCATCTGGAGATTGGTTGCACAACAATGTGAATAGACATAGATTCTTAAGAATTACTGTTGTTTTCTACAATCAGAATATGTAATTCAACACCTGCAGTTTCATTAGGTGGGCCTCTTCTGATGTTCTTCTTTCAAGATCGGTGACCCCAAATTTGTATACTTTTGGGTAGCATCTTAATGTCTCCTTTTGTCCTCGTTTAAAAGTATGATTTTTAAAAGGGATTTTACTTAACTATGGAAAGAAGTGAATCCATGAAATGAAACCATGTCTGGCACTTTGTAAGACCTTAATAAATGTTAGCTGTCTAACCACAATAGAAGTTTGCTGTTACTGTTTTTCTTATTTGTTGCCAATATTTCTCACTTGCGGGGTACCTGGGTGGCTCAGTCGGTTGGGCGTCTGCCTTCAGCTCAGGTCATGATCCCAGGGTCCTGGGATCGAGCCCAACGATGTTGTTGGGCTTCCTGCTCAGCGGGGAGTCTGCTTCTTCTTCCCCCTATGCCCCCACCCCCTGCTCGTACACACTCTCTCAAATAAATAAATAAAATCTTTAAAAAATATATTTCTCACTTGCTGTTTGTCTTTTATTGCTTTTAATGGTGGCTTCTGATTTACTGGTCTTTCCTTTATAATTTCTTCATCACTCTCAACCATAAAAAGTCTTCTTCAATCTTGAGATTTAATACATATTTTCTTGCAGTTAGAAAAAAAAAAAAAAGAAATGAATCCAGACTGAAAGACTGGTTCGGATTTTTAAATTCTTGTCCACTTTGTGTTCTTAACATATCAGGGACAGATGTGGCCTGAGAAATCATCTCACTTATACCCTCATTTCTCTGATGAGGGAGTCAGCTTCGAAGATGTTATAAGAGATTTGGTTCAAAGTCTGACCCTGCAAGGTTTCACACTTGGGGTTCTGGAATTCTAGCTTGCCAACATTCTCATCAACAGCAACGCCTCTCACATGTCTCCTTGTGGACACAATTTTAGAAAAGTGTGGTCTATAAAGCTGCATTTAAGTCATAATACATTTATCAATCAAAGACTCTGGTCTGTGTGAGTTAATCCCCGCTGCCGCGCTGAATGGATGTAATCCCAACCAAAAGCACAAAAATGCCATCCCATTTCTCTTAAAATTGTTGACACGTTGAAATTGTTGTTAGTTCCAGTTATTACCAGAGAGAACCACTAGAGGTCAGAGAAAACTCTGTCCAGGATGCAGTGCTCCTGTCCTACCCCCTGCCACAGGGGGGACCTCACGGATCTTTCCCTACAGCAGACATCCCCTTGCCCTGGAAAAGTGCTTTGCCTCATGGCTCACATTATCTAGATTTAACGAAGAGCAAGTCTTATTTCCTCTGCCTACTCACGGATTTGAGGCTAATGTTCGCTGCTTCAGTTGGATTTTGCACTTTTAAAAATTCTTAAGATTATTTAAATCTTTCCATCTGGCTACAAAGACACCTTAATTTCATGCCATTGGATCCTTCGTATCCAAATGCGATGCTTTCATAAATTTTCTGGAACTTTATGGAACTCTGCATCTTTAAAATATTGTCTGAATCTACCAGGGCCAAAAAACCATAAAGATATTAAAATGACATCCAAAAATAACATAGTCTTTTATAACCAACTTTTTATGCCATATACTTTTTTGGATTAGAATACTGTGGTGAACCGATGGCTTTTCACTGACTTCACTTGTTTCAATTATTGGTAGTCATTTTTGAAGTTATTTTTTGGTGATTGAAATGTCATAGGGTAGCCGAAGCAATTCTTAAACTGCCCATGTAGGCTTTGGACAAAACTGTGCGGATTTTTGTAAGTACCTTTGCTTTCTGGTAATAAGACAGGCCCATCTTACACCTGCCCTGTCCCAGAAATGCAATCAGTTAGTTTCCTAAGCCCCAAATGATATTAGAGACCAAACTGTGAAGACTTGGGGGTGTTGATCTGACATTGTGCCACTGGGATGGTGTGACTTGCTGGGTGGTTCAGGGACAGAGATGGAAATACACACACACACAAATAAGTTCATAGTCATTTGCGGGGGCACCTGGCTGGCTCAGTTGGTGGAGCATGCCACTCCTGATCTTGGGGTTGTGAGTTTAAGTCCCACATTGGATGTAGAGATTATTTTAAAAATAAAATCTTTTAAAAAATAAGTTCGGGGGCACCTGGGTGGCTCAGTCAGTTAAGCGTCTGCCTTCAGCTCAGGTCATGATCTCAGGGTCCTCGGATGGATCCCCGCATCTGGCTCCCTGCTCAGTGGGGAGTCGTCTTCTCCCTCTCCCTCTGCCCCTCCTCTCTGCTCATTCTCTCTCTCTTTCTCAAATAAATAAATAAATAAATAAAATCTTTTGAAAAAAATAAGTTCATAGCCATTTTCAATTTAGTTCTAATAGAACTTCCCAACTGTGATATTTAAATTCTTTTTTATACCCCACCTCCAGGCCCAATATTTAAATTCTTAATCCTATAGTCAACCTACAATTTTGCCTCGTTTTCTTTGGTCATAGATGATTCATGTCACCATGTCACATAATTGTCACTCTTAAGCTCTTGATATATAACAAAGCTAACAGAATGACTGATTTATTGACTTGCCAGTAAAAGAAACAGATCCAAAATAGTGATGGCAGTATTAACATTTATGATAAAACTGCTAAATAAAAATCAAATTTGTACCTGCCTTTGTTCTTAGAGTATCCCATGGGATATGGAGTGAAATTACTCTGGTCTAGAGGACTCTGAAATAATTCCTCACTCTGTGGGCTATGGAAGTTCTGTCCAAATGTTTCAGTGCATTTTTAGTTTGAAGGGGTCAGAGTTTGACAGTTCTGAGCTCTTACTATTTTAGCTTCTACTTTCTACTTGGAGCTATATTCAGCCACTGGCAAAAAGGTTCATTTTATTAATTCGCATCATGAAAATAAATAGAAATACGTCAGCAGTTCCATCTCCAATGTACTAAATGAGAATTTCACACTGTCTGGCTCCCCTACAATGACTCATTGCATAGTTAGATGTGCAAGATTTAAATATGCACATTCTGCACAAGGCTGGACAAACCTAGTCAGACTTCTGCTATTCAGTTTCTCTTAATATACTTAGAATCTACAGTTTCATGTCTCCAGTTAGATTCTCATTGTACTAAATTCTCCCCTAATATGAAAACTTTTTGGTTATCTGCCTCCTCCCACCACCCCAGCCAGCTTTTCTTCTCTCAGTCATATATGATAGCTTTCCCTTCTAATCAATATATCATGTGCACGAAGCATTGTCATATCAAGCTACAGGTCTAAATAATGCTTTATTTAGTTTTATAATATATATAAGCCAAGATGGTTTTCCATGTTGCTGTTTTCTAAATACAGTACCAGTTATTTAGATATCTTAATCTACCTCCAGGAAAACTACATACACACACACACACACACACACACACACACACACACACACACACACACAGAGGTATTGGAATATATGTATGTATTAGAATGGCATACTACTGGCAAGGGAGAATATATACTGATGCAGGTTTTTCAGGTTTTGTCAGAAATATTCTTTTGGGGTGCCTGGGTGGCTCAGTTGGTTAAGCATTCAACTCTTGATTTCGGCTTGGGTCAGGATCTCAGGGTGGTGGGATCGAGCCGTGCGTTGGGCTCCGTGCTCAGCATGGAGTCTGCTTGTCTCCCTTCCCCTCTGCTCCTCCCACTGCTCATTCTCTCATAAGTAAATAAATAAAATCCTTTAAAAAAAGAAATATTCTTTTAATTCATAAGGTCTTATTTTTCTACACATATATTTTTCTTTTTTTTAATTTTAATTCCAGCTAACATACAGTACGTATACATTTTTCTATTAATATTATGAAGTGCAAATAGCTCAGTAGTTCTCTAAATCTTCAGTGGCTTTTGGAGAAAAAACAACCAAGTTAGATATGATTCCATTAGTGCATTGAAGAATTATTTCACATGTTATATATGCCACTTTAAAGCTTTATCCACAGGAGACTTCTGACTCTGCTCCTATTGTAGAACGATTCAATAGACTCTCAATCCGGTGATCATACAGATATAAATCTGTGCACACACAAATAAAAATCATATTCTCTGGTGACATCAAGGAGTGGTGGGTGCAGGGCAGCCTTGATGAATGGCATTCCAGAGAGGGACAAGCCTCTTGTAGGTGGGCAGCCACCGAAGCTTCCATTCCTGGACCAGTCACTGAGCTGAGTGTGGGCTCGCCTGGCACAGAATGGTGACTCCCGGGGAGGGGGGGCGCGGAGGAGAAAAGAGCCAAGTTCTCAGTTATAGCATGAGTTGGCAGGCTGGATTGGAATCTGGACATGCCCCAAATAAAAATAAACCAATCACTCAGCCCTGTGATGGCCCCCTCTTCCCCAGAGTCGTGCACTAGACCGCAGAGAGCACTCAGGCTTTCTGGAGCATCCTGCACAGTGGTCCACACCAGAGCCGTGCTGGAGTTGAAGCCAAAGATGCACCCACATGCTGATGCTGGGCTCCCAGCCCCTCCCAGTCCAGGTACTGACAAGATCAAAGCCTTCGGCCCCTTGACAGTTGTGACCCAGAAGTTGGAGTCTGGGACTAACCAAAGGCAAACTCACTGGAGCTGTGGTCCAGCCCAGCCCAGCCCAGCCGGGCTAACTCCTGGTGGGCTCCTGATGGTCAGCCTGTCACAGTGGCCCTGGACAGGAAAAACTTGCTCTCTCTGGGAAAGAGAAAACAAAATTTTGGAAAAGACTTCAGAATTCAAGAGAAACAATTTTTGGGAGACCCTTGTTTTATGATTGTACCAAGTTTTAGCTGTAACATCCTCCAAGGGCAATCTCGTTGTTTACACTGTATTTGCCTGAAGTCTTTGCTCTTTATCATTGGTGCAGAAACCCAGCCCCTTAAGGGAAATAAAAGTGTCATATGCCTTAAAATTCCCAATTTAGCATTCAGTGGGATCTGCACAATAACCATGATATATATTTTAAAGAAAATATTTTAAAACATGAATGTAGGTGTTAAATTTCTCCTTTCTATGATGCCATCCATTTTATCACCTTTTGAACTACAAGATATTTAATATAGAAGACTTCAAATTAAAAAATAATCTTTAAAACATATTTTTTTAACCTGAGAAGAGGTGGGGGTTGAGCACCCTCCCTTTTTGGGCTGCACAAAAACTGAGACTTCGCTGAAATTCAGCACCACTCCCCTCTAACTTCAAGTTCAGTCCTTGGAAAGTTAAACTGGTTACATTTGTCCTATGGTTTCTAACTGGTTCTTATCAGCTCCAGAGATATATTTCTTTTCGAGCCTAAGCTTCTCCTGTAAAGATAAACCAAGAGTTTTCAACAACTCAAATTCGTAAAATTTCAGGTCTATACAGATCCCCCCCTTCTTTTTTTCTGTCTTTCTAAATTCACACATTTATTACAAAACAAAAGATTAAAACAAAGTTTTTATATGTTGACAAATGGAAACCTTGTTTTCAATTAAGTATCTGTAACTGTTTCTATGTAATTTATTCTATTCCAAATACGCAAGTATTTTTAAGACTGTAAGGTCTCGAAGCATTTTTTTCAACTCAAGAACTGATGATATATTTTCATGAACCTTCAATTCCAGTGTTTTTGCTTCTCCGGAGGTCAGTTTCCTAATTTTATCAGTAAGGAAAGATTCCCATGGATTGGCACTCAGCATCCATTCACCCCCTTTCCTGTGCAGAGGCTGGGAGCTGAGAACATGTTCCAGAGAGCTTTGAGTGTGAGAGGGAATTTGGCAAGTTATAATCAGGTGCATGCCGGGAAGCTTTGGAAGGTAGGGGGTGGTGAAAGCTGTTTCTGCTATTTTTGCTGTTCTGATAGTAAGCACAGTTCTGCAGGTGTCAGATTTTTCTGTGCCAGATACAGGTGTCTGGTCAAGAGGGGGCTGAGGGGCTGGGGGGCGGGGGGCGGTGTCCATGTTCTGTCGGCATAGACCAGGCAGGCGTGGTTGGAGCTGGGGCTAACCGCGAGGGTTGGGGTGTCTTTGCAGCCAACAGCTCTCAGGTGTCTTTCTGGTGCCGCAGCTTCTTGACTGCACAAGCGACAGCTCTTTTGTTCTAGTAACGCTGGAGGTGGCCTTCGGTCATTTGGAAGCTCTGAATTCCCTATACTAAATCCTGTCCCATGTGGCCATCCAGAAGGGCACACAGGCACAGAATAGGAAAGGCAGAGATGAACCACAGGACCTCTGGGGTCCTGAGAGGGAGTAGGCAGTGGGGGATGAAAGGGCATTTGCTGGGCCACAACAAGTAGAAGAGAATGTTCCCAGCGGGGGCTCCTGAAGAACCAAAGGAAGAGCTTCAAACACCTGCCAGGTCCAGAGGGCAGAGACAACTGCTTGGGCAGGTACCAGTGAAGGACTGTTTCTGCTCTCTTCTATTTTGGCCTAGGAAGGGTCAGGAACTAGTCTGCAAGCCTGGGGAGCTCAGAAACATCAGGTGGGGGAAACAGAAGAGAAACTTATTGCTTCCTCACACCCTTTTATGTGCACGCAAACACACAAACACACTCACACAGAGCCTCTCTATCAGGTGCTGTCTGGGGGAGGAGAGAAGATTAACTTTAAATCAAGTTCAAGGTGGGGCGCCTGGTGGCTCAGTTGGTTAAGCATCTCACTCTTGATTTTGGTTCAGGTTCTGATCTCAGGGTGGGGGGGCTCCTAAGATCGAGCTCTGTGCTCAGCGGGGAGCCTGCTTGAGGTTCTCTCTCTCCCTCTGCCCCTCCCTCTCTCTCTCTCTAAATAAATGGATAAAATCTTAAAAAAAAAAAAAATCAAGTTCAAGGCTCTGAGTATTACATGGAGTTGAGCATTGTAAGATTTAAAATTATTTTAAATCAAGGGGCACCTGGCTGACTCAGTCTGTGAAGCATGCAATTCTTGATCTCAGGGTCATGAGTTCAAGCCCCATGCAGGGCATGAACCCTACTTAATAAATAAATAAAATTATATAAATCAAGACCATGTTTGCAACTTTGGAACTTTTTATTACCACTGTGTGATTAGAAAAATTATAAGGCTGCCTAAGTTTTCACCCAGCAGCAAGGGAAGCACTTTCCACACTGAATAACTTCTTTTTTTCTTTTTTTTAAAGATTTTATTTATTTGAGAGAGAGAGAAAGAGCATGAGCAGGGGATAGGCAGAGGGAGAGGGAGAAGGAGACTCCCCACTGAGCAGGGAGGCCAACATGGGGCTCGATCTCAGGACCCCGAGACCGTGACCTGAGCCAAAATCAAGAGTCGGCTGTTTAACTGACTGAGCCACCCAGGAGCCCCCAAACCGTAAGAGACTCTTAAGGATAGAGAACAAACTGAGGGTTGATGGAGGGAGGTGGGTGGGGGATGGGCTAGATGAGTGATGACGATTAAGGAGGGCACTTGATGTGAGGAGCACTGGGTGTTGTATATAAGTGATGAACCACTGAATTCTCCTCCTGAAACGAATATTGCGCTGTATGTTAACTAACTAGAATTTATTTATTTTTTTTAAGATTTTATTTATTTATTTGACAGAGAGAGACACAGCGAGAGAGGGAACACAGCAGGGGGAGTGGGAGAGGGAGAAGCAGGCTTCCGGCTGAGCAGAATCCTGGGATCATGACCTGAGCCGAAGGCAGATGCTTAACGACTGAGCCACCCAGGCACCCCTAACTAGAATTTAAATAAAAATTTGAAGAAAAAAAATGTGGTGATATTTGAATAGTATTTTATATGGACAAAAACCACATTTTTGGTCCCTTTGCACATTGTTTCTATTTGATATGCAGTCTGTGGAGGGAGGGGACTTTCTGAAGTCAGGTTTTTTTTTTTTTTAAGTAATCTCTAAACACCCGATGTGGGGCTAGAACTCACCACCCCAGGATCAAGAGCTGTGTGCTTCACCGACTGAGCCAGCCAGGCACCTCTGAAGCCAGTTTTATACACAGAAAAAGGACCGTTAAGACCTCTTTCATATATATATATAAATTAATACTTACTTTAGTTACAAATCCACAAATCTAGCTTCCCTTAACCTTTGTTTTATTTTATTTACAAACCTAATTACTTTTATTTACAAATCTAATAAAATTTAACTATTACTGTAAGGGGGAATTTCACCATTCACTTAATTTCATTATCTTAAACATTTTAGATGACTTTTACAAACTTAATATATTTAATTTTCTTTTCAGGTATTTCAACTATGTACAAGGCTATGTAATTCTTAATGTAGTAAATTAAGTTTATTTTTATATTCCTTTCAATCTAAACTTATAATTCTAAATCAGTTACTTGATCATACATTTTAAGTTGGAATCCTAAAACTAATATTTGTATATTCAAATAAGCTAAATTGTAAATATTTTATGTACTCATAGCAACATAGCCAAAGCATCTTAAATGTATCATGCACTTTAATAGTATTAAAATATTAATGAAATTAATAACCCATATTATTTTATACTTAACTCTTAGTTTCCAAGAATTAAAAGATATTTACTGGCATAGAGAGAGCCTCGGTGGCTTAGTCGGTTAAGCCTGGGATTCATGATCTCAGCTCAGGTCTTGATCTCAGGGTGGAGAGTTCAAGGCCCCTCTTGGGCTCCACGCTGTGCGTAGAACCTACCTAAAAAAAGAGAGAGATTTACCCGCATAAGACAATAAGGCATTCCCTAGAAGGTTAAGATTCACCATGAACCAAGAGATGCATGTCTACCAGTGATATTGCTGAAAACCTGACTGTAATGATCACATCACATGCGCTACGCTTGGGCCAGAACTTAGCTTGCCCAGCCCCGTTGGTTTGCTCCACTTTCTCACTGTGAGTCAGACTGAGATTAGCACCGCGGACTCAGTAAGCTTTGTGTTTTTCTTTAAGATTTTATTTACTTATTTTCTAGAGAAGGAGAGCACGCGCAAGCAGGGGGAGGAGCAGAGGCAGAGGGACAAGCCAACTCCGGGCTGAGCGCTGACTTGGGGCCGGATCTCAAGACCCTGAGATAGTGACCTCAGCCAAAACCAGGAGTCCTTCCCTCAACCGACTGAGCCACCCTAGCGCCCCAGAGCTTTGTGTCTCTGACTATATCCTTAGGATAGCTGTCTAGAAACGTATGGCCCTTTTTCAGGACTCTTGATGACTATTTTCTGACTGCCTTCCCAAAAGTGTGTCACTGGCGTGCATCCCATGAAGATTGCACTATCACCACCGTCCCACCACATCCTCCGCGGCACCGAGTATAATCTTTACTGTTATTATTATCATCATCATCATCGCCTCTGCCAATTTGAGCGTGGCAAATGACGCCTCGTTATTTGGGGTTCATTTATTCCGTTGCAAGTGCGGTTGAACGCGTTTCGTACGTTCACTGGGCACCCAGCTTTCGGGGTGTCCGCCGCTTTGGCCGCCAGGTAGGATGCGGGCAGGTGGGGCTGAGCGCGCAATTCCGGGCCCCGCGGCCAGGGGGCGCTGCCACCCAAGTTCCCCACCCCCACCCCTCTACCCACGCCCCGTCCGGGCTGGGGCGGGCAGGGGGGCGGGCAGGCGGGGGCGCAGGCGCAGGCGCGGGCGGGGCGCTAAGGTTGGCGTCTTCTCGCCCCGACCTTCGCCAGCGGGGCCGTAGCATCATGACGGTGGGAGCCAGGCTCCGAAGCAAGGCGGCGAGTGGTTTCCTGCGCCGCGGGCCCCGGGCGCGAGCGCGAGCGCGGGCGGAGGGGGACGAGGAGGCGGCCGCCCTCCTGGAGCAGCCGGAGCGCGGGGACGAGGCGGCGAGCGGGGCGAGCGCGGGGCGCCCGGGGGCCCGCAGCGCGCGCAAGGTGCACCTGGCCGTCCTCCCCGAGCGCTACGAGCCGCTGGACGAGCCGGCCGCCGGCGAGAAGCCCAAGAGGAGGTACCGGCAGAAGCTGAAGAAGTACGGCAAGGTAGGGCCCCACGCCTGCCACCGCCCGCGGGCTCGGGGTGCGGGCGGCCCGACCCCCCGCTTCCTGCCCGATCGCCCGGAGGGTGGCGGTCGGGTCCCCACCGGCCGGCTGCGCGCGGCTTCTCTGGGCTGCCCCTGCGTCCCCTGGACAGCAGTCGTTAACAGACACGGAAGAGGGTTCCGTCTGTCGAGTGGGAGGTGAAGGAAAACTAAATCGCAAGTAATGAGAGGAGCCAAACCGGAGCTTTGCGGGAGGGCGGGGGGCACCAATCCACCCGCTCCTCCGGGGCTGGCCGCTTGGTCACATTCCCAGCAAGTCCCAACGTTCCCCGTGGTTCTCATCCTGGTGTGTCTTACACTCCCTTGCACAGTTGGTAGGACAGAAATCCGTGTCCCTGTTTTACAGATGGGAATACTGAGGCATTTGAGTGGTTAGGTGACTTACAGAAGGTGACCCAGTTGGAAAGTAGGGAGTTGCAGGCCAGTTCATCTGTTCTCTGGCAACATCCTCGCCAGGATATCCCACCAGCTGAGAATTGTTTGGGTTATTCTCCTCAAGTATTCCCAAGGTTATTTCCAGGGCCTGGGAGCTCAACAATACATAAATAGGCACTTGTTGAATCTGCTTTTCTCTTCCCCCAGCTGGCTATCCGTGTACTCTGGGACCTGCAGACATACGACTGCCTTTTGCCTTGGGGGCTGGGGGGCAGAGGAAGGAGGGGAGACAGAGAGGAGGAGAGAGAGAGAATATGAATATGGGATAAAATGACAGTGTCCTTCTCAGAGATCAAAGCCCAAGGCAGTGCCCACGTGCCTCTGCCTGGAATCACTTGAAGCTACTTCTGCCCCTGCCCCTTGGGGCTGGACAAGGCCACCCAGAAGATCATCGTAAAACTCATTGTGTCCTGGCCAAAGGCCCCATCTGATTCACGGTCTCATTATCTGTGTCCTCCAATGGCCTCTTAGCCTATCTAAAACCATCTGGTCTCTGCTCCTAGAAACTTCGGTGTATCATCCCCTGTAAAAGCCCGTCAGCAGCTTTGGGCCCAGTGTACGGGCAGGCAGTGAGTGGTACAGGATAGTACTAAAAACTCTGAGGTCGGGACTCTCAGGCTCAGAGTCCTGCTAGAACTGATCACCCGCTTCCTGGTCTCAGTTGAGCACGAAGAAACCACCAGTGGTCTTTCAGCAGGCGAACGGATACTGTACCTCTCAGGTCGGGCAGGCACCTGAAGATGGTTTTTGGGTGCTCATTTCGTGCAGGGATTGTGCTAACCACTAGAGATCAGAAACCAGATACAGTGCGGTCCTGCCCTAGTGAAGTCCGTGCCTCCCAGGGAAATCCTGGCAAGAGTCGGGGCGTCACCATGGAGCCTCATGGTACGGAGTCCTCAGGGATGAGGCTGGAAAGTCAGGGACAGTTTGAAATCAATGGTGACCTGAGAACTTGGCAGAGAAGATTGAGGTCTCCCAGGTTAACGACGAGTTACTACCTCACACTCACTAGGATGGCTATTATTTAAAAAACAAAGAACCAAAAAAAAAAAAAACAAACAAAAAATAGCAAATGTTGGCAAGGATGTGGAGAAATTGGGATTCTGCAAATTGCTAATGGAAATGTAAAATGCTGCAACTGCTGTGGTACACAGTTTGGAGGTTCTTCCAAAAATTAAGCATAGAACTGCCATATGATTCAGCAATTCAGCTCCTAGGTATATACCCAAAATAATTGAAAATAAGTACTGAAATATACATATATATATATTTGAGCGAGAGAACATATTCACATGTTCGTTGCAGCATTATTCAAAATAGCCAAAAGGTGGAAACAACTGATAAATGATAAACAAAATGTGGTGTATACATATGGTGAAATATTAGTCAGTCATAAAAAGGAATGAAGTACCATTATGGGCCACAACGTGGATATGATGGAGGCTGGCTGGGTCCGAGGAGGGTCCTTGGCTCTGTGCAGGATGGCACTCAAAACTTGAGCCAAGAGGGAGTGAGAGCAGAGTTTATTGAAGACACAGAGAATATAGATACAGAGTGTCTTGGAGACTTGGAAAGAAAAGTGAGTCTCATCTGGGCATGGGGTTTTTACTGAGACTTGGCGTTTTTACTGAGGATAATGGGCTGGTGCAAGTGTCTTCTCGGGCATCTAGGAACAAAGACGAGTGTTGAGGTGTCCGTAAGTCATTTAGGCCCAGGAGCCAGGGATCTTGATGAGTCCGTCAGCGGTCTTGGAACCACCCTGCCTGGTCACTCCTTAGATGTTACCTGTTGTGCTGGGAGACTCCAAAGCAATTATTAAATCCTTGACCTTTACATGGAGAACATACATTATCCGTTCTATAGGGTGTGTGAAGGGCGACAGTGTAGGTCCTGGCCAAAATAGAAGCAGGAAAAAGAAGGAAAAAAGCAGTTTTTCGTGAGGTCCCTTTAGTTTCCCTGTCTCAGATGAACCTCGAAAACGTTATGCAAAGTGGAAAAAACCAGACACACAGGATCACATACTGTATGCGTGTATGATTCCGTTTCTATAGAATGTCCAAAATAGGTAAATGCAGAGAGAGGGAAGCAGATGGGTGGTTGCCAGGGACTGGGGAGAAGGAAAAATGGGGGGGGGGGGCAAGTGTGTAACAGGTGCAGCTCTTCTTTTGGTGATGGTAAAGATGTTTTGGAAGTAGGTAGACGTGCTGGTCGCACGACACCACCAATGTACTAGATGCTACCAAATTTTTCACTTTAAAATGGTTAATTTTTATGGCAGCAGAAGCTCGGTCATGTCTCACCCTAGTTCAGTAGACACTGGAAGCCATATGAGAGGACACTGTCCAATTAGGGTTGGATGCACCCTCTCTGCCTTCAACTTCCCACCTCCTTGGAGGTGTCTGGGAAGGTAACCAGTTAGGTCCCAAGATGGAGGAAGAGAAGAGCCCACCCCTCTTTGCTGAAAATCTACGGCAACAGCCAAGCCTCCGCTAGAGGTGTGGGGAGGTAAGTCTCCAGGCTTTAGCCACCATGTGAGTCTTTCCCTTTCCCGGGCCCAGTGGAATAAGGAGGGACCTGCGGACACACCACATTGTTGTTGTTGTTGTTGTTTTTTAAAGATTTTTATTTATTTATTTATTTGACAGAGAGAGACACAGCGAGAGAGGGAACACAAGCAGGGGCAGAGGGAGAGGGAGAGGCAGGCCCCCCACCAAGCAGGGAGCCCGATGCGGGGCTCGATCCCAGGACCCTGGGATCATGACCTGAGCTGAAGGCAGACGCTTAATGACTGAGCCACCCGGGCGTCCCCGGATGCGCCACATTGTTAATGGATGGCTTTTCCTTCAAGGAAGGGGGCTTGGCAGTTCCTAATCATCTGTTCACCGCTCCAGCCCTGCGCCCGACTCCCTTCCTGCTTCTGTTCAAAGAGAAGCATTGGGCCTTTGTGACATGCGAAAGGGTTTCTTCTCTCCTGCTGCCCTGGGGTCCCAGCCAGGTGCGGACCCCAGTGTCCAGCTGGTCCAGCCTCTCAAAGGAGGCTCGGGGCTCAGGGGCTGCGTGCCTGGACTCTTGCCCAGCAGCGTTCCCTGGTCATTTGTAAGTAATGATGCTCGTGCTCACGTGGTGCTTTCATTGTTCGGAAAGGGCCATGTTCTGGGTCCAGGGGAGGGGAAGGAACAGACGTTTGTCGTTCTGCTGCAGCATGCCAAGGGCTCTGCTGCGCATTTCACGGGTGAGACCCCCTGAGTCACGCCCAGAACCTTGGAAAGTGGGCCCCCCTGCCCCCCAGTTTGCAGCGATGGAAGCTGGAGTTTAAGGAAGGTGCGCTGTTCGAGGCCACACAGCTGGAGGGTAGCCAGGCTGGGAGGCAGGAGTCTCACCTGGCAGTTGGGTTGAGGGGACTAACCCCCAAAACTTAAGATGAGAGGTCGCCTTTCCCAGGCACCCCTGAGAGCCGCAGGAGGGGTGTGGATGAGGAACGTACGTACGTGTTGTCCATCAGGCAGCTGGGAGAGGGTCGGAGGGGGAAATACAATGTGTGGCGGAGCCTTTAGCTCAAGAGGGAGAAAAACTGTCCTCCTGCTGGAAGTGGCAGCAGGTAAGGACACGGGCACTGGAGCCCGGCTGCCAGGCTCAAGCCCCGCCCTGTGCCCTGTTGGTTTGGTGACCTTGGGCTGGGCCCACCGCTCCGCCTCAGTTTCCTTATGAGTGACAAGGGGTAAGTCGAGGGTTATGGGCAAGAGTAAATGCCCTCCCCGCAGAGCTCTCCGAGCTCACCTGGCAGGTGGCAAGGCTTTTGTGACTGTTGGCTGCTGGCTCGCGCTGAAGGAGAGACCCCGTAGGACTGTTGACTGTCTGATTCGTTTTTAATCAGAACTCAGTAACCTCCTGTAGCTGATCGCCCGGCTCAGCGTTGTGCCTCGGTCCTCACCACATTTCAAAACTGAAGACTTGATCTTCACATTCAGGGAAAGTGATCTTTGTTGGCAGCTGGGTTTTTGTTTTTGTTTTTGTTTGTTTGGGTTTTTTTTTTTTTTTTGAAACTGGAGGGGGCAGGGAATCCCTGACTTCCCTGGGGGTTAGTTGAATCCAGAGAACCCCCAGAAAGTGGCATCCTTGGACAGCTGTAATAGATCACCACCAACGTGGTGGTTTAGGACCAACACCAGCTGTATGGGTCTGGAGGCCAGAAATCCGAAATCTGAAATCAGTGTCACTGTGCTAAGGTCCGCAGGCTGGTTCCCCTGGAGGCCCCGGGGAAAAACCAGTTTCGATGCTCTTTTCAGCTTCCAGAGGTCCCCATCCTCCCGCATCCCAGCCAGCAGCACAGGTCCACAGATCTCTCTGTCATGACTTGCCTTCTGTATGACCCCTGTGTCCCTCTTAACAAGGACGGTTGTCCTCCTTTGGGTCCTTATACATAGATAGCGGCCCTTATAGTGATTGGCCCCACCTGGATAATCCAGGACCATCTCCCCCATCTTAAGACCCTTAATTTAAGCATATCTGCAAAATCCCTTTGACCCTATAAAGCCACGTATTTACAGGTTCTTGGGACTGGGGGGCATTCTGCAGCCTACCCGCTCCCCTGGGTCCCCCATGCCTCATTGCTTCTCTGAGAGATTATTTGGGTTGAAAACTTGACCCACATCAAAGAATACAAAACCTCCCTCAAATGACACCAAAATGGTCATCGATAGATATTTTACATTTCTTTGTATCGCTTCTCTCGAACCTGTGTTTTGACAGTATTCCAGCTAATGAGCTATTTTAGTAGCTTTTTTCTAAATGGCAAAGATGAAGCGACGAGCAGTTTTTGCAAATAGCACGCTGAGCAAAGTGGATGTCCAAGGGCCAGAAATGTCAAGTTTAATGCAGGCCATCCGTGATTCTGGTTGGCATTACTTATAAAGGACCGTAAAGGACTGTTACACTTGCTCCCAGAGAACAGTCTTTTGTTACTGTTATTTCAGGGAGGGAAGTAAAATTCTCCCACTGAATCTTATTATACATTTAAGGAGATGTCTCTCTTAGCAACCTCATGCCACCCTCCACCCCACGCATGTACCCTAATGTCTCACGGAGAAGTCAATGGGCGCAATGCCAGGAGTCTGTGTCTAGGGAAGCCATAGATGTTACCTGGCTCTTTCCCGGGGCTCCTTATGGAGCTTTCGAGGTTCCAAAGGAAAGATCCGGGCCCTTTCTGGGTGCTGGGGGTACAGCAAGGAGCTCAAGAAAGCCCCTTCATCTGGGAGAGAGATATCCCAAGAACCTGTAAATATGTGGCTTTATAGGGTCAAAGGGATTTTGCAGATGTGATTAAATTCAGGGTCTTAAGATGGGGGTGATGGTCCTGGGTTATCTGTCTGCTAGACAGACAGACCAGGTTTGCCAGGCAGCGCTGGCCCTGAGCTTTGTGATTGTGATCAGGGGTTTTGAGCGAAACCAGGAATTTTAGGTGCTTATTGGAGTTGGGAAGGTCAGGGGGCTGGGAGACAAGGTGGGTGGTAGGGTCCAAGTCACCCACATGGATGTTGACATCATTGAGAGTGATGACGAAAGTTGGGGGTGGGAAGCAGAAGGAGGGGTGGGGTGGGCAGCAACACCATCGATATGAGTGGGGAGGGGGTCTCTCTGCTTCCTGTTGCCATTCTATTTGAATCCCTGGGATGTCCCCTGTCCAGCACCAGGCCCTGCGGAAAAGGAGTGGATAGCGAGAAAGCAGGGCGTAGTCGTCACCCTCAAGGAGTTAATCATTGTACTGGAGGATGCAGCAGTCTGAGAATAGCGGGAGACTCTGGAGACGGATGTGCGGGTTGGACAGGAATCTGCCCTGGAGATAAAGGGACGGCAGGGTGGGCTTTCAGATAAAGGTGAAGGAAGGAACCCTTGGCCCAGCTTCCAGATGATGCTGTGACTGGGCTGGAACAGAGAAGAGTAGGCTTTGGCTTAACAGTAAAACCAGGGGCGCCTGGCTGGTTCAGTCAGTAGAGCATGTACGGGACTCTTGATCTCAGGGCCGTGAGTTCAAGCCCCTGGTGGGCATGGAGCCTACCTTGACAACAAAACCAGTTTGGTTTCAGAGCTAGCAGCCTCACTACTGTTGGCTTTCACCTCCCTGGCCAGTGGCCGAGTGGCGGCCCCTGGGTCATGCTGGGGGAGCATCCAGCACGGGACCCATGGGGCGCTGAGCTCTGAATCAGGATGTCCGAGTTATCTGGAAACGTGCAGTGCTTGAAAGTACTTTGCAAGATGATTTGCCCTGAGAGAAGGCGGCAGAATGGTCCTTTACGTAGGTCACCGTGGCGTGTGAGGGACTACGGAGTTGCCTAACCCGCCCCTTTGCTTTTCTCTTCTCTCCTGAAAAACAGAATGTTGGGAAGGTGGTCACCAAGGGATGCCGCTACATGGTCATCGGCCTGCAGGGCTTCGCTGCGGCCTACTCGGCCCCGTTCGGAGTAGCCACCAGCGTGGTCTCGTTCGTCCGCTAGCGGGAGCTGCGGGGCAGACGCACCAGCACGGATGGAAGCTCCGCTCTGGGACCATCTCAGACCTGAACCCACAGAATCCTTGGAGGAAGTCAATGTCTTTCCTTGTTGCATTGGATGAATGTTATGAATGGAACGTGCCTGCCCATCCGCTGAGCTTTTCAGGACTCTAGGACACCCGTGGCTCTGATGGACAATCCCGCAGGGAATCCGGGCCGTGTTAGGTTTGGGGTTTCAGTGTGCGAACGCCGAAGGCTTCCTGCGCAGGTGGCGGGGGGCTGGCCCGGAGGCAGACACCTGGCAGACGCTCTGGGTGGGTAGCGGAGGGGTGATTACGAGGCGGGACAGGGGTTTTGACGATTTGTTACGTTCTGGAAGGGTCACAGGCTGACACGGCGCTCGCAGCCCTTGGCTGCCTCGGTTCTGGGGCCAGCAGACGAGCTGTTTGTCATGTGCCCCAGCTCCTTCCTCCACCCATTAGTCACCAGGGGTGGAATTACGGGCTTGAGAAGAAGGAAGGAAGGAAAATCTCTTTGAAGGTGGGATGCTTTGAAAACTGTTGATGACGTGTGTGACTGTTGAAAGCAGATAAAGCTTGTGATCCCCCCCCCCTGCCCCCCGCCCAGGGACAGGAATGTGTTGCTGGCCTGGTGGGAGGGAGGGGTGCAGAGGCAGGCCGGTGGGCTGGAGAGGTGCTGGAGGGAGCCGTGCCGTGGGGCCCGGGCCAGGCCTGTGGCTGGTCGATGGCCGGGCCTCCTGACTCAGCTGCCAGGCACCATCGCCCGACTGCGCCAGGCCACCCAGAGGCACTTTGTCTTGGGGGAGAGGGAAACACGGCGCCTGGCAAGGAAAGTGTGTGATTTAGAGGAGGAACCAGTAAGTAGGAGACAGGTGTGCTGGAAGTAGAACGATGGTGGACAGGAGGAGCGGAAGTTGGGGAGCCAGGGCTGGTTTATCAGCCCTGGGAAACCTTAGGTGGGCTGGGCTTGCAGCTCCGGGTAGGGACCAGGGATGCTGGGGGGCTAGGGGTGCCATGGCTGGTGCTGAAAATCCCCCTGGGCCCAACAGCTCTCACTGGCTGCCTTTGTAGCATGCTTTCCTCTTCAGGGCTGCCAAGCTGGTCCGCATCTCACCTGGATTCAGAGCTCAGCGCCGCATGGGTCCTGGGCTGGACACTCCACCCAGGATGACCCAGGGACTGCCATTGGATCATTGGCCAGGGAGGTGAAAGAAAGAGGAGGCTCCTCTTAGCGTACCCCTCCGCCAACCCCCAGATAGGCCACCGTTCCGACTGTTGCCAGAATATCCAGAAGCCCAAGTAGTTGTTGCTGATCGGTCTGTAGGGTGGGTGGCAGCACCGGCGTGTGCCCTGAGCGGTTCCCCAGGCCCAGCACAGGAGGCCTCCGTGCTCGGGCCTCGCCGTCAAGCCAACCAGGTGGCACCAGAACGTGGAGAAGGTGGCTGGGGAAGACAGGGACAGACAGATGGACAGAAAAAGGAACCGGTGTAGGAGAAAGTTGTAGCTAGACATTCTGGAGGCTCATGTTGAAGATGAACTTAGATCCAGTTCTGCATCATTAATATTTGTGAGGAAAAGAGAAAACAAACGGTCTTGTTTTCACTCAAATGATGAAAGAGGTTGACAGCTTGCCTGGGCACACTGGGACTCGGGGAAAAGAGACCGAAGTGGAAGAAAAAGCCAAGCAGAGTTTAGTGGGAGAGCCAGGCCTCCGCGGCCCACAGGTGACGGGAGGAGGCAGCCTGTGATGGGCTTGGAGGATGCCGCTCCCCGGCGGGCCCAGGGATGCTGACCCGCCCCGGAGAAGTCGCTGAGTCCCCTCGGAGGAATGGAAGCGTGACCCTGGAAGGGACCAGAGCTGCCCAGGCCTGTCCGATGAAGACCTTCCCCATCCCATCCCCAGATTGGAGATACTATCAGGCCAAGTATATTTGGCCCTGAAATTCGAATCGTCTGATTAAGAATCAGCCTAGAAATGTCATCAGTCAGAACCTCGCAGGGATTGTCCCGGGAGCCAGATTCCTGTGTACAGAAGATGACCTTGTCCAAACTGCCTGAGGGCACATTTTCCCCGGGGACAGGGCATCCGTGTTGCAGATTACCTTTTTGCCTGTTTCTCTGTCTTCAGGTTTTTTTTTTTTTTTTTAAATATCCGGGTCCACACCCTACTGAGAATTGAGTTTTAGAGCTTTGGCTTTACACGCTTGACCAAGAGGCTTCTTTTGTATCCTTTTCCTGCCCTATAATGTAAATAAAACCCTCAATTTGTGTAACGTGTCTGTGTGTGAAGTTTTTCTCCCCCTAACTTTCCAGCCTTGCTTCAGGTTCCTGCAGCGTCCAGCCAAGGCTGACTTCACATGGGGACCTCCCTGGGGCACCCAAGCCACTACGAGGAGCCCAGTGCCGCCCCAAGGCCCAAGGGGAGGGAAGGGTCCCCGATTCATCTGGAACTCTGCTTAGGTCTTAAGGAGGGGAAGGGGGGGCTGGTTCTCAGGAAACCCAGCAGAATAGGGTTCAGCTGAGACACCTGTCTCAGCTCATGCATTTGTTGGAAGTGAACATTTCCAGAACCTCCAATAGTTGAAAACCGACCGCTGTGCCCCGTGCCGAAATAGGTAGCTTGAAGACAGAGTCTGGGTATAAGAAGGAAGATAGTTTATTACTTTGCCAGGCAAAGGAGATTGCAGCCGGCTAGTGCTTCGAAGACTGCAAGCCCACCCAGGGTAAAAAGGCTGAGGAGTCTTAGAGAAAAACGCAGGATCGGGGCAGATTCGATAGGAATCTGGTCCAAGCTGTGTTCACCCTGTCTTCAAGCTGGCTCTGGCCATCGGAGTGTTGTTACTACGTATCAGCATCGATACCGAGCTCCTGGAATGAAGGATTTTACAGAAAAACAAGCGAAGGGGGGAGAGGGAGAGGCTTGTTTTAAAGTCACGCCTTGCTGAAGCATGAGTGTGTCCATCTTAATTTCCGTCCATCTTTACGTTTCTATAGGGGTTTCACGATTTTGATTGAGAGGCTCGGGTGGGACCAGGAAGCTGCGTTTTTCACTAGTGGCTTAGAAGATGGGGAAATGCTGGCCCCCGGGGGCTGCTGCAGGTTGCAACTGCCAGTGGACTCCCCCAGGTGGGAGCCTGGGGTCTGACCTGAGCTGAGGTGGGGGGACCTGGCAGGTGCCAGCCCCAGGCAAGGCATATGTAACATGCCCTTTGACTGAGTCTCCACAGAAGCGGTGGGAAAGGGCTTGGTGGGAGGGAAGTGTACCCAGTGCACCCAGTGGGGATGTGTGAGTTTTCCGACACCACCAAGCAGCTATCTGACACCAGTTGGGTGTTCTACAGTTTAATTCCGTTCTAGCACTGTTCCCTGGAGAGAGCATCAGATCCCACAGATGGAAGGGCTTAGTCCTCCTACAAGACTGGTCCAAGTTGCCACCTGTGCTTTTGATGGACCAGCTAAAAATCGGAAGTTCCAACAACACCCTCCTTGGGTTCTGTTAATTTGCTAGAGCGGCACACAGAACTGGGAGGAACATGTTACTCCCTGTTACCTGTTTATTATAAAAGGATCTAACTCAGGAGCAGCTGGATGGAAGAGATGCACAGGGCAAGGTCTGAGGAGAGGGTACAGAGCTTCCGTGCCTCTCCAAACACACCCGTCTCCCCAGATCTCCAGTGTGTTCACCAATCTGGAAGGTCCTCCGAAGCCTGTTTTTAGGGAGACATCATTATGTAGGGTGATTGATTAAACCAGTGGCAATTGGTAATAGAATTCAATGTCCATCCCCTCTCCTCTCGCGGGAGTTCTGGAGGGAGGTGGAAATTTCCAAATCTTTAATCACAGGGTTGGTTCTTTGGGCAACCTGGAGGCTTGTCTCATTAGCATAACAAAAGACACCTTGCCTGCTCTCCTGACTTAGAAATTCCAAAAGGGTTTTAGGAGCTTGTGCCAGGAACAAGGACTAAGACCAACTCTATATTTCTTTCTTCCCTTTTTTCTTTTTTTAAATTTTACTTATTTGAGACAAAGCATAAACGGGGGGAAGGGGCAGAGGGAGAGGGAGAAGCAGGCTCCCCGCTGAGCAGGGAGCCAGACGCGGGACTCGATCCCAGGACCCTGAGATCATGACCTGAGCCGAAGGCAGAAGCTTCACAGACCGAGCCACGCAGGCGTCCCACCAACTATATATTTCTGATTATAAATCACAATAACACAAGCAGGTCAAGAGAAGCAGAGTGGTCCTGGGTAGCCTCAGATTATACTCCCTGGCAGGGCGGGGGTCACGTGTGTCCACCAGCTATTAGGCATAGAGCAAAGCAGGAAGGGGGGGACCTTGGTGTCTTCAGCCACTTTGGAATCGCCCCTGCTGTCCCTCTCTGCCCCGCATCTGCACTTTATCAGAAAACCCCCGACCGGCGTCTGTGACCAAGAAGCAGGACCTGAGCTCAGGCTTCCTGCACCTTCCAGTAGTCCTCCAGGGCATGGCGGCGCCCTCGCAGACAGTGGTCCTGGGGCTGGAAAACCCTCCCAGCAGGCTCAGATTCAGGGAGCTGCTGCTGTGGGGTTTGCCCCCACGATGTCCTCCCCCCCCCCCCCCGACTCTGCAGGAGGACCAATAAACTGAATTTAACTTTGTGATGCCATCATCCCCAAACTGTTTTTTTTTTTTTTAAGATTATTTATTTATTTATTTGGCAGAGAGAGACACAGCGAGAGAGGGAACACAAGCATGGGGAGTGGGAGAGGGAGAAGCAGGCTTCCCGCCGAGCAGGGAGCCAGATGTGGGGCTCGATCCCAGGACCCTGGGACCATGACCCCAGCCAAAGGCAGACACCCAACCGACTGAGCCACCTGGGTGCCCCCCCAAACTGTTTTGAAAACTTTATAGCTCTCTCTGTAAATGTATTTTATAATACAAATTATATACAGAGTTAAAGGGGAAAAATAATGCCCTCAGCATCCTTGTAAAGGCCGTATTTGAGAGATTCTGTGGTTTGGCCAAAAGCCTGAGAAAAAACAAAATCTCAAGCTCCCTTGACCATTCACGGGGAAATGTGGGGAAAAATAATACGTGGGATCTTCTTTTTTTTTCTTAAGAGGCAAGGGTTTTGAGCCAAACCACTCCACTGAACTTCACCAGGAAAAGGAGGTCTCTTCAGATTTTCTAGAAGGCTCAGTGCCAGAGCCTGGAGGGTGTGAAAGCCACAAAGGGGCAGGTCTGGGAGGGGTTGGGAGGGGGGCAGAACAAAAGTTTGGTTGCTGGATGGCCAGGCCTAATCTCCCCCCCCAGGAGTGCTCAGGACCTCGCACCCTGCAGCTCCATCCAGGACACAAATTAGGGTCAGAATTCAACATCTCCAGCTGGCTTGGCTGTTTTGTTTTGTTTTGTTTTTTTAACAGGCGTTTCTCAGGTGATTCGCTTGCATAACCTGTTGACAAGGCTCTAAACAAGTGTGTCTGGTTCAAAGCTGATACAGAAATGAGGACCAAAGTACAGACGGAGCAAAGAGCGAGCCCTTCCTTTTACTGGGTCTTTAAATCCAGAGCAAACCCCTTCCAACCAGACCCGCTTTCTCCATTCAAAATGCGGGGAGGCTCTGACAGTTAAGCCTCTGCCTTCCGCTCAGGTCATTGTCCTGAGGTCCTGGGATGGAGCCCCACATCGCGTTGGGCTCCTTGCTCAGCAGGGAGTCTGCTTCTCCCTCTCCCTCTGCTGCTCCCCCTTGCTTGTGCTCTCTGGCTCTGTGTGTGTGTCAAATAAATACATAAAAATCTATAAAAACATTCAAATTGGGGGGAAATAATTCGTGTGTATTTCCCTTCCTAGGAGAGATGTTCAGAATCGCTGCAGAAGTAGAAAGTGGTGGCATAACACCTTTTGCGTTCGTTTGCGAGGGACTTATCTGCTGGAAAAAACCCTTTACCTGTTTATCTTCTTTCATCGTGGAAAGAACCCCGAGTTAGGTGTTATTATCATGCCCCCACTCTGTTGTGGACTATGGTTTGTGTATTTTGAGATCTGTAGCGTTAAGGAGAAAAAGGCATATAACTTATTTACAAATGTCCTATATTACCTTTACTTTTCCATGCAAAATTAAGCTTGGATTTGCGTTTTGGAGCTTCCGTTTCAGTAAGTCAGTGAGCCATGCCCGTGGTGCCACAGGCCTGAGATTCCACCTGCACCCCCCGCCCCCTGATTCCGCATGCCCCCCCCCCCCCCCCCCGGGTCTCGCTGGGCATCAGAGAGGAGGACCAGGAGCACGCAGTCTCTTAGCTGGGAGGCGCTGTGCTGGCAGGCTTAACCACATCCTTAGATGTGATTCTGTGGCCAGGAAGCCCTGAAACGGGGACTCAGGCTTCGCTTTCAGCCACTTCCAACTACACACAGCCCCCCCCCCCCCCCCCGTTCCTCTCTGGCTCTGCTACCCCCAAGGGACCGCAAGGAAGAGGGAACTTTCATCCTAATCACATCCAATTTGCCTTCCTGGGCCCAACAACGTGATCCAGCTAGGTAGCTAGAAACCCTGCAGCCAAAGACTCGCGGCGCTTACCAGCCCCTCATACCATGAATTTCTGAGATGCTGAGATTCCTTAGCTGCTGCTTTACCTCAGGTGAGGCGCAGGATGTCCAGGCTGCTTTGAGGTAACGGGCTTGAGAAATGGAAGCTTGAGCGAGGCAGAAAGGGGCCACAGCGACCAGAGAGCTGAATGCAAATAGGTTCATTAAGCGACCCACCTTGCAGTAGCCATAGGCCCTAACTGACCAATTACATCCAAGCACAGTTCCTGAGATTACCCAAAAAGGGGAAATTCCCTACGTCCCCATACTCCCTCACTCCACCCTATACCTGTGACCCCTCACCCCCCGCGTTGCAGTCTCTCCTTTGCTCTTTTGCCCGAGGATCCCTTGTGCTGTATTCAATAAACTTCTCTTTGATTCTGCGATGGGTGAAGTATCTCACTACCTGGGCCAGTAGCCCCCACCCAATTGGGACGCCCCACATTTGGTGAACCCCCCATCTGATCGCCGCACCCCGCACGGAGGGCGGGACATGGGGGCTGGGCCAGGGAGGAGATCCGTGCCCCCAGGTCGGGGTGGTTGAAGTTACTGTATTTTGCCACACATCCTTGGTGTGATTTGGGCAACCACAGTTACTGTTCCCACTGCCTGGGGACTGTGTTCCCCTGGGGCCAGACCTCCCCATTTCCTCGCAGCGCCCTGGAGGGCCACGTGCCCGAGCCCCAGGCTAGCAGGAAGCTGCCCTGCACCCCAGGAACACCACTTGACATCAGACCACCTGGCTTCCCAGAACTGCCCACGACTATTTTCTGTATTTTGGAGGCAGTCTTTGAAATGCCAGTCCACTGTCCTCCCAGTGGTGGCCTCACTGAAATAAATTCCTTCCTTGTTTCACCACCTCTGGATTTGGTCAGCGGCAAGTGGCCGGACCTGGTCTGTTTGGATGCTCCCCTGTCCCAGCCCAGTGCTGTTTGTTGCACCCCAACCTGCTACAGGGGAGAGGGGGAGGGAGGGATCTGGGGGGGTGGGGAGACACACAGCCTGCTCCCCCTCCACTGTTAGTGTTTTTCTCTCTTCCCCCTAAACTCATCCTTTATCTACACGGGGAATGGCTTCCAGGTTCCTGTTGGGAGCAGAGCCCCACCTTTCCCTTTGCTTAAAGCAAACCCAGCTAGAGCTGCTGCAGAGCTGGTGTGGGGGCAGGGGCTCAAGAGCTGCTGATCGGAAGCAGGTGGCTGGAGGTTCCAGGAAAAGGTTTATTTGTAGCTTTCTGTCTTTTCCAGCCATTCCAGATGAGGAAGGACTCTGCACTTTCACCCTGAGCTGGGTTAGGCTTGCCGCTGGCCTTATTTGCCAACACCCAGGCTGGTCCTATTTGTGACATGGGGGTGCAGACAAAGTCCTGCCAACTCCTTTGGGCACAGTGTTCAAAGGACAAACAGGCTGCCTGAGGATCAGCAGGAGAGCTCGGGGCTCTCAGGAGGTCAGGGGGCGGGAGGTCACGGTCATGGCTCATGGCAGACACGCAGGGGCCCTACAAGCTCAGTCATAACAGCTATGAGGACCGGGAGCCTCTTCATTTGTGTCCGCTCATGTATTCAGCAAAGAAGCCTCGTGCACCCGCTGTGTCCCCGCACCACGCTGGACGGCCGGGCGGCTCCACTGGGAGGCCACAGGCTGGGTGGTTGTGGGTGTGAGCCCCGCTGTCCCACCGCCCCGGGGTGCAGTGTCACGTGCAGGAGGTTGTTAGGGGGTTGTAGAGAGCAAGAGGGCATCACTCATGTCAAGCAGGGGCCTGTGTCAAGCAAAGACGCAAGGAGTAGAGGGAAGGGTACTGGAGCCCAGCACCAGCTGTGGACGCCCCAGAACCGACGACGAGCACAAGCAGAGGGGTCTACGGGGGCCCGAGCCTGCTTCAGTGCCCCCGAAAAGGGAGGACCCTTGCAGTAAACTGTCAGACTCTTCCGACCGGAGCCCTCTGTCCGATCGCTTCAAAAAGCTAACTGCTGCCCAAGGCTCTGCATGAGGATGTCCGAGCAGAAGGGAGATCCTTCCCTGCTCGAACACAACGGGCAGTCCGTGCCCAGAGCCGACCCGGACCAGGCGGAGGCCTTATCGCAACTTCGTGCCCACAGACTGACTTCGAGTTTGCTTCGTTAACTTCCGATAACCGCTCTGTTATCTGGTTTGTTCTGCTCGGTGGGCTGTCTACGAAGCCAAGTCAGTCACGTGGTGAAATGTCATTGAGTTTGGAATCCTGAACCCACTTTATAATTATGTTAACCTTGCTTTGTGGCCGAATACAGCTGATGTGGAAAGCCCCAGCTCGGGTGTGGCCTTCAGAACACGCTCATGACAGGGGAGCCGTGGGCTCAACCCCCAGTAGCAGGAAGCGGGACTGGGCAGAAGACACCCAGCCATGGCCTCGGGCCACCCCCCCGGGGAACGCTGAAGCCAGCATGGCCTGACAGGGTTGACCGACTTGCTCCGGGACGGCCAGGCGCTTCTACCCCATGCTGATCAGTCCGTGGATGTGGGCTGCCCTCTGGGCAAGGTGGCTCTCCAGAGCTGAGGCAGTCTGAAAAGTGCTCGTAGCTGAAAAGCTGTCTGCAGACATTCCCAGCAGCTGGGGCCGAGTCTTTTCTGGAAGGTGGATCTGGGTAGCACGTCTGGGTGTCCCCTGCGCTGGCTCTGAAATCTGACTCCACAGCTCACTCCCTGGGTGACCGTGGGCAAGAGGCTCAACCTCTCTGCATCACAGTTTGCCCATCTGACAAGAGGGGGTTTGATAACTGTACCCACTTTGTAGAATTATCAGGAGGCTATTCATTCTCGCAATAGTGAAACCCACAGAAAGAGCTCAGGGTGTCCTTGTTTCTGGAAATAATAAAAAAGTAAGGTCTGGCCTTGAGAGAACTTTTATTCAGTCATATAGCTGCAGACAATTATAATCTAGTGTGAAGAGTGCGTGCATGAGGCGATCAAGGGGCCCCTTAGGCGTGGCCCAGACCCTATTTTGGGAAGGCTCCCCACAAGGCGAGGGATGTCAAAGCTGGGACCTGCGTGATGAGCAGGAGCTTTCCGGTGGGGGTGGGGTGGGCGAAGGGGTGGGGAAGAGGGTTTCAGGCAATGGGCGTAACAAGTGCAAAGGTCCAAAGGGGAGAGAAAAGTGAGTGACGGTGTGCCTGGAGAGGGGCGTCCGGGGCGTGGTGGGGAGTGGGCTGCCTGAGTCATGAACACTGACCTTGGCGAAGGGACACCTTTAACAGAGGAGGTGGCTTCCACCGTAAGCACGGCCTGCCCTGCTCTCCCGGTTGGCTGGGGCTGGAACCAGGCAGTGGGGGTGGCCTTGACCTCCAAGGCCAGGAGGCCCTGGGTCCTGAGGTCTTCCTGAGCACCTGGGCAGGGGACGTCCTGCCTGGTTGGGAACTGGGGACCATCCTCTGCTAACACCGAACTTTGGAGGGGGAAGGGATCTGGGTCTTCCTTTGCACTTGCTCTCAGCCGCAGAAGTAATCTGAGCACTGCACAGGGAGTCAGGAAAGCAATCGGCTGTGTGGCTTTGAACCAGTCCCTTTACTTCTCTGGACCCGGGTACGGTTGAAGCGGATGGCGCCTTATTAGGATCCCGTGGCCCTGGTGCCCTGAGTCGGAGGGATCTTCTTGCAGCTTCCCACTGACAAAAATCCCGTCTCTTTGTACTTTGATCTTGCTTATCTTTTCTTTCTTCAAGGGGGCCATTTCCTATTCTTCCTCCCTCTTGACCTCTTAAGGAGCTCTCAAGGCCACTCTGACCATCGGCAGGCCTGCCGCCTCCTCTCTGCGGGCCCCTGAGAAGGAAACAGAAACAATAGGAATCACTTCCCCAGCAGCCTCGATCCCATGTCCAGAAGAGGGATCAGGTTGTTTTCTGGCTGCCGATGTTTTCCCCAGTCCCACCCCACCCTCCGGCCTGCCCTCCCTCGTGACCAGGGGTCCCCCTGGCAGGCCAGCAGAGGCCAAGCCCTGACCTTTGCCCCAGCCCTTCTGTCAGCGGCCTCCCAGCCCTGTACTTGGAACTCTGCTTCTCTCAGCAGGAAGGCTCAGCTCGAGGCCTCCTCCTCCGTGCAACCTTCCCTGATCTCAGCTGCTGGAATGAATCGGTTCTTCTGGACACGGCAGCCTCCCGCCTGTCCTGAGTCTTAGCCTCCGTTTTAATCTGCTCTGTATCTGCTCTATATTAGAATTAGTTGTTAACACGTGCGATTCCCCATGCTGCCCCCAGCCTGATGTTTGCATATAGTAGGTGCTGGGGAGGGGGACACAAAAAGGAGGAAAAGAAAGGAGACGGCACAAAAATTTATAGGAAGCTCTGTGGTGCCTTTAGAGCAAAACTGGTTCCTGTTTATTGCTTTGTGTCCAACAAAAATCACAAAACAAAAATCTTCAGAGCGTGCATGAGCCCAGACAATTCTACCAGACAGCCCTGCTCAGGAACAAGGAAGAAAGCTATTAACAAGGTCTCCGTGTGTTACTTGGTGACAGCACGAGAAAGCTCACTGGGAACGAACCTGCTGCAGCGCTCAGCTGCCCCTTGTCCTGAGTGTATAGAAAGTGTGTGTGGGCACAGGGAGGGTGGGACGCTGACCAGGCGGGTCAGGGGACTGGCCACAGGGCTACCCTAGGTCTGATCTCAAAGTGAATGCAGTTTGGCCCATGTGCTGCCTGGCCTGATGAGGAGCAGCCGGGGGGCCAGAGGGAGTTGGGGGCATGGAGCTGGGGACAGGCCATCCTGCAGGCCTTTGGGGCCGTGGGGATGACGTGGCCCTCCTTCAGAGTGAGGCGAGGACTACTGCAGCCTTTGAGCAGACAAGGGCAGGACCTGACTTCTGTGTTAACGGTGCCCTGCGGGGAGGGACTGTCCTCAGCCCATTCCACAGACGAGGAGGCTGAGGCAGAGAAGGTGAGAAGCCCAACCCCCACTCACACCACTGGAGGATGTGACTCTCCATCCTAGTGCCCCGCTCCAGGCCATCCCACTCTGCAGGTACGTGTCCGTCTACTGGCTGCTTGCTTGTGTGAGGTGTCACTCCCACCCCTGGACCGTAGGCTCCACGATGGCAGGGACCGTGCAGTTCCCTGCCGTATCCTTAGTGCCTGTACAACGCCTATGACCTAGCAGGAGTTCAGTGGACCTTTGCGGATGAGCGGACAAAAACAGACATCCCAGAGGGCGCAAGCCGGGGTGCTGGGTGCTCATCTCCGGAAGGCTCAGCACGCGAGGTTTCCTGGGCAATTCCTGGGACTCCAGGCCGGCCTGAGGTCACATACATGGGTTTCTGCTCGGGACCTCTCCCTACCCCACCGTGGCACGTGTCTTAGAGAGTCAGAGAAGGGTGCTTGGCTATGTGGTGTCCTTCATTTATCAATTTCCTGGTTCTTTTACAGGCTCAGTCACTCACAGCTGTCCAACAGGTGTTCCCTGAGCATCACTCCGGGCCTGACACTGGGCTGGGATGGCCTGCTAGTGACCGACAGTGTGGTGCCTGTCCCCATGGACTTGGGCAGTGAGGGTGACGGAAGGGGACACTTTGGATGGGTTCTTCGTACAGGGTGAGGGAGTGGTGTTGGGGTCTGTTCCATGGTGAAAAGTCTCCCTGAGCTGCAGTGGGGACAGGGTGGGCCTGGGCTGGGCAAGGCTGAAGTGAGGAGGGGAGGCAGAGCCTGGGCCATGAGAGGGCTCCCTCCTGAGAAAGCAGAAGGGACTGGACTTGCCTAGGTGGGCATAGGGGTGAGGGAAAGCGAGGAATCAAAGAATTCTCTCGGATTCTGGCCTGAGCAACTGGGAAGGCACGGGGTGGGGTGAGGGGGAGCGAGAAGCATGAGAATGCCAAAAGTCTTTGGAGTTCAAGGCCAAGACTGCTGTTTATTTGTTTAATTGTTACAATGCCTCTTTGCTGAGCCAGAAAATACAATGTGCAAGGCCAGGCCCTAGGGTTTTCTGCTGTAGCCCGGGCATTTCCTGCAAAGTTGTTGTCATTTCTACCCTGGAGCCCGGGGAGTCACGTGACCACCCCAGTCCCTGACCTTGGCCTCCTGGGGCCAGCGGGAGTCATGGGCACACTCTCCCTGCTGGTGTCTCCTGGCACTGGGGTCTGCTGAAGGGCACGTCCCACAGGGGAAAGGGGGGTGCCTCACGTGCATGCATGTGAGGCAGGGCTGTGCAGAGAAAAGTTACGTGCATGCCTCAGTAAAATGCATGCCCTGCTAGGTGTTTATTTATTTTTATTATTATTATTTAAGATTTTTATTTATTTATTTCAGAGAGAGAGAGAGAGAGAATGAGCAGGGGGAGGGGCAGAGGGAGAAGAAGACTCCCCGCTAAGCAGGGAGCCCAACTCGAGGCTCCATCCTGCGACCCCAGGATCATGACCTGAGCCAAAGGCAGATAGATGCTTAACCAACTGAGCCACCCAGGCACCCTTAGAATTTTCTCATTAATAGTCCTAATGATGTGGGATTGTTGAGCACAAGGGTCAAGAAAGAATTCTTGAGACGTTTTATGGTGCAAAAAGGTGCTTTTATTATAGCACGGGGACAGAACCCTTGGGCAGAAAGAGATGCACTGTGATTGTGAGGTTGACTGATTACATACCTTTAAGTTGGGGGAGTAGAGAGAACAGAAATCTCTAAAGGGATTTCTGTATGTTAAAGAAGATTACAGGATCCTGGAGGTCTGGCTATTGTCAAGCTAAGGTTGCTTTTAGTTTCTAGCAAAGGATTAACATTAAGGCACCTCTGAGTTCCTTGAGGAATGTTAACACTGCAGGTCTCAGGTATTTATTTATCCACCGGCTGCAAGTTGTAAGGAAATTTAATTTTATCTACATTTCTCTTGCCTTAGTTCTCCTTATCACTAATAATTGGCTAGAAAAGTCCCAGTCTCTAGACTTAGGGGCTCCCAGTAGGACACCTGAAATCCATAAGGCTTTCCCCACAGAATATTAAAATCCTGAGGTACATACATCACTATAAATGTGAATGGGGAAGGGGGTCCTTTTCTTATTCTTAAACATTAAAACAAATTGCAAGAACTTTGAACTGGAACGAAATACCTAGAAGCAGTGTATTTAGATTAGGAGAAAAGCAGGATGTGAGAGAAAGTGTTTATCATCGTGATGGCTTTTAATTAGGGGAACTAACTGGTCAGAAGATGGGCTTTCAGGCCTTAAAAAATCATTATTCATCCACAAAAGGAAGGTAACAAGATCTAGATGTGGCATAGGTAAAAACTCTCTCTTCCTCTAACTGGGTATCTAACATAGATCACTCCAAATCTGATGGGGCATTTCCTTCTTTTTTTTTTTTTAAATGAAATCTTTTTTTATTTGAGAGAGAGAGAGAGAAAGAGCACAAGCAGGGGGAGTGGCAGGTAGAGGGAGAGGGAGAAGCAGGCTCCCCTCAGAACAGGGGGAGCCCGATGTGGGACTCGATTCCAGGACCCCGGGATCATGACCTGAGCTGAAGGCAGTTGCTTAACCGACTGAGCCACCCAGGTGCCCAGGGGCATTTCCTTCTTACACTGCTCTCAATAGCTCTCCTGGTACCATGGGGAGCTCCCCATTCAGAAGTATGCTTTTGGGGGCCTTTCTCAACAAGGAAGGAATCTTTCTCTTGACTCCAGGCAAAAGTTATTTCTCCTTTTTTTGAATCTCCATATCACTAGACTACTCCAACTTCCCACAGGGTCTTATTCACTTTTCGCCTTATATTTATTTCCTTGTAGATTTATTTATACTATAATAAAAACCAAACAACTCCATAGGCCCAAGTCACTTATGCCAGGCCACATCACCAAACGGAGTCTTTGTACCTAATCTAATTTCAGTTTTAACCTCTTCCAGAAATGTAGTCTTTTAGTCAGTCATGAATTTTCTGGTCAGCACCCATCTGTAATCAGTCATGCGGATTCTCTCCATCCCCACCCCTACCCCAGGAAGATAAGGTAATCCACCTAATAAACCCCCTGCTCTTCCCCTAAGGGAAGGTGACCGCCTGAAACCATCCTTTCTTTTGCTGATTGTCCGGTCCCGCTTCTGCCTATCAAGTCCTTCCGTTTTGTACAGCTGCTAGATTGAGATGCTGCCCCATTCATGAATCGCCTAATTAAGCCAATTAGATCTTCAAATTTACTAGGTTAAATAAACTTTGGTTTTTAACCATATGTATATTCTACAAACCGGATTGTAAGTTTCTGTGTGCGGGGCGTGGGGGGCAGGGAGTGCCTGCCGGTTTGTTTTGTCAACCTAGGAGTCTTGCAGGTAATAAATGCTCGATCGTAATTCTATACGTGTCAGGATTATGGTTTGTGGGGAGCAGACAAC
This sequence comes from Halichoerus grypus, assembly GCF_964656455.1. NCBI lineage: Eukaryota > Metazoa > Chordata > Mammalia > Carnivora > Phocidae > Halichoerus > Halichoerus grypus. The sequence goes on from NC_135718.1 coordinate 144,570,224, forward strand.
ACTAGAAGAGCTAAGTGCAGGGAAGATCATGAGGCGTAGGGCAGGGCCGGGTGTTACTAAATCTGCTTGTTCCCCATTCTGGTTATTGAAGGAGAGACAGAGAAAGGAAAACGTTTTTCACACTGTCAAAGGCCCCAGTGGTTTATTCAAAACAAGAGGGTTTAGGGATGCCTGGGTGGCTCAGTCAGTTAGGGATGCCTGGGTGGCTCAGTTATGAAATAAGGAAAGTTCTAGAAAGATCCCCCCACATTTCCTCATTCTCCCTGAGCAAACTGCCCCCAGGTTCCTCTGACTTGACCAGCCTCAACCTTGGCCCATAAAGACTCGAACAAGCACCAGCATAGTTTGCCTTCAGCTCAGCTCATGATCCCATTGAGTCCTGGGATCAAGTCCGCGTGGGGCTCCTTGCTCAGCGGCGACCCTGCTTCTCCCTCTGCCTGCCGCTCCCCCCGCTTATGCTCTCTCTCTCTCTCAAATGAATAAATAAATAAATAACAAAACAAAGCGAGAGAGTATATTTGGTTTTCCATTTGTCGTGAAGAACTGTAAATGGTAGCAATTGTGGAGTTTGGCTGTAAAGAATGTTTTCCACCCAAGAGCATTCCTTCCCCAAAGCTTCTTTGTTAGAAGTCTTCATCTAAAATCAGCCAGGATTCCTTCTGTTTATGTCATCGTCCAGATGAATTTGCTTCCTGTTGTGTTTCGCGGGAAGATCAAGGATGGACCGAGAAGGTCTCGGGCTGACGCCGCCCTCAGGGCTCCTGCTCTGTGCGTGTAAAGGTCTGAGTCCCGTGTTCCTCCACGGGGTCCGAGGAAGCAGCTCTGGCTGCATTTCCACAGACGACCTATGCTGTGTGCGAGTTCTCTGTTACGTTGGTGGGATTTCTATAGCAGGATGTAGTGACCCCATTTTTTTTTTATATAACTTAGTTGATGTTATCAGTGTTGTGCTTCATTGTCTACTTTGACAGGAACATGAAATAAGGAAAGTTCTAGAGAAAGATCCCCCCACATTTCCTCATTCTCTCTGAGCAAACTGCCCCCAGGTTCCTCTGACTTGACCAGCCTCAACCTTGGCCCATAAAGACTCGAACAAGCACCAGCATAGTTTGCAACAGCTCAGAGCTACATCTCTAGGATGAACCTCGCTCCCCTTAAAGTGCTTGCCTGAGGAAACTCAAGGCTGCCAGAAGAACTTGCTGTTTGTTCCAGCCAACACCTAAAGACAGGGCCCCTGGCACGCTGCTACGTTTGTGGGCCCACGGGAGCCTAACTTGATAAGCTCCAGGTAGTGAACTCAGTGGGTTTCCTAGGGAGCAAGCCCCGTTCCCACTTTGTTGTGATTTTTCACTTCCCTGACCAGCACTCTAGCATTCTCCCCTTAAAATGCCCACTCACCTCTGTGCAAACTGAAGTTGAGGTCAGTCATGCCAGACTCCTTTGTTACAATAGTTGTTACTGATTAAAATCTGGCCTTAGCAGTGTCCTTCAGTGTCTCATTTTGTCTAACATCTTTAACAACGTAAGTTCAGCTAAGACCATCCAAACAATCCCTTGGTTGCTTGAGTTAAGAATGGAGGGGGGTCCAAGGGTAGAAACCTCCAGTTTGAAGGTAAGTATGTTGTGGGGATGTCGTGGACAGCACGGCCACCATAGTTAACAATACTGATGGTGTATTTGAAAGTTGCTAAGAGAGTGTATCTTAAAGTGTTCGTCACAAGAAAGAAAAAAATTCTGTGTGAGGTGATTTTTTTTTTTATCTGAGGTGATTGATGTTAACTTATTGTGATCTTTTCACAATACATACATAAGTCATTATGTTGTCTACCTTAAATGAGTACAATGTGGTATGTCAGCTGCATCTTAATGGAACTGGGGACAAATGGGAGGGAACGTACACATTGCTGGTGGGAAATGTAAAACGGGGCAGCCATTGTGGGAAACACCTTGGCGGTTCCTCAGAACAGTTAAATGTAGAGGGACCATAGGATCCACCAAATTCCACTCCAGCATATACGCAAGAGAATCGAAAACATATGTTTTCACACAACTTATACACAAATGTTTATGGCAAATGACTTATAGCAGCATGATTTATAATGCCCCAAAGTGGAAACTGATGAACGGACAGACAAAATGTGGTCTATCCTTACAATGGAATATTATTTCTCCACAGGAAGGAATGAAGTACTAATACACACGACAATGGACATGGACCCTGAAAACCTGCTAAACAAAGAAAACCAAACATAGAAGCCACATGTTGTATGATTCCATTAATATGGATGTCAAAAAAAAAAACAAACCCAAAAAACAAAAAAACCCAGAATGTCCAGAATAGCCAAATCCATGAAGACAGAAAGCAGACTAGGGGTTGCCAGGGACTGGGGCGGGGGAGAGGGGTGCGGGGAGGAGTATGGGGCTTCTTTTTGTGGTGATGGAAATGTTCTGGAATGAGCTAGAGGTAATGATTGCACAATACAGTGAAGATACTAAAACCCACTGGATTGCACACTTCGAGATGGCAAACTTTATGTTATGTGAATTGCATCTTAATTAAAAAAAGAACACAACTGTGCTTGCAACCCAAGTGTTGCAGAGTAGATCACACTGTGCCACTATTTTCTGGTCATATTTACCAAAGATGTTCAAGATTTTTGCAGTCTTGCAATAATAAATACACAGAATGAAAGGCAGCCTGGGAAAGAGAGGTTATTTTGAGGCTAGCCATGGGTGATGAGGCACTTTGCTTAATCTTTTCCTGGGGCAGTGAGTGGAGAGAGGGAGGCTGGAAGGCAACGGCTTTCTAGGGGCTGGGACTGCTTTTGGAAAGGAAGCCCAAGCAAGGAGATTCTCTTCCCTTCCCAGATGGCTATATCCTGTTGGAGGCTTCATCCTTCGCTCTGACCAGGGAACATGCTGCTCAGATGAAAAGCAAATCTTCCTACAGCAGCCAAAGAAAACAAACACAGAGAAAAAGCAACCAAAAGCAGAGGGGAAGTAGGATTCTGCATCCTGGCTGATAACATCCACAAAATCCAAGCCCCAAAGACACGCGGCCATGGCCTGGCCACTGGGGGACCTGGGGGTGTTGGGGGGACACTCAAGACCAGACTGGCCAGATGTGAGGAGGGCCCTGGTCCTCAGTGTCATCGGCCCGACACCACAGCTTTGCTCTTGACATCAAAGGGACATCAGTGTCCTTCCTGTATACAGGTAAAGGCCAATGAACTCCTTGGGTCATCTCTCTGTGTATAAAATATACACTGAGATTCCACTGGGTCCAAGATACACAGGGGGACACACAAGTCGCAGCTAGGTGGAAGGCCACCCTACTAGGAGTGATGTGGGAAACAAAGGCAGAAGGAAATGTAGATACAATTAAGTGTCCATATAACCATTTGTCCATTGACAAATACTGGAGGCCGGCAGAGTATGATGTTCCCCCAGGAAGCTCCTGTCTTAATGCTGATGCCTTGCCAGAGGGAAAAGCAACCTTATTTTGATAATAGCAAGGCCTCCCGTTATCAGTGAGTCTTCTTTAGCAGATGAAACTCCTTTTGGAACGTCCCTTATCTTTACTTCCCTCCACCCCAAAGTGTATAGTCAGTTGCCCCCCACAATCCTGGGGCTGCAGGGGGCAGCAGGCAGCCGTGGCTCTTTCTGCCCACAGGTCCTGCCCCTGTGCCTTCATAAAACCACCATCTTGCACCGAAGACGTCTCAAGAATTCTTTCTTGGCCGTGGGCTCCGGACCCCCCCACCAAACCTCAGCTATGTTCCAAAACTGCATCAGGAGGACGTTTGCTGTGACAGACACATCTCAGCTTCTTTCCTGTGGCCCCACCAGTCCTTGCTCCCTTTTTCTAGCCACGTGTTCTTGGCACCCCATCCTCACGCGGGGCTTTTGTCTCTCATCCTCTTCCTCTCCATGAAGGAAAGCGAGAGGAAACCAGCACCGTGGGGACCTGCCTCTTTTGCTGGGCGGGTGCTCTTAGGGGAAGGAGACAAGGGACTCTGAGTGTCTTGGCTAACGCAGGAATAGACACCTTGTCCTACTTTTGACCCACGATCGCTGTGAGGACCAGATACCATTCTGTCTCTGACAAAGGTTTATTGCTGCAAAGCATTATTCCAATGTCAGGGGTAATACAGAGTGTGCGTTTGCTTCTCCCCTTCTATTTCAAAATACTTGGCTTGCAACTGGCTCTTAGTCCCGACCCTTCACTGTGTTGGGCCAAGGGAAGTTGTGCCTCCAGACTTACTCTCCAGGAAGCAAAAGAGGGCCTCCTTCCACTGCCTGGAGAAACAGCCCCAAGCACTTCCTCCCGGCCCTGCTCTCCAAAACGCTGATCACAGCGCCCCCTGGTGGAACCTCGGGCAGACCCAGGGCAACCCCAAAGACCCAGAGGGGTCAGGATGGAGGCGGGAGGGCAGGGACCTGGGGCTTGGTGCCTAAATGGACAGGCTCCAGTCAGGTGCCGCTGACTGCTGTCATGCAGAACGTAGACTTCGCATTACCTGACATTTTGATATTTCAGGACAAGCTAGAAACTGCCCTATTGAAAAACCAAAACCAAAACTGAAAACCAACTGTATAAGCCAAAGAAAACAAGCAGTGGGAGAGTTTGGGCTGTGTTAAACCAACAGGAAAACTTGATTTTTCTGGAAGCGACCAAACATTGATAACAGTTAATTCCTACACATAAATGAAGAACAATCTTGGTAATGGAAATATTTTCAATAAAATATAAAAATCACCACTATGAGCATATTTGACAAGGAGAAAAAAAAACAAGCTTATTCACTTGCTTCTGATTTTTCTCATATATTTGCTCATTACACCGATTTTCTTTTTTTACTTCTTATGTTAACCAGCAGGAACTAGGAGGTTTCAGTAAAAATTATGGGAGGAAAAATACAAAATAGAAAAAATTATTTTCATAAGTTATTTTTTTCCTGCTATTTGGAGGGAAAAACCAATTCATCCTAAAGGTACATATTCACCAGCTTCCAGAAGACCAAGGTCCATGTGGGTTTCTTTGAACTTTTTAGGAAAGAAATTCATACAATGTGCAAAGCCTGCACAATTTGGCCTCATCCCACCTGATAGCTTCATCTCCTACTGTTTCCCATGCTGCCCTGATCATCATACCAAACTATTTTCCTCCAAAACCATTTCAGGGCTTTTGGGGAAGTTCTATTTCTCTTTGAGGTCTTCCTCTCTTTTCTATTTTTTAAAGCTCCTATGCATTCTATAAAACCCAGTTTACATGTTGCCTCCCACCAAAACCCAGATTACAGGATGTCTCTGCAAATCTTCAGATGCAGAGATGGATAAACACATCCTACATCTTTTGACATTGGGAATCTACCCAAAGGTGGGCTGAGTCTCTGATGAGGCTTAAAGCTTTGAAAATACCTCGTAGGTTAGAAGCTGGTAGGGTAGGTTTGCGTTCTGTTTTGCTCCCCTACAGCTTGGTACACAGCCAGACTCATGTAAGTAGGACAACTTAAAAATATACCATCAAAATACTTTTATTTTTGAATTTTTGGAATTTTTTTGAATAAGTATTGATTTTCATGGTTCAGAATGTGAAAGGTATAAATGTACATACACGTGAAGTTTCCATCTCTCCCTTGTTTCCAGCCACTCAGTTTCTCTTCTTATCAGTAAATACTCATTTTTAAATATCCTCTGGTTGAAGTTCACGTCCTTTTACACAGTGAAATTCTTTCTGCCACCTGGACTTGTTTATCTTTCCAGCCCTCTCCCCACACTTAGCCTTTGCCCTTTACTTTCCAGCCTATACTAAATTTAGCTCATCAGAATGCCGTGTTCTCTGTGACCCTCTCTCGCTACCCTTTGATCAGTTTGCAGAATGTTTCTGGTCAGCCCGGCCTCATCTTCTCTGTCGCAGGACCCGCTGTCCGGAGGCTCCAGGAGCCCCCATCCCTCCCCACCCCCGGTTCTCCTGATTGCCCCGTTGCTGATGTGTATTCCTAGCAGGCCGCTGGCTCCCGGAGATCTGAGGCTCCTTAGTCATTATCAGAGACTAAAGACCAGAGGCTAACACACAGCAGGGCTGGAATGAAAGTTGCTGTCTCTTGGACAACAATCGGCCATTGTCCTTGTTCTCGAAACCTCCTGAGCTCTCAGCCTTGGGAAGTTCTGGGACTGGTGTTTGGCAATTGAGGCATCACCTCCCTGGTATCTGTCCCCAACCCCACCTCTAACAATCTGGACGTGTCTCCTCCTGGCAGCCTGAGGAGGTGCCCGGCTCACACACAAGTTACCCCGGGAGCAGGTTCTCCCTGTTCCGCCCTCCCTGGGCACTACTGGTCCGACTGGTGTGCACGCTTGTGGGTGTGAGGCGATATTTCTTACTATGAATGAGTAAAACAGCATGGATGTTTTCAGTATCAGTCTCCTGTGAATCTTAATAGTGGAGGTTAGTGTCCTTGAGTCCAGTCAACCCGCGGACACTGAAAAGCTAGACTTTCTACTTTAAAAGGCTAAAAGGCAGATTCTGAACCATGGTGAATTTGCCTTGATCGATCCTCTCAGCAGGGGCTTTATAGATGGACACCCCACTATGTCTAGCGTCTTCGTCACTCCCCCAGACTTGCCAGGGCAATGTGCAGCTTTCTCTCAAACTTCAGCCCCTACCTCACTGATTGCCAAATCATTCTGTAAATTGTGAAGTCCTATAAAATGCAAGGTATTATGAACATTACCATTATTATTATTATTATTACTCAGATTCTTACTGACACAAAATTCACATAGAGTAACTCTAGGGTGTCACAAAAGACCACTATGTATATATTTTGAACAAAAACCCAAAGGCCCTAAAAAGAGGCTACTTTTTTTTTTAAAGATTTTATTTATTTGACACAGAGGGAGAGTCCAAGTAGGGGGGAGGGGCAGAGAGAGAGGGAGAAGCAGGCTCCCCGCTGAGCAGGGAACCCGATGCAGGGTTCAATCTCAGTTTTCCGTCTGTTACCACCTCTTGCTAAGTGTCTCCCCACTATCTCTCCTGTCCGCATCCCCATCTCATCCCCACTGGTTATTTCCCCTGATTTCGGCCCAAACTACAGTGTCTGCTTCTCATCGACCCACCTTTGGGGTTACCCCTTCTCGGAGTGGTCAGTGTAGCCTTCCAACACCCAAGTCTGACCATGTCTCCTGTTGTTTAGAATTCTGATGTGTCTCCACATGAAGTTGAGACAAGGAGCATCTTGATTTGGCCCCCGCCCAGCTGTCCTGCCTCAACTCCTTCCACCTGCTGCATTGGCAGGTACCTGCTCGTAAAGCTCAACAGCTGCTGGTCACCACATCCTCAGGTCCCTTCCATTTCTCCGAGTGTTGTGTGTGCCCTCCTCTGGCCCAGCATCCCCTCTTCTGCACCCTTGCCCAACCCTCCATGTGTTCCAGGCTCAGCTCAAAAGCTCCCTCCTCTGAGGACACCACTGTCCTGAGATACAGCTGCTCTTCCATCTCTATTTCCACTGCATCTTGTCCATGCCTCCGCTCCGATGTCATTCTCCCGATCTCCCTAAGCTCCTGGATGGCGGGGCAGCTTCTTCGAAACTTTAAATGCCCCGAGCCAGTCTAGGGCAAAGCCTGGTGAATGATCAATAAATGTGTGTTGAAGGAACAAATATTTTAATAAGGAACATTTTCCCTGTCTGGCAGCTCCCATCTAGGGAGGAGGATGGACTTACAGACAACCTCCATCTGACAGCTGGCTCATGCAGAGGGAGGGCTCTGACCCTCTTCAAGAGTCTGGGGAGGAAAACGAGTCAGGTGCACTCCTCATTCACAACACCATGCTAGGAAAAGAAATTGAAGTCTTGGCCGCTGAGCATGATGAGAATGTGTGGTTACTGAAGAGGCGAATTCCACTGGTCTGGGCTTTCAAGCCGGGGCTCTTTGGGGTAAGGGGGGTTTCAGGTGGGTTTTGACTTTCACTTTTCACAGGAGCTAGTGGAAGGGAGCTTGCCTCTCTGGCTCTTTCCTCCAACCTCTTCCCACCCTGGATGGTGGCCCTCCAGAGGGTGACTGATGCCGATTTGGGAGGAGGCCCACTGGTTGCCTTCTTAAACGTTCCCAGAACAGTGCCCCAATTTAAGGAACGGTTTTTTGGGAAATAAACAAACTCAAACCTGAACTTGTCTAAGAAAATCCCCTGCTCACCCAAGAACCGGCGGGAATGGAGCTGGTAAAGATCAACAAAGCCGCACATTAGGTAAAGCAGTGAAAACAAATTTTATTCAGCAATTAGTGAATTAGGGGAAAGAGCTGAGCTCCAGTCCCATTTGTGCAGAGGTGACTGGGCCCGTTAAAGGGACAATGCCGTACGGGTGGGGACCAAAAGCTTGGTCGCTAGGAACGTGGTCAGGCCCGCTGCGCCTGCTAGCTGGCCCCGACTGAAGCTAGGATTCCGCCCTCCCGCAGAGAGGGGAGACAAGCCCTGTCCCTCTTCGAAGGAATGGCTCTCAGGTCCTTGAGAAAGACAATTCTGAGTTGCAGAAGATACATACACATCTCAGAGGGCCAGAGGAAGATTTGTAATTGTGAGCCCTTCTGAGAGAGCATGCTCTAGGCGGAGGTCAGGGCTCCCTCCCCAGATGTTGGCCCGAGCAAGCCGTGCAGTGTCCGGCAGCAGCGAGCTCTCCCAGGCAGGTGTTTTACTGGAGGTGTGTGTGCGGTGGGGATGGGGGGGTATAGGGGACGGGGCTGGGGTCATCCCGGGCACCTGGCCAGAAGCCACGCTGGCCTCGGCTCTTCTCTCAGTGCAGACGTTTCCACCGAGAGGCGTATGGGCCCCAAATGCTGCAAGTCTCAGAGGGATCGGCCAGGGCAAGTAGTTCCTAAACGTTGTAACGCCTCCCGTCCTGCCGCCCAGGAGCCGCTTCCCGGTTCGGCTCGGAGCGCGCGATCCGGCAGCCGAGGGGCCGCGTCGGGGACCGTGGCGGCGCAGGAGGAGGGCACTAGCGCGGGGCCGACGACCAACCCGGAGAAAGCGGGCGGCGAGCGGGCGGCGAGGGTGCGGCGGACCCGGGCCCTCTCCGCCCCACATCCGGTTACGGCGCGGCGGTGGGCCAGCCGCGCTCGGGCCGCAGGGAGGGCAGGACCCGCCCCGAGCCGCCGCGCCTCCTCCAGCGCGCCGCCAGGCTTAAGCGCCCCCGCGCCCCCCGCCGCCCGCGCCCCCGCCCCGCCGGAGCTGCCCCCGCCCGCTCGGCCATGGGCGCCGCCGGCTCGTCGGCTCTGGGCAGCCTCGGCCTCCCCGCGCCGCGCCTCCCCGCGCCGTCCCGGCCCGCCTGGCTCGGGGCGGCCGCGCTGGGACTGGCCGCCGTGGCGCTGGGGACGGTGGCCTGGCGCCGCGCGCGCTCCAGGCGGCGCCGGCGGCTGCAGCAGGTGGGCACCGTGGCGCAGCTCTGGATCTACCCGGTCAAGTCGTGCAAGGGGGTGCCGGTGAGCGCGGCGGAGTGCACGGCCTTGGGGCTGCGCTGCGGCCACCTGCGGGACAGGTAGGGCCGGGCCGGGGCTGCGCGGGACCTGCCCGGGCCGGGGTGGGGCGGGGGCCGCTCGCGGGAAGGGGTCTAGAGGTTTGCCTCTTGCGTTTCCTGGGTTGTTGGTTGGACGCTTTGCCTTTGATCCTTTAGCTGGGGAGGTCAGTTCATGTCTGGTTCAGGTTTGGAAAGTTAGGTAGGGGTAGACCCTTGCCCCTCCCTAGATGAGAGGTTCCTCCTCTGTAGAAGGACGGGGTCTGACCTGGTTATCTTCAAGTCTCCTGCTAGTTCTAAACTTTCTGATTCTATCTTAGTCTACGGCACAATAGTAGAAAATAAAATGCTGTGAGCACACGTGGGCAGACAGCGGCAACGCGGAAAGCAAGTCTCGTTCAAGGACACTGGCTTTGGTCTTGCTGGAGTTTGCTCCTCCCCCGTCTGTCTCCAGTCCTGGAGCAGGTGCCTAGGAGACCCGGGGTGGTGGGGGCGGGGGGGAGACTTGATCCACTTTCATAAGTAGTGAGCGGGGTGAAGTCTTGTGCTGGGAAGAGGGGATACCTGGGGCACTGCAAATGTAATATTTGCCATTAAGAGAGTAGTGTGTCCCCTCTCCCCAGAAGCAGAGTGGCCCTTAATGAAGAACTCTGGGGAAAGTCTCTACCCACGTAAGGCCCGGCATATGGAAATTCCATTCACCTCCCTCAGAAAAGAAAAGGTGTCCTGTCCTTTAACTCATCCCAAAGGTCAGGCTACAGATACATACTCACTGACACAGAATTATGCAGCTGGATATCTGGAAGGCTCCCTTGATGGTGAAGAATGCAACATTCTAGAAAGAGTGAACAAGGAAGAACAGAATCCCCTTCTTTGGTTCATTAGGGTTAAGATGCCTTCCTATCTGGCTGGGGTGGTTTTGTTGTGGTTCTCTGTATACAGAGGGAGGGGACGTTTGCCAGGTGGTCATTCAAAGAATCTTCTAGCAGAGACTGCTGCCTTGAGTTCACCCCAGGACACATGTATTCACTCTTCTCAGCTGTCTTCTTTAAAAAATGTGGACTCTCACAGCTTTGAAAAACTTCAACTTGTTTTAGAGAAATGTTGTGTATGCAGACCATGTAACTCTTGGGGATTTTCCATCCTCCTCCGCTCCAGATATCTAATCCTGGACGGATTTTTGTGTTTTGTTTTTGCTTTTAGTAATCTCTACCCCCAACGTGGGGCTAGACCTCAGGACCCTGACATCAAGGTCACATGCTCTACCAATTGAGCCAGCCAGGCGCCCCTAATCCCGGAGAGGTTTTTATTTTTATTTTATTTTATTTTATTTTATTTATTTATTTATTTATTTATTTATTTATTTATTTAAATCTATACTTTATTCAGATTTTCTTGGTTTTCCCCTGATGTCCTTCTTTTTTTTTTTTAAAGATTTTATTTATTTATTTGACAGAGAGAGACACAGCGAGAGAGGGAACACAAGCAGGGGGAGTGGGAGAGAGAGAGAAGCAGGCTTCCCGCGGAGCAGGGAGCCCGATGCGGGGCTCGATCCCAGGACCCTGGGATCATGACCTGAGCCGAAGGCAGACGCTTAACGACTGAGCCACCCAGGCGCCCCTGTCCTTCTTTTTCTATCCTAAGATCCCAACCAGGATACATTTATAATTATATTTGGATGTTGTGACCCCTTGGGCTTCTCTAGACTATAATAGTTTCTCAAGCTTTTATTGTTTTTTGATGATCTTGAGAGTGTTGAGGAATCCTGAGTGGACATTTTGTAGAGTGTCCTTCAGTTTGGGTTTGTCTGATGTCTTCCTTATGGTTGACAGGCGTTATGGATTTTTAGGAAGAAGAGCACAGAAGTAAAGTTCCATTCTTCTTATATCATATCAGGAATACACAACTTACCAACTAAAAAAAAAACTTTTTTAAGTTTTTATTTAAATTCCAGTTAGTAACATACAGTGCAATATTAGTTTCAGGCATACAATATAGTGATTCAGCACTTCCATACAACACCCGGTGCTCATCATGACAAGTGCCCTCCTTAATCCCCATCACCTATTTAACCCATCCCCTCACACCCTCCCCCTGGTGACTGTCAGGTCTCTGTAGTTAAGAGTCATTGTTTCTGAGAAACAAACTGAGGGTTCTAGAGGGGAGGGGGGTGGGGGGATGGGTTAGCCTGGTGATGGGTATTAAAGAGGGCACGTACTGCATGGAGCACTGGGAGTTATACGCAAACAATGAATCATGGAACACTACATCAAAAAATAAATAGGAAAAAAATAAAATATTAGGATTTTTAGGGAAAAAAGAATTTAGAAAACAGATACTATGTATATAGAAAATTAAGATGTCATTTCAAATTAGATGTCATTAAAAAAAAGGGGGTATAGTGATATGTTACCCATTTCTTAAAATATCAAGTTAGATCTCTATTTCAAAACTTCAGATGGATTAAAAGCCTAAATGTAAAAATAAAGCTATAAAATTAAAAAAAAAAAGAGCCATTGTTTCTTGGGACGCCCGGGTGGCTCAGTCGGTTAGGTGTCTGCCTTCGGCTCAGGTCATGATCCCAGGGTCCTGGGATTGAGCCCCGCATCGGGGTCCCTGCTCTGTGGGGAGCCTGCTTCTCCCTCTCCCTCTGCCTGCCACTCCCCCTTCCTTTGCTCTCTCTCTCTGTGTCAAATGAATAAATAAATTCTTAAAAAAAAAGTCTGTTTCTTGATTTGTCTCTTTTTCCCTTTGCTATTTGTTTTGTTTCTTAAATCCCACCTATGAGTGAAATCATGTGGAATGTGTCTTTCTCTGAATGACTTATTTCAGGAGAGAAGTGAGTGACCAGGAGGAACCGTAACATTTAATGAGCCACTGGAGAGATTTTTAAAACTTTAATTTCCTGAGAGTCCTATCCCAGACCTGTGGAATCAGAATCACCCAGAGTGAAGCCACCCTGTGTAGTGTTAAAATCTCCCCAGGTGAATCTGCTGCTCTAATTAAAGGGTGGTATCTGGGGCCATTAACGAGAAGAGCATGTTTAGAGCTTATTCAAGTATGAAGGATTAGAAAAGCCTTCCTACTGCTGGGAAAACTTTAGGCACAGGGGTACTGGACACCCTCCAAAAACTGGGAGAAGCAAATTCTCATGGTGCACATCTAAAGAAAGTCACCTTGTGCTACTTCCTTCCCCACTTGAAGGATTGAAGTCATTTCTCAGAGAGATTTCTGGTTCTTATCTGTGTCTCTTCTGATCATCTGAATGACTATTTTCCCACATCTCATTGTCACTACTTTGCTGTGATTATTGCTTTTGTGGAAAGAAAGGACTTGTCCTTTGCTTTTCTGCTTCCATGGGTATCTTAAAATAAATGGAACTGTATCCACTAACCCTTGTTTTGAACACTAAATGCTTGGGATGGGGTGGTGGGGCATGGAGATTGGGAGGAGGCAGGGCAAGGCAGTGGGATGAACACGGATTCAGTGCCTCATGTGCCTCGGACACTGAGCTGAATCCTGTCACATGCATGACCTTACACAAGCCTCAGCACCGTCCTGTGGGCTAGATGCTATCTCCACTCTGCAAGTAAAAAACAGCAGGATCAGAAAGGGTGAGTGTCTCACCCAGAGCAGTTATGTGCTGGAGGCGTGTGAGCTCAGGTCTCTGTGGGTACAGCAGTCATGCACTTTCTATGAAGCCAGGGTGATTTAGAAGAGCGAGGATTGCACGGAGGATCAGGAGACCCGAGCACAGTCATCTAAACTTTCTGAGCTAATTTTTTATCATTTACAAAAGAAAGGGCTTGGACTTGATGGTCTCAAAGACCCTATTTCATCTGGGTTTTATTTATTAAAGGATAATTGAAACTCGGAAGCAAGCTAGAAAGAACTCTGCTAAATGACTGCTATTCTCTCAACTTAATAATAATGAAACTACAAACAGCCTGGAATGCAGGAAAAGGCCCCTTGGATTTAATTCCATGTTGAACCATTCTTTGGAACCATTCTAAGAAGCTGGGCTCTTCCTCCATAAGGGCTCTGTCCTCAGATTTCTAGAACTATTTTGTTCAAAGCTCTTAACAAATTTGTGAATGTTTGACTTGGGCACCCTGGACTTTGAGCTGGTTCAGAGTCCGCCTAGCAGAACACTGCATGGCCTGATTGGCCAGAAGGTGGGAGGGTTGGCTGCCCTCCTTGACCTTGTAAATCCTGCTCTCCTTAGTGGGTATATATTTGACTCCTAAATCTGCCCTAGCCCTTCCAGAGGCAGCCCTTGATGTTTTCCGCACAGACTATGACCTCCTGGAGAAATGAGTTCTCTAAGTTTATCATCCTGAGCACATTACCCTCTGGCTGGCTGTGGCGGGGTCCCTGCTCCCCTCTCCCCTTTTCAGGCTCAGGCACTTCTGCTTCCCAGACCAATTTCTAAGTTTAAACATGAGGTTTTCCAGCTGTCCTGGGCTCTGCTCCCCCACCCCCGTGATCACTCGGGGCACTGTTGTTCTTTTGGAGGATCTGAGCCCTGGCCTCTGTACTGATTCTCACACCGCACACTCCTGCTTTAGGAGTGAGAGAAGGTGTTAGTTTGGGGACAACTTGGTCGCGAAAAATCCACGCTCCAGACTTACTTTCTTTCAGATCTGGCAGAACAGAGATAATTATTCATTCACTGGGCATCATTTGTATGCAAGAGATGACATATGCCATGACCCCATTGGGCAGGGTAATGAGAGTGGTCGGGGTCTGTTATAGGCAGCAACTTTTTACCTTTTATTGGTGTCTCTGTCCTATCCCGGTGTTAGACCGCCTGCAAGCTGCCACTTGACTTTCCACTTGCAGCAGCGAGCACACAACGTCCAGCCCGCCCCCCCCCCCCCGCCCTTCTCACCGTTAAGGCCCAGGGGTTAACCCCTACGCTATTAAACAGCAGACTGGAGCTCAGGGCGGGGCGCGTGAGCCCCAGCGAAGGGCTGAGGTGGAGGTGGATGGGGACAAGGAGACTCAGCCCAGAGAGGGACTCACGGTCAGAAATAACATGCAGATTCCTGTTGGGACATGTGTCTGGCTGGGTGCAGATCTCCGAGGGAGTCCCGTTGGGTGCTAGGGCATGTTGGAAGTTTAGGGGGCAGGCTTTGGGAGGATGAAGCAGAGCAGGGTCATCTGGAACTCTGTACCCAGGGATGAGGCTGAAAATAGGAACAGGGCCCAGCCCCGAGGGAATGGGGCGGTAACAAAGTTACAGGAATGCCCTTGGTCACAGAACCCCGTAGGCGAGCAGGCCAGACAACCCTGGGAGCCAAAGGTGGCTTGTCAGAGAGATGGGGGCCTGCCACTGCCCAGCATCACCGGCTCTGGGGTGGGAAAAACCAAGACGATTCCCGAGACGCCTTTGTACTGCCATGCCTCTGCCCCATACCCTGACACCAACACACCTGCTGGTTAGCGGGCCCGGGTGCCAGCCAGAGTGCCGCTGGGTGGCAGGGACGGGACACCTCCCAGGGTCCGGTGAGGGCCGAGACGGAGCTGCCTGTCCTCTGGAATCAGACAGCCTCATCAGCTTAGGACAGGCGTTCCCACTTGGTTCCAGTCGTAGTTGGCAACGTCTCCCCTAGAGGAGGCGCCCCTCCTTCTGGAAGGGTCTGCGGTCCATCCCTTCCCTCCGCTCCCGTTTGGGAAGCCCGGGCTTTGGGCAGCTTCTCATAAGCCAATGCCTGCAGCCTTTGTCATGCGCTGCTCTTGTGTCCTGTCTCCGATGGTGGCATCGAAACTTACTTTCTCCAGGGGGAACAGCGCTTTTTAAATATCTTTTAGTCGTCAAATCGTCAAAAGCTACGCTCCGCTGTAGATAAAAGCGTAACTGACCTACCCCGGCCAGGCTCCTTCCCCTTCCCGGGAAAGCTCAGCCCTTCTCCCCCGAGATACGAGATACGATGCAGCGTGACAGCTGAGCCTGGGACGGCGGGCTCTCTAGAAGTAAGCGGAGTTCTGATCTAACCCACGGTGTGTGGGCATCTTCGTTCTCTGAGTCAGAGCATGCGCACGAAGAGGGGAGGCTGTGTGGGGGTCTCCTGATGTCAGACCTGCGAGCCCCAGCAGGTTAGACGGAGTGGAGGCCTGTTCGCATCCTCCGGCCTCCTGAACATCACAAGACCCTGTCCAGGGTTCTAGTGCACTTGGGCCGGGAGTTCAGGCCCCATCTTGTTCCACAGCAAAAAGACCTGGACGACGTTTTGCTATGAGTTTAACAGGGGCGGGGAAATTTCTGACCACAACAAAGCCCCAGACTAAGCATCACGATTCCCTAAGCAGCGAGGGAAGGTCCTTTAAACCAGCCTCATTTTCTGCATTTTCGGAACTGGGGATTTTCATACATTGGCCAGATATTTTCTCCGAGGGCTGTTTCTTCCAAAGAAGCTGCTCTTAGGGGCACCAACTTTTGGATCCAAAGAATTTGACCAGATCTGGGTAATTGTCTAGAAAAATATTGTTGGATCCCGAGTCTGGGCAGGGGAGAGGGTTTGATGAAATAGGAAGCT
The DNA here is from genome assembly GCF_964656455.1 of Halichoerus grypus. Taxonomy (NCBI): domain Eukaryota; kingdom Metazoa; phylum Chordata; class Mammalia; order Carnivora; family Phocidae; genus Halichoerus; species Halichoerus grypus. The sequence continues at coordinate 144,586,275 of NC_135718.1, forward strand.
AGAGGGAAGCCTTTGAGAGGGTGGAAGAGGATTTTCTGAGCATGTTCGTGTTTGTTCCTCGGCAGGTTTTGGCTGGTGATTAAGGAAGATGGACACATGGTCACTGCCCGGCAGGAGCCTCGCCTGGTGCTGGTGTCCATCACCTGTGAGGGAGACCGCCTGATCCTCAGGGCTCCGGGCATGGACCAGCTGGCTTTGCCAAGCAAGCTGCCTTTCTCAAACAAGCTCTGTGATTGCAGGTGCTCTGCTTGGGGCCCCTGGGGACCTGACGTGATTTTCCTGTAGGCTCCTCCCTGCACCTGTCTTGCTCCAGTGTGTATAGTAGGTGATGCATTTGGTAAAGGAAATATTTCAGAGAAGTCTGGCCAGGGCTGGGATCGATCCAGTGCTCGGGGGTGAGTGGGTGAGGCAGAGTACTGTTTTAAGGGTCCCTGGGATTTGTTTTACTCAGGTATGGTAAGGCATGCGGAGGGGCAAATGACTGTGATGAAGAAAGACGGACGTTTTCCATATGCATGGGTCCCTGGGAGTGGGAGGCTTGGCGTGTCATGCGGGACCACACAGAGGAGCAGCAGGGGTGGGCTGGGGTAGGGTGCGGGGTTGGGGAGACGTGGAGGGGGGGAGCGAAAGCCTTTTTTTTTTTTTTTTTTAAGATTTTATTTGTTTGAGAGAGAGAGAGAGAGCACATGAGCAGTGGGGAGGGGCAGAGGGAAAGGGAGAAGCAGACTCCCTGCTGAGCCAAGCAGGGAGCCCATGGAGGCTCAATCCCAGGACCCCAAGATGATGACCTGAGCCGAAGGCAAATGCTTAACTGACTGAACCACCCAGGTGCCCCTACAAGAGCCTTTATTGTGGTTTCCACAGGAAGTCCCAGGCAGGGCGGGGTAAACAGCTTCAGGGTTGGCTAGTTTGAGTAATTTCAGTGGGCTCTGGGGCGTAGAGGCTGTCTCTGGGTGCCTGGTACCTGGCCCTGGGCGATTAGGCCTGGCGTGACAGAGCCCAGAGAGGAGGTGGTGGGGGGTGGGGGCTCTGGATGGGTGGTCGTGCTGTCGAAAGGTGAGTGGTTTCCTACCTGTAGGAATTGATTAGCCCTGGGCGGGGCAGTTCCTTCCACATCAGCAAGGCCCCAGGATGCCAAAGCATCAAGAATACAGGAAACGCAAAAGCATGATTAATACCTACAGAGAGAGGGGATGCCAAGGGCCAATCTTTAGAGTTTGTCTCTGTTTATTCAGGTTGGATGGACTTCTATTCAGCATTGGCAGCCCCCGAGCCAGGCAGACAAGGCAGTTAGTGGAGACTACCAGCCATATCTCAGGGTTGGGTGAGAAGGCCCTAGAACTTTTCAAGGTGACTGCAGCCTCTCAGGTCTCTGGCCCGAGGCAGATGTAGGAGATTCCCACCCCTGGCCTGGATATGCCTCAGTCCTGGGCTTCCTTTCAGTCTGTAGGACCCCTGCAGGGCCGTCAAATTCCGTGGCTCCCCGGGGGTCTTGTCCTGTGCTACGGGGAAGTCCTAGAGGCCTGGGTACCTGTCTTCGGGTGGTCTGGGTCCCTCTGTAACACGTGAGTGTTTTCAGCGTGTGGAGATTGGAGTTGTCCACCGGTCCCAAGGCTCAGAGGAAGGCCACAGAGTGCTCCCTGTGCCATGATTGTATGCTTTTTCAAGCAGAGTGTCTGAGCTGAAAACCGTCATTCAAGGTTCTGAAATTTCAAAAGCCTGAAATAATAATTCATCGAATATAATATTTTAGCTAATTATCTCCCCAAGCTCATGAGGTGGATATCATTAATTCTACTTCACACGAGGAAAACAGGACTCGTATCATGTCACGCAAGGCAGAGCTGGGATTTGAACCCTCCCGCCTCCCAGTGTTCGCTCTTAATGCCTATGCGCAGGGAGAGGAAGAGCTTTGCTGTATATAATATTTATTCTTTGAGAACTTTCCAGCAAAACTGGATTTTCGTTGTAAAAATCCATTCAAAGGGGCGCCTGGGGGGCTCAGTCGGTTAAGTGTGGGACTCTTGGTTGCAGCTTGGGTCGTGGTCTCAGGGTGGCGTTGGGCTCTGCGCTCAGCGGGAGTTTGCTTCTCTCCCTCTCCCTCTGCCCCCCCCCTCTCTCAAAATAAATCAATAGGTCTTTAAAAAAAAAATCTATTCAAGGCTTTATGTCTTAAGTATTTTAAATTTTAAACAAAATTTTACTTTTTATGCTTAGTAATTATCAAAATTTATAACTCATTTTGTGGTGACCCGTTGTACACAAATAAAAATTGTCATGATAACTCAGTCCTGAGAAAATTTCTTCTCCTTTAGAGCCTTAAGAAACAGAAAATTTAATTGGTTAAAAAGTGATCAATAACCATAAAATTATGTAAGAGAAATAACGTGTACATCTGTATTCGAGAATAAAAAGAGGAATGATATAAAAATGTGGGCTATTAAAGTAGACCTTAACCATATGTTTTATTTATTTTTATTTTTTTATTTTCTAAAGATTTTATTTATTTATTTGAGTGAGAGAGAGACCATGAGTAGGGGGAAGAGCAGAGGGAGAAGGAGAAGCAGACACCCTGATGAGCAGGGAGCCTGATGTGGGGCTTGATCCCAGGACCCTGAGATCGTGACCTGAGCTGAAGTCAGATGCTTAACCCACTGAGCCATCCAGGCACCTCTTAACCATATACTTTATTTTATTTTTATTTATTTTTTTAAAGATTTTATTTATTTGAGAGAGTGAGTGAGAGAGAGAGCATGAGCATGGGGAGGAACAGAGGGAGAGGGAGAAGCAGACTCCCTGCGGGCAGGGAGCCCGATGTGGGGCTCGATCCCAGGACCCCGGGATCATGACCTGAGCTGAAGGCAGACGCTTAACCGACTGAGCCACCCAGGCGCCCCTCAACCATATATTTTAAGAAATGAAGAGGAGTGGGTGTCAAACCACCATGGCATTTAGATTCCATTGCATACTTTAAAAAGTATAATTTTATATATTTGTATATTAACATACATAATATGCTTTATAATTATATTTTAAATGTTAATATTTATAATTCAATGGAAATTATATCTTTTACAATAAATTAAACTTATGATAAAAATAGTTTACATGTCAACTTGCCGTTCTGTGAGGGGTACATAGCTTTTAAACATTTTTTTAGCGGTATTCCAGCAGAAAGACTGCTGTGTTATCTAACTGACTCTGTGCCCACCTTGTGGGTAGCTACCGTGTTACACTGTCCAGTTTCAACTGGAGACACAAGGTCAGGGGAGTTCGGTGGTTTGTATAAGGTCACAGTCTTTATAGAGAATGGTGGAGTTCCACTTTGAACCAGTTCTGCCAGACTCCAAGCTTAGGCTGCATCGACCACACCACAGTCCCTGTCCCCTTTGAAAAGTATCGTGAATCCTTGCTACTCTAAGTGTGGTCTGCAGACCAGCAGCTTAGGCATCCTGAAGCTTGTCAGGCAGGCAGAATCTCAGGCTCCAAGCAGACCTTCTGAAGCAGAGTCTGCATTCGCAGGCATGTTCGGGTTTGAGAGGCTCTTCCCTGGAACGTTCTACTGCCTCCCCTTCTGTTTCTGTCCAGCTTTGGCCCTTGGCCCGAAGACCACTTCCTGGCGCTCTGGGATAGTCAGGTGCCAGCGGTCTAGTTGTCCCATCTTTGTCCCGTCTCTCAGCGTGTTGAGGCAGGACAGTAACTTGGCGCTCTCTTGTGACCCTTCCAGGCTCTTTGGTATGGACATCAAGGGCAGGGACTGTGGCGACCAGGCAGCTCAGTGGTTCACCAGCTTCTTGAAAACAGACGCTTTCAGGCTGGTTCAGTTTGAGAAGCACATGAAGGGAAGACCATCGAGGGAAATTTTCTCTACTTCAGTACCGAATTACCAGGTGCGCTTCCAGAGAGCTGCCCTTCGCTTCTGCCAATCACCCCTCTGTGTCCAGCTTCCTTCTTGACCCACAAAGGGGGTCCCCAGTTAGGAGAGTGTAGGAACGGCCCAGGTGAGGGGGTCTGAGGGCGCGTCCTGGGCAGGTGTCAGGGCTGGAGAGGGAAGTGGCTCCGAGCGGAGCAGGCTCTCCAGCATGCGTGGAGGATAGATCATGTCTGGACTGTGGAGGGAGAGGCCGGGGGTGACCCCCAGTGAGATGGGGACTCAGGAGACACTCACGTTGGGAAGTGAGAAGTTCATTTGGGACTGAACCAAGGGTCTTAAAATTACCGAAGCCGACTTTCTCCTGGGGCTCCCTTGGCCATCAGTCTGATTTGGCTGTCAGGTACCTTCTCAGGAAGACCGCCCCGTGGGGCAGCTGCAGCCCAAAGCCCAAAGCCCTCGATTCTGCAGCGAGCTGGGGTTTAAAATGCCAGCACGTCCTTGAACCACAAGCTGTTTGAATGCAGGGATTTTTACACTGCTGTTTGCCCACCTAGAATGGTGCCTGGTACAGAGTAGGTGCTTCATACATAGAGTGAATGGGTGCCACGTGGGGAAATTGGGACCAGAGCATAGCTGATCAGCCGCAGGTCCTTCCCCTGTGTGACGATGATGTTGTGGGAAGGGGGTCAGGGCTGGGCGCTGGAGTGAGGACCAGGGAGAGTCCTGGAAGGTGATGTTGGCCCTCAGCCCTTGCCGCTCGCTGTCTTTTCCGAGTGGCGGGGGAGCCCCTGCGAGGCCCAGCGGCAGGAACTGGTCCGGCCCTGACTCGGCCGGATGCAAGACCACCGTGTCCCCTCCCCTCCCCGAACACCACTGGCCCTCCCTGCACAACCCCTCTGGCCTTCGCTTCGCTTTCAGCTGGGCTAGGGCATTTCACGGGGCAGGGAGGCCTGAGGGTGCCATGTCCCTGCACAGGTGGCCTACCCAGACTGCTGCCCAATCATGATCCTCTCGGAAGCCTCCCTGGCGGATCTGAATACCAGGCTGGAGAAGAAAGTGAAAATGGACCAGTTCAGACCCAATATCGTGGTGACAGGCTGCGATGCTTTCGAGGAGGTAAGAGGCTCACTGCTTTTGTGCATGAAGCTCAGATATGCTGTTCAAGACGCCCACAGGATGGTTGTCCCTTTACCCAGCCCCAGCTCAGACCCTCCACGGTCAGCTGTGAGGGAGACTGTCCTCCCCCAAGAGTCACCTGAACCTGGGAGAGCCGGCCACTTACTGCTGCCCCTGTCACCCTGGCCTCAGGAGGGCGCCGCTCACCCATTCATGTGTGGGCCCCAAAGCAAGCAGTCAGAACTCCAAACTAGATCGAGTCAGGAACTAGGTGAGAATGTATCCTTATGGCTCAGAGGTAACTAAAGGGAAATGAAGATGAAGAGGACAGCCAGGAGTGCTCAAGGATTTGAGGCTCCTGGAAGGTCCAGACCCTAAAGTGGAGGCCAAGAGGATACAGGAGATCTGCCTGTGAACAGGGCCCTGGAGAGGGTCCACGCTGTGGCCGAGTTCGGTCCCGGAGGACCCACATGCTGTCCTGTGTGGCTGATGGGAGGAATTTCTACCCTCTCCAGCCACAGCCCCTCGTAGCCCTAACAGGACCCCCACATCAAAACCCAGTTGTCCTGAGATCTGTACAGAAATACATAACTGGGTGTTGCTTTGTGCTAAGAAACATCGAGAATCCTGTTAAACATTGGGGGTGGGCTAAACTTTATGAGCCTGGAAGTGACCAAGGCAAATCCATTCACTGTGTGTTTACTGGGCACCAGACACAGAACTAATGTATTACTTCATACAAATTAATTCTATTTGATCCCGATGACAACCCTATGAAGTCTGTATTACTGTCTCCTTTTGATAAGGAAATTGAAGCTGGGGGGCCTTACGCACTTGTTGGACATGTGATTGGCAGTTCTGGGATTAGAACCTCAGACTTGCACCTCTGGCTCCTGAGGGAGTGAGGGCATGCTTCCAATTAAGAAATCCCAAGTAGCTAACTCTGAGGGGAGAGGCTCTCCATTCTTTGCTCCCTTGGGTGGCCACCTTTCCTTTTGTGTGAGTAAAATGTGCTCTTATTTGCTGATAAGTGCCATCCTTTAGAATAAACCTTTGCAGGGGCACCTGGGTGGCTCAGTCAGTTAAGCATCAGACTCTTGGTTTCAGCTCAGGTCGTGACCTTGGGGTCGTGGAATTGAGCCCAGAGTGCCGGTGTCTATGGAGGAGGCCACACAGGAAGGGGCCCCGACGTTCTCGGGCAGTCAGCACCTTGAGGGAAGAGACTTGATTTTTCTCCCCAGGAATAAATCCCAGGTTTGGTGGGACTCAAAGTTAATACAGTGGGGGGGAGGGGGGGCCTCCTTCAGAAAAGACAATAACACAGGTGCAGGGCCTAGAAGGGGTCAGGTGCCAGAGAGGGGACTAGCCTGCCCGCTCCCCCTGCCCCCCCCACCCCTGTGGTCTACTGGTGTGCATAAGTGTGGAATCCTTAGACGCTTGCTAAACACAAATAAAATCGGTGCTTGATGTTGTTGATGCAAGTGGCTGAGATTTGGATTAGAAATTAGTCCATAAAGCAAAAACACCTTCACAGGAATCCTGTAATTGCTCCACTATTTTCTGAGAAATTTTCTTTTAGGGAATACATTTTTTCTTGATTTGTCTCCACTGAAGGTCCTAATTTAATAAGATTTTGAGCCAAGAGGAATAAGAAGAAAAGCTACTCCTTAGCCAGATTCCTATCGAAAGAATTTTTGCTTTCCTGGAATTTGCCAACTAAGAGTTTTTGCACTCCTGTAACTTGTCAAAGTAAACCTAAGGCTAATGTGAGCCTAATCATGTTCTCTTAGGCAATTTGAGTGGGTGGAGTCTTGTTTTGTTTTGTTTTGTTTTTTAATTAAAAAAATGTTCAGTCACCTTGAGCTCTCTGTTTTAATTCCGGCATCATGATGGGCTTACTGAAATAGTAACGTAAGTAAGGCAGAATACTCTTATTTTTCCTCTGGTTGTATACATTTAAAAAATGTATGTATAAGTCCTCTTAAGTATGTATGTATGTATAAGTCCTATAAAATGTATGTATAAGTCCTATAAAAAATGTGTAAGTCCTCTGGTTGTATACATTTAAAAAAAAATCCTTCGTATAAAATGATGCTCATGTTGCCGATTTATCTTCCTTGATATTAGGAAGGCCGATAGTTAGGGGCCTGATGCCTTAACCTGTCTACCCAGGCACTGTTGTACAACTATAACCTTTTCAATTAGTGGGACTCTATTAAATATTGATGTAAAATGCTAATGTACGTAAATATTTAATAGACCAACTAATAATAAAAAAATAGCGAATCTAAGCATGGTGCAAAGAGTCCGGCCATTTTTTTTATTGCAAAAATATAGAGCAATAGTAGAATGCATTGTGCAACATTTGCTCTTCATGACCCAGTACTTGGTACTTTTTCCATGTAACTCAGAATGTTAAGCAAGTTTTAAAAGGTGGCTTCCCTTGGGCCAGTGTAGTGTGTGTGAGTTCGGGGAATGCAGAGCAGTGGAGTTTAAAAATAATACAGTTGACCAATGCTTCTTGTCTGTGTCCTTGGCCATTGCAGGAGTCAGGGATCAGGTGTTTCCCAAACTTTGCTCACTTTCCTGGTACGCAGGACTTAACTTTTTTTTTTGGGAATATCTTGTTTGTATCATTTCTCACTCTGCAGTATGAAAGAACTGTGGAGAAGCTTGCAGAAAACCTTGGGTGTGTTATCTGTCACTCAGGAAGTGATTCTTCAAGAAGCTTCTAAAGAGGGTAGATCTTGAAGCCAGGCAGCTGTGGTTGGACTCCCAGGCCCCTCACTGGCTGTGTGCACTGGGTCCTCTCAGTCCTATCCTTTGCAGCTGTTGAGAAAGAAAGTTTTTGCAAACCATTATGACCAAACTCGCAGTCCCCCAGATCGGAGTGGGGTCGAGTTCGGATTTTACTTGGGTGCATACATGCGTGCATTGGAAGTCTCTGTCCTGGAATAAGAACATCATCTCTGCCCGGGCTTCAGGGATTTCTGAAGAAGCAATGCTAACGACAGCATATAAAACAATAACAAAGTAACAGTAACAGCCAAAGCTCCCCATTGTCAAATGTGCATTATGTCCCAGGCGCTGTGCCAGGCATTTTGGTGCAGGATCTGACTTCATCCTTCTCCTTACCCTTTCCAAACTGCAGGTCATAACCCATTATTGGATTAGAATTTCAGTTCTATGGGTCCTGACCAGCACTACAAAAACAAAAAACAAAAAAAGCAAACTAGAATAAAAGGTATCAGAGTTATATACATAAAAGGTATGTAGTAAGATGAAGACTTGTTCTGTGGGCTCCTGGGGCTACAGCAGTCCTCGGCATCCTCCGTGCTCAGTGAAGTCACCATCTGTCACCATGTGTCATTATGACCATCTTTTTTTTTTTTTTTTTAACGATTTTATTTATTTGAGAGAGAGAGAGAAAGAGTATGAGTAGGGGGAGAGGCAGAGGCAGAGGGAGAAGCAGACTCCCCACTGAGCAGGGAGCCTGATGTGGGGCTCGATCCCAGGACCCTGGGGTCTTGACCTGAGCAGAAGACAGGTGCTTAACCAACTGAACCACCCAGGCGTCCCTAAAAGTAATTTTTTAAAGTACCACTTCCTTTCTGTAAAGAAAAACTTGAAGGAATAAAAATCCTTCCCCATCCTACCGTCAAAAAGTAGCCTATGATAACATTTTATTGTGTTTCCAATATTATTTATGTGATATTGTACGAGTAGTATTGAATTCCCCCATTTTCACTTAATGGTAGATGGCACACAGCTCTGTCTTTACAAATTCTTCATTAGCATAGTTTTTGTGGTTCCATATTAGTCCATCTTTGAACTCTGCCGTAACTTACTTAGCCATTCCCTTAGAACTGGGCATGTAGGCTGTTTTCCATTTTCCCTTACATAAATAATGAACAGCTTTGTAAAACAGTCTTTATCTACATTTCTCAACTTATTCTTAAGAAATGCAAAGTCAGAATTTTACGGGCTTTTCATATATATTGCCAAATGGATTTGCAGAAACCTCGTACCAATTTATGTTCCCACATGTTGAGCAGAAACGCGCCTTTTGTCTTGTACCCCGGCCAGCACTGATGCCTATAATCTTTACTAAATCCGGTAAGTGAAAAGTCCTGTCTCCTGTAAATTGGTAATTCTTAGTGTAAGGAATCTTGTGTTAGTCAGTCTGTGAAGGAAGTTTGGCCTTGAGGCAGAGTTTTACTTCAGCTAAGGAAACTTAATTCCAATGTATAAACTGCAAGTTTATACACTGGCCAAGGTTCTAGAACACTCATGCTTACAACAGACGTTTATTGAGAGTTTGCTGGGTCCTAATCTCTGAGATAGTTGCTAAACTTAAAGAAATGAATTCACTGTGTCTGCCTGCAAGGGTCTGAGGATGAAGCAGGATTGAGGGCTCAGTAGCTGGAGGGTTGAGGGACGTAACCTCACTCGTGGGAGCCCAGAGAAAGGAACGCTTAGCACAGGGTATGTGTGTGTTTGTGGGAAGAATGCCACAGGGTTTCTTGAAACGGAGAGCATTTAAATTTTGGAATAGGGATTAAAGAATATTGTTTTGCCTGTGTATCTTAAAAACAGAAAAACAATTTTTGGCTTTGAGATAGTTGAACTGTGTGGTGTAATGGGAAATACATATTTGGCACTTGTCCCCTATTACAGCCCCTAAAACCCTTGGAATTTCCTGACTGATGGGATGGAAGTACTTTCTATTATTAACAGAATCCTATCAATCATACCTGATTATGCTAATGAGGTGAGTGGTAGGGTTGGGGGCGAGGTAGCTTCAGGTTGGAAGTAGGTCACCAGCAAAACCAAGCCTTGACTGGAAATTTGGAACTTTCAGGCACACACACCCCCGCCCCCCCCAGGCCTCCAGGGAGGGGAGAGGGGCTGGAGGTTGAATTCAATTGCAAATAGACAGTGATGTGATCATCGTGCCTAAGTAATAAAAACCCTTAAAAGACTGGTTTTGGAGTGCTCCCTAGTTGGTGAAGACGTCGAGGTGCTGGGAGGTGGGACCATGGCTTGGAAGCTCTGTGCTCCTTCCCTCATACCTTGTCCCCTGAATCTCTTCCATCTGACTGCTCCTGAGTTGTATCCTTTATAATGAACTGGTCATAGTAAAGCACTTTCCCGAGTTCTGTGAGCTCTCCTGGCAGAATATCCAACCTGAGGAGGGGGTCCTGGGAATCCTCGATTTATAGCTAGTTGACCAGAAGTACGGGAGAGCTGTACACTTGGCATCTGAAGTGAGGGGTGGGGGGAAGTCTGTGGGACCGAGCCCTTAACCCAACATAGGGTGTGTGTAACTCCAGGTGGTTAGTGTCAGAAAGGGGTGAAATCACAGGACCTCTCTTGGTGTCAGGGAATTGCAGAATTGGTGTTGGAAACACACCATGTGTTTGGTGTTGGAAAGAATCTGAGAAACTTCCTAGATCAAAATGATTTTAAAAATGTGTTGTCGGGATGATAATGCTTCTGATAAAAAAAAAAAAACACACAGAAAAGGAAAACAAAAAAATAAAACAAAATTTATAAAAATACTGTTTAAACTTGAGGAGCCTTCCAAATATATTGCTATAAATATATACGCATAGCTGTATATACAGGTTGGTTTTTTTTTTATATAAACAGACTTATTCTCCATATAGTGTGTATATATATGTGTGTGTGTGTGTGTGTTTTCTTCACTCAGCAACATCTTGAACATTATTCAGTTGATAAATAAAGACTCACATCCTCCTTTCTGCTGCCCAAACAGTAATCACTCTCCAAATGGGCCACATGTAGTTAGCCAGCCCATAGTTCATGGCTTCCCAAGCTCACGGTAATCTTGTGGCCTCATTGATACCAAGGATTTCTAAACAACAAACTTGTTTATTTACTTATTCGTCCTCTCAGTTTATCCCAACATGGCTTAAATAATCATTGAACGTGTGACATAATCTATTAAACTTAGGAGTAGCAATTAGAGAATCCAGAGCAGGGTACGGGGAGGCACGGATCTTGGGGCTGAGGTTCAGGACGTCGAAGGGCTCCAAGGATGGCAGGAGACCCTGGCCCAAGGTGCAGGTGCCCAGAAGCTCTGTAGCTGTTGGTAGGGTAGGACTGCTGATCCAGTCTGTGTTCTTCAGGATAATTCCTTTGATAGCCCATGGCAATAGCAGAGAGCTCCGGGTTTTGCCTTCTGTCTTACCCTCAGATGTCTTCTTGTCCATCTGTGGTGCATGGGTGTTCAGGAGTGCACCTTGGCCTCCCTTCTCACCTGGTGCCCCCCCCCCACGTTCGTGTATATATTATTATATGTATATAATATATATAATATGAAATACATGTATGCACACATATACAACATATATAGAATATATATACAAAGATGGAATAGATGTATTCTATTCTCTCTCTTTAAATATATGTGTACAGCCTATATTTGTGTGGTGTGTGTGTGTGTACAGAGAGAGAGGGAAAGGGAGGGGGAGAGAGAGAGACTTGAGAGGGGAGAATCTCCTATCATACATTTAATTCATTGCTTGGTAGGTGCCTGTCTGGACTCTAGTGAAGGTCTCAAAGAAGCAAACACCCTCATCTGCACTGTTCTGTGTGCTCCACAATAATTGCCCCAGACTCTTAATTAATTAATTAATTAATTTTTTCCCCAGACCCTTAATTTATGTCTTTCTTTGGATGCTACGTGTCATGGGAAACCATGTAATCTTAATTTAGTGTTTGCCAATGTAAATGGCAAATTCATAGTAATTTCCTAGGCTGATTCCACAGAGCTGAGCCCATTGTGTACCGTGATCTCTCCTTTCTCACTGCCTTTCTTTCTTCCTTTCCTTTCTTCTTGCACCTTAAAAACTCCCTGGTTTTACCCCTTCACCGTAAATAGATGTCTTAGGGGCCTGGGTTTTGCCAGACTGCAGAGAGGCTGCTCGCCAGCAGGGGGAGCAGTGAGCTCTCCTAGCTGTTTTCTGTGTTTAGGGAAGGCGCTGGAACCTTGCGTGTGTCTGGTAGAACCTAATGGAAACTTGAATTTCATGCATTTTTAATTAAAATGAACTTTTAATAACTTAAGGTATTTTATTATCTTCCTCTAATAACTGAATTAATAATTACATTTAAACTTAATTCGCGTAGTGTTTTTTACTGCAAATAACGCTCTGCGCCAAAATGCCAACCATGATCAGATTAGGGTGAGTGACGTTATTATATAAAGTGATTAATATTTTTGGAGGTCGTTAGAGCTGCAATTTGGGGAGCTTCAGACAGTTTCTATGAATGCAGACACTTTGTTACTCTAAACTGGGTACTGCCGTTCTCTAAGGGCGGAAGAGCAGATTACCTCTGTTTTATTAAGCTAGGACACCTAATCGAACTTTTCAGACTTTCCTGCTTCATGCCACAGTCACAAGGCAGAGTTTCCACAGATCTGTGGCCTTGAAATGTGACATTGATGAGCATTTGTGCAAAGCCATTGAAAGGCAGGTAGTTGGAGAGCTCTGGGGCGCGGATGGGCTCGCATTCCTGCGGCCGCAGCGCCCTCGTGTGGCAAAATGCATCCAGCCTTTGCCACGGCCCCCAGGCCAAGGCTGCCCGTGACCCATCACTTCCCCCTGCGGGAACCCTATTACTGGTCACACTCGGGGGAGGTCCCATTCCGCCGGCTGAGCCACCTGCTCTGGTTGTGTTGCATATTTTTGCCGTTTGCACAGGGCTTGTAGTAAGTCCTGGCTGGGATATAGAAATTCCGTTACATGGGGGTCCTTGCCTTTTACAAGGGCAACATAGTCCGTCCAACAACCAGTTTGGAACACAGATTTTTCCACACAGCAGCAGTTTCATAAATGGTGGTTGGGAACCCAGCGCGTCCACAGAGACCTTTACCGCGGCTGTGCTCCTATTCCGAAGGAGATTTGTGAGCTGGGAAGACCCAGTTAGGGACTGGAGTATCTTTCCTGTGTTGGCTAAATCACCCCTGTAGGCCCTGGGGGTTCGTGTATCCCTGGGAGAGAAGCAGGTCATCAGAGGTGGAAGGAGAAACATTATGTGTTAGCCCCGCCCTTCCCCCCCCCCCGCCCCCGCTCTGTCCTGCCTCTCCTGTCCCCGGGGGTGGGGGTGGGGGTGTCAATAGATGCCTCATTTCCTCCCTTACGGACTGACTTCTCCCCCAAACCCTTAGACCCGCTCCAAACCTCATTTGGGTTGAGATCAGGAAACAATTTTTCAAGGGACACTTTTATTGCATCTGATTATAGGTACTTTGTCGGTTTCTGGAGCCTGGAGTGAGGCCCCTTCCCTACTACCTCTCACCTCCCCCTGAGGCCTGGACGGGGGTTGTCCTGGGAAATGCAGATCCCACAGAGGGCTTCCCTATTAGCAAGAGAGTCCTATAACATACCCTCCTTATATATGTGTGTGCGTGTCTGTGTGCATAGGTGTATGAATATGTATATCTAGGCATATGTAATGTAATCTATATGATCTCCATATGTGTGTGTATGTGTATATATATGTGTGTGTATAGACAGATAAATAGAGAAAGAGATAGATTTAAAAGCTGGGTGGTTAGAAGTCCTGCCTTCAGAATCTGAAGTTTTCAAACCTAGCTACTATGACCCTGAGAAAATTTTGTAGTCTCTCCAGGTCTTGGTTTCTTAGTGCAAAATGGGGATCGTAATAGTACCTTCTTCAGAGTTGTGAGGATTTATTGAAGCCCCAAGGTGGGTGTTGGCAGGGCCGCTGTTTGAGGGTGGGAACCCAAAGCACCGCCAGGAGTGGTGGAATGCCAGCCCCCCCCCCCCCCCCCCCCCCCCCCCCCGCCCAGGGCAGGCTACCAATCTGTGGAGGTGGGAGTGTTGAATGTGTATCTCCTACCTGACTTCCCGTGGGTGATGCCCCATTCATCAAAGAACTGTCAGATTTTAACTTGGCTTCCGTTGTAGCTTAGCTATAAGAACGCAGTGGGCTTGTCTTGCAAGCTATACATTTTTCATTATATATCAGTAAATTGGCCATAAGTTTGCCATAAGAATCATACATTAACTACGGCAAACTGCCCGGCAGAGAAGGTCTGTTCTTGCTTTGCTGACAGAGTCGGGTTTCTGAGACAGCGAGTCAAGAGGTGGGTGGATCCTGGACTCACCCATGTGCCGTCTCCCTTTGTGTCCCTTTGGGAGATACTTCTTGGGGTCTGGCTGTCCTTTCTTCTGCTAGCCTCATAGTTAGGACCAGCCAAAGAGTAACCTGCTTTCAAGACTAATGAAGCCTTGATTCAAAAGATAACTTTTCCTTTCCTCCTAGGATACTTGGGATGAACTCCTAATTGGCAACGCAGAAATGAAAAAGGTTTTGTCTTGCTCCAGGTAAGGATTCTCTGAGAGTCAACCTCTGGGGGGTGGTGGTGTGTTCATTGGTCCCTAACCACCACCTAATCATTGGTTCTTGAATGGCAGGTGCATTTTGACCACTGTAGACCCAGATACTGGAGTGATAGACAGGAAGGAGCCACTGGAAACCCTGAAGAGGTAAACAGCAATGTGTCCACTGTGTTTTTAATACTATCCCCATCCCAGAGCTACCTGTGGGGGTAGGTGCCCCGTCCAAGCACCTTTCACTCTACCTTCTGGTTGGCATGTGTCTGTGGGTAAGTTGCTTCCTCTTTTTTTAAGGATGGATCTTCGAGTGCTTTTGACAGATTTTTCATTGCCTAATACTGTGTTTTGAAGTTTTCATATCTCTCACATCAATTTTTAATAACATTCACGTGTGTATGTCCAAATTAAGACCTCAAATACTGTAATTATTTTTACTGCACCTCAGATTTCTTTATTAGACTCAACATCAAGGATTATGAGACTAATTGAAGTTGCATAATGAAATATTAGAAAAATGGAAATGTAACCAGTTGTCAAGAGTTTATTTATTCAGGAGCTTCCTTTGGGCCCAGGTGTTTTGTTTTGTTGCTAGCCGACTTTAGTTATCAATAGAGAATGTGTTTTTAAAACTTAAGTCAACATTTTTGGGAGATATATTCTATTTTATTTTCTCTTTCTCTGTTTTGTTATTTGTTTCCAATGGTTTTGAGTTTTAGAGAAGAGGTTATTTCTTGAAGACTTTGGATATGCAAATCTGTTTTGTTTTTTGATTTTTGAGATGCAGTGAAGTTAATTTTTTTCTCTTTAGACAGGCCTTTTGAAAAACATTAACTTCATCAGTAGGCCAGCCCCATGCCAGTTCTATCTGTATCTTCATTTTTGTTCACCAAGAGCCTCAGCTTTGGGCTTGTAAACCTGGGGGGAGGGGGGAAGCGTATTACTTACATGCATTGGGCAGAAGGTTTGGAGGGGTGCCTGGGTGGCTTAATGGGTGAAGCATATGACTCGATTTCAGCTCAGGTCACGATCTCAGCGTCCTGGGATTGAGTCCTGCATCGGGCTCTGCGCTCAGTCTGTCTCTCAAATAAATAAATGAATTGACTAAAAAAAAAGAACTTGGCGAGTTCAGGCAGTTCCGTTTTGAGATTGTGTGAGCATTTGTTTCAGGGGGTTGTGAAGTTAGGGGTATACGTGCAAACATATACCACTTACTATTTTTTTTTAAACATACCACTTATTTTTATTATTTTTTTAAGTTTTTATTTATTTTTATTTTTTGAGTAACACAGTTTTTTCAAACTGAAGCCATAGAAAATTGTTCAGACTCTCAGGATGCTCCTAGAAAAACCGGGATTATGTGTCGTTTGCCTACTTGCGCACACACTCCTCCGTCCACGTTGTAGAAGAGGCTTCCTATTTATGATAGGTCATCTGAGAATGAAAACTTGAATTCTCTTGAGAGCCCTTAAATTCTTATTTCCCTTTTGTGCCTGATTATGAATTTTGCTTCCTTCAGCTACCGCCTGTGTGATCCTTCCGAGGAGGCAATATACAAGTCGTCCCCACTTTTTGGGATCTATTATTCAGTGGAGAAGATGGGCAGCCTGAAAGTTGGTGACCCGGTGTATCGGCTGGTTCAGTGATGTGGTACGTGGTTCGGCGAAGGGCCGGCTTTGCTGCTGGAATGCATTGCTTCAAGACCACTGCCGCGTCTTCTTGCGTTGAGATGTTTTTACGTTTTGCTGCTTTAACTCTTCGGAGGATGAGCGGTTTGTGTTCTGCTCTTTGGAGTTGGAAAATGCCTTTTATTTTTCTCTCCTCCACAATCTGATTTATTTCACCTAGGCTTCCTCTCCCACTTCCCATTCAGTTATAAAAGGCTGCTGCAGGAGCCCCAGCAAAAGACAGGTAGATGTTCTCAGTTCATTAAGAAATAAGGAACTGAAGGTGAGCAGGTGCCAAGAGTTCTATATTGATTTTTTCTGTCTGTGATAGAAAAGTGAGGGGAAATGTTTAAATTATTCAAAATCAACTTGAGAAAAACATTAAATACTTTTTATAAAATTTATTTTTAAAATATGATTTAAAGTTTAAGAAATATTAGTGTATCAAGGTGCCTGGATTCTGAATCATAAGGTAGAAAATAATGCTCTCACCTTGATTTCATCAGGCCAGAGACAACCCTGACGCCTGGAACATAATGCCCAACCCCCAAATTATAGAAATAAAATCATTTGGAAGACTTCGAATTGAGGTTTATTAAACAACTCTTTTCATAAAATCTATAACCCCAGTTCTGAAAGTCACCTTATGTCCGTAACTCTTGACCGTTGTTCTTTCTGATCCTGGCCTGACCTTCTCACCTTTCCGCTTGACCAGCTTTGAGGACAACATGGAATACTGGTCCAGACTGTCTAGATCCAGCATCAGATAGACTTGGGTTCATAATCTAGCAGCTCCTTTTCCTAACTTGGTTGAATTATTTAACCTCTTAGCCTTACTACCCTTATCTGCAAAGTGTTGGAATACGGCAGTACTCAACCAAACAATCATCACAGTTATTTTGAGGATTAATTTATATAAAGTTGCAGCATTGCAACAGAAATGTGAGGAGTCCGGATTGGGTGGGGGTGGGAACCATGGGCAGTGAAAGAATTCACCCAGGGCGGAGCAAAGGAGGGAGTTTATTGAATACACCGCAGGGGAGCTGTAAGGCAGGACAGAAAAGAGAGACAGAAGGCTAGGAGGCGGTGGTGAGGGACTATAGTTATAGGGCAGAGTGAGGAGGTATGGGGACATTGGGAATTTTCCCATTTTTGGTAATATTAGGAACTGTGCCTGGTTGTAAGTAGCCCATTGGTTAGGTGGGGCCTGTGGGTTAATGAGCCTGTCTGCATTCAGTTTTCTGGTCACTGGGACCCTTTTGTCATGCTCAAGCTTCCATAGCTCAAGCCTGCTGCCTAAGAACAGCCTCTACAACGAACACAGAAAATGCTCAATAAATATTAGCTGTGATTTTTATTGTTGTCATTGTAGAGGGGCTCCTAGGAAAACTACACGGAAGCCAGCAAAGGGTAAACATTCTTACAAGAATCAGCTCTTGTGAATCTCTGCCCGTAGTGCCCAGTTGAGAGAGAAAACTAAAAGTTCACGTTGTCCCTTCCTTTCCAAATCCAAATGCATTGTTTATGGATCTTTCCTCTCCCGAGCTATTGCCTCTCTGCTTGTCTCGTTTTGCGTAACTGGGCTTGGCTTTCTGCCTGTTTGGGACTTGTAGGTTGTTGGTTCTTTCTTTTGTCTGTCTTTGGGAGTGACTCCAGCTTTGGGGAACTTAATAGCTTTTGCACCCTCTTTGAGGACCTGTTTTATGCCCAAGCGGAGGTTATTCAATACTGCCAAAAACATTTACAATCTGGGGCGCCTGGGTGGCTCAGTTGGTTGAGTGTCCAACTGTTGATTTTGGCTCAGGTCATGATCTCAGGGTCCTGGGATCAGGCTCTGCGGTGAACACGGAGTCGGCTTGAGATTCTGTCTCCCTCTGCTTCTCCACACCACCCTCCCGCCCCCGCTCATGCTTTCTCTCTCTAAAATAAAATAAATAAATAAAATCTTAAAAAAAAAAAAAAAAAGAAATATTTAAAATTTGAACTATATACCAGGAGGGAAAGAAGCAAATTGAGGATAATGCAGTTGGATGGGTGGATCAACCCATAATGTCATTTAAGTTACAATCCAAATTCTTTAAAGAATTAGGAACAACTGTCCTTATCTGACAGATCTTTTGCAAAACAAAAGTCAGCTCTAGAGGCAATTAAAAATTCACCCCATTCCTTTTCCAATCCCCAAACTTCCCTTATCTGTCTCAAAAGGCTTGAAAATTATTTGCCTTAGGAAATAAAAGTCCTTCTTGGAGGAACTTCCATTCCTTCTGTGTCCCTTAGTTATACATCTTATCATTTGTCTTTGAAATTTAAATATAGTTCACAATCAGATATCTGAGACTAAAGGAAAAGAAGAAAAAGGAAAAGAGGCCTTTTTGAAAAAAGAACTACTTGTAAGGGTGCTCCAGCAAGACTCCTTAATTCCAGAGACAGATTCAAGTCTTAAAAATCTTCCCCAGCAATATTGTAAGGTTTTTATATCTGTGTGTTTATGTGTTTGTTATAAATGTGAGGCATTTTTCTACCTCTGGATGGTATTGCTAAAAGTAATTTGTGAAAGAGCTCTATTTATTTTATTTTATTTTTTACTATTATTATGTTATGTTAATCACCATACATTACATCATTAGTTTTTGGTGTAGTGTTCCATGATTCATTGTTTGCGTATAACACCCAGTGCTCCATGCAGAACGTGCCCTCTTTAATACCCATCACCAGGCTAACCCATCCTCCCACCCCCCTCCCCTCTAAAACCCTCAGTTTGTTTTTCAGAGTCCATCATCTCTCATGGTTCATCTCCCCCTCCGATTTCCCCCCTTCATTCTTCCCCTCCTGCTATCTTCTTCTCCTTCTTCTTCTTCTTCTTCTTCTTTTTAGCATATAATGTATTTGTTTCAGAGGTACAGATCTGTGATTCAACAGTCTTACACAATTCACAGCGAAAGAGCTCTATTTAGTTGGTTGGAAGACAAGCATTTGTAAAGCTTGGACATTCTAGAACTCTGAAAAAGATAGAAACTAACCGAAATGTTTTCCAGCTTCATGAAATCTGAGAAAATGTTCGGTATTAAAACTAATTTAAGTTTGTTGGTTTAGGGCACCCTGGTGGCTCGGTGGGTTAAGCGTCTGCATTCTGCTCAGGTCATGATGCCGGGGTTCTGGGATTGAGCCCCACATCGGGCTCCCTGCTCAGTGGGGAGTCTGATTCTCTCTCTCCATCTGTACCTCCTCCCCGCTTGTGCTCTCTCTTTTGCTTGCTCTCTCTCTCAAGTAAGAAATAAAATCTTTAAAAAAATAAAATAAAATTGTAGAAGGTTTGTAGAAAAGGAATCCTTGAAAAGGAATTTTTTTTTTTTTTTTTTTTTTTTTTTAGAAAAGGAATTTTAATATGTGGTCAAGCTGGCTAAGATTAAGATGAATAGATTTTAAAATAAGGTTTTTTTTTTAAAGATTTTATTTATTTGAGAGAGTAAGAGCTAGAGAGAGAGAGCACAAGCAGGGAGGGGAGGGAGAAGCAGACTCCCCTCTGAGCAGGAGCCCTATGCAGGGCTTGATTCCTGGACCCCGGGATCACGACCCGAGCCGAAGGCAGACACTCAACTGACCGAGCCACCCAGGTGCCCCTAAAAATAAGTTTTAATATCAAAAGTAAGCTGGTGCAAAATTAGAATTTGGGCTTTTGGTCTGCTTAAAAGTCTTTTTGACCTGGAACATTCTAAAAGATTTGCTCAACTCATTAGGCTTATTTGATATATCAAATTACATGAGAAGCATTGTCAAATAAGAGGTAATACTAAGGGGCGCCTGGTTGGCTCAGTCGTTAAGCTTCTGCCTTTGGCTCAGGTCATGATCCCAGGGTCCTGGGATGGAGCCCTGTGTCAGGCTCCCTGCTCGGCGAGAGGCCTGCTTCTCCCTCTCCCACTCCCCCTGCTTGTGTTCCCTCTCCTGCTGTGTCTCTCTCTGTCAAATAAATAAATAAAATCTTTAAAAAAAGAAAAAAAGAGGTAATACTAAACCTTCTTCATGTTGCATTGTAAAATTGTGGCAAGTGGATTAAGTCCCTCCGCCAACCCCCAGATAGGCCACCGTTCCGACTGTTGCCAGAATATCCAGAAGCCCAAGTAGTTGTTGCTGATCGGTCTGTAGGGTGGGTGGCAGCACCGGCGTGTGCCCTGAGCGGTTCCCCAGGCCCAGCACAGGAGGCCTCCGTGCTCGGGCCTCGCCGTCAAGCCAACCAGGTGGCACCAGAACGTGGAGAAGGTGGCTGGGGAAGACAGGGACAGACAGATGGACAGAAAAAGGAACCAGTGTAGGAGAAAGTTGTAGCTAGACATTCTGGAGGCTCATGTTGAAGATGAACTTAGATCCAGTTCTGCATCATTAATATTTGTGAGGAAAAGAGAAAACAAACGGTCTTGTTTTCACTCAAATGATGAAAGAGGTTGACAGCTTGCCTGGGCACACTGGGACTCGGGGAAAAGAGACCGAAGTGGAAGAAAAAGCCAAGCAGAGTTTAGTGGGAGAGCCAGGCCTCCGCGGCCCACAGGTGACGGGAGGAGGCAGCCTGTGATGGGCTTGGAGGATGTCGCTCCCCGGCGGGCCCAGGGATGCTGACCCGCCCCGGAGAAGTCGCTGAGTCCCCTCGGAGGAATGGAAGCGTGACCCTGGAAGGGACCAGAGCTGCCCAGGCCTGTCCGATGAAGACCTTCCCCATCCCATCCCCAGATTGGAGATACTATCAGGCCAAGTATATTTGGCCCTGAAATTCGAATCGTCTGATTAAGAATCAGCCTAGAAATGTCATCAGTCAGAACCTCGCAGGGATTGTCCCGGGAGCCAGATTCCTGTGTACAGAAGATGACCTTGTCCAAACTGCCTGAGGGCACATTTTCCCCGGGGACAGGGCATCCGTGTTGCAGATTACCTTTTTGCCTGTTTCTCTGTCTTCAGGTTTTTGTTTTTTTTTTAAATATCCGGGTCCACACCCTACTGAGAATTGAGTTTTAGAGCTTTGGCTTTACACGCTTGACCAAGAGGCTTCTTTTGTATCCTTTTCCTGCCCTATAATGTAAATAAAACCCTCAATTTGTGTAAGGTGTCTGCGTGTGAAGTTTTTCTCCCCCTAACTTTCCAGCCTTGCTTCAGGTTCCTGCAGCGTCCAGCCAAGGCTGACTTCACATGGGGACCTCCCTGGGGCACCCAAGCCACTACGAGGAGCCCAGTGCCGCCCCAAGGCCCAAGGGGAGGGAAGGGTCCCCGATTCATCTGGAACTCTGCTTAGGTCTTAAGGAGGGGAAGGGGGGGCTGGTTCTCAGGAAACCCAGCAGAATAGGGTTCAGCTGAGACTCCTGTCTCAGCTCATGCATTTGTTGGAAGTGAACATTTCCAGAACCTCCAATAGTTGAAAACCGACCGCTGTGCCCCGTGCCGAAATAGGTAGCTTGAAGACAGAGTCTGGGTATAAGAAGGAAGATAGTTTATTACTTTGCCAGGCAAAGGGAGACTGCAGCCGGCTAGTGCTTCGAAGACTGCAAGCCCACCCAGGGTAAAAAGGCTGAGGAGTCTTAGAGAAAAACGCAGGATCGGGGCAGATTCGATAGGAATCTGGTCCAAGCTGTGTTCACCCTGTCTTCAAGCTGGCTCTGGCCATCGGAGTGTTGTTACTACGTATCAGCATCGATACCGAGCTCCTGGAATGAAGGATTTTACAGAAAAACAAGCGAAGGGGGGAGAGGGAGAGGCTTGTTTTAAAGTCACGCCTTGCTGAAGCATGAGTGTGTCCATCTTAATTTCCGTCCATCTTTACGTTTCTATAGGGGTTTCACGATTTTGATTGAGAGGCTCGGGTGGGACCAGGAAGCTGCGTTTTTCACTAGTGGCTTAGAAGATGGGGAAATGCTGGCCCCCCGGGGCTGCTGCAGGTTGCAACTGCCAGTGGACTCCCCAGGTGGGAGCCTGGGGTCTGACCTGAGCTGAGGTGGGGGGACCTGGCAGGTGCCAGCCCCAGGCAAGGCATATGTAACATGCCCTTTGACTGAGTCTCCACAGAAGCGGTGGGAAAGGGCTTGGTGGGAGGGAAGTGTACCCAGTGCACCCAGTGGGGATGTGTGAGTTTTCCGACACCACCAAGCAGCTATCTGACACCAGTTGGGTGTTCTACAGTTTAATTCCGTTCTAGCACTGTTCCCTGGAGAGAGCATCAGATCCCACAGATGGAAGGGCTTAGTCCTCCTACAAGACTGGTCCAAGTTGCCACCTGTGCTTTTGATGGACCAGCTAAAGATCGGAAGTTCCAACAACACCCTCCTTGGGTTCTGTTAATTTGCTGGAGCGGCGCACAGAACTGGGAGGAACATTTTACTCCCTGTTACCTGTTTATTATAAAAGGATCTAACTCAGGAGCAGCTGGATAGAAGAGATGCACAGGGCAAGGTCTGAGGAGAGGGTACAGAGCTTCCGTGCCTCTCCAAACACACCCGTCTCCCCAGATCTCCAGTGTGTTCAGCAATCTGGAAGATCCCCCGAAGCCTGTTTTTAGGGAGACATCATTATGTAGGGTGATTGATTAAACCAGTGGCAATTGGTAATAGAATTCAATGTCCATCCCCTCTCCTCTCGCGGGAGTTCTGGAGGGAGGTGGAAATTTCCAAATCTTTAATCACAGGGTTGGTTCTTTGGGCAACCTGGAGGTTTGTCTCATTAGCATAACAAAAGACACCTTGCCTGCTCTCCCGACTTAGAAATTCCAAAAGGGTTTTAGGAGCTTGTGCCAGGAACAAGGACTAAGACCAACTCTATATTTCTTTCTTCCCTTTTTTCTTTTTTTAAATTTTACTTATTTGAGACAAAGCATAAACGGGGGGAAGGGACAGAGGGAGAGGGAGAAGCAGGCTCCCTGCTGAGCAGGGAGCCAGACGCGGGACTCAATCCCAGGACCCTGAGATCATGACCTGAGCCGAAGGCAGAAGCTTCACAGACTGAGCCACGCAGGCGTCCCACCAACTATGTATTTCTGATTATAAATCACAATAACACAAGCAGGTCAAGAGAAGCAGAGTGGTCCTGGGTAGCCTCAGATTATACTCCCTGGCAGGGCGGGGGTCACGTGTGTCCACCAGCTGTTAGGCTTAGAGCAAAGCAGGAAGGGGGGGACCTTGGTGTCTTCAGCCACTTTGGAATCGCCCCTGCTGTCCCTCTCTGCCCCGCATCTGCACTTTATCAGAAAACCCCCGACCGGCGTCCGTGACCAAGAAGCAGGACCTGAGCTCAGGCTTCCTGCACCTTCCAGTAGTCCTCCAGGGCATGGCGGCGCCCTCGCAGACAGTGGTCCTGGGGCTGGAAAACCCTCCCAGCAGGCTCAGATTCAGGGAGCTGCTGCTGTGGGGTTTGCCCCCACGATGTCCTCCCCCCACCCCCCGACTCTGCAGGAGGACCAATAAACTGAATTTAACTTTGTGATGCCATCATCCCCAAACTGTTTTTTTTTTTTAAGATTATTTATTTATTTGGCAGAGAGAGACACAGCGAGAGAGGGAACACAAGCAGGGGGAGTGGGAGAGGGAGAAGCAGGCTTCCCGCCGAGCAGGGAGCCAGATGTGGGGCTCGATCCCAGGACCCTGGGACCATGACCCCAGCCAAAGGCAGACACCCAACCGACTGAGCCACCTGGGTGCCCCCCCAAACTGTTTTGAAAACTTTATAGCTCTCTCTGTAAATGTATTTTATAATACAAATTATATACAGAGTTAAAGGGGAAAAATAATGCCCTCAGCATCCTTGTAAAGGCCGTATTTGAGAGATTCTGTGGTTTGGCCAAAAGCCTGAGAAAAAACAAAATCTCAAGCTCCCTTGACCATTCACGGGGAAATGTGGGGAAAAATAATACGTGGGATCTTCTTTTTTTTTTTTAAGAGGCAAGGGTTTTGAGCCAAACCACTCCACTGAACTTCACCAGGAAAAGGAGGTCTCTTCAGATTTTCTAGAAGGCTCAGTGCCAGAGCCTGGAGGGTGTGAAAGCCACAAAGGGGCAGGTCTGGGAGGGCTTGGGAGGGGGGCAGAACAAAAGTTTGGTTGCTGGATGGCCAGGCCTAATCTCCCCCCCAGGAGTGCTCAGCACCTCGCACCCTGCAGCTCCATCCAGGACACAAATTAGGGTCAGAATTCAACATCTCCAGCTGGCTTGGCTGTTTTGTTTTGTTTTGTTTTTTTAACAGGCGTTTCTCAGGTGATTCGCTTGCATAACCTGTTGACAAGGCTCTAAACAAGTGTGTCTGGTTCAAAGCTGATACAGAAATGAGGACCAAAGTACAGACGGAGCAAAGAGCGAGCCCTTCCTTTTACTGGGTCTTTAAATCCAGAGCAAACCCCTTCCAACCAGACCCGCTTTCTCCATTCAAAATGCGGGGAGGCTCTGACAGTTAAGCCTCTGCCTTCCGCTCAGGTCATTGTCCTGAGGTCCTGGGATGGAGCCCCACATCGCGTTGGGCTCCTTGCTCAGCAGGGAGTCTGCTTCTCCCTCTCCCTCTGCTGCTCCCCCTTGCTTGTGCTCTCTGGCTCTGTGTGTGTGTCAAATAAATACATAAAAATCTATAAAAACATTCAAATTGGGGGGAAATAATTCGTGTGTATTTCCCTTCCTAGGAGAGATGTTCAGAATCGCTGCAGAAGTAGAAAGTGGTGGCATAACACCTTTTGCGTTCGTTTGCGAGGGACTTATCTGCTGGAAAAAACCCTTTACCTGTTTATCTTCTTTCATCGTGGAAAGAACCCCGAGTTAGGTGTTATTATCATGCCCCCACTCTGTTGTGGACTATGGTTTGTGTATTTTGAGATCTGTAGCGTTAAGGAGAAAAAGGCATATAACTTATTTACAAATGTCCTTTATTACCTTTACTTTTCCATGCAAAATTAAGCTTGGATTTGCGTTTTGGAGCTTCCGTTTCAGTAAGTCAGTGAGCCATGCCCGTGGTGCCACAGGCCTGAGATTCCACCTGCACCCCCCGCCCCCCGATTCCGCATGCCCCCCCCCCCCCCCCCCGGGTCTCGCTGGGCATCAGAGAGGAGGACCAGGAGCATGCAGTCTCTTAGCTGGGAGGCGCTGTGCTGGCTGGGCTTAACCACATCCTTAGATGTGATTCTGTGGCCAGGAAGCCCTGAAACCGGGACTCAGCTACACACAACCCCCCCCCCCCCCCCGTTCCTCTCTGGCTCTGCTACCCCCAAGGGACCGCAAGGAAGAGGGAACTTTCATCCTAATCACATCCAATTTGCCTTCCTGGGCCCAACAACGTGATCCAGCTAGGTAGCTAGAAACCCTGCAGCCAAAGACTCGCGGCGCTTACCAGCCCCTCATACCATGAATTTCTGAGATGCTGAGATTCCTTAGCTGCTGCTTTACCTCAGGTGAGGCGCAGGATGTCCAGGCTGCTTTGAGGTAACGGGCTTGAGAAATGGAAGCTTGAGCGAGGCAGAAAGGGGCCACAGCGACCAGAGAGCTGAATGCAAATAGGTTCATTAAGCGACCCACCTTGCAGTAGCCATAGGCCCTAACTGACCAATTACATCCAAGCACAGTTCCCGAGATTACCCAAAAAGGGGAAATTCCCTACGTCCCCATACTCCCTCACTCCACCCTATACCTGTGACCCCTCACCCCCCGCGTTGCAGTCTCTCCTTTGCTCTTTTGCCCGAGGATCCCTTGTGCTGTATTCAATAAACTTCTCTTTGATTCTGCGATGGGTGAAGTATCTCACTACCTGGGCCAGTAGCCCCCACCCAATTGGGACGCCCCACATTTGGTGAACCCCCCATCTGATCGCCGCACCCCGCACAGAGGGCGGGACATGGGGGCTGGGCCAGGGAGGAGATCCGTGCCCCCAGGTCGGGGTGGTTGAAGTTACTGTATTTTGCCACACGTCCTTGGTGTGATTTAGGCAACCACAGTTACTGTTCCCACTGCCTGGGGACTGTGTTCCCCTGGGGCCAGACCTCCCCGTTTCCTCGCAGCGCCCTGGAGGGCCACGTGCCCGAGCCCCAGGCTAGCAGGAAGCCGCCCTGCACCCCAGGAACACCACTTGACATCAGACCACCTGGCTTCCCAGAACTGCCCACGACTATTTTCTGTATTTTGGAGGCAGTCTTTGAAATGCCAGTCCACTGTCCTCCCAGTGGTGGCCTCACTGAAATAAATTCCTTCCTTGTTTCACCACCTCTGGATTTGGTCAGCGGCAAGTGGCCGGACCTGGTCTGTTTGGATGCTCCCCTGTCCCAGCCCAGTGCTGTTTGTTGCACCCCAACCTGCTACAGGGGAGAGGGGGAGGGAGGGACCTGGGGGGGTGGGGAGACACACAGCCTGCTCCCCCTCCACTGTTAGTGTTTTTCTCTCTTCCCCCTAAACTCATCCTTTATCTACACGGGGAATGGCTTCCAGGTTCCTGTTGGGAGCAGAGCCCCACCTTTTCCTTTGCTTAAAGCAAACCCAGCTAGAGCTGCTGCAGAACTGGTGTGGGGGCAGGGGCTCGAGAGCTGCTGATCGGAAGCAGGTGGCTGGAGGTTCCAGGAAAAGGTTTATTTGTAGCTTTCTGTCTTTTCCAGCCATTCCAGATGAGGAAGGACTCTGCACTTTCACCCTGAGCTGGGTTAGGCTTGCCGCTGGCCTTATTTGCCAACACCCAGGCTGGTCCTATTTGTGACATGGGGGTGCAGACAAAGTCCTGTCAACTCCTTTGGGCACAGTGTTCAAAGGACAAACAGGCTGCCTGAGGATCAGCAGGAGAGCTCGGGGCTCTCAGGAGGTCAGGGGGCGGGAGGTCACGGTCATGGCTCATGGCAGACACGCAGGGGCCCTACAAGCTCAGTCATAACAGCTATGAGGACCGGGAGAGCAAATACACACTTTTATTAATCACCCAAGGAGCCTCTTCATTTGTGTCCGCTCATGTATTCAGCAAAGAAGCCTCGTGCACCCGCTGTGTCCCCGCACCAAGCTGGACGGCCGGGCGGCTCCACTGGGAGGCCACAGGCTGGGTGGTTGTGGGTGTGAGCCCCGCTGTCCCACCGCCCCGGGGTGCAGCGTCACGTGCAGGAGGTTGTTAGGGGGTTGTAGAGAGCAAGAGGGCGTCACTCATGTCAAGCAGGGGCCTGTGTCAAGCAAAGACGCAAGGAGTAGAGGGAAGGGTACTGGAGCCCAGCACCAGCTGTGGACGCCCCAGAACCGACGACGAGCACAAGCAGAGGGGTCTACGGGGGCCCGAGCCTGCTTCAGTCCCCCCGAAAAGGGAGGACCCTTGCAGTAAACTGTCAGACTCTTCCGACCGGAGCCCTCTGTCCGATCGCTTCAAAAAGCTAACTGCTGCCCAAGGCTCTGCATGAGGATGTCCGAGCAGAAGGGAGATCCTTCCCTGCTCGAACACAACGGGCAGTCCGTGCCCAGAGCCGACCCGGACCAGGCGGAGGCCTTATCGCAACTTCGTGCCCACAGACTGACTTCGAGTTTGCTTCGTTAACTTCCGATAACCGCTCTGTTATCTGGTTTGTTCTGCTCGGTGGGCTGTCTACGAAGCCAAGTCAGTCACGTGGTGAAATGTCATTGAGTTTGGAATCCTGAACCCACTTTATAATTATGTTAACCTTGCTTTATGGCCGAATACAGCTGATGTGGAAAGCCCCAGCTCGGGTGTGGCCTTCAGAACACGCTCATGACAGGGGAGCCGTGGGCTCAACCCCCAGTAGCAGGAAGCGGGACTGGGCAGAAGACACCCAGCCATGGCCTCGGGCCACCCCCCCGGGGAACGCTGAAGCCAGCATGGCCTGACAGGGTTGACCGACTTGCTCCGGGACGGCCAGGCGCTTCTACCCCATGCTGATCAGTCCGTGGATGTGGGCTGCCCTCTGGGCAAGGTGGCTCTCCAGAGCTGAGGCAGTCTGAAAAGTGCTCGTAGCTGAAAAGCTGTCTGCAGACATTCCCAGCAGCTGGGGCCGAGTCTTTTCTGGAAGGTGGATCTGGGTAGCACGTCTGGGTGTCCCCTGCGCTGGCTCTGAAATCTGACTCCACAGCTCACTCCCTGGGTGACCGTGGGCAAGAGGCTCAACCTCTCTGCATCACAGTTTGCCCATCTGACAAGAGGGGGTTTGATAACTGTACCCACTTTGTAGAATTATCAGGAGGCTATTCATTCTCGCAATAGTGAAACCCACAGAAAGAGCTCAGGGTGTCCTTGTTTCTGGAAATAATAAAAAAGTAAGGTCTGGCCTTGAGAGAACTTTTATTCAGTCATATAGCTGCAGACAATTATAATCTAGTGTGAAGAGTGCGTGCATGAGGCGATCAAGGGGCCCCTTAGGCGTGGCCCAGACCCTATTTTGGGAAGGCTCCCCACAAGGCGAGGGATGTCAAAGCTGGGACCTGCGTGATGAGCAGGAGCTTTCCGGTGGGGGTGGGGTGGGCGAAGGGGTGGGGAAGAGGGTTTCAGGCAATGGGCGTAACAAGTGCAAAGGTCCAAAGGGGAGAGAAAAGTGAGTGACGGTGTGCCTGGAGAGGGGCGTCCGGGGCGTGGTGGGGAGTGGGCTGCCTGAGTCATGAACACTGACCTTGGCGAAGGGACACCTTTAACAGAGGAGGTGGCTTCCACCGTAAGCACGGCCTGCCCTGCTCTCCCGGTTGGCTGGGGCTGGAACCAGGCAGTGGGGGTGGCCTTGACCTCCAAGGCCAGGAGGCCCTGGGTCCTGAGGTCTTCCTGAGCACCTGGGCAGGGGACGTCCTGCCTGGTTGGGAACTGGGGACCATCCTCTGCTAACACCGAACTTTGGAGGGGGAAGGGATCTGGGTCTTCCTTTGCACTTGCTCTCAGCCGCAGAAGTAATCTGAGCACTGCACAGGGAGTCAGGAAAGCAATCGGCTGTGTGGCTTTGAACCAGTCCCTTTACTTCTCTGGACCCGGGTACGGTTGAAGCGGATGGCGCCTTATTAGGATCCCGTGGCCCTGGTGCCCTGAGTCGGAGGGATCTTCTTGCAGCTTCCCACTGACAAAAATCCCGTCTCTTTGTACTTTGATCTTGCTTATCTTTTCTTTCTTCAAGGGGGCCATTTCCTATTCTTCCTCCCTCTTGACCTCTTAAGGAGCTCTCAAGGCCACTCTGACCATCGGCAGGCCTGCCGCCTCCTCTCTGCGGGCCCCTGAGAAGGAAACAGAAACAATAGGAATCACTTCCCCAGCAGCCTCGATCCCATGTCCAGAAGAGGGATCAGGTTGTTTTCTGGCTGCCGATGTTTTCCCCAGTCCCACCCCACCCTCCGGCCTGCCCTCCCTCGTGACCAGGGGTCCCCCTGGCAGGCCAGCAGAGGCCAAGCCCTGACCTTTGCCCCAGCCCTTCTGTCAGCGGCCTCCCAGCCCTGTACTTGGAACTCTGCTTCTCTCAGCAGGAAGGCTCAGCTCGAGGCCTCCTCCTCCGTGCAACCTTCCCTGATCTCAGCTGCTGGAATGAATCGGTTCTTCTGGACACGGCAGCCTCCCGCCTGTCCTGAGTCTTAGCCTCCGTTTTAATCTGCTCTGTATCTGCTCTATATTAGAATTAGTTGTTAACACGTGCGATTCCCCATGCTGCCCCCAGCCTGATGTTTGCATATAGTAGGTGCTGGGGAGGGGGACACAAAAAGGAGGAAAAGAAAGGAGACGGCACAAAAATTTATAGGAAGCTCTGTGGTGCCTTTAGAGCAAAACTGGTTCCTGTTTATTGCTTTGTGTCCAACAAAAATCACAAAACAAAAATCTTCGGAGCGTGCATGAGCCCAGACAATTCTACCAGACAGCCCTGCTCAGGAACAAGGAAGAAAGCTATTAACAAGGTCTCCGTGTGTTACTTGGTGACAGCACGAGAAAGCTCACTGGGAACGAACCTGCTGCAGCGCTCAGCTGCCCCTTGTCCTGAGTGTATAGAAAGTGTGTGTGGGCACAGGGAGGGTGGGACGCTGACCAGGCGGGTCAGGGGACTGGCCACGGGGCTACCCTAGGTCTGATCTCAAAGTGAATGCAGTTTGGCCCATGTGCTGCCTGGCCTGATGAGGAGCAGCCGGGGGGCCAGAGGGAGTTGGGGGCATGGAGCTGGGGACAGGCCATCCTGCAGGCCTTTGGGGCCGTGGGGATGACGTGGCCCTCCTTCAGAGTGAGGCGAGGACTACTGCAGCCTTTGAGCAGACAAGGGCAGGACCTGACTTCTGTGTTAACGGTGCCCTGCGGGGAGGGACTGTCCTCAGCCCATTCCACAGACGAGGAGGCTGAGGCAGAGAAGGTGAGAAGCCCAACCCCCACTCACACCACTGGAGGATGTGACTCTCCATCCTAGTGCCCCGCTCCAGGCCATCCCACTCTGCAGGTACGTGTCCGTCTACTGGCTGCTTGCTTGTGTGAGGTGTCACTCCCACCCCTGGACCGTAGGCTCCACGATGGCAGGGACCGTGCAGTTCCCTGCCGTATCCTTAGTGCCTGTACAACGCCTATGACCTAGCAGGAGTTCAGTGGACCTTTGCGGATGAGCGGACAAAAACAGACATCCCAGAGGGCGCAAGCCGGGGTGCTGGGTGCTCATCTCCGGAAGGCTCAGCACGCGAGGTTTCCTGGGCAATTCCTGGGACTCCAGGCCGGCCTGAGGTCACATACATGGGTTTCTGCTCGGGACCTCTCCCTACCCCACCGTGGCACGTGTCTTAGAGAGTCAGAGAAGGGTGCTTGGCTATGTGGTGTCCTTCATTTATCAATTTCCTGGTTCTTTTACAGGCTCAGTCACTCACAGCTGTCCAACAGGTGTTCCCTGAGCATCACTCCGGGCCTGACACTGGGCTGGGATGGCCTGCTAGTGACCGACAGTGTGGTGCCTGTCCCCATGGACTTGGGCAGTGAGGGTGACGGAAGGGGACACTTTGGATGGGTTCTTCGTACAGGGTGAGGGAGTGGTGTTGGGGTCTGTTCCATGGTGAAAAGTCTCCCTGAGCTGCAGTGGGGACAGGGTGGGCCTGGGCTGGGCAAGGCTGAAGTGAGGAGGGGAGGCAGAGCCTGGGCCATGAGAGGGCTCCCTCCTGAGAAAGCAGAAGGGACTGGACTTGCCTAGGTGGGCATAGGGGTGAGGGAAAGCGAGGAATCAAAGAATTCTCTCGGATTCTGGCCTGAGCAACTGGGAAGGCACGGGGTGGGGTGAGGGGGAGCGAGAAGCATGAGAATGCCAAAAGTCTTTGGAGTTCAAGGCCAAGACTGCTGTTTATTTGTTTAATTGTTACAATGCCTCTTTGCTGAGCCAGAAAATACAATGTGCAAGGCCAGGCCCTAGGGTTTTCTGCTGTAGCCCGGGCATTTCCTGCAAAGTTGTTGTCATTTCTACCCTGGAGCCCGGGGAGTCACGTGACCACCCCAGTCCCTGACCTTGGCCTCCTGGGGCCAGCGGGAGTCATGGGCACACTCTCCCTGCTGGTGTCTCCTGGCACTGGGGTCTGCTGAAGGGCACGTCCCACAGGGGAAAGGGGGGTGCCTCACGTGCATGCATGTGAGGCAGGGCTGTGCAGAGAAAAGTTACGTGCATGCCTCAGTAAAATGCATGCCCTGCTAGGTGTTTATTTATTTTTATTATTATTATTTAAGATTTTTATTTATTTATTTCAGAGAGAGAGAGAGAGAGAATGAGCAGGGGGAGGGGCAGAGGGAGAAGAAGACTCCCCGCTAAGCAGGGAGCCCAACTCGAGGCTCCATCCTGCGACCCCAGGATCATGACCTGAGCCAAAGGCAGATAGATGCTTAACCAACTGAGCCACCCAGGCACCCTTAGAATTTTCTCATTAATAGTCCTAATGATGTGGGATTGTTGAGCACAAGGGTCAAGAAAGAATTCTTGAGACGTTTTATGGTGCAAAAAGGTGCTTTTATTATAGCACGGGGACAGAACCCTTGGGCAGAAAGAGATGCACTGTGATTGTGAGGTTGACTGATTACATACCTTTAAGTTGGGGGAGTAGAGAGAACAGAAATCTCTAAAGGGATTTCTGTATGTTAAAGAAGATTACAGGATCCTGGAGGTCTGGCTATTGTCAAGCTAAGGTTGCTTTTAGTTTCTAGCAAAGGATTAACATTAAGGCACCTCTGAGTTCCTTGAGGAATGTTAACACTGCAGGTCTCAGGTATTTATTTATCCACCGGCTGCAAGTTGTAAGGAAATTTAATTTTATCTACATTTCTCTTGCCTTAGTTCTCCTTATCACTAATAATTGGCTAGAAAAGTCCCAGTCTCTAGACTTAGGGGCTCCCAGTAGGACACCTGAAATCCATAAGGCTTTCCCCACAGAATATTAAAATCCTGAGGTACATACATCACTATAAATGTGAATGGGGAAGGGGGTCCTTTTCTTATTCTTAAACATTAAAACAAATTGCAAGAACTTTGAACTGGAACGAAATACCTAGAAGCAGTGTATTTAGATTAGGAGAAAAGCAGGATGTGAGAGAAAGTGTTTATCATCGTGATGGCTTTTAATTAGGGGAACTAACTGGTCAGAAGATGGGCTTTCAGGCCTTAAAAAATCATTATTCATCCACAAAAGGAAGGTAACAAGATCTAGATGTGGCATAGGTAAAAACTCTCTCTTCCTCTAACTGGGTATCTAACATAGATCACTCCAAATCTGATGGGGCATTTCCTTCTTTTTTTTTTTTTAAATGAAATCTTTTTTTATTTGAGAGAGAGAGAGAGAAAGAGCACAAGCAGGGGGAGTGGCAGGTAGAGGGAGAGGGAGAAGCAGGCTCCCCTCAGAACAGGGGGAGCCCGATGTGGGACTCGATTCCAGGACCCCGGGATCATGACCTGAGCTGAAGGCAGTTGCTTAACCGACTGAGCCACCCAGGTGCCCAGGGGCATTTCCTTCTTACACTGCTCTCAATAGCTCTCCTGGTACCATGGGGAGCTCCCCATTCAGAAGTATGCTTTTGGGGGCCTTTCTCAACAAGGAAGGAATCTTTCTCTTGACTCCAGGCAAAAGTTATTTCTCCTTTTTTTGAATCTCCATATCACTAGACTACTCCAACTTCCCACAGGGTCTTATTCACTTTTCGCCTTATATTTATTTCCTTGTAGATTTATTTATACTATAATAAAAACCAAACAACTCCATAGGCCCAAGTCACTTATGCCAGGCCACATCACCAAACGGAGTCTTTGTACCTAATCTAATTTCAGTTTTAACCTCTTCCAGAAATGTAGTCTTTTAGTCAGTCATGGATTTTCTGGTCAGCACCCATCTGTAATCAGTCATGCGGATTCTCTCCATCCCCACCCCTACCCCAGGAAGATAAGGTAATCCACCTAATAAACCCCCTGCTCTTCCCCTAAGGGAAGGTGACCGCCTGAAACCATCCTTTCTTTTGCTGATTGTCCGGTCCCGCTTCTGCCTATCAAGTCCTTCCGTTTTGTACAGCTGCTAGATTGAGATGCTGCCCCATTCATGAATCGCCTAATTAAGCCAATTAGATCTTCAAATTTACTAGGTTAAACTTTGGTTTTTAACCATATGTATATTCTACAAACCGGATTGTAAGTTTCTGTGTGCGGGGCGTGGGGGGCAGGGAGTGCCTGCCGGTTTGTTTTGTCAACCTAGGAGTCTTGCAGGTAATAAATGCTCGATCGTAATTCTATACGTGTCAGGATTATGGTTTGTGGGGAGCAGACAACACTAGAAGAGCTAAGTGCAGGGAAGATCATGAGGCGTAGGGCAGGGCCGGGTGTTACTAAATCTGCTTGTTCCCCATTCTGGTTATTGAAGGAGAGACAGAGAAAGGAAAACGTTTTTCACACTGTCAAAGGCCCCAGTGGTTTATTCAAAACAAGAGGGTTTAGGGATGCCTGGGTGGCTCAGTCAGTTAGGGATGCCTGGGTGGCTCAGTTATGAAATAAGGAAAGTTCTAGAAAGATCCCCCCACATTTCCTCATTCTCCCTGAGCAAACTGCCCCCAGGTTCCTCTGACTTGACCAGCCTCAACCTTGGCCCATAAAGACTCGAACAAGCACCAGCATAGTTTGCCTTCAGCTCAGCTCATGATCCCATTGAGTCCTGGGATCAAGTCCGCGTGGGGCTCCTTGCTCAGCGGCGACCCTGCTTCTCCCTCTGCCTGCCACTCCCCCCGCTTATGCTCTCTCTCTCTCTCAAATGAATAAATAAATAAATAACAAAACAAAGCGAGAGAGTATATTTGGTTTTCCATTTGTCGTGAAGAACTGTAAATGGTAGCAATTGTGGAGTTTGGCTGTAAAGAATGTTTTCCACCCAAGAGCATTCCTTCCCCAAAGCTTCTTTGTTAGAAGTCTTCATCTAAAATCAGCCAGGATTCCTTCTGTTTATGTCACCGTCCAGATGAATTTGCTTCCTGTTGTGTTTCGCGGGAAGATCAAGGATGGACCGAGAAGGTCTCGGGCTGACGCTGCCCTCCGGGCACCTGCTCTGTGCGTGTAAAGGTCTGAGTCCCGTGTTCCTCCGCGGGGTCCGAGGAAGCAGCTCTGGCTGCATTTCCACAGACGACCTGTGCTGTGTGCAAGTTCTCTGTTACGTGGATGGGATTTCTATAGCAGGATGTAGTGACCCCATTTTTTTTTTATATAAATTAGTTGATGTTATCAGTGTTGTGCTTCATTGTCTACTTTGACAGGAACATGAAATAAGGAAAGTTCTAGAGAAAGATCCCCCCACATTTCCTCATTCTCTCTGAGCAAACTGCCCCCGGGTTCCTCTGACTTGACCAGCCTCAACCTTGGCCCATAAAGACTCGAACAAGCACCAGCATAGTTTGCAATAGCTCAGAGCTACATCTCTAGGATGAACCTCGCTCCCCTTAAAGTGCTTGCCTGAGGAAACTCAAGGCTGCCAGAAGAACTTGCTGTTTGTTCCAGCCAACACCTAAAGACAGGGCCCCTGGCACGCTGCTATGTTTGTGGGCCCACGGGAGCCTAACTTGATAAGCTCCAGGTAGTGAACTCAGTGGGTTTCCTAGGGAGCAAGCCCCGTTCCCACTTTGTTGTGATTTTTCACTTCCCTGACCAGCACTCTAGCATTCTCCCCTTAAAATGCCCGCTCATCTCTGTGCAAACTGAAGTTGAGGTCAGTCATGCCAGACTCCTTTCCTTGTTACAATAGTTGTTACTGATTAAAATCTGGCCTTAGCAGTGTCCTTCAGTGTCTCATTTTGTCTAACATCTTTAACAACGTAAGTTCAGCTAAGACCATCCAAACAATCCCTTGGTTGCTTGAGTTAAGAATGGAGGGGGGTCCAAGGGTAGAAACCTCCAGTTTGAAGGTAAGTATGTTGTGGGGATGTCGTGGACAGCACGGCCACCATAGTTAACAATACTGATGGTGTATTTGAAAGTTGCTAAGAGAGTGTATCTTAAAGTGTTCGTCACAAGAAAGAAAAAAATTCTGTGTGAGGTGATTTTTTTTTTTATCTGAGGTGATTGATGTTAACTTATTGTGATCTTTTCACAGTCATTATGTTCATAAGTCATTATGTTGTCTACCTTAAATGAGTACAATG
The DNA here is from genome assembly GCF_964656455.1 of Halichoerus grypus. Taxonomy (NCBI): domain Eukaryota; kingdom Metazoa; phylum Chordata; class Mammalia; order Carnivora; family Phocidae; genus Halichoerus; species Halichoerus grypus. Next base: position 144,621,874 of record NC_135718.1, read on the forward strand.
TGGTATGTCAGCTGCATCTTATTGGAACTGGGGACAAATGGGAGGGAACGTACACATTGCTGGTGGGAAATGTAAAACAGGGCAGCCATTGTGGGAAACACCTTGGCGGTTCCTCAGAACAGTTAAATGTAGAGGGACCATAGGATCCACCAAATTCCACTCTAGCATATACGCAAGAGAATCGAAAACATATGTTTTCACACAACTTATACACAAATGTTTATGGCAAATGACTTATAGCAGCATGATTTATAATGCCCCAAAGTGGAAACTGATGAACGGACAGACAAAATGTGGTCTATCCTTACAATGGAATATTATTTCTCCACGGGAAGGAATGAAGTACTAATACACACGACAATGGACATGGACCCTGAAAACCTGCTAAACAAAGAAAACCAAACATAGAAGCCACGTGTTGTATGATTCCATTAATATGGATGTCAAAAAAAAAAACAAACCCAAAAAACAAAAAAACCCAGAATGTCCAGAATAGCCAAATCCATGAAGACAGAAAGCAGACTAGGGGTTGCCAGGGACTGGGGCGGGGGAGGGGGGTGCGGGGAGGAGTATGGGGCTTCTTTTTGTGGTGATGGAAATGTTCTGGAATGAGCTAGAGGTAATGATTGCACAATACAGTGAAGATACTAAAACCCACTGGATTGCACACTTCGAGATGGCAAACTTTATGTTATGTGAATTGCATCTTAATTAAAAAAAGAACACAACTGTGCTTGCAACCCAAGTGTTGCAGAGTAGATCACACTGTGCCACTATTTTCTGGTCATATTTACCAAAGATGTTCAAGATTTTTGCAGTCTTGCAATAATAAATACACAGAATGAAAGGCAGCCTGGGAAAGAGAGGTTATTTTGAGGCTAGCCATGGGTGATGAGGCACTTTGCTTAATCTTTTCCTGGGGCAGTGAGTGGAGAGAGGGAGGCTGGAAGGCAACGGCTTTCTAGGGGCTGGGACTGCTTTTGGAAAGGAAGCCCAAGCAAGGAGATTCTCTTCCCTTCCCAGATGGCTATATCCTGTTGGAGGCTTCATCCTTCGCTCTGACCAGGGAACATGCTGCTCAGATGAAAAGCAAATCTTCCTACAGCAGCCAAAGAAAACAAACACAGAGAAAAAGCAACCAAAAGCAGAGGGGAAGTAGGATTCTGCATCCTGGCTGATAACATCCACAAAATCCAAGCCCCAAAGACACGCGGCCATGGCCTGGCCACTGGGGGACCTGGGGGTGTTGGGGGGACACTCAAGACCAGACTGGCCAGATGTGAGGAGGGCCCTGGTCCTCAGTGTCATCGGCCCGACACCACAGCTTTGCTCTTGACATCAAAGGGAATCAGTGTCCTTCCTGTATACAGGTAAAAGCCAATGAACTCCTTGGGTCATCTCTCTGTGTATAAAATATACACTGAGATTCCACTGGGTCCAAGATACACAGGGGGACACACAAGTCGCAGCTAGGTGGAAGGCCACCCTACTAGGAGTGATGTGGGAAACAAAGGCAGAAGGAAATGTAGATACAATTAAGTGTCCATATAACCATTTGTCCATTGACAAATACTGGAGGCCGGCAGAGTATGATGTTCCCCCAGGAAGCTCCTGTCTTAATGCTGATGCCTTGCCAGAGGGAAAAGCAACCTTATTTTGATAATAGCAAGGCCTCCCGTTATCAGTGAGTCTTCTTTAGCAGATGAAACTCCTTTTGGAACGTCCCTTATCTTTACTTCCCTCCACCCCAAAGTGTATAGTCAGTTGCCCCCCACAATCCTGGGGCTGCAGGGGGCAGCAGGCAGCCGTGGCTCTTTCTGCCCACAGGTCCTGCCCCTGTGCCTTCATAAAACCACCATCTTGCACCGAAGATGTCTCAAGAATTCTTTCTTGGCCGTGGGCTCCGGACCCCCCCACCAAACCTCAGCTATGTTCCAAAACTGCATCAGGAGGACGTTTGCTGTGACAGACACATCTCAGCTTCTTTCCTGTGGCCCCACCAGTCCTTGCTCCCTTTTTCTAGCCACGTGTTCTTGGCACCCCATCCTCACGCGGGGCTTTTGTCTCTCATCCTCTTCCTCTCCATGAAGGAAAGCGAGAGGAAACCAGCACCGTGGGGGACCTGCCTCTTTTGCTGGGCGGGTGCTCTTAGGGGAAGGAGACAAGGGACTCTGAGTGTCTTGGCTAACGCAGGAATAGACACCTTGTCCTACTTTTGACCCACGATCGCTGTGAGGACCAGATACCATTCTGTCTCTGACAAAGGTTTATTGCTGCAAAGCATTATTCCAATGTCAGGGGTAATACAGAGTGTGCGTTTGCTTCTCCCCTTCTATTTCAAAATACTTGGCTTGCAACTGGCTCTTAGTCCCGACCCTTCACTGTGTTGGGCCAAGGGAAGTTGTGCCTCCAGACTTACTCTCCAGGAAGCAAAAGAGGGCCTCCTTCCACTGCCTGGAGAAACAGCCCCAAGCACTTCCTCCCGGCCCTGCTCTCCAAAACGCTGATCACAGCGCCCCCTGGTGGAACCTCGGGCAGACCCAGGGCAACCCCAAAGACCCAGAGGGGTCAGGATGGAGGCGGGAGGGCAGGGACCTGGGGCTTGGTGCCTAAATGGACAGGCTCCAGTCAGGTGCCGCTGACTGCTGTCATGCAGAACGTAGACTTCGCATTACCTGACATTTTGATATTTCAGGACAAGCTAGAAACTGCCCTATTGAAAAACCAAAACCAAAACTGAAAACCAACTGTATAAGCCAAAGAAAACAAGCAGTGGGAGAGTTTGGGCTGTGTTAAACCAACAGGAAAACTTGATTTTTCTGGAAGCGACCAAACATTGATAACAGTTAATTCCTACACATAAATGAAGAACAATCTTGGTAATGGAAATATTTTCAATAAAATATAAAAATCACCACTATGAGCATATTTGACAAGGAGAAAAAAAAACAAGCTTATTCACTTGCTTCTGATTTTTCTCATATATTTGCTCATTACACCGATTTTCTTTTTTTACTTCTTATGTTAACCAGCAGGAACTAGGAGGTTTCAGTAAAAATTATGGGAGGAAAAATACAAAATAGAAAAAATTATTTTCATAAGTTATTTTTTTCCTGCTATTTGGAGGGAAAAACCAATTCATCCTAAAGGTACATATTCACCAGCTTCCAGAAGACCAAGGTCCATGTGGGTTTCTTTGAACTTTTTAGGAAAGAAATTCATACAACGTGCAAAGCCTGCACAATTTGGCCTCATCCCACCTGATAGCTTCATCTCCTACTGTTTCCCATGCTGCCCTGATCATCATACCAAACTATTTTCCTCCAAAACCATTTCAGGGCTTTTGGGGAAGTTCTATTTCTCTTTGAGGTCTTCCTCTCTTTTCTATTTTTTAAAGCTCCTATGCATTCTATAAAACCCAGTTTACATGTTGCCTCCCACCAAAACCCAGATTACAGGATGTCTCTGCAAGTCTTCAGATGCAGAGATGGATAAACACATCCTACATCTTTTGACATTGGGAATCTACCCAAAGGTGGGCTGAGTCTCTGATGAGGCTTAAAGCTTTGAAAATACCTCGTAGGTTAGAAGCTGGTAGGGTAGGTTTGCGTTCTGTTTTGCTCCCCTACAGCTTGGTACACAGCCAGACTCATGTAAGTAGGACAACTTAAAAATATACCATCAAAATACTTTTATTTTTGAATTTTTGGAATTTTTTTGAATAAGTATTGATTTTCATGGTTCAGAATGTGAAAGGTATAAATGTACATACACGTGAAGTTTCCATCTCTCCCTTGTTTCCAGCCACTCAGTTTCTCTTCTTATCAGTAAATACTCATTTTTAAATATCCTCTGGTTGAAGTTCACGTCCTTTTACACAGTGAAATTCTTTCTGCCACCTGGACTTGTTTATCTTTCCAGCCCTCTCCCCACACTTAGCCTTTGCCCTTTACTTTCCAGCCTATACTAAATTTAGCTCATCAGAATGCCGTGTTCTCTGTGACCCTCTCTCGCTACCCTTTGATCAGTTTGCAGAATGTTTCTGGTCAGCCCGGCCTCATCTTCTCTGTCGCAGGACCCGCTGTCCGGAGGCTCCAGGAGCCCCCATCCCTCCCCACCCCCGGTTCTCCTGATTGCCCCGTTGCTGATGTGTATTCCTAGCAGGCCGCTGGCTCCCGGAGATCTGAGGCTCCTTAGTCATTATCAGAGACTAAAGACCAGAGGCTAACACACAGCAGGGCTGGAATGAAAGTTGCTGTCTCTTGGACAACAATCGGCCATTGTCCTTGTACTCGAAACCTCCTGAGCTCTCAGCCTTGGGAAGTTCTGGGACTGGTGTTTGGCAATTGAGGCATCACCTCCCTGGTATCTGTCCCCAACCCCACCTCTAACAATCTGGACGTGTCTCCTCCTGGCAGCCTGAGGAGGTGCCCGGCTCACACACAAGTTACCCCGGGAGCAGGTTCTCCCTGTTCCGCCCTCCCTGGGCACTACTGGTCCGACTGGTGTGCACGCTTGTGGGTGTGAGGCGATATTTCTTACTATGAATGAGTAAAACAGCATGGATGTTTTCAGTATCAGTCTCCTGTGAATCTTAATAGTGGAGGTTAGTGTCCTTGAGTCCAGTCAACCCGCGGACACTGAAAAGCTAGACTTTCTACTTTAAAAGGCTAAAAGGCAGATTCTGAACCATGGTGAATTTGCCTTGATCGATCCTCTCAGCAGGGGCTTTATAGATGGACACCCCACTATGTCTAGCGTCTTCGTCACTCCCCCAGACTTGCCAGGGCAATGTGCAGCTTTCTCTCAAACTTCAGCCCCTACCTCACTGATTGCCAAATCATTCTGTAAATTGTGAAGTCCTATAAAATGCAAGGTATTATGAACATTACCATTATTATTATTATTATTACTCAGATTCTTACTGACACAAAATTCACATAGAGTAACTCTAGGGTGTCACAAAAGACCACTATGTATATATTTTGAACAAAAACCCAAAGGCCCTAAAAAGAGGCTACTTTTTTTTTTAAAGATTTTATTTATTTGACACAGAGGGAGAGTCCAAGTAGGGGGGAGGGGCAGAGAGAGAGGGAGAAGCAGGCTCCCCGCTGAGCAGGGAACCCGATGCAGGGTTCAATCTCAGTTTTCCGTCTGTTACCACCTCTTGCTAAGTGTCTCCCCACTATCTCTCATGTCCGCATCCCCATCTCATCCCCACTGGTTATTTCCCCTGATTTCGGCCCAAACTACAGTGTCTGCTTCTCATCGACCCACCTTTGGGGTTACCCCTTCTCGGAGTGGTCAGTGTAGCCTTCCAACACCCAAGTCTGACCATGTCTCCTGTTGTTTAGAATTCTGATGTGTCTCCACATGAAGTTGAGACAAGGAGCATCTTGATTTGGCCCCCGCCCAGCTGTCCTGCCTCAACTCCTTCCACCTGCTGCATTGGCAGGTACCTGCTCGTAAAGCTCAACAGCTGCTGGTCACCACATCCTCAGGTCCCTTCCATTTCTCCGAGTGTTGTGTGTGCCCTCCTCTGGCCCAGCATCCCCTCTTCTGCACCCTTGCCCAACCCTCCATGTGTTCCAGGCTCAGCTCAAAAGCTCCCTCCTCTGAGGACACCACTGTCCTGAGATACAGCTGCTCTTCCATCTCTATTTCCACTGCATCTTGTCCATGCCTCCGCTCCGATGTCATTCTCCCGATCTCCCTAAGCTCCTGGATGGCGGGGCAGCTTCTTCGAAACTTTAAATGCCCCGAGCCAGTCTAGGGCAAAGCCTGGTGAATGATCAATAAATGTGTGTTGAAGGAACAAATATTTTAATAAGGAACATTTTCCCTGTCTGGCAGCTCCCATCTAGGGAGGAGGATGGACTTACAGACAACCTCCATCTGACAGCTGGCTCATGCAGAGGGAGGGCTCTGACCCTCTTCAAGAGTCTGGGGAGGAAAACGAGTCAGGTGCACTCCTCATTCACAACACCATGCTAGGAAAAGAAATTGAAGTCTTGGCCGCTGAGCATGATGAGAATGTGTGGTTACTGAAGAGGCGAATTCCACTGGTCTGGGCTTTCAAGCCGGGGCTCTTTGGGGTAAGGGGGGTTTCAGGTGGGTTTTGACTTTCACTTTTCACAGGAGCTAGTGGAAGGGAGCTTGCCTCTCTGGCTCTTTCCTCCAACCTCTTCCCACCCTGGATGGTGGCCCTCCAGAGGGTGACTGATGCCGATTTGGGAGGAGGCCCACTGGTTGCCTTCTTAAACGTTCCCAGAACAGTGCCCCAATTTAAGGAACGGTTTTTTGGGAAATAAACAAACTCAAACCTGAACTTGTCTAAGAAAATCCCCTGCTCACCCAAGAACCGGCGGGAATGGAGCTGGTAAAGATCAACAAAGCCGCACATTAGGTAAAGCAGTGAAAACAAATTTTATTCAGCAATTAGTGAATTAGGGGAAAGAGCTGAGCTCCAGTCCCATTTGTGCAGAGGTGACTGGGCCCGTTAAAGGGACAATGCCGTACGGGTGGGGACCAAAAGCTTGGTCGCTAGGAACGTGGTCAGGCCCGCTGCGCCTGCTAGCTGGCCCCGACTGAAGCTAGGATTCCGCCCTCCCGCAGAGAGGGGAGACAAGCCCTGTCCCTCTTCGAAGGAATGGCTCTCAGGTCCTTGAGAAAGACAATTCTGAGTTGCAGAAGATACATACACATCTCAGAGGGCCAGAGGAAGATTTGTAATTGTGAGCCCTTCTGAGAGAGCATGCTCTAGGCGGAGGTCAGGGCTCCCTCCCCAGATGTTGGCCCGAGCAAGCCGTGCAGTGTCCGGCAGCAGCGAGCTCTCCCAGGCAGGTGTTTTACTGGAGGTGTGTGTGCGGTGGGGATGGGGGGGTATAGGGGACGGGGCTGGGGTCATCCCGGGCACCTGGCCAGAAGCCACGCTGGCCTCAGCTCTTCTCTCAGTGCAGACGTTTCCACCGAGAGGCGTATGGGCCCCAAATGCTGCAAGTCTCAGAGGGATCGGCCAGGGCAAGTAGTTCCTAAACGTTGTAACGCCTCCCGTCCTGCCGCCCAGGAGCCGCTTCCCGGTTCGGCTCGGAGCGCGCGATCCGGCAGCCGAGGGGCCGCGTCGGGGACCGTGGCGGCGCAGGAGGAGGGCACTAGCGCGGGGCCGACGACCAACCCGGAGAAAGCGGGCGGCGAGCGGGCGGCGAGGGTGCGGCGGACCCGGGCCCTCTCCGCCCCACATCCGGTTACGGCGCGGCCGTGGGCCAGCCGCGCTCGGGCCGCAGGGAGGGCAGGACCCGCCCCGAGCCGCCGCGCCTCCTCCAGCGCGCCGCCAGGCTTAAGCGCCCCCGCGCCCCCCGCCGCCCGCGCCCCCGCCCCGCCGGAGCTGCCCCCGCCCGCTCGGCCATGGGCGCCGCCGGCTCGTCGGCTCTGGGCAGCCTCGGCCTCCCCGCGCCGCGCCTCCCCGCGCCGTCCCGGCCCGCCTGGCTCGGGGCGGCCGCGCTGGGACTGGCCGCCGTGGCGCTGGGGACGGTGGCCTGGCGCCGCGCGCGCTCCAGGCGGCGCCGGCGGCTGCAGCAGGTGGGCACCGTGGCGCAGCTCTGGATCTACCCGGTCAAGTCGTGCAAGGGGGTGCCGGTGAGCGCGGCGGAGTGCACGGCCTTGGGGCTGCGCTGCGGCCACCTGCGGGACAGGTAGGGCCGGGCCGGGGCTGCGCGGGACCTGCCCGGGCCGGGGTGGGGCGGGGGCCGCTCGCGGGAAGGGGTCTAGAGGTTTGCCTCTTGCGTTTCCTGGGTTGTTGGTTGGACGCTTTGCCTTTGATCCTTTAGCTGGGGAGGTCAGTTCATGTCTGGTTCAGGTTTGGAAAGTTAGGTAGGGGTAGACCCTTGCCCCTCCCTAGATGAGAGGTTCCTCCTCTGTAGAAGGACGGGGTCTGACCTGGTTATCTTCAAGTCTCCTGCTAGTTCTAAACTTTCTGATTCTATCTTAGTCTACGGCACAATAGTAGAAAATAAAATGCTGTGAGCACACGTGGGCAGACAGCGGCAACGCGGAAAGCAAGTCTCGTTCAAGGACACTGGCTTTGGTCTTGCTGGAGTTTGCTCCTCCCCCGTCTGTCTCCAGTCCTGGAGCAGGTGCCTAGGAGACCCGGGGTGGTGGGGGCGGGGGGGAGACTTGATCCACTTTCATAAGTAGTGAGCGGGGTGAAGTCTTGTGCTGGGAAGAGGGGATACCTGGGGCACTGCAAATGTAATATTTGCCATTAAGAGAGTAGTGTGTCCCCTCTCCCCAGAAGCAGAGTGGCCCTTAATGAAGAACTCTGGGGAAAGTCTCTACCCACGTAAGGCCCGGCATATGGAAATTCCATTCACCTCCCTCAGAAAAGAAAAGGTGTCCTGTCCTTTAACTCATCCCAAAGGTCAGGCTACAGATACATACTCACTGACACAGAATTATGCAGCTGGATATCTGGAAGGCTCCCTTGATGGTGAAGAATGCAACATTCTAGAAAGAGTGAACAAGGAAGAACAGAATCCCCTTCTTTGGTTCATTAGGGTTAAGATGCCTTCCTATCTGGCTGGGGTGGTTTTGTTGTGGTTCTCTGTATACAGAGGGAGGGGACGTTTGCCAGGTGGTCATTCAAAGAATCTTCTAGCAGAGACTGCTGCCTTGAGTTCACCCCAGGACACATGTATTCACTCTTCTCAGCTGTCTTCTTTAAAAAATGTGGACTCTCACAGCTTTGAAAAACTTCAACTTGTTTTAGAGAAATGTTGTGTATGCAGACCATGTAACTCTTGGGGATTTTCCATCCTCCTCCGCTCCAGATATCTAATCCTGGACGGATTTTTGTGTTTTGTTTTTGCTTTTAGTAATCTCTACCCCCAACGTGGGGCTAGACCTCAGGACCCTGACATCAAGGTCACATGCTCTACCAATTGAGCCAGCCAGGCGCCCCTAATCCCGGAGAGGTTTTTATTTTTATTTTATTTTATTTTATTTTATTTATTTATTTATTTATTTATTTATTTATTTATTTAAATCTATACTTTATTCAGATTTTCTTGGTTTTCCCCTGATGTCCTTCTTTTTTTTTTTTAAAGATTTTATTTATTTATTTGACAGAGAGAGACACAGCGAGAGAGGGAACACAAGCAGGGGGAGTGGGAGAGAGAGAGAAGCAGGCTTCCCGCGGAGCAGGGAGCCCGATGCGGGGCTCGATCCCAGGACCCTGGGATCATGACCTGAGCCGAAGGCAGACGCTTAACGACTGAGCCACCCAGGCGCCCCTGTCCTTCTTTTTCTATCCTAAGATCCCAACCAGGATACATTTATAATTATATTTGGATGTTGTGACCCCTTGGGCTTCTCTAGACTATAATAGTTTCTCAAGCTTTTATTGTTTTTTGATGATCTTGAGAGTGTTGAGGAATCCTGAGTGGACATTTTGTAGAGTGTCCTTCAGTTTGGGTTTGTCTGATGTCTTCCTTATGGTTGACAGGCGTTATGGATTTTTAGGAAGAAGAGCACAGAAGTAAAGTTCCATTCTTCTTATATCATATCAGGAATACACAACTTACCAACTAAAAAAAAAACTTTTTTAAGTTTTTATTTAAATTCCAGTTAGTAACATACAGTGCAATATTAGTTTCAGGCATACAATATAGTGATTCAGCACTTCCATACAACACCCGGTGCTCATCATGACAAGTGCCCTCCTTAATCCCCATCACCTATTTAACCCATCCCCTCACACCCTCCCCCTGGTGACTGTCAGGTCTCTGTAGTTAAGAGTCATTGTTTCTGAGAAACAAACTGAGGGTTCTAGAGGGGAGGGGGGTGGGGGGATGGGTTAGCCTGGTGATGGGTATTAAAGAGGGCACGTACTGCATGGAGCACTGGGAGTTATACGCAAACAATGAATCATGGAACACTACATCAAAAAATAAATAGGAAAAAAATAAAATATTAGGATTTTTAGGGAAAAAAGAATTTAGAAAACAGATACTATGTATATAGAAAATTAAGATGTCATTTCAAATTAGATGTCATTAAAAAAAAGGGGGTATAGTGATATGTTACCCATTTCTTAAAATATCAAGTTAGATCTCTATTTCAAAACTTCAGATGGATTAAAAGCCTAAATGTAAAAATAAAGCTATAAAATTAAAAAAAAAAAGAGCCATTGTTTCTTGGGACGCCCGGGTGGCTCAGTCGGTTAGGTGTCTGCCTTCGGCTCAGGTCATGATCCCAGGGTCCTGGGATTGAGCCCCGCATCGGGGTCCCTGCTCTGTGGGGAGCCTGCTTCTCCCTCTCCCTCTGCCTGCCACTCCCCCTTCCTTTGCTCTCTCTCTCTGTGTCAAATGAATAAATAAATTCTTAAAAAAAAAGTCTGTTTCTTGATTTGTCTCTTTTTCCCTTTGCTATTTGTTTTGTTTCTTAAATCCCACCTATGAGTGAAATCATGTGGAATGTGTCTTTCTCTGAATGACTTATTTCAGGAGAGAAGTGAGTGACCAGGAGGAACCGTAACATTTAATGAGCCACTGGAGAGATTTTTAAAACTTTAATTTCCTGAGAGTCCTATCCCAGACCTGTGGAATCAGAATCACCCAGAGTGAAGCCACCCTGTGTAGTGTTAAAATCTCCCCAGGTGAATCTGCTGCTCTAATTAAAGGGTGGTATCTGGGGCCATTAACGAGAAGAGCATGTTTAGAGCTTATTCAAGTATGAAGGATTAGAAAAGCCTTCCTACTGCTGGGAAAACTTTAGGCACAGGGGTACTGGACACCCTCCAAAAACTGGGAGAAGCAAATTCTCATGGTGCACATCTAAAGAAAGTCACCTTGTGCTACTTCCTTCCCCACTTGAAGGATTGAAGTCATTTCTCAGAGAGATTTCTGGTTCTTATCTGTGTCTCTTCTGATCATCTGAATGACTATTTTCCCACATCTCATTGTCACTACTTTGCTGTGATTATTGCTTTTGTGGAAAGAAAGGACTTGTCCTTTGCTTTTCTGCTTCCATGGGTATCTTAAAATAAATGGAACTGTATCCACTAACCCTTGTTTTGAACACTAAATGCTTGGGATGGGGTGGTGGGGCATGGAGATTGGGAGGAGGCAGGGCAAGGCAGTGGGATGAACACGGATTCAGTGCCTCATGTGCCTCGGACACTGAGCTGAATCCTGTCACATGCATGACCTTACACAAGCCTCAGCACCGTCCTGTGGGCTAGATGCTATCTCCACTCTGCAAGTAAAAAACAGCAGGATCAGAAAGGGTGAGTGTCTCACCCAGAGCAGTTATGTGCTGGAGGCGTGTGAGCTCAGGTCTCTGTGGGTACAGCAGTCATGCACTTTCTATGAAGCCAGGGTGATTTAGAAGAGCGAGGATTGCACGGAGGATCAGGAGACCCGAGCACAGTCATCTAAACTTTCTGAGCTAATTTTTTATCATTTACAAAAGAAAGGGCTTGGACTTGATGGTCTCAAAGACCCTATTTCATCTGGGTTTTATTTATTAAAGGATAATTGAAACTCGGAAGCAAGCTAGAAAGAACTCTGCTAAATGACTGCTATTCTCTCAACTTAATAATAATGAAACTACAAACAGCCTGGAATGCAGGAAAAGGCCCCTTGGATTTAATTCCATGTTGAACCATTCTTTGGAACCATTCTAAGAAGCTGGGCTCTTCCTCCATAAGGGCTCTGTCCTCAGATTTCTAGAACTATTTTGTTCAAAGCTCTTAACAAATTTGTGAATGTTTGACTTGGGCACCCTGGACTTTGAGCTGGTTCAGAGTCCGCCTAGCAGAACACTGCATGGCCTGATTGGCCAGAAGGTGGGAGGGTTGGCTGCCCTCCTTGACCTTGTAAATCCTGCTCTCCTTAGTGGGTATATATTTGACTCCTAAATCTGCCCTAGCCCTTCCAGAGGCAGCCCTTGATGTTTTCCGCACAGACTATGACCTCCTGGAGAAATGAGTTCTCTAAGTTTATCATCCTGAGCACATTACCCTCTGGCTGGCTGTGGCGGGGTCCCTGCTCCCCTCTCCCCTTTTCAGGCTCAGGCACTTCTGCTTCCCAGACCAATTTCTAAGTTTAAACATGAGGTTTTCCAGCTGTCCTGGGCTCTGCTCCCCCACCCCCGTGATCACTCGGGGCACTGTTGTTCTTTTGGAGGATCTGAGCCCTGGCCTCTGTACTGATTCTCACACCGCACACTCCTGCTTTAGGAGTGAGAGAAGGTGTTAGTTTGGGGACAACTTGGTCGCGAAAAATCCACGCTCCAGACTTACTTTCTTTCAGATCTGGCAGAACAGAGATAATTATTCATTCACTGGGCATCATTTGTATGCAAGAGATGACATATGCCATGACCCCATTGGGCAGGGTAATGAGAGTGGTCGGGGTCTGTTATAGGCAGCAACTTTTTACCTTTTATTGGTGTCTCTGTCCTATCCCGGTGTTAGACCGCCTGCAAGCTGCCACTTGACTTTCCACTTGCAGCAGCGAGCACACAACGTCCAGCCCGCCCCCCCCCCCCCGCCCTTCTCACCGTTAAGGCCCAGGGGTTAACCCCTACGCTATTAAACAGCAGACTGGAGCTCAGGGCGGGGCGCGTGAGCCCCAGCGAAGGGCTGAGGTGGAGGTGGATGGGGACAAGGAGACTCAGCCCAGAGAGGGACTCACGGTCAGAAATAACATGCAGATTCCTGTTGGGACATGTGTCTGGCTGGGTGCAGATCTCCGAGGGAGTCCCGTTGGGTGCTAGGGCATGTTGGAAGTTTAGGGGGCAGGCTTTGGGAGGATGAAGCAGAGCAGGGTCATCTGGAACTCTGTACCCAGGGATGAGGCTGAAAATAGGAACAGGGCCCAGCCCCGAGGGAATGGGGCGGTAACAAAGTTACAGGAATGCCCTTGGTCACAGAACCCCGTAGGCGAGCAGGCCAGACAACCCTGGGAGCCAAAGGTGGCTTGTCAGAGAGATGGGGGCCTGCCACTGCCCAGCATCACCGGCTCTGGGGTGGGAAAAACCAAGACGATTCCCGAGACGCCTTTGTACTGCCATGCCTCTGCCCCATACCCTGACACCAACACACCTGCTGGTTAGCGGGCCCGGGTGCCAGCCAGAGTGCCGCTGGGTGGCAGGGACGGGACACCTCCCAGGGTCCGGTGAGGGCCGAGACGGAGCTGCCTGTCCTCTGGAATCAGACAGCCTCATCAGCTTAGGACAGGCGTTCCCACTTGGTTCCAGTCGTAGTTGGCAACGTCTCCCCTAGAGGAGGCGCCCCTCCTTCTGGAAGGGTCTGCGGTCCATCCCTTCCCTCCGCTCCCGTTTGGGAAGCCCGGGCTTTGGGCAGCTTCTCATAAGCCAATGCCTGCAGCCTTTGTCATGCGCTGCTCTTGTGTCCTGTCTCCGATGGTGGCATCGAAACTTACTTTCTCCAGGGGGAACAGCGCTTTTTAAATATCTTTTAGTCGTCAAATCGTCAAAAGCTACGCTCCGCTGTAGATAAAAGCGTAACTGACCTACCCCGGCCAGGCTCCTTCCCCTTCCCGGGAAAGCTCAGCCCTTCTCCCCCGAGATACGAGATACGATGCAGCGTGACAGCTGAGCCTGGGACGGCGGGCTCTCTAGAAGTAAGCGGAGTTCTGATCTAACCCACGGTGTGTGGGCATCTTCGTTCTCTGAGTCAGAGCATGCGCACGAAGAGGGGAGGCTGTGTGGGGGTCTCCTGATGTCAGACCTGCGAGCCCCAGCAGGTTAGACGGAGTGGAGGCCTGTTCGCATCCTCCGGCCTCCTGAACATCACAAGACCCTGTCCAGGGTTCTAGTGCACTTGGGCCGGGAGTTCAGGCCCCATCTTGTTCCACAGCAAAAAGACCTGGACGACGTTTTGCTATGAGTTTAACAGGGGCGGGGAAATTTCTGACCACAACAAAGCCCCAGACTAAGCATCACGATTCCCTAAGCAGCGAGGGAAGGTCCTTTAAACCAGCCTCATTTTCTGCATTTTCGGAACTGGGGATTTTCATACATTGGCCAGATATTTTCTCCGAGGGCTGTTTCTTCCAAAGAAGCTGCTCTTAGGGGCACCAACTTTTGGATCCAAAGAATTTGACCAGATCTGGGTAATTGTCTAGAAAAATATTGTTGGATCCCGAGTCTGGGCAGGGGAGAGGGTTTGATGAAATAGGAAGCTAGAGGGAAGCCTTTGAGAGGGTGGAAGAGGATTTTCTGAGCATGTTCGTGTTTGTTCCTCGGCAGGTTTTGGCTGGTGATTAAGGAAGATGGACACATGGTCACTGCCCGGCAGGAGCCTCGCCTGGTGCTGGTGTCCATCACCTGTGAGGGAGACCGCCTGATCCTCAGGGCTCCGGGCATGGACCAGCTGGCTTTGCCAAGCAAGCTGCCTTTCTCAAACAAGCTCTGTGATTGCAGGTGCTCTGCTTGGGGCCCCTGGGGACCTGACGTGATTTTCCTGTAGGCTCCTCCCTGCACCTGTCTTGCTCCAGTGTGTATAGTAGGTGATGCATTTGGTAAAGGAAATATTTCAGAGAAGTCTGGCCAGGGCTGGGATCGATCCAGTGCTCGGGGGTGAGTGGGTGAGGCAGAGTACTGTTTTAAGGGTCCCTGGGATTTGTTTTACTCAGGTATGGTAAGGCATGCGGAGGGGCAAATGACTGTGATGAAGAAAGACGGACGTTTTCCATATGCATGGGTCCCTGGGAGTGGGAGGCTTGGCGTGTCATGCGGGACCACACAGAGGAGCAGCAGGGGTGGGCTGGGGTAGGGTGCGGGGTTGGGGAGACGTGGAGGGGGGGAGCGAAAGCCTTTTTTTTTTTTTTTTTTAAGATTTTATTTGTTTGAGAGAGAGAGAGAGAGCACATGAGCAGTGGGGAGGGGCAGAGGGAAAGGGAGAAGCAGACTCCCTGCTGAGCCAAGCAGGGAGCCCATGGAGGCTCAATCCCAGGACCCCAAGATGATGACCTGAGCCGAAGGCAAATGCTTAACTGACTGAACCACCCAGGTGCCCCTACAAGAGCCTTTATTGTGGTTTCCACAGGAAGTCCCAGGCAGGGCGGGGTAAACAGCTTCAGGGTTGGCTAGTTTGAGTAATTTCAGTGGGCTCTGGGGCGTAGAGGCTGTCTCTGGGTGCCTGGTACCTGGCCCTGGGCGATTAGGCCTGGCGTGACAGAGCCCAGAGAGGAGGTGGTGGGGGGTGGGGGCTCTGGATGGGTGGTCGTGCTGTCGAAAGGTGAGTGGTTTCCTACCTGTAGGAATTGATTAGCCCTGGGCGGGGCAGTTCCTTCCACATCAGCAAGGCCCCAGGATGCCAAAGCATCAAGAATACAGGAAACGCAAAAGCATGATTAATACCTACAGAGAGAGGGGATGCCAAGGGCCAATCTTTAGAGTTTGTCTCTGTTTATTCAGGTTGGATGGACTTCTATTCAGCATTGGCAGCCCCCGAGCCAGGCAGACAAGGCAGTTAGTGGAGACTACCAGCCATATCTCAGGGTTGGGTGAGAAGGCCCTAGAACTTTTCAAGGTGACTGCAGCCTCTCAGGTCTCTGGCCCGAGGCAGATGTAGGAGATTCCCACCCCTGGCCTGGATATGCCTCAGTCCTGGGCTTCCTTTCAGTCTGTAGGACCCCTGCAGGGCCGTCAAATTCCGTGGCTCCCCGGGGGTCTTGTCCTGTGCTACGGGGAAGTCCTAGAGGCCTGGGTACCTGTCTTCGGGTGGTCTGGGTCCCTCTGTAACACGTGAGTGTTTTCAGCGTGTGGAGATTGGAGTTGTCCACCGGTCCCAAGGCTCAGAGGAAGGCCACAGAGTGCTCCCTGTGCCATGATTGTATGCTTTTTCAAGCAGAGTGTCTGAGCTGAAAACCGTCATTCAAGGTTCTGAAATTTCAAAAGCCTGAAATAATAATTCATCGAATATAATATTTTAGCTAATTATCTCCCCAAGCTCATGAGGTGGATATCATTAATTCTACTTCACACGAGGAAAACAGGACTCGTATCATGTCACGCAAGGCAGAGCTGGGATTTGAACCCTCCCGCCTCCCAGTGTTCGCTCTTAATGCCTATGCGCAGGGAGAGGAAGAGCTTTGCTGTATATAATATTTATTCTTTGAGAACTTTCCAGCAAAACTGGATTTTCGTTGTAAAAATCCATTCAAAGGGGCGCCTGGGGGGCTCAGTCGGTTAAGTGTGGGACTCTTGGTTGCAGCTTGGGTCGTGGTCTCAGGGTGGCGTTGGGCTCTGCGCTCAGCGGGAGTTTGCTTCTCTCCCTCTCCCTCTGCCCCCCCCCTCTCTCAAAATAAATCAATAGGTCTTTAAAAAAAAAATCTATTCAAGGCTTTATGTCTTAAGTATTTTAAATTTTAAACAAAATTTTACTTTTTATGCTTAGTAATTATCAAAATTTATAACTCATTTTGTGGTGACCCGTTGTACACAAATAAAAATTGTCATGATAACTCAGTCCTGAGAAAATTTCTTCTCCTTTAGAGCCTTAAGAAACAGAAAATTTAATTGGTTAAAAAGTGATCAATAACCATAAAATTATGTAAGAGAAATAACGTGTACATCTGTATTCGAGAATAAAAAGAGGAATGATATAAAAATGTGGGCTATTAAAGTAGACCTTAACCATATGTTTTATTTATTTTTATTTTTTTATTTTCTAAAGATTTTATTTATTTATTTGAGTGAGAGAGAGACCATGAGTAGGGGGAAGAGCAGAGGGAGAAGGAGAAGCAGACACCCTGATGAGCAGGGAGCCTGATGTGGGGCTTGATCCCAGGACCCTGAGATCGTGACCTGAGCTGAAGTCAGATGCTTAACCCACTGAGCCATCCAGGCACCTCTTAACCATATACTTTATTTTATTTTTATTTATTTTTTTAAAGATTTTATTTATTTGAGAGAGTGAGTGAGAGAGAGAGCATGAGCATGGGGAGGAACAGAGGGAGAGGGAGAAGCAGACTCCCTGCGGGCAGGGAGCCCGATGTGGGGCTCGATCCCAGGACCCCGGGATCATGACCTGAGCTGAAGGCAGACGCTTAACCGACTGAGCCACCCAGGCGCCCCTCAACCATATATTTTAAGAAATGAAGAGGAGTGGGTGTCAAACCACCATGGCATTTAGATTCCATTGCATACTTTAAAAAGTATAATTTTATATATTTGTATATTAACATACATAATATGCTTTATAATTATATTTTAAATGTTAATATTTATAATTCAATGGAAATTATATCTTTTACAATAAATTAAACTTATGATAAAAATAGTTTACATGTCAACTTGCCGTTCTGTGAGGGGTACATAGCTTTTAAACATTTTTTTAGCGGTATTCCAGCAGAAAGACTGCTGTGTTATCTAACTGACTCTGTGCCCACCTTGTGGGTAGCTACCGTGTTACACTGTCCAGTTTCAACTGGAGACACAAGGTCAGGGGAGTTCGGTGGTTTGTATAAGGTCACAGTCTTTATAGAGAATGGTGGAGTTCCACTTTGAACCAGTTCTGCCAGACTCCAAGCTTAGGCTGCATCGACCACACCACAGTCCCTGTCCCCTTTGAAAAGTATCGTGAATCCTTGCTACTCTAAGTGTGGTCTGCAGACCAGCAGCTTAGGCATCCTGAAGCTTGTCAGGCAGGCAGAATCTCAGGCTCCAAGCAGACCTTCTGAAGCAGAGTCTGCATTCGCAGGCATGTTCGGGTTTGAGAGGCTCTTCCCTGGAACGTTCTACTGCCTCCCCTTCTGTTTCTGTCCAGCTTTGGCCCTTGGCCCGAAGACCACTTCCTGGCGCTCTGGGATAGTCAGGTGCCAGCGGTCTAGTTGTCCCATCTTTGTCCCGTCTCTCAGCGTGTTGAGGCAGGACAGTAACTTGGCGCTCTCTTGTGACCCTTCCAGGCTCTTTGGTATGGACATCAAGGGCAGGGACTGTGGCGACCAGGCAGCTCAGTGGTTCACCAGCTTCTTGAAAACAGACGCTTTCAGGCTGGTTCAGTTTGAGAAGCACATGAAGGGAAGACCATCGAGGGAAATTTTCTCTACTTCAGTACCGAATTACCAGGTGCGCTTCCAGAGAGCTGCCCTTCGCTTCTGCCAATCACCCCTCTGTGTCCAGCTTCCTTCTTGACCCACAAAGGGGGTCCCCAGTTAGGAGAGTGTAGGAACGGCCCAGGTGAGGGGGTCTGAGGGCGCGTCCTGGGCAGGTGTCAGGGCTGGAGAGGGAAGTGGCTCCGAGCGGAGCAGGCTCTCCAGCATGCGTGGAGGATAGATCATGTCTGGACTGTGGAGGGAGAGGCCGGGGGTGACCCCCAGTGAGATGGGGACTCAGGAGACACTCACGTTGGGAAGTGAGAAGTTCATTTGGGACTGAACCAAGGGTCTTAAAATTACCGAAGCCGACTTTCTCCTGGGGCTCCCTTGGCCATCAGTCTGATTTGGCTGTCAGGTACCTTCTCAGGAAGACCGCCCCGTGGGGCAGCTGCAGCCCAAAGCCCAAAGCCCTCGATTCTGCAGCGAGCTGGGGTTTAAAATGCCAGCACGTCCTTGAACCACAAGCTGTTTGAATGCAGGGATTTTTACACTGCTGTTTGCCCACCTAGAATGGTGCCTGGTACAGAGTAGGTGCTTCATACATAGAGTGAATGGGTGCCACGTGGGGAAATTGGGACCAGAGCATAGCTGATCAGCCGCAGGTCCTTCCCCTGTGTGACGATGATGTTGTGGGAAGGGGGTCAGGGCTGGGCGCTGGAGTGAGGACCAGGGAGAGTCCTGGAAGGTGATGTTGGCCCTCAGCCCTTGCCGCTCGCTGTCTTTTCCGAGTGGCGGGGGAGCCCCTGCGAGGCCCAGCGGCAGGAACTGGTCCGGCCCTGACTCGGCCGGATGCAAGACCACCGTGTCCCCTCCCCTCCCCGAACACCACTGGCCCTCCCTGCACAACCCCTCTGGCCTTCGCTTCGCTTTCAGCTGGGCTAGGGCATTTCACGGGGCAGGGAGGCCTGAGGGTGCCATGTCCCTGCACAGGTGGCCTACCCAGACTGCTGCCCAATCATGATCCTCTCGGAAGCCTCCCTGGCGGATCTGAATACCAGGCTGGAGAAGAAAGTGAAAATGGACCAGTTCAGACCCAATATCGTGGTGACAGGCTGCGATGCTTTCGAGGAGGTAAGAGGCTCACTGCTTTTGTGCATGAAGCTCAGATATGCTGTTCAAGACGCCCACAGGATGGTTGTCCCTTTACCCAGCCCCAGCTCAGACCCTCCACGGTCAGCTGTGAGGGAGACTGTCCTCCCCCAAGAGTCACCTGAACCTGGGAGAGCCGGCCACTTACTGCTGCCCCTGTCACCCTGGCCTCAGGAGGGCGCCGCTCACCCATTCATGTGTGGGCCCCAAAGCAAGCAGTCAGAACTCCAAACTAGATCGAGTCAGGAACTAGGTGAGAATGTATCCTTATGGCTCAGAGGTAACTAAAGGGAAATGAAGATGAAGAGGACAGCCAGGAGTGCTCAAGGATTTGAGGCTCCTGGAAGGTCCAGACCCTAAAGTGGAGGCCAAGAGGATACAGGAGATCTGCCTGTGAACAGGGCCCTGGAGAGGGTCCACGCTGTGGCCGAGTTCGGTCCCGGAGGACCCACATGCTGTCCTGTGTGGCTGATGGGAGGAATTTCTACCCTCTCCAGCCACAGCCCCTCGTAGCCCTAACAGGACCCCCACATCAAAACCCAGTTGTCCTGAGATCTGTACAGAAATACATAACTGGGTGTTGCTTTGTGCTAAGAAACATCGAGAATCCTGTTAAACATTGGGGGTGGGCTAAACTTTATGAGCCTGGAAGTGACCAAGGCAAATCCATTCACTGTGTGTTTACTGGGCACCAGACACAGAACTAATGTATTACTTCATACAAATTAATTCTATTTGATCCCGATGACAACCCTATGAAGTCTGTATTACTGTCTCCTTTTGATAAGGAAATTGAAGCTGGGGGGCCTTACGCACTTGTTGGACATGTGATTGGCAGTTCTGGGATTAGAACCTCAGACTTGCACCTCTGGCTCCTGAGGGAGTGAGGGCATGCTTCCAATTAAGAAATCCCAAGTAGCTAACTCTGAGGGGAGAGGCTCTCCATTCTTTGCTCCCTTGGGTGGCCACCTTTCCTTTTGTGTGAGTAAAATGTGCTCTTATTTGCTGATAAGTGCCATCCTTTAGAATAAACCTTTGCAGGGGCACCTGGGTGGCTCAGTCAGTTAAGCATCAGACTCTTGGTTTCAGCTCAGGTCGTGACCTTGGGGTCGTGGAATTGAGCCCAGAGTGCCGGTGTCTATGGAGGAGGCCACACAGGAAGGGGCCCCGACGTTCTCGGGCAGTCAGCACCTTGAGGGAAGAGACTTGATTTTTCTCCCCAGGAATAAATCCCAGGTTTGGTGGGACTCAAAGTTAATACAGTGGGGGGGAGGGGGGGCCTCCTTCAGAAAAGACAATAACACAGGTGCAGGGCCTAGAAGGGGTCAGGTGCCAGAGAGGGGACTAGCCTGCCCGCTCCCCCTGCCCCCCCCACCCCTGTGGTCTACTGGTGTGCATAAGTGTGGAATCCTTAGACGCTTGCTAAACACAAATAAAATCGGTGCTTGATGTTGTTGATGCAAGTGGCTGAGATTTGGATTAGAAATTAGTCCATAAAGCAAAAACACCTTCACAGGAATCCTGTAATTGCTCCACTATTTTCTGAGAAATTTTCTTTTAGGGAATACATTTTTTCTTGATTTGTCTCCACTGAAGGTCCTAATTTAATAAGATTTTGAGCCAAGAGGAATAAGAAGAAAAGCTACTCCTTAGCCAGATTCCTATCGAAAGAATTTTTGCTTTCCTGGAATTTGCCAACTAAGAGTTTTTGCACTCCTGTAACTTGTCAAAGTAAACCTAAGGCTAATGTGAGCCTAATCATGTTCTCTTAGGCAATTTGAGTGGGTGGAGTCTTGTTTTGTTTTGTTTTGTTTTTTAATTAAAAAAATGTTCAGTCACCTTGAGCTCTCTGTTTTAATTCCGGCATCATGATGGGCTTACTGAAATAGTAACGTAAGTAAGGCAGAATACTCTTATTTTTCCTCTGGTTGTATACATTTAAAAAATGTATGTATAAGTCCTCTTAAGTATGTATGTATGTATAAGTCCTATAAAATGTATGTATAAGTCCTATAAAAAATGTGTAAGTCCTCTGGTTGTATACATTTAAAAAAAAATCCTTCGTATAAAATGATGCTCATGTTGCCGATTTATCTTCCTTGATATTAGGAAGGCCGATAGTTAGGGGCCTGATGCCTTAACCTGTCTACCCAGGCACTGTTGTACAACTATAACCTTTTCAATTAGTGGGACTCTATTAAATATTGATGTAAAATGCTAATGTACGTAAATATTTAATAGACCAACTAATAATAAAAAAATAGCGAATCTAAGCATGGTGCAAAGAGTCCGGCCATTTTTTTTATTGCAAAAATATAGAGCAATAGTAGAATGCATTGTGCAACATTTGCTCTTCATGACCCAGTACTTGGTACTTTTTCCATGTAACTCAGAATGTTAAGCAAGTTTTAAAAGGTGGCTTCCCTTGGGCCAGTGTAGTGTGTGTGAGTTCGGGGAATGCAGAGCAGTGGAGTTTAAAAATAATACAGTTGACCAATGCTTCTTGTCTGTGTCCTTGGCCATTGCAGGAGTCAGGGATCAGGTGTTTCCCAAACTTTGCTCACTTTCCTGGTACGCAGGACTTAACTTTTTTTTTTGGGAATATCTTGTTTGTATCATTTCTCACTCTGCAGTATGAAAGAACTGTGGAGAAGCTTGCAGAAAACCTTGGGTGTGTTATCTGTCACTCAGGAAGTGATTCTTCAAGAAGCTTCTAAAGAGGGTAGATCTTGAAGCCAGGCAGCTGTGGTTGGACTCCCAGGCCCCTCACTGGCTGTGTGCACTGGGTCCTCTCAGTCCTATCCTTTGCAGCTGTTGAGAAAGAAAGTTTTTGCAAACCATTATGACCAAACTCGCAGTCCCCCAGATCGGAGTGGGGTCGAGTTCGGATTTTACTTGGGTGCATACATGCGTGCATTGGAAGTCTCTGTCCTGGAATAAGAACATCATCTCTGCCCGGGCTTCAGGGATTTCTGAAGAAGCAATGCTAACGACAGCATATAAAACAATAACAAAGTAACAGTAACAGCCAAAGCTCCCCATTGTCAAATGTGCATTATGTCCCAGGCGCTGTGCCAGGCATTTTGGTGCAGGATCTGACTTCATCCTTCTCCTTACCCTTTCCAAACTGCAGGTCATAACCCATTATTGGATTAGAATTTCAGTTCTATGGGTCCTGACCAGCACTACAAAAACAAAAAACAAAAAAAGCAAACTAGAATAAAAGGTATCAGAGTTATATACATAAAAGGTATGTAGTAAGATGAAGACTTGTTCTGTGGGCTCCTGGGGCTACAGCAGTCCTCGGCATCCTCCGTGCTCAGTGAAGTCACCATCTGTCACCATGTGTCATTATGACCATCTTTTTTTTTTTTTTTTTAACGATTTTATTTATTTGAGAGAGAGAGAGAAAGAGTATGAGTAGGGGGAGAGGCAGAGGCAGAGGGAGAAGCAGACTCCCCACTGAGCAGGGAGCCTGATGTGGGGCTCGATCCCAGGACCCTGGGGTCTTGACCTGAGCAGAAGACAGGTGCTTAACCAACTGAACCACCCAGGCGTCCCTAAAAGTAATTTTTTAAAGTACCACTTCCTTTCTGTAAAGAAAAACTTGAAGGAATAAAAATCCTTCCCCATCCTACCGTCAAAAAGTAGCCTATGATAACATTTTATTGTGTTTCCAATATTATTTATGTGATATTGTACGAGTAGTATTGAATTCCCCCATTTTCACTTAATGGTAGATGGCACACAGCTCTGTCTTTACAAATTCTTCATTAGCATAGTTTTTGTGGTTCCATATTAGTCCATCTTTGAACTCTGCCGTAACTTACTTAGCCATTCCCTTAGAACTGGGCATGTAGGCTGTTTTCCATTTTCCCTTACATAAATAATGAACAGCTTTGTAAAACAGTCTTTATCTACATTTCTCAACTTATTCTTAAGAAATGCAAAGTCAGAATTTTACGGGCTTTTCATATATATTGCCAAATGGATTTGCAGAAACCTCGTACCAATTTATGTTCCCACATGTTGAGCAGAAACGCGCCTTTTGTCTTGTACCCCGGCCAGCACTGATGCCTATAATCTTTACTAAATCCGGTAAGTGAAAAGTCCTGTCTCCTGTAAATTGGTAATTCTTAGTGTAAGGAATCTTGTGTTAGTCAGTCTGTGAAGGAAGTTTGGCCTTGAGGCAGAGTTTTACTTCAGCTAAGGAAACTTAATTCCAATGTATAAACTGCAAGTTTATACACTGGCCAAGGTTCTAGAACACTCATGCTTACAACAGACGTTTATTGAGAGTTTGCTGGGTCCTAATCTCTGAGATAGTTGCTAAACTTAAAGAAATGAATTCACTGTGTCTGCCTGCAAGGGTCTGAGGATGAAGCAGGATTGAGGGCTCAGTAGCTGGAGGGTTGAGGGACGTAACCTCACTCGTGGGAGCCCAGAGAAAGGAACGCTTAGCACAGGGTATGTGTGTGTTTGTGGGAAGAATGCCACAGGGTTTCTTGAAACGGAGAGCATTTAAATTTTGGAATAGGGATTAAAGAATATTGTTTTGCCTGTGTATCTTAAAAACAGAAAAACAATTTTTGGCTTTGAGATAGTTGAACTGTGTGGTGTAATGGGAAATACATATTTGGCACTTGTCCCCTATTACAGCCCCTAAAACCCTTGGAATTTCCTGACTGATGGGATGGAAGTACTTTCTATTATTAACAGAATCCTATCAATCATACCTGATTATGCTAATGAGGTGAGTGGTAGGGTTGGGGGCGAGGTAGCTTCAGGTTGGAAGTAGGTCACCAGCAAAACCAAGCCTTGACTGGAAATTTGGAACTTTCAGGCACACACACCCCCGCCCCCCCCAGGCCTCCAGGGAGGGGAGAGGGGCTGGAGGTTGAATTCAATTGCAAATAGACAGTGATGTGATCATCGTGCCTAAGTAATAAAAACCCTTAAAAGACTGGTTTTGGAGTGCTCCCTAGTTGGTGAAGACGTCGAGGTGCTGGGAGGTGGGACCATGGCTTGGAAGCTCTGTGCTCCTTCCCTCATACCTTGTCCCCTGAATCTCTTCCATCTGACTGCTCCTGAGTTGTATCCTTTATAATGAACTGGTCATAGTAAAGCACTTTCCCGAGTTCTGTGAGCTCTCCTGGCAGAATATCCAACCTGAGGAGGGGGTCCTGGGAATCCTCGATTTATAGCTAGTTGACCAGAAGTACGGGAGAGCTGTACACTTGGCATCTGAAGTGAGGGGTGGGGGGAAGTCTGTGGGACCGAGCCCTTAACCCAACATAGGGTGTGTGTAACTCCAGGTGGTTAGTGTCAGAAAGGGGTGAAATCACAGGACCTCTCTTGGTGTCAGGGAATTGCAGAATTGGTGTTGGAAACACACCATGTGTTTGGTGTTGGAAAGAATCTGAGAAACTTCCTAGATCAAAATGATTTTAAAAATGTGTTGTCGGGATGATAATGCTTCTGATAAAAAAAAAAAAACACACAGAAAAGGAAAACAAAAAAATAAAACAAAATTTATAAAAATACTGTTTAAACTTGAGGAGCCTTCCAAATATATTGCTATAAATATATACGCATAGCTGTATATACAGGTTGGTTTTTTTTTTATATAAACAGACTTATTCTCCATATAGTGTGTATATATATGTGTGTGTGTGTGTGTGTTTTCTTCACTCAGCAACATCTTGAACATTATTCAGTTGATAAATAAAGACTCACATCCTCCTTTCTGCTGCCCAAACAGTAATCACTCTCCAAATGGGCCACATGTAGTTAGCCAGCCCATAGTTCATGGCTTCCCAAGCTCACGGTAATCTTGTGGCCTCATTGATACCAAGGATTTCTAAACAACAAACTTGTTTATTTACTTATTCGTCCTCTCAGTTTATCCCAACATGGCTTAAATAATCATTGAACGTGTGACATAATCTATTAAACTTAGGAGTAGCAATTAGAGAATCCAGAGCAGGGTACGGGGAGGCACGGATCTTGGGGCTGAGGTTCAGGACGTCGAAGGGCTCCAAGGATGGCAGGAGACCCTGGCCCAAGGTGCAGGTGCCCAGAAGCTCTGTAGCTGTTGGTAGGGTAGGACTGCTGATCCAGTCTGTGTTCTTCAGGATAATTCCTTTGATAGCCCATGGCAATAGCAGAGAGCTCCGGGTTTTGCCTTCTGTCTTACCCTCAGATGTCTTCTTGTCCATCTGTGGTGCATGGGTGTTCAGGAGTGCACCTTGGCCTCCCTTCTCACCTGGTGCCCCCCCCCCACGTTCGTGTATATATTATTATATGTATATAATATATATAATATGAAATACATGTATGCACACATATACAACATATATAGAATATATATACAAAGATGGAATAGATGTATTCTATTCTCTCTCTTTAAATATATGTGTACAGCCTATATTTGTGTGGTGTGTGTGTGTGTACAGAGAGAGAGGGAAAGGGAGGGGGAGAGAGAGAGACTTGAGAGGGGAGAATCTCCTATCATACATTTAATTCATTGCTTGGTAGGTGCCTGTCTGGACTCTAGTGAAGGTCTCAAAGAAGCAAACACCCTCATCTGCACTGTTCTGTGTGCTCCACAATAATTGCCCCAGACTCTTAATTAATTAATTAATTAATTTTTTCCCCAGACCCTTAATTTATGTCTTTCTTTGGATGCTACGTGTCATGGGAAACCATGTAATCTTAATTTAGTGTTTGCCAATGTAAATGGCAAATTCATAGTAATTTCCTAGGCTGATTCCACAGAGCTGAGCCCATTGTGTACCGTGATCTCTCCTTTCTCACTGCCTTTCTTTCTTCCTTTCCTTTCTTCTTGCACCTTAAAAACTCCCTGGTTTTACCCCTTCACCGTAAATAGATGTCTTAGGGGCCTGGGTTTTGCCAGACTGCAGAGAGGCTGCTCGCCAGCAGGGGGAGCAGTGAGCTCTCCTAGCTGTTTTCTGTGTTTAGGGAAGGCGCTGGAACCTTGCGTGTGTCTGGTAGAACCTAATGGAAACTTGAATTTCATGCATTTTTAATTAAAATGAACTTTTAATAACTTAAGGTATTTTATTATCTTCCTCTAATAACTGAATTAATAATTACATTTAAACTTAATTCGCGTAGTGTTTTTTACTGCAAATAACGCTCTGCGCCAAAATGCCAACCATGATCAGATTAGGGTGAGTGACGTTATTATATAAAGTGATTAATATTTTTGGAGGTCGTTAGAGCTGCAATTTGGGGAGCTTCAGACAGTTTCTATGAATGCAGACACTTTGTTACTCTAAACTGGGTACTGCCGTTCTCTAAGGGCGGAAGAGCAGATTACCTCTGTTTTATTAAGCTAGGACACCTAATCGAACTTTTCAGACTTTCCTGCTTCATGCCACAGTCACAAGGCAGAGTTTCCACAGATCTGTGGCCTTGAAATGTGACATTGATGAGCATTTGTGCAAAGCCATTGAAAGGCAGGTAGTTGGAGAGCTCTGGGGCGCGGATGGGCTCGCATTCCTGCGGCCGCAGCGCCCTCGTGTGGCAAAATGCATCCAGCCTTTGCCACGGCCCCCAGGCCAAGGCTGCCCGTGACCCATCACTTCCCCCTGCGGGAACCCTATTACTGGTCACACTCGGGGGAGGTCCCATTCCGCCGGCTGAGCCACCTGCTCTGGTTGTGTTGCATATTTTTGCCGTTTGCACAGGGCTTGTAGTAAGTCCTGGCTGGGATATAGAAATTCCGTTACATGGGGGTCCTTGCCTTTTACAAGGGCAACATAGTCCGTCCAACAACCAGTTTGGAACACAGATTTTTCCACACAGCAGCAGTTTCATAAATGGTGGTTGGGAACCCAGCGCGTCCACAGAGACCTTTACCGCGGCTGTGCTCCTATTCCGAAGGAGATTTGTGAGCTGGGAAGACCCAGTTAGGGACTGGAGTATCTTTCCTGTGTTGGCTAAATCACCCCTGTAGGCCCTGGGGGTTCGTGTATCCCTGGGAGAGAAGCAGGTCATCAGAGGTGGAAGGAGAAACATTATGTGTTAGCCCCGCCCTTCCCCCCCCCCCGCCCCCGCTCTGTCCTGCCTCTCCTGTCCCCGGGGGTGGGGGTGGGGGTGTCAATAGATGCCTCATTTCCTCCCTTACGGACTGACTTCTCCCCCAAACCCTTAGACCCGCTCCAAACCTCATTTGGGTTGAGATCAGGAAACAATTTTTCAAGGGACACTTTTATTGCATCTGATTATAGGTACTTTGTCGGTTTCTGGAGCCTGGAGTGAGGCCCCTTCCCTACTACCTCTCACCTCCCCCTGAGGCCTGGACGGGGGTTGTCCTGGGAAATGCAGATCCCACAGAGGGCTTCCCTATTAGCAAGAGAGTCCTATAACATACCCTCCTTATATATGTGTGTGCGTGTCTGTGTGCATAGGTGTATGAATATGTATATCTAGGCATATGTAATGTAATCTATATGATCTCCATATGTGTGTGTATGTGTATATATATGTGTGTGTATAGACAGATAAATAGAGAAAGAGATAGATTTAAAAGCTGGGTGGTTAGAAGTCCTGCCTTCAGAATCTGAAGTTTTCAAACCTAGCTACTATGACCCTGAGAAAATTTTGTAGTCTCTCCAGGTCTTGGTTTCTTAGTGCAAAATGGGGATCGTAATAGTACCTTCTTCAGAGTTGTGAGGATTTATTGAAGCCCCAAGGTGGGTGTTGGCAGGGCCGCTGTTTGAGGGTGGGAACCCAAAGCACCGCCAGGAGTGGTGGAATGCCAGCCCCCCCCCCCCCCCCCCCCCCCCCCCCGCCCAGGGCAGGCTACCAATCTGTGGAGGTGGGAGTGTTGAATGTGTATCTCCTACCTGACTTCCCGTGGGTGATGCCCCATTCATCAAAGAACTGTCAGATTTTAACTTGGCTTCCGTTGTAGCTTAGCTATAAGAACGCAGTGGGCTTGTCTTGCAAGCTATACATTTTTCATTATATATCAGTAAATTGGCCATAAGTTTGCCATAAGAATCATACATTAACTACGGCAAACTGCCCGGCAGAGAAGGTCTGTTCTTGCTTTGCTGACAGAGTCGGGTTTCTGAGACAGCGAGTCAAGAGGTGGGTGGATCCTGGACTCACCCATGTGCCGTCTCCCTTTGTGTCCCTTTGGGAGATACTTCTTGGGGTCTGGCTGTCCTTTCTTCTGCTAGCCTCATAGTTAGGACCAGCCAAAGAGTAACCTGCTTTCAAGACTAATGAAGCCTTGATTCAAAAGATAACTTTTCCTTTCCTCCTAGGATACTTGGGATGAACTCCTAATTGGCAACGCAGAAATGAAAAAGGTTTTGTCTTGCTCCAGGTAAGGATTCTCTGAGAGTCAACCTCTGGGGGGTGGTGGTGTGTTCATTGGTCCCTAACCACCACCTAATCATTGGTTCTTGAATGGCAGGTGCATTTTGACCACTGTAGACCCAGATACTGGAGTGATAGACAGGAAGGAGCCACTGGAAACCCTGAAGAGGTAAACAGCAATGTGTCCACTGTGTTTTTAATACTATCCCCATCCCAGAGCTACCTGTGGGGGTAGGTGCCCCGTCCAAGCACCTTTCACTCTACCTTCTGGTTGGCATGTGTCTGTGGGTAAGTTGCTTCCTCTTTTTTTAAGGATGGATCTTCGAGTGCTTTTGACAGATTTTTCATTGCCTAATACTGTGTTTTGAAGTTTTCATATCTCTCACATCAATTTTTAATAACATTCACGTGTGTATGTCCAAATTAAGACCTCAAATACTGTAATTATTTTTACTGCACCTCAGATTTCTTTATTAGACTCAACATCAAGGATTATGAGACTAATTGAAGTTGCATAATGAAATATTAGAAAAATGGAAATGTAACCAGTTGTCAAGAGTTTATTTATTCAGGAGCTTCCTTTGGGCCCAGGTGTTTTGTTTTGTTGCTAGCCGACTTTAGTTATCAATAGAGAATGTGTTTTTAAAACTTAAGTCAACATTTTTGGGAGATATATTCTATTTTATTTTCTCTTTCTCTGTTTTGTTATTTGTTTCCAATGGTTTTGAGTTTTAGAGAAGAGGTTATTTCTTGAAGACTTTGGATATGCAAATCTGTTTTGTTTTTTGATTTTTGAGATGCAGTGAAGTTAATTTTTTTCTCTTTAGACAGGCCTTTTGAAAAACATTAACTTCATCAGTAGGCCAGCCCCATGCCAGTTCTATCTGTATCTTCATTTTTGTTCACCAAGAGCCTCAGCTTTGGGCTTGTAAACCTGGGGGGAGGGGGGAAGCGTATTACTTACATGCATTGGGCAGAAGGTTTGGAGGGGTGCCTGGGTGGCTTAATGGGTGAAGCATATGACTCGATTTCAGCTCAGGTCACGATCTCAGCGTCCTGGGATTGAGTCCTGCATCGGGCTCTGCGCTCAGTCTGTCTCTCAAATAAATAAATGAATTGACTAAAAAAAAAGAACTTGGCGAGTTCAGGCAGTTCCGTTTTGAGATTGTGTGAGCATTTGTTTCAGGGGGTTGTGAAGTTAGGGGTATACGTGCAAACATATACCACTTACTATTTTTTTTTAAACATACCACTTATTTTTATTATTTTTTTAAGTTTTTATTTATTTTTATTTTTTGAGTAACACAGTTTTTTCAAACTGAAGCCATAGAAAATTGTTCAGACTCTCAGGATGCTCCTAGAAAAACCGGGATTATGTGTCGTTTGCCTACTTGCGCACACACTCCTCCGTCCACGTTGTAGAAGAGGCTTCCTATTTATGATAGGTCATCTGAGAATGAAAACTTGAATTCTCTTGAGAGCCCTTAAATTCTTATTTCCCTTTTGTGCCTGATTATGAATTTTGCTTCCTTCAGCTACCGCCTGTGTGATCCTTCCGAGGAGGCAATATACAAGTCGTCCCCACTTTTTGGGATCTATTATTCAGTGGAGAAGATGGGCAGCCTGAAAGTTGGTGACCCGGTGTATCGGCTGGTTCAGTGATGTGGTACGTGGTTCGGCGAAGGGCCGGCTTTGCTGCTGGAATGCATTGCTTCAAGACCACTGCCGCGTCTTCTTGCGTTGAGATGTTTTTACGTTTTGCTGCTTTAACTCTTCGGAGGATGAGCGGTTTGTGTTCTGCTCTTTGGAGTTGGAAAATGCCTTTTATTTTTCTCTCCTCCACAATCTGATTTATTTCACCTAGGCTTCCTCTCCCACTTCCCATTCAGTTATAAAAGGCTGCTGCAGGAGCCCCAGCAAAAGACAGGTAGATGTTCTCAGTTCATTAAGAAATAAGGAACTGAAGGTGAGCAGGTGCCAAGAGTTCTATATTGATTTTTTCTGTCTGTGATAGAAAAGTGAGGGGAAATGTTTAAATTATTCAAAATCAACTTGAGAAAAACATTAAATACTTTTTATAAAATTTATTTTTAAAATATGATTTAAAGTTTAAGAAATATTAGTGTATCAAGGTGCCTGGATTCTGAATCATAAGGTAGAAAATAATGCTCTCACCTTGATTTCATCAGGCCAGAGACAACCCTGACGCCTGGAACATAATGCCCAACCCCCAAATTATAGAAATAAAATCATTTGGAAGACTTCGAATTGAGGTTTATTAAACAACTCTTTTCATAAAATCTATAACCCCAGTTCTGAAAGTCACCTTATGTCCGTAACTCTTGACCGTTGTTCTTTCTGATCCTGGCCTGACCTTCTCACCTTTCCGCTTGACCAGCTTTGAGGACAACATGGAATACTGGTCCAGACTGTCTAGATCCAGCATCAGATAGACTTGGGTTCATAATCTAGCAGCTCCTTTTCCTAACTTGGTTGAATTATTTAACCTCTTAGCCTTACTACCCTTATCTGCAAAGTGTTGGAATACGGCAGTACTCAACCAAACAATCATCACAGTTATTTTGAGGATTAATTTATATAAAGTTGCAGCATTGCAACAGAAATGTGAGGAGTCCGGATTGGGTGGGGGTGGGAACCATGGGCAGTGAAAGAATTCACCCAGGGCAGAGCAAAGGAGGGAGTTTATTGAATACACCGCAGGGGAGCTGTAAGGCAGGACAGAAAAGAGAGACAGAAGGCTAGGAGGCGGTGGTGAGGGACTATAGTTATAGGGCAGAGTGAGGAGGTATGGGGACATTGGGAATTTTCCCATTTTTGGTAATATTAGGAACTGTGCCTGGTTGTAAGTAGCCCATTGGTTAGGTGGGGCCTGTGGGTTAATGAGCCTGTCTGCATTCAGTTTTCTGGTCACTGGGACCCTTTTGTCATGCTCAAGCTTCCATAGCTCAAGCCTGCTGCCTAAGAACAGCCTCTACAACGAACACAGAAAATGCTCAATAAATATTAGCTGTGATTTTTATTGTTGTCATTGTAGAGGGGCTCCTAGGAAAACTACACGGAAGCCAGCAAAGGGTAAACATTCTTACAAGAATCAGCTCTTGTGAATCTCTGCCCGTAGTGCCCAGTTGAGAGAGAAAACTAAAAGTTCACGTTGTCCCTTCCTTTCCAAATCCAAATGCATTGTTTATGGATCTTTCCTCTCCCGAGCTATTGCCTCTCTGCTTGTCTCGTTTTGCGTAACTGGGCTTGGCTTTCTGCCTGTTTGGGACTTGTAGGTTGTTGGTTCTTTCTTTTGTCTGTCTTTGGGAGTGACTCCAGCTTTGGGGAACTTAATAGCTTTTGCACCCTCTTTGAGGACCTGTTTTATGCCCAAGCGGAGGTTATTAAATACTGCCAAAAACATTTACAATCTGGGGCGCCTGGGTGGCTCAGTTGGTTGAGTGTCCAACTGTTGATTTTGGCTCAGGTCATGATCTCAGGGTCCTGGGATCAGGCTCTGCGGTGAACACGGAGTCGGCTTGAGATTCTGTCTCCCTCTGCTTCTCCACACCACCCTCCCGCCCCCGCTCATGCTTTCTCTCTCTAAAATAAAATAAATAAATAAAATCTTAAAAAAAAAAAAAAAAAGAAATATTTAAAATTTGAACTATATACCAGGAGGGAAAGAAGCAAATTGAGGATAATGCAGTTGGATGGGTGGATCAACCCATAATGTCATTTAAGTTACAATCCAAATTCTTTAAAGAATTAGGAACAACTGTCCTTATCTGACAGATCTTTTGCAAAACAAAAGTCAGCTCTAGAGGCAATTAAAAATTCACCCCATTCCTTTTCCAATCCCCAAACTTCCCTTATCTGTCTCAAAAGGCTTGAAAATTATTTGCCTTAGGAAATAAAAGTCCTTCTTGGAGGAACTTCCATTCCTTCTGTGTCCCTTAGTTATACATCTTATCATTTGTCTTTGAAATTTAAATATAGTTCACAATCAGATATCTGAGACTAAAGGAAAAGAAGAAAAAGGAAAAGAGGCCTTTTTGAAAAAAGAACTACTTGTAAGGGTGCTCCAGCAAGACTCCTTAATTCCAGAGACAGATTCAAGTCTTAAAAATCTTCCCCAGCAATATTGTAAGGTTTTTATATCTGTGTGTTTATGTGTTTGTTATAAATGTGAGGCATTTTTCTACCTCTGGATGGTATTGCTAAAAGTAATTTGTGAAAGAGCTCTATTTATTTTATTTTATTTTTTACTATTATTATGTTATGTTAATCACCATACATTACATCATTAGTTTTTGGTGTAGTGTTCCATGATTCATTGTTTGCGTATAACACCCAGTGCTCCATGCAGAACGTGCCCTCTTTAATACCCATCACCAGGCTAACCCATCCTCCCACCCCCCTCCCCTCTAAAACCCTCAGTTTGTTTTTCAGAGTCCATCATCTCTCATGGTTCATCTCCCCCTCCGATTTCCCCCCTTCATTCTTCCCCTCCTGCTATCTTCTTCTCCTTCTTCTTCTTCTTCTTCTTCTTTTTAGCATATAATGTATTTGTTTCAGAGGTACAGATCTGTGATTCAACAGTCTTACACAATTCACAGCGAAAGAGCTCTATTTAGTTGGTTGGAAGACAAGCATTTGTAAAGCTTGGACATTCTAGAACTCTGAAAAAGATAGAAACTAACCGAAATGTTTTCCAGCTTCATGAAATCTGAGAAAATGTTCGGTATTAAAACTAATTTAAGTTTGTTGGTTTAGGGCACCCTGGTGGCTCGGTGGGTTAAGCGTCTGCATTCTGCTCAGGTCATGATGCCGGGGTTCTGGGATTGAGCCCCACATCGGGCTCCCTGCTCAGTGGGGAGTCTGATTCTCTCTCTCCATCTGTACCTCCTCCCCGCTTGTGCTCTCTCTTTTGCTTGCTCTCTCTCTCAAGTAAGAAATAAAATCTTTAAAAAAATAAAATAAAATTGTAGAAGGTTTGTAGAAAAGGAATCCTTGAAAAGGAATTTTTTTTTTTTTTTTTTTTTTTTTTAGAAAAGGAATTTTAATATGTGGTCAAGCTGGCTAAGATTAAGATGAATAGATTTTAAAATAAGGTTTTTTTTTTAAAGATTTTATTTATTTGAGAGAGTAAGAGCTAGAGAGAGAGAGCACAAGCAGGGAGGGGAGGGAGAAGCAGACTCCCCTCTGAGCAGGAGCCCTATGCAGGGCTTGATTCCTGGACCCCGGGATCACGACCCGAGCCGAAGGCAGACACTCAACTGACCGAGCCACCCAGGTGCCCCTAAAAATAAGTTTTAATATCAAAAGTAAGCTGGTGCAAAATTAGAATTTGGGCTTTTGGTCTGCTTAAAAGTCTTTTTGACCTGGAACATTCTAAAAGATTTGCTCAACTCATTAGGCTTATTTGATATATCAAATTACATGAGAAGCATTGTCAAATAAGAGGTAATACTAAGGGGCGCCTGGTTGGCTCAGTCGTTAAGCTTCTGCCTTTGGCTCAGGTCATGATCCCAGGGTCCTGGGATGGAGCCCTGTGTCAGGCTCCCTGCTCGGCGAGAGGCCTGCTTCTCCCTCTCCCACTCCCCCTGCTTGTGTTCCCTCTCCTGCTGTGTCTCTCTCTGTCAAATAAATAAATAAAATCTTTAAAAAAAGAAAAAAAGAGGTAATACTAAACCTTCTTCATGTTGCATTGTAAAATTGTGGCAAGTGGATTAAGTCCATTCTTCTTCTGAGGAAAAAAAAGGAAGGCTGCTCATTGCCAGGCTTTTGCCACACGGATATCCTTACAACGTGGCCACAGTCTGCTCCTTACTTACAAAAATGCAGGTGGGCAAACAATGCCTGTAAATGAAGTGAACAGTCGGGGTTATAGGAACCCCAAGAAGGCCACTTGGTTCTCCCTGGCAAACCCCATTTTTCAGGTTTTGCATTCTTTCACCCACCACAGTACATTTAAGATGACTCACTCAAGTTACGAACAGACATTGGTGGAGAGACATTTATAAAATTGCAAAACAGTCTACCAGGGATGCCTGACCTGTCAGGTCCATAATCCTGAAACAAAATGAAATAAAATAGAACTTTTTATTCCCAGAGGCCTTAGACCTCCCTCTCTCTAGACCCTTCGAATGCCTGCACCTGGACTTCATTCAACGGCCGGTTAGTAGGGGTTATTAACATGTTCTTGTTATTGTTTGCCTATTTTCTGGATGGGCTGAAGCCTTTCCCTACTGCAAAGCTGATGTCCCCATAGTAGCAAAGAAACTGTTAAAAAGTGTGTTTCCCACTTGGGGTCTACTTTCCATTATTTCCAGGGATCGAAGCACCCGTGTCACTAGACAGATTATAGGAGCCTTAACAATAACCTTGCAAAATTTTTAGAATTCTAGCAGCATAGGATGAAGCAACCTTCTTCCGATCATCATGAGGTTGAAGAAGCTTCCTAGATGCCAGTTCAAAGGATCCTGTCAGTCATACTTTAGAGCCTGGTGACTAGGTATTCTGGAAGTCATCAGAGGAAGACAGCCCTTCTAGCTCCATTAAAAAGAGACCTTTCCTGGTGCGTCTGACCGCAGACCCTGCTGCAAATCTAGAAGGTGTTAAGTCCTGGGTACACATCACAAAGCAGAAGAAGGCTCTACGTGACACCTGGTCCTATATAGACCCTGAAGACCTAGAAATTAAATTGAGGAGGAAGAGAAATCGCTGACATTGCAGTAGACTGCTTCCACCCACGACCAAGATCAAGACTTCATACTTGAACATAAAACCCTTCTTCTTTTCCTTTCCTTTATTCTGGCCTTAGCTTGGAAAGATAATACACTCATTCTGTCTCGCAGGCCGTTGCTAAGGCTACATTTACGTTGTTGAGTTAAAAGGGACCTACCAGTGGGGTTTCAGTTCAGGATTCACTCCTTTTGACAGGTCCCTGTTTCCCTAGTTAGGAATAAATGTAAATGAGGCTAATTTTCGGGGTTCCTGGGTGGCTCAGTCAGTTAAGCATCCGACTCTTGATTTCAGCTCAGGTCATGATCTCAGGGTTGTGAGATTGAGCCCTACATCCAGCTCCGCGTTGAGGGTGGAACTTGCTTAAGATTCTCTCCCTCTTGGGGCGCCTGGGTGGCTTAGTTGGTTAAGTGACTGCCTTCGGCTCAAGTCATGATCCTGGAGTCACAGGATCGAGTCCCGCATCGGGCTTCCTGCTCAGCAGGGAGTCTGCTTCTCCCTCTGACCCTCCTCCCTCTCATATGCTCTCTCTCTCTCTCATTCTCACTCTCCCAAATAAATAAATAAAATCTTTAAAAAAAAAAAAAAAGATTCTCTCCCTCTTCCTCTGCACCCCCCCCCCCCCCCCCGGTTCACACACCATGTGAACACACTTTCTCTCTCTCTCTCTCAAAAAAATGGGACTGATTTCTTAATTCTTAAAATTATTACAGAATCTGCTGCTAAAGCAATGGCTACCCAACAAAGATCCTTAGACTCTCTGCCAAAGTAGTTTTGATAATAATGGGACAGCTCTTGATTGTCTTTGAGCTGAGCAAGGAGGTGTCTTGCTGTGGCCAACACCACTTGCTGTACCTGGATCGACACTTCTGGGGAAACTAAAACTCACTTACCTGAGATCATTGAGCAAGCCACTTGGCTTAAAGGATGACCCCTTCAGTGGGGTCTGTCTTTGATCTGATTTTGATTGGTTTGGGTCTTGGGCACCAAGGCTTCTAAGTGAACTCTAAACATCAGGGATTATCCTGCTTATAGTGATTATAATAATCTTCCTGGTACATTGTATCCTCTCAAAACTTTTTTCTTTTTCTTTTTTTTTAGATTTTTATTTGAGAGACAGTGGGAGTGAGAGAGAGTGCATGCACGAGTGGGGGGAGGAGCAGGGGGAGAGGGAGAAGCAGACTCCCCGCTGAGCAGGGATCCTGATGCGGGGCTCCATCCCTGGGACCCTGGCATCATGACTGAGCCAAAGGCAGACGCTTAACTGACTGAGCCACCCAGGTGCCCCTGTATCCTTTCAAAAATTTTAAATGTCTGATCACAACCACTAACCACCAAGCACATGATCTCCTTAAGACTACAATGGCAGAAAAGGAACAGAGAACAACAGACTTAAGGAATGCAGACCTTGTCGTAACCCATGAATTTCACAGAGATAAAGCAAAAACACCATGATCTGTGAATGCCACACAGAGGATCAACAGGAGCTTCAAGCACCACAGAGCCAAGCTGAGCGTGACGCTAATGCCTTAAATTTTGAGCACAACTCTCAGTTCAGCTGAGAGTCTGATCAAAAGGGGGGGAATTGTTAACCAGAAAACTACAGCCCTAGAATGGCCTCACTAAGTTAAGTAAGTTAAGGCTTCAAGTGAGTAAACCAAGACTTAATATCTAACCTAACTGCAGTTTCAATTCCCCAGGGATGTAAGCTTTAACCAGGCAACATGGAACTTCCTGGTCAAAACTAGGAAATTGACTGGTAGACCGTTCTCTCCAGAGGAGGGCAACCTTGCCTAAACAGTGCATTCCTTGCTAACAAAGTCCGTTCTTCTTTTTATGTCTTTTCTCTGCCTTTAAAAACCTTTCTTTTGTTTAGGTCAGTGGAGCTCCCCTCTCCTTGCTAGATGGGATGCTGTGCAATTCATGAATCGTTTAATAAAGTCAATTAGATCTTTCAACTTACTCAGTTAAATTTTGCTCTTTAACACATGCGTGGGATGGACTGGAGCTGGGAGGGGACGTGAAAGGCCAGGCGGGGGTGGCAACATGTGTCTTAAGCAAGGTGCAAGCTGTGGGCATGGCGAGGGATGTGGGAGTGCCCAGATCGTGCACATGGCCGAGATGATGTTGGCTACTGGGCCCTGAGCAACTTTTCAGCCTTATTATCCAGCGGTCCCCCACACAAACCCAGGGCGCTTGTCCTGCTGTCCACGCCCTAGAAGCATGGAGAACTTTCCTCTCTGGTGGGCATTGCTGCTGGGCTTTAAAAATCACGGTAATGTTACTCATCTACTTGGTGAGCCTAGTCTGGTTTCTGCGTTCTGGATTCTTTATATGACAGGTTGGTTAAAGCAAAGGTAGCGGTTAATATTTGCATGGGGTTACTTATTCATTTAAAGTTCAATTATGTAAAAGTTCATCTGTTCCATTGTAGAAGCAATACATGTTCCTCACGGTGAATTTAGAAAATACCAGCCACGTTGGGGAAAGAAATCACCCATTGTCACTGTTTAAAAATTTTATTCTGCTTGGGTTTTTTGTTTGCTTAATGTAGCCATAATCTGTATGATATAGATAACATATACATATATATAATCATATATACTATATACAGATATATGTTGTACATCATATGATATATATAGATATATATCATCCATGTATCATATGGTAAATATATGCAGAAGTATGTATCATATATACTTTCATAGACCTCCAGTCTTTTCAAAGGTCATTTCTGATGGCTTCATAACATTACATGTAGAAATATACACCGTGTTCTAAACACCATTTTATAGTATTTGACACTTGGAATATATCCAGTTTTGTTGTAAATAATAATATAGTGAGGGGCGCCTGGGTGGCTCAGTTGGTTAAGCGACTGCCTTCGGCTCAGGTCATGATCCCGGAGTCCCTGGATCGAGTCCCGCATCGGGCTCCCTGCTCGGCAGGGAGTCTACTTCGCCCTCTGACCCTATCCCCTCTCATGTGTTCTTTCTCTCTCATTCTCTCTCTCTCAAATAAATAAATAAAATCTTAAAAAAAATAATACAGTGTATATCTTTGTGTGCAGAATCATTTTATTATTTTTTAAAAAGATTTTATTTATTCATTTGAGAGAGAGTGCACAAGCGGGGGGAGGGGCAGAGGGAAAGGAACAAGCTGACTCCCTGCCAAGTGGGGAGCATTTTGTGGGGCTCGATCCCGGGACCCCAAGATCACAACCCCAGCTGAAGTTAGACGTTTAACCAACTGAGCCACCCAGGTGCCCCCAGGGCCATTTTACAATTGAGTGATTTTCTGAAACTAGATTGCTAAAGTGGAATTATTGACTCGCAGGATACAGGCATATATTATAGCATCCTGACCAGTGGTTTTCAAAAGCGCTCCTCCCCTGTGCACCCCCTCGTGCCACGTGGGGGAGATCCTGGCTCTGGGCTCTTGCCCAGACCTGGGTGGGCCTCTCAGTCTTAACAGGCTGCTTTTTCCCATGGAGGTAATTTGGCACAGGACATAGTTTATGTTTCCTGCATTTTAACCTCATCGAGGGACTGTTTTGTGAGTGTTTGAGCTATTTATGACCTGTAGGAGAAATAACCAGATAATCAGAGGTCCTTGTCATTTATTCAGGTTCCAGCATCCAGGAGGCTTTCTTTAGGATTTTTCCCACAGCAGCAACGCCACCACCTCAGCGCATCCTTGCTAACCAGCCTGTGGCCATCTTCACCCTGGAAATGAATCTCCAGTTTTAACTTTTTGAAGTTACGCATGCTCCGCAGTTAATGCAGGAAAAGTATTAGAGGCAATTCAGAAATAAGAAGATAAATAGATTTTAGGTATTGAGGACTTTTGAAATAAGTAAAACTGTCTATGAAATTGTTCTGAATGTTACTATAGCAATTACACTTCTCAATCCCTGATGTTAATATTGATGAGTAAAGAAAGCTTAAAGAATGAGTTAAAAAGCTATAAAACTTTTTCTAAGTGTTGACATTTTATTACCTATCATTCGTCTTTTGGGAGGAATAGGAAATGAGATCACTGTTTTTTGATGTGCCTTTTACATGTTAACACAAATTCCTGTTCTTGGTCTTTACATGGCTGTTGAATCCTGTCAACTTTTTGCTCATGGGTTTTGGAATCAGGTTGTACGTGAGTATGGAAGTTATTTTATAGATCTTGTTTTTATATTCGATTAAGCCTCCCTGAAGCCATATGGAAGTAATCTGTGTGTAACTGCCAGATACATCGCCTGGAATTCCAAGTATGATGAAGAAAAGATGGGATTTTAAAAAGAATGGAATTTTGAGAGCAGGAGGGAGGGGGAGGAAAGAATGAGCACGTTTTTTTTAGGTGCAAATAATTTTTTTTGTAACGAAGGGAAATGAACTATTTTGGTATGACTAAACAAATCCTTGCTGAAGAAATATGTGGATGAATTAACCCACTTATAATTTTGTGGTTTCTTTCATATTAATAAATGTGAATCTCAGTTGTACTTTTTCTTTGGTATTTATGAGTCTGCGTCAGGGCTTCTCTCATTTTATATTAGAACTTTGGTCGCTGCTATTCATTTTTCTTTACTCTTTTCTAGTAATCTAGCGGAGGGTTTCCCTCCAGAGATAGGAGTGGACTCCGCAAACATTACCTCCCGTGGTGGGTGGGGGATGGGGGGCATCAGGAACTACACAGAAGGCCCACTGAGGCAGGATGGCCAGTGACCGTGAGGAG
The DNA here is from genome assembly GCF_964656455.1 of Halichoerus grypus. NCBI lineage: Eukaryota > Metazoa > Chordata > Mammalia > Carnivora > Phocidae > Halichoerus > Halichoerus grypus. The sequence continues at coordinate 144,661,920 of NC_135718.1, forward strand.
ATTGTCAAAGGAGACTTTAAAGTCAGCCATTGAAATAGAGAAGCAGATTTTTTCCTTTTAAAATTTCTGAAGACAGCAGCACCTGGCTGGCTCAGTCAGAAGAGCATGCGACTCTTGATCTTGGGATCTCGAGTTCAAGTCCCACTTTGGGTGTTGAGATGACTTAAATGAATAAATAAAAAGTAAACTAAATTTCTGAAGAGAAATTAGAGAAGGAGATAATCAGAAATACACAAAATTGAGTGCCCATGAGCTGGTTTTCTGTGGAGAACATGGAGAATATGGAGCTCGAGTCCTGTGTCCTGCTCAGGTGTGTGCTCTCCGCTCTATTCTCGTGGCGCACATCACCATCCATCAACATTTCTCTGTGGAAAGCTAGATTTACCCAAGCCCCTTCTCCCTCCAGCTCATTCCTGGAAGAGGCAGTCACTGGTGTACCATAACAGTGGAAGTAACTTTGACCCCTGTACTCTGAACACGGTTCCTGGCTTTCACAGGAGTAGGGCAGGGAAAGGGGGACCTGGGGTTGAACGAGAGAATAGGACAGATATAATCCGTGTAGGCCTAAATATCTATGGTGAAGAACAATGTTCAGACAGATCTTCCCTGAGCACTAAGGGGCCCTGATGTGCGTTGTCAGCTGGCGAAAAAAGAATTGCTCTGCTTTGGAGACTTTCCCTTTACTGATTTAAGACATTCTCCAATTGTGTGGACAGTTCTGGTGGGGTCTTGAATTGTACTGTTCTAGGCTGTCTCTCTCCTTGACCAAACTAGTTGGCTCCTCTGAAGCTTCCTCTCCGCCAGGCCGCAACCGTGACTCTGGCCTTGCTAGGCTTGCCTAGCTCAGTTTAGCAAGAACCCTGCTAAATCAGTTTGAGAGCGTCCTCACCTTGGCTATCTGATCACTCGTATTATAGAATTGAGTTCCTCATCGCCACCTTCGACGTGTAAGACCTCGGCCTCCCTTCAGCAAGAATCCTGTTAAGTCAGTTTAACAAGAGTCCTCCTACCCTTGATGTTTTCCCTGAAGTAATCTTCCATCCACTGACCCTGTCTCTCTGCATCTTGGCTACAAATGCCCACTTACCTTTGCTGTGTTCAGAGTTGAGCCCTATTGTAATATCTCTATTGCAAATGTCTTATTTTTTTTATTGACCTATAACATTGTATTCATTTAAGGTATATAATGTAATGATTTGGTGTATGTGTATATTATGAAATGATCACAGTAAGTCTAGTTAATGTCCATTACCTTACACAGTTGTAATTTTTTTCTTGGGATGAGAACTTTTAAGATGAAATCTCTTAGCAACTTTTATTTTATTTTATTTTATTTTATTTTTTTTAAAGATTTTATTTATTTATTTGAGAGAGAGAATGAGATACAGAGAGCATGAGAGGGGGGAGGGTCAGAGGGAGAAGCAGACCCCCCGCTGAGCAGGGAGCCCGATGTGGGACTTGATCCCGGGACTCCAGGATCATGACCTGAGCCGAAGGCAGTCGCTTAACCAACTGAGCCACCCTGGCGCCCTCTTAGCAACTTTTAAATTCACAACACAGCATTGTTTTGTTTTTTTAAGATTTTATTTATTGATTTGTCAGAGAGAGAGAGATAGAGAGAGAGCGCACAAGCAGGGGGAATGGCAGGCAGAGGGAGAAGCAGGCTCCCCACCAAGCAAGGAGCCCAATGTGGGACTTGATCCCAGGACCCTGGATCTTGACCTGAGCTGAAGGCAGAGGCTGAGCCACCCAGGCGTCCCCACAAACACAGCATTGTTAACTATAATCAACATGCTGTACATTACGTCCCCAGAACCTATTTCTCTTACAACTGGAAATTTGGGCCTTTTGACCACCTTCATTTATTTTGCCCACCGCCTACCCCCTGCCCTTGGCAACCACCAGTCTCTTCTCTGTATCTATGAGTTGTTTTTATTTTTGTTTTTGTTTTAGATTCCACATATAAATGAGATCATATGGTATTTGTCTTTCTCTATCTGATTTATTTCACTTAGCATAATGCCCTCAAGGTCTATCCACTTTGTCCTGAAGGGCAGGATTTCATTTTTTTTAAATAAGACTGAATAATATTCCATTATAGGTACACACCACATTTTCTTTATCTGTTCATCTGTCCAGTGGACACTTAGGTTGTTTCCATGTCTTGGCTATTGGAAATAATGCTGCAATGAACATGGGGGTGCATAAATCTTTTCAAATGAGTGTTTTCTCTTTCTTTGGATAAATACCCAGAAGTGGAATTGCTAGATCCTATGGCAGTTCTGTTTTTAAATTTTTGAGGAAACTTCATACTGTTTTCCATTAGTGGCTGCACCAATTTATATTCCTACCAACAGTGCACAAGGGTTCCCTTTTCTGCACATCCTCCCCAACACTTGTTATCTCTTCTTGATAATAGCCATTCTAACACATGTAAGGTGGTAGCATTTCCCTGATGATTGATGGTGAGCACCTTTTCACATACCTCTTGTCTTCTATGGAAAAATGTTGGCTTAGTTCTGCTGCTCATTTTTATTTTTATTGTTATTTATTTTTAAAGATTTTATTTATTTGTCAGAGAGAGAGAGAGCACGCACAAGCAGGGGGGGCAGCAGGCAAAGGGAGAAGCAGGCTCCTCTCCGAGCAGGGAGCCTGATGCGGGAATCGATTCCAGGACCCTGGGATCATGACCTGAGCTGAAGGCAGACGCTTAACTGCCTGAGCCACCCAGGCGCCCTGAGCTGACTTTTCTGTATGGTGTAAGATAGAGGTCCAGTTTCATTCTTTTTCATGTAACAGTTTGGCCCCTGCCGTTTATTGAAGAGACCATCCTTTCCCCTTTGTATATTCTTGGCTCCTTTGTCATAAATTAATTGACCATATATGCATGGGTTTATTTCTTCTCTCTATTCTGTTCCATTGATCCATGTGTCTGTTTTTATGCTGATACTATATTGTTTTGATCACTATAGCTTTTGTAATATAGTTTGAAAACAGGAAATATGATGCCTTCAGCTTTGTTCTTTTTTCTCAAGATTACTTTGGCTACAAATTTTAGGATTTTTTTTTCTTTTTCTTTTTTTTAAAGATTTTATTTGTTTATTTGACAGAAAGACAGCATGCACAAGCGGGGGGAGCAGGAGAGGGAGAAGGAGGCTCCCCACTGAGCAGGGAGCCCGACAAGGGGCCCGATCCCAGTACCCTGGGATCGTGACCCCAGCTGAAGGCAGACGCCTAACCCACTGAGCCACCCAGGCACCCCTCTTTTTTTTTTTTTTAAAGATTTCGTTTTTAAGTGATCTCCACACCCAACATGGGCTTGAACTCACAACCCCAAGATCAAGAGTCACTCGTTCCACCGACTGAGCCGGCCAGCACCCTAAGATTGTTTTTTTTTCCTATTTCTTTGAAAAATGCCATTGGAATTTTGATAGAAATTTCATTGACTCTGTAGCTTGCTTTGTGTTTTATGGATATTTTAACAAAATTAATTCTTCCAATCCATGAGCACTGAACAATTTTGCTTTTATTTCTGTCTTCTTTAATTCCTTTGATTAATGTTTTATAATTTTCAGTGTACTGATCCTTCACCTCCTTGGTTAAACTTATTCCTAGATATTTTATTCTTTTTGATATAAATGGTATTACTTTTCTTAATTTCTCTTTCTGATGGCTTGTTGTTATGTATAGAAATGCAACTGATTTTTGTATATTGTTTTTTACTGAATTCAGTTGTTCTAATAGTTTTTGGTGGTGTCTTTTAGGTTTTCTATATATAGGATCATGTTATCTGCAACACAGATTTCCTTCTTCCTTTCTGATTTGGATGCCTTTTATTTCTTTCCTAATTGCTCTGCTAGGACTTCCAGTACTCTGTTGAATAAAGTGAGAAGAGTGGACATCCTTGTCTTGTTCCTGATCTTAGATCAGCAATAGTCTCAAAAGAAGTCTTCCTTAGGTTTTAACAAGTGTCAGAATAATTTTTTCTTTAACAGTCTGGTACATCAAACAGGAGCCTAAGACTCTTTTTTTTTTTTTAAAGATTTTATTTATTTGAGAGAAAGAGAATGAGAGACAGAGAGCATGAGAGGGAGGAGGGTCAGAGGGAGAAGCAGACCCCCAGCTGAGCAGGGAGCCGGATGCGGGACTGGATCCCGGGACTCCAGGATCATGACCTGCGCTGAAGGCAGTCGCTTAACCAACTGAGCCACCCAGGCGCCCAGGAGCCTAAGACTCTTAAAGCACCCTGATCCTGATGGCTGACCTTGTTGTTTGAAACATGACCTGATTTGAAAGTGCCTGCGGCGTTGGTGGACATTCCCTTCTGCCCTGAAAAAACCTCAGGATCTTGGGCCAGTACCAACCTTCCAAACTACGACCCCGGGAATGCTGCCAGGGGCGCACCGTCCCCTAAGCCCTGTAGAGGGCGCTTTCCGCCGCCCGGTGCTGCTGTGACCTGCGCTGGGAGAGCCCCGGGCAACCGCCAGCTCCTCGCCAGCCTCGGTTCGCGGGCCCTGGGCGCCCGGCGGCATCCGTCCGCGCTGATTCGCACTCCCGCGAGCTCCCTCGTTCCCGCGTGGCCGGCGGGGAGGGTGGCAGAGGGCAGCGGGACGCTCCGTGCCGGCCGCGTTGTGCCCACCGGCGCCCCGTTATCCCCAAGGCAGGGATCTCCCGGCCGCCGGATTTCGAATTTAGAAATCACGCTTTAGTCCTGCAAGTTTGGTATCTGTGACCACTTTAGGTTTAATAAACCCCCACAAATTCGTAAAGAAAGTGGTCGCCTGTAGCGCTCGTGACGGAGGGCGCACGGCCTTGCAGCCGCAGGCCGCGGAAGGCGGAGGAGGCTGTGCGGCGAGGACCCGGCCGAAGCGGAGCCACCACCTCCCACCGCCGGCGCCCGGGGGCCACCGCTCAGGAAGGGGCCGCGGTACTGGGAGCGGCCTGCCCTTTGGGCTCCCGGCCAAGGGCCGCACCTCCCCCGCAGCCCCAGCGGCCGCCGCGCTCCCGCCCCGGGACGGCCGGGCGTCAGTGGAAGGCCCCGCGGGAGCTGCCGCCGGCGCCGCGCCCCCCGCCCGCTCGGCCATGGGCGCCGCCGGCTCGTCGGCTCTGGGCAGCCTCGGCCTCCCCGCGCCGCGCCTCCCCGCGCCGTCCCGGCCCGCCTGGCTCGGGGCGGCCGCGCTGGGACTGGCCGCCGTGGCGCTGGGGACGGTGGCCTGGCGCCGCGCGCGCTCCAGGCGGCGCCGGCGGCTGCAGCAGGTGGGCACCGTGGCGCAGCTCTGGATCTACCCGGTCAAATCGTGCAAGGGGGTGCCGGTGAGCGCGGCGGAGTGCACGGCCTTGGGGCTGCGCTGCGGCCACCTGCGGGACAGGTAGGGCCGGGCCGGGGCTGCGCGGGGTGGGCTCCGGCCGCGGGCGGGAGCGGGGTGGTCTGCGGAGCCCGCCACCAGGTCCTTCCTTCCCTTACAGTGGGGCAAGGACAAAGAGAACGAGGGGCCATTACCTCCCGACAGCGGACCCCAGGGCCCGGGACCCTGGGGCTCTGTGTCCCGACCCAATTCCCGGAGACAGCTGTATTCCCACCTCGCATGGGCGCTTTCACCTCTGCGCTCCTGCCCGGGAGTGGTTTTGGCGTCCAGGTGTCTGCCAGTGTGCAAACGGACTTCAACTCCAGCTAGCGGAGGCGACGAGCGCCCAGGGATTGGTCCCCGCCACATTAGTTTTATTAATTGTCTCTGGAGAACTTGGGGAAACTTGGGGCCGCGGAGCCCAGCCCTCAAGGAGCGCCCCAAGGTGGAGCGCATAATCATAATGACAGCTATTGAAGCTTCAACTTCTTGCCGCTGAGGAAGTTCTATTGCACGTGCTCTTTCCCCTAATTCTCACAAGCCCTCTTGCATGGATAAAGAAACCGAGGTCCCGCGCCACCCAGCGGGGGGACCAGGACTCTCGTTTTCTTCAGCACGCGGGTGCTTTGTGAAGTCCTGCTATTAAGGCCCTATCTGGGTAGTCACGATCTGCGTGAACGCTTGGGGTTCAGGGAAGGCACAAGAGGCCCGAGCGAGCAGGCGAGCGAGCGGCTTTGTTCTCCTCTGGGTCTGGCGTCAGGCCAGCCCGGAGCCTCATCGTAAGGCTGCACTTTAAGCTCTTTCCTCCCAGACCAGCCCTCACAGCTCCTGCAGGGAACCCAGAACTCGGGGGGGGGGGGGGGGCAGGGGGCGGGGGGTGCTGTAGCTTTTCCTCCTTGCAGCTCTCGGGACAGAGGGCAACTCACAGCATTAGTGAAGAGTGAGCTATGCATCTTTGCTTCAGGAAGGAAGCCAAGAGTCCTAGATACTTCATGGTTTGTATGGAGTTTGCTGACTCTGCAAGATGGTAGAATTTATTGAATTCATTTTGTAGGCCCCAGAGGCAAGGGGCGTTGTCATTTTACTGTATGGACTGGGAATATTTCCTGAGCTCATATATTAGTAAATAACAATCAGAGCAGACACTATTTTTGTCCACCCACTACCACGAAGTGTGATCAGGAGAAGCAAACAAAAGCTTACTGGACTCAGTGTGACAAGTACCAGGGAGCACAGAGAAGGAGCACCAGAAACTGCCTGGGGTGGGCAGGAATAACATCATAGCTTGAACTGATTATTCAAAATTATGAACTTTCCAGGCAAGTAAATTGGGAGAGGAACATTCTAGAGAGAGAGAGGCATGGAGTAAGCTGGGTAAAGACCCTGGACTTGGAGGGGAGGTATACTGGGGAAAAGGTGAGTGTACTCTTAGGGAATTGCCGGAAGGAATTGAAACCAGGCAGATACGTCTACACCAGTGATCGCTGCAGCATTACTCACGGTGGCCAAAAGATGGAATCAACCCAAATATCCACCCGCAGGTGAATGGATAAACAACATCTATACACAATGGAATATTGTTTGGCCACAAAAAGGAACAGAGTTCTGATACACACTACAGCATAGATAAATCTTGAAAGCATTATGTTAAGTGAAATAAGTCAGGCACAAAAGGACAAATATATGATCCTAATTATATGAAATAGCTGCATTGGCAAATTCATGGAGACAGGAAGTGGATTAGAGTTTACCAGGGGCTCAGGGGGAGAGGGGGAATGGGGAGTTATTGCTTAATGGGTTCAAAGTTTCTATTTGGGATGATAAAGTTTTGGAAATTGATAGGGGTGATGGTTGCATAACATTGTGAAGGTACTTAATGCCACTTAATTGTGCACCTAAAATGATTAAAAACACATTGAAAAAATATCTGTTCTCTGTTGATGTTGTTTCCATGTTTTGGTGTTGTGAATAATGCTGCTATGAACATCAGTGTGCAAGTGTCTGTGTGAGGTCCTGGTTTCAATCCTTTTGGATATACTTAAGAGCATGCCAGGCGCTTTATGTTGTATATATTTTACCACAATAAAAAAACTAAAAAAGAAAAAGGCTGGCCTGCGTGAGGGCACAGGGAGTTGTGAATGGCTGGGAGGGCAGCTGGGTTATGAAGGGCCTTGCCTGCCTTGTCGAAGAGTTAGGGTTTTATCCTGAAAGCAGGAGCCATGAAGGGATTTTTCATGAGGGAGGTGACATGACTAGATTGGTGGTTTAGAAAGGTCAGACTGCCAGGATGCCCAGCTGGCTCAGTGGGAGGAGCCTGAGACTCTTGATCTTGGGGTCATGAGTTTGAGCCCCCTGTTGGGCATAGAGATTACTTTAAAATATTAAAAAGAAAGGAAAGATCAGGCTTCCATCATTACCTGGAAGAATTATTACATGAAGAAGAATATTCGTGTGCTGGTACAAAAGATTTGGAGCAGGGCAGGGCTCTGTCTGGGTCCAGGATGAGGACTGATAAACGGGCAGTTGAGGAAAGGGCTCCCACTAACCTTGTTTTTCCAGTGTAGCTGAAACATCTCAGCCGTGATGACCTGCTGGAGGTGATGCAAGGAAGCTCTTTAACAACCTCACGTCTTCACTGGCATGTTATGTTTATGGACCCCAAAAGCACAGCTCACTTCTATACCTGTAATCACTTGGCCCGGTGTGAATTGAAATTACCAACATGTCAATATGTTCTCCTTCCTCAGTAGCTGAGAAATAACCTATACAAATGACTCCCCACCTCCCACCCCTGAAACCGTTTTCGACTGCTCTTATTTCTCCATTTATCTTTTTTTTTTTTTTTTCTGGGAAGTGCCTCTAGATCAGGAGTGTTGTGCCAGAAAAATTTTTGGCCATAGTAACAATAGACCTTTGAGCAAATTGCAGAATTCACCGCCCTGAATATCGAAACATGAATTTTTTAAAAAGGTAGGGGTGGATTTGGTAAGGTGTGAGTGGCATCCTGTGCTGTCCCACTGAGCTCCGTGCTCTGAGAACAACAGAGCAACAGTCTTGTTATTTCACTGCAGGAGCCCAGGGCCTACTGTGTGTGGGCACGGTGCTTCCTTGTGCTCTTGACGTCTTTCCAGGAAATAGTTTCTTGTCATCTTTTTGGGGCATGTTTAATGAAAGTGGTCAGAATTTCTGGCAGCTGAGATGAAAATATAATAACATCTTTGATTTCTGTGCCATCCAGGAGCTCAGAATGTTCCGAAGCTATTATATGTATTGGATGCTTGACCGGTTCCTAAACCCTTTGAAATTAACAGACAGACTCAGTCTTGCTGTGCTGCTGAGTTGGTGTTTAAGGATAGACAGGCAGACACACACACACACACACACACACAAACTCACACACACCAAGCTGACAGGGAGGAAATCAAAGAGGACATTTATATGCCTGAAGCTCCCACAGAGACTGACCGCCCGTCATGGTGGGCCATGCGTATCTTGTGTTTTGAACATGGCAGGTTTTGGCTGGTGATCAATGAGAAGGGGAACATGGTTACAGCTCGACAGGAGCCTCGTCTGGTCCTGATTTCCCTGACTTGTGAGGGTGATGCCCTGACTCTCAGTGCAGCCTACACGAAGGACCTGCAGTTGCCCCTCAAGACACCGGCCACGAATGCGGTGTGCAAGTGCAGGTAAGGCAGGGGTGGAGAAAATACCACCACCAGAGGAGGAAGGACAGAGATGAGGTGGGAGTGACGGTGGACAGTGTCCGGGAAGGCGTGAGATGAGATCTAGGTATTACCATCGGACTTGCCCTGTTACGCTTGGAGAGACTGGGAACCTTCCATATCTGAGTTAGGAAGGGAGTCACAAATGTTTTTGTGAACTGTGATATTTAGTACTAATGAAAGGACGTTCTAAGATAGAAAAGACCGCTGCAACCAGGAGAGTGATCCGACTTGCATGTGCCCAGGGTTCTGTCTGCGTGACAGCGAGGGTGGAGATTTCAGCCGTGAAGGGGCTTTGTACAGAGGCTCTTTCCCCGACATTAGAAGGGCTGTAAGGAAACAGTCTAAGAAAACTAGCTTTGCTTCTGAGACCTGATGTCTCGAGGTGATTTTTTATCCCATCATGGGGAAATTAGAATTTGGTCTAATTTTACTCTTGTCATCGTTTCTGCATCTTGAATTAAAATGCATTGTGAACGCTGAATGGAGTCCATAGCCTATCATAGAAAATAACATCACATCAAAAAATGTAGACCTGAGTTAGCTGAAAAATATCTAAAGATTCCCAGAAGTTTATAAGATGCAATACCCATCTAATTTCTGTAATATTTTAGAGTTTCAGACGTAATGTGTTCTTATTTTAATTTGATGGGTTTTTTTAAATTATAAATGTAATACATATTCGTAGTTGAAAAACTGGAAAATACTAAAAAAAGGAGTAAAGAAAAACCTGTGAGGTAACTATAATATATAACTGTATTCTGATGTTTTCTGTCTTTGTAGTTAATACTTTAAAAGAAATAATATAAAAATCAGAGTCTTGAATACTGCCATATACTTGATATGTTGAGTACCTTTTCATATTGTTTTTTTTTTTTTTAAAGATTTTATTTATTTATTTGAGAGAGAGAGAGACAGTGAGAGAGGGAGCACAAGCAGGGGGAGTGGGAGAGGGAGAAGCAGGCTTCCCGCTGAGCAGGGAGCCTGATACAGGGCTTGATCCCAGGACGCTGGGATCGTGACCTGAGCTGAAGGCAGACGCTTAATGACTGAGCCACCCAGGTGCCCCACCTTTTCATATTGTTCAAAATCTTCAAAAATAACAGTTTTCCCGTTGGCCTACTATTTCATTCTGAGGGTGTGTCTTATAATGCATTTTAACATGTTCCCACAATTAAATATTTGGATTGTTTTCCATTATTTCCAGGTGTGAAGAAGAATGTGAAAAAACCTTGGTGTAAATCTTTGTTCAAAATGCTTATTATTTCCTTAGGAAAAAATTTTTAGCAGTGGTTTTGCTAGAAACAAGAAACTATAGACTTTTGATATATGTTGCTAAATAGTTTTGCAGAATGGTTATACCAACTAGTATAGCTACCAGTATTTTTATGGGCATCTCTGTCTAATTACATTCTGACCACTATGTTCAAAAATATTTGGCCATTTTTATAGGAAAAAGATGGCAGTTTCTTGTTGCTATGATTTGCATTTAATTTATTGTCCAAGGCAAACTTCTTATTTTTACTTTTTTTTTTAAGTAGGCTCTATACCCAACCTGGGGCTTGAACGCACAACCCCAAGATCAAAGAGTTGCATCCTCCACGGATCGAGCCAGCCAGCTGTCCCTGAGGCAAACTTTTTAATATGTCTGTTGCAATTTGTATTATATATTTGTTCACATCCTGGTTCCCGTTTCTTTGTCATGACTAGGTATCTACCCATACTTTCTTGTGGTTATTTTTTTCCACTTAATTATTCTTTTGGAATTATGTGGAAACTTTTTTCATGGCCCCATACAGGCTCTTTGGTCCACACTCAAAGACTAAACAAGAGCATGTTTGGAAATTGCAAAATGAGAAGGTTTAAACATGTTACAATAGTTTACAGACTCTTAGGGTGAAGATGTCAAGGACCTTTCGGACCTGGGTTTCTTTGGCAGCGCAGGCCATTCTCTTGTGAAGGAGTTGTAACTTCAGCCCACAGTCTCTTAAAGATTTCTCATGAGTCTTGGGGTGCTGGGGTCCTTTCAAAAGGTCATGATCATAGCCAGTACACCTGTTTTTACTGTTGAGGTTGTTGCTTGATTTTCTTACAAGCCATGCCAGCCACTAATGGGTTACAGAGAATTAGGGCCATTATATGGATTATTCAGGCAAATAGCCTCAAACCATGCCTACATTATCTTTGTCGAAAGTTTTAGGAACATTTGGATTTTTTTTTTTTTTTTGGCTTGGATTTTTTGGGACAGTGTGTCAGTGGAATGTTGGACCCAATGACACAGCTGAGGCTGCGCAGAACATAGGAGAAATGTGGGAAGAGAAAGGAAAAAGGCAGAGAACAAGTTGTGCTAATATAAGGGCCTCATATTGTGGGTATTTATGAATCTTCTCTACGGAAGGCAGTTGGTAAAGACTGGAGGAGGTAACTCCCACTCAAATATGAAAACGGCAATACAAAACCCCAAGGAACATGAAAAGTCAATGAAACATGACATCACCAAGAGAGCATAGGAACCTAGTAACCTATTTCAAAGACATGGAGGTGTATTATTTACCCAATAAAGCACTCAGATAGCTGTTTTAAGGAAACCCCATCCATGAGATGCAAGAAAACATGGAGAGACAATTCAGTGAAAACAGGAAAATAATAAATGGGCAAAGTGAGAAGCGAGACAAAGAGATAGAAATGATTAAAAAAAAAAAAAAAAAGAGCCACAGAGAAATTCTGGAGCTGAAGAATAAAATGAATGAAATGAAAAATGCACTAGAGTGTTATAACAGCAACATGGGTCAAGGAAACAGGAATCTTTGGGACTGAAGACCAGATCTTTCAATTATCCAGTCAGAGGAGAATTAAAGAGAATTAAATTAAAGAGAATGAAAAAGAGTGAACAAAGCCAATGTGCTCTATGGATTACCATTAAAAGAATTGGTGAATTATTGGAGTTCCCGAAGAAGAAAAAAGTAGAAGTGGCAGAAAATTTACTTAAAGAAGTAGTGGCTGAGAACTTCCTAAATCTGGGGAGACCTTTGCATCGCCAAGTTCGTAAATCAAAGAAAAAGAATCTTAAAAGCAGCAAGAGACAAGAAGCTTGTAACTTACAAGGGAACCCTCATAAGGCTATCAGCCAGCTTCTCAGCAGAAACCTTACAGGCTAGTTGAGAGTGGGATGATCAAGAATATTGCCAATCAAGAATATTCTCTCCAGCAAAGCTAGCCTCTAGAAGTGAAGGACAGATAAGGACTTTCCAAGACAAACACACGCTGAGGAAGTTCATCACCACTGCATCTGCCTCACAAGAAATGCTGAAAGAAGTTCTTCAAGCTGAAAGGAAAAGATGCTAATATGAGAGCATATGAAAATATACAACACACTGATGAAGGTAAACACAGAATTGGGGCACCTGGCTGGCTCAGTTGGTAGAGTATGTGACTCTTGATCTTGGGGTCATGAATTTGAGCTCCGTGTTGGGTGTAGAGATTACCAGAAGAAGTAAATAAAAAATAAACACAAAATCAAATTCAGAATACTCGAATGCTGTAATATGTGGTGTGTTAATCACTTAAGTCTAGCATAATGGTTAAATGACAAGAGTATTACGACTGTAGCTACAATAATTTGTTAATAAATATGTGATATAAAAACAGGTAAATTGTGACATCAGAATCATTAAAGGGAGTGGGAAGTAAAAGAGTAGAGTTTTTGTATGAGATCAAAATTAAATTATCAGCATAAAATAGACTGCTGTATCTATAAGATGTTTTAATTAAACCTTATGACAATCACAGAGCAAAAAATCCGCTATGGAATCATAAAAGATAAAGGGAAGGGAATCAAAGCATTTCACTATGGAAAACCATCAATTTACAAGGGAAGATAGAAAAAGAGGAAGAAGGGAACAAGGGAATTACAAGTCAGCTAGAAAATAATAAGATGACATTAATTGGTCCTTATTTATCAATAATTTTTTTTTTTTAGAGACAGTGCACAAGTGTGCTCAACAGCTGGTGGGGGGAGGGGCAGAAGGAGAAGGCAAGAGAGAATCTTAAGCAGTCTCCACACCAAGCGTGAAGTCCGACGTGGTGGTTTAATCTCACGGCCCTGAGATCATGACCTGAGCTGAAATCAAGAGTTGGATGCTTAACTGACTGCACCACCCAGGAGCCCCTAGTTATTAATAATTTATGGAAATGGATTAAATTCTCCAATCAAAGGCACAGAGCCTGGATGGATAAACAAGACCCATATATATGCTGCCTCATAGAGACTCACTTCAACTTTAGGGACACACATAGGCTCTGAGTGAAGGGTTAAGAAAAGATATTCTACACACATGGAAACCAAAAACCAAAAGAGAGCAAGGGTTTCTGTATTTAATCAAACAAAATAGACTTTCAGGCAAAGATTGTAATAAGAGACAAAAAAGGACATTATATTATGAAAAGGGATAAATTTTTTTTTAAGATTTTATTTATTTGAGAGAGAGCGAGCACAAGCTGGGGGGGGGTGGTGGGATAGGGAAGGGGGGGAGGGAGAAGCAGACTCCCCGCTGAGCAGAAAATCAGACACAGGGCTTGATCCCAGGACCCTGACATCATGACCTGAGCCGAAGGCAGATGCTCAACTGACTGAGCCACCCAGGTGCCCCGAAAAGGTATAAATTCATCAAAAATATGTACAAGTCATAAATATATATGCCGCCCCCCCTCACCTCGGAGTTCCTAAATATATTAAGCAAATACTAACAGAAGTGGACAAGACAGCAATAGTCCGGACTTCGGTATCCCACTTTCAATGATGGATAGATCATGTGGAGAGAAAATCACTAATGAAATGTTGGCCTTGAGCCATACTTGACACTAAGTGGACCTAACAGACATTTACAGAACATTCTCTCCAACAGCAACAGGATACATGTTCTGCTCAAGCACACAAGAAGCCTTCTCCAGCGTAGATCCTGTGACAAGTCGCGAAACAAAGTCAGCAAACCTAAGAAGACTGAGATCATATCATATATTTTCTTACAGCCACAATGGTATGAAATTGGAAATGAAAATAGGAGGAAAGCTGAAAAGTTTACAAACGTACAGAAATTGAACAGTACGCTTCTAAACAACCAGTGAGTCAAAGAAGAAATCGAAAGGGAAATGTAAGAAAACGTCTTGAAACAATCGAAAATGGAAACACAACTTACCAAAACCTCTGGGATGCAGCAAAAGCAGTTTTCAGGGAGAAGTTTATAGTGATATATGCTGGCATTAGAAAAAAAGAAAGATCTCAAATAAACAGCTGAATTTTAGGGGCGCCTGGGTGGCTCAGTTGGTTAAGCGACTGCCTTCGGCTCAGGTCATGATCCTGGAGTCCCGGGATCGAGTCCCGCATCGGGCTCCCTGCTCGGCGGGGAGTCTGCTTCTCCCTCTGACCCTCCCCCCTCTCATGTGCTCTCTCTCTCATTCTCTCTCTCTCAAATAAATAAAATCTTTAAAAAAAAAAAAAAAAAAAAAAAAAAAAAAAAAAAAAAAAAAACAGCTGAATTTTATACCTCGAAGAGTTAGAGAAAGAACACACTAAGCCCGAAGTTAACGTAAGGAAGGAAATAACAAAGATCAGAGCAGGTCTTTGGTAAGATAAATGAAACAGAGGCCAGAACAATAATAGAAAAGGTGAACAAAATAGAGAGCTGGTTTATTTTTATTTAAAAAAAAATTTTTTTTTACTTTTTTTAAAAAATATTTTATTTATTTATTCAACAGAGAGAGACACAGTGAGAGAGGGAATGAAAGCAGGGGGAGTGAGAGAGGGAGAAGCAGGCTTCCTGCTGAGCAGGGAGCCCTATGCGGGGCTCGATCCCAGGACCCTGGGATCATGACCTGAGCCGAAGGCAGGCGCTCAACGACTGAGCCACCCAGGCGCCCCTATTTTTTAAAAATTTGAGGACAGTTGGCACACATAAGAGCTGGTTTTCTGAAAAGATAAAATTGACAAACTTTTAGCTAGATTAAGAGAAATGAGAGCAGACTCAGATAAAATCAGAAACGAAAGAGGAAGCATTAGAACTGATACCACAGAAATACAAAGAATTCATAAGAGACTGCTATGAAGAAAGCTCACTTGAAATAACTGGGAAAAAAACCCCAAAACTAGAATAATCACTACCATCTACTGAGCACATCCGAAACCTCAGAATTGTTTGGGGGACTTTGTATAGATGATCCCTGCTCCTCATAAGAAGGTTGTGATTTTATCCCCATTATATAGATGAAGAAACTAAGGCACAAAGTAAGAGATAAAACCAAGGTCCTGGAGCTAGTCATTTGTGGGAACAGGATGCACCCCCAAGTAGGTCTACCTGACTCTCTCCTCTTTCCCAAACTTCAGGTATTTGTACAACCCAGCCATGCTTTATGCTGGGTCTCGGGCATCCAACTGAGCCTTGAGCAACACAGGTTTGAACTCTGTGGATTTGAACATGCAGATATTTTTCAATAAATACAGTGCAGTCCTATAAATTTATTTCCTCTTCTTTATGATTCTCAATAATATTTTCTTTTCTTTATTGTAAGAATACAATAGATAATACATATAGCATACAAAATATGTGTTCATCACCGGTTTATATGTTACCCATAAGGCTTCTGGTCAACAGTAGGCTATTAGTAGTTAAATTTGGGGGGGTCAACAGTTATATGTGGATTTTCCACTGCATGGAGGGTTGATGCTCCTAACCTCCACGTGGTTCAAGAGTCAACTGTATTTATTTAATGTTTTCCTTCAAATTGATTCAGCTTTTAAAAAAGACCTTAAAGGCATTTATTTATTTAATTAATTTTTTTTTTCTTATTCTTAGTATTTTCTTATTGTACAGGATGTGTAGTGAGTTCATTTACATACATCTTCAGTAATAAAATATCAAAGTATTTTAATTCCATAAGAAACGTGTCTCTCAGGACACTTGGGTGGCTCAGTCAGTTAAGCATCTGCCTTTGGCTCAGGTCATAATCCCAGGGTCCTGGGGTCGAGTCCCACATGGGGCTCCCTGCTCAGCACGAAGTCTGCTTCTCCCTCTGCCCTTCCCCTGCTTGTGCGTGTGCGCTCTCTCTCTCAAATGGATAGGTAAAATCTTTAAAAAATATATGCTATAAGTGGAATGTTACCTAATTCTAGCTAGAAATATTGCCTGCAGAAGTCTCTGGACCTGAGGTCCGTTCTTTCTTTTTAAAAAGAGATGATTATCACGTGTTGCTAGAAGTTAAAGCCTTACTATTGTGAAACTGAACAGAATCACGTTCTCTCTGTGCAACTCACCATTCTTTCCTGTTGTACCCAAGTACAAGTCTTATCTTGAATACCCACAGTAGTAATGGTCCTACACATGGGAAACACCAGCCTATACTGTTTCTTTCCTCTCTGAGCTGTGAGACACATAACAGCTGCCATGCAGTTCTGCATCCTGTATGTGTGCGGCAGGGGAGACTTCCAATCCCACGCTTACTGCTAGCAATCAAATCAAATCAGATTATTATTGTTGTCTATAATGTTTTAGATTTTATAGAACATTTTCACATACATTGCTGCGTCTAGTTTCATTATCATCATACTGGTAACGTTTAGCTAGGCCTATTAGTGAAGATTCGTGGTTGCTATCTAGCTGGGTGAACCAGATTTTGCAGTAATTGTTAGTTTACTTTATATTGATGTATTCGTTTTCTTCTGGAGAACTCTGTTATCTTTTCAAACCTGTGATCTTATTTTATTCTCCCATGCATCCAGATAGGGAGGTGCGGGTATGCATCACTCTGTTATAAAACTGGGGAAAGCAAGGCTTGAAACTGACTTCATTGAGCCTTGCACAGGGGTTGGGAGGCAGGGCCAGGCTAAAATGATGTTTCCTGATAATTCAAGAATCGCAGTGACATCCCAGCCTTTCGGATATGTGTAGGACATGCTAGGGTGTCCAGATTTTCAAAGCCACGGCCGTTCTTTGCTCCCGCCGCCCCCTGCAGAGTGCACGGCCTGGAGATCGAGGGCAGGGACTGTGGGGAGGCGGCGGCCCAGTGGATAACTAGCTTCCTGAAGACGCAGCCGTATCGCCTGGTGCACTTTGAGCCTCACCTGCGACCGAGAAATTCTCACCAAATATTGGACGTGTTCCGGCCCACCGACCAGGTCAGAGGAGCATCCCTGGGCTTTGGCCTTTGGTGTGTCCTGTGGAAGACCGGCTTCCTCAGGGGTGCAGAGCTCATCAGGTGGGGCAGCCTGTCTGCTGAGCTCCGCTCTGTCATTTTTGCCAGGAAGCTTGGCCTGAGCAGTGGCTGGGGATTATAAACAATAGGCAAAAAGAAAGCCCTTCCTTTGGAAGCTGCATCTGTGTTTCTTGATTTGGGGGACTCTTGCATTTTTCCCATGGGCATCTACCTTCCTACTTACGTGAGGCTTCCAGTGCCGACAGGGTTTCAAAACTGTTCTACATCCGGATCTTTTCCATTCTATTCTGTAGTTGTGTGTGGAGTCCAACCTTTTTACAGTGTGATTGCAATTGGCAGATCACAATTGGGCAAATGAGTGTGGGAGTATGGAGATCCACAGACTTCAAGTGACCAGGTTGGCCCTTTCAGGAATAAGGCTGTAAGGATTCATCATAAAAGGAGGGTTGGTAGCACAATTATTATGGCCGTTAAAAAAAAAACTATATAAATGGTCAGTAAACGGATTTGATGTTGATTTGCATGTTGCATTAAAAAATAGGTATCCAGGGAAGCAGTGAGTATTTTTATCACCCGTATTGAGGTCATCAAGCCCATCAACATTGGGGAAGTTGAGGCTTGGAAAGGTGGAGTGACTTCCTTACGGGCACTTGGCCAGTGGCAGCTCTTGATCCCAAGGCCATGTTCTCTTCATTCCATCATGTAAATCCTGTTATCTGCAAGGCTAATTAAGACTTTTGAACCACTATGACTTTTCTATATAAAGAACTAAAAGAAATATTTAGAAACAGCGTGTGTGTGTGTTTGTGTGTGCGTGTTTGTGCGTGCGTGTGCACACGGGGGTGGGGCCAGGGAAGAGAGGGTTCCAGGAACTAGACACACGTGACCTCTGTGTGCCTCGTTCTAACCATTTCTATTTCCTTACCAGATTGCGTACTCAGATGCCAGCCCATACTTGATCCTTTCTGAGGCTTCGTTGGCAGATCTCAATTCCAGGCTGGAGAAGAAAGTTAAAGTGACTAACTTCAGGCCCAATATTGTAATTTCAGGGTGTGGTGTTTATGCAGAGGTAACGTGATGCCTTCCTTGTCCCTTTCCTTGGAATTAACTTTTTTTTTTTTTTAAGGTATAAGATCTCTGATGTTGCATTAGATTATTCTGAAGAATTCACTAATTATTGGTTGTATGCTAGACAATTCAGAGTTTTGATTTCTTGGGCATCGAATCAATGCAGACTTCTGCACGGAGGGCGCAAATAGAAATGACATGCTGGTGTTGGGGCAGTTCTGGGTCTGAGACTTCTAAGGACAGTTCTCAGTAGGTAGAGTAGTTTTTGAGCCAAATTTATGTAGCATAAAATACATGATGTGTGTGGGCCATGGATCAAATGCAGGGTGCGCTCATGTCTTGTTGAAGTTGGCTTTCCTATTCAACCGATGGCCCCAGGAGAAGACAGGCATTTACAGTATGGCTGTTGGGGTGTGGGAGCGGAGTCCCCAAGCTAGATGGAACTACCCTAAAATTCTTCCAGTGTCACCTTCGATCTGCACTCAGATGTCTGCGCTGTGGCTTAGCACAAGGGCCACATGATTCTGGCAGCAGATTTACCTTTGTCATTGTCTTTGGATGTTTCGTTTGGTTCTCTCCCTTGTCAACCATGAAGGCAGAGATTGGTGGCCTGGGGGTTTGGTGAAGCAGTCTAGGGGGCCTGGGTGGCTCAGTTGTTAAGCGTCTGCCTTCGGCTCAGGTCATGATCCCAGGGTCCTGGGATCGAGCCCTGCATTGGGCTCCCTGCTCAGTGGGGAACCTGCTTCTCCCTCTCCCACTCCCCCTGCTTGTGTTCCCTCTCCTGCTGTGTCTCTCTCTGTCAAATAAATAAATAAAATCTTAAAAAAGAAAAAAAAAGAAGCAGTCCAGAGGTTTGAAGCCCACACTCAAACCCGAGGCTCTGAGGTCGGCCGTCAGCTTCCTCGCTGGCCCCTGTAGGACTCTGTGCGCTCCCTCTGAGGCTCCTTTACCCGCCTGGAGAATGGGGTGGTCCTTTCTGCCTAGGATTACCTTACAGGCTTGTTAAAGGATCAGTTTGGCTGAGGTAACTTATGAAAAGTATAAATGCAGTGTCAGTCAGTAGGGCAACAGAAGTAACTCCAAATCCACCTCTGACATTTTATGTGAAACGCTCCGAGTGTATCATGTCTCCCAAAGATGGCAGGTCAGCTCCTAGTGTGAGGTGGGAAACGTGCTCTCTCCCTGACAGCCTGGACTGGGCTCCCTCCGTGTTCCACAGTGACAGGGGAGCTCATCTGCCCTTGCTCACATCCTGCCCAGTTCAGTCGGACTCAGACAAGAGGGAAAAATCAGTGTGAGTTGCCTTTGACCATCTCATTGATATTCGTCTCGCACCAGCTGTGGCCAGGAAAGCAGTTTCTCTGGAGGGTTTTCCTTCTCAGGGAAAGAGAAAGGAGGGGGAGGGCTTCCATTTAATGCTCACATTGTGCTTTGCAGCCCAGGGAGATGAAAGTCATCATTCCCCTTTTATAAGGGGGAGAGGAGAGGCCGGGGGGGGGGGGGGTGACCTGGCTCGCCCCAGGCTACCCCATGGCAAGAAGTGGAGGACCTGGGTCTTGAACCCAGACTGTCCCAGGGCCCAAAGGAACTCTGAGCATTGGAGGGGGCGTGCATGAGGTTGGGGCACCGGATTTGAATCCACCTGCTTCACTAAGTGGCTGTGTGACCCTGGACAGGTCCTTACCCCCCTCGAGGACCCTGCTTCCTGCACCCGTTAAATGCAGATGATTTCAGCTGGCCCCTCCCCTGACGGCAGCTGTCAGAATCAAGGTGGATAATCTGCGGAAAAGCTCCTAGAGGTAGAAAGTGTCAGAGAGAGGTGGGGGAGGGTTTCTGTCCTACAATCAGAGTGAAGGTGCCTGGCTCAGGCATTCCCCCAGCTATGACCTACTTAAGCTTCCTTCCCGCTGCGATCCTTGAGCCCTGGGTCTTGTTGATGACGTTTGCTACCTCAGAGTTTGGAGGTGGTCAGATGTAGATGAAATTGAGTGCAGAGGAGACAGCCCAGAGTAGGACCTCAGATTTCGATTTGTTTGAACGGAATCTTGTTCTGGAAGCCTTCATTTCCATCTAACTCTGAGCGCTCCCTAACTGGGAACATTTTACATTTTAAGTCGGATGTTAATGCAACATTTTGGCTGAGCTCATTTTGTCATAGTGTGTCACTCATCCCACTGTGAGTTGGTGCCCCTGTGTCCCCTGCACTGTGGGTGACCCATGGAAAAACAGGATTGAAGAAGAATGGCTGCTTCTTCCAAGGAGATCACAGTCCCAGGTTATCAGACTGTGAACAGGCCAGCGAGATATGCCAGGAAGGGGGTGAGCGCAGGCTGTTAGGTGACCCCAGGGGTGTTATCGACCCAGACTGGACGGGAGCTGACGGCCCCCAAGGGTCTGCTCAGGCTCAGAGTATCCCAAGGCTCAGGCCTTAGACCCGTTTACATCTCTGGCTTTCCTTATGGTGGAATTTTTTACCTTATTTATCTGTGACTCAATCCCTAACCTAAAAGGGGCTCTGGAAATACTTCTTTAGTGAATAATAAATTAATTTCCTAACCAGAACCACCCACATTTCTCCTTTTGGATCTTTTATGTTTTTTATGACCACAGTGCCCCCTGGTGGGCAGACGCACACAGAACACGCTGGGGCTGCTCTAGTCCGGGTGCCCAAGCTTCTTGGGATCCTTGTGACATCTGCAGCTAAGAGACCCATTTTATAATTAAAAACTACAGTACGTATTAGCAAGAATGATACACACTCTCAGAGTTCTGAGTCTGCAGGTCTCTTTCCGGCTTGTGACCAACAAAGTTCTGGGCAGGTTGGTTTTAAGTCAAGAATTTTTGTCTCCAGCCCTCCGGTAGTGGCACTTGTCTCCCAGGGTGGGAAGATCAGGACTATGATCGCATGTCCTTTGTCTCCTCAGTGTCTTCCTTCTAGTCATTCCCTGAGCCTCCTCACCCTTCTTCTGTGCCTTCCAGAGTCTCTGTTCTGGAAAGTTCCATTCAAATCCTATCTTTTCCATAAAACCTCCCCTGAGCAGAGCAATCCGAGGCTTTGTTCCTCTCAACCTCCAGATCAGTTCTTGCCTGTGCAGTTAGACCCACGCACAGTGTACGACCTCACAGTGCTTTTGCTCAAAGTTTTTGGAACTTTAAAAAATAAATCGATCGTTAACTTTTCCTATCTCCCCTGCTGGATTTGAGGGGGCGCCACGTCCATTGATTTGATTTGTCCTGAAAAGGAGGCACCACTGACCCAGGCTGTGGGCCAATGCCTGAGGAGCCTGCTGGGCTGGAGCGCTTTGTTCACATGCCAGGGGAGATGCAGAGATAAGGACGTTGGGCCCCGCCTCGATCTGTTCTGTTCGGATCCGCCAGGGGAGATGCGAGGTAAACCCACCAACCTCAGGGTCTAAATCCACCAGAGGCTGCACAATTTAGAGTAATGCCCCCTCCACACCCTCTCTGTCCCCCATGCCCTCTGGGGGCCCCAAGCCTTCCATTCCCCACTCCTCGAGCCCAGTGGCATCTGTCCGAGGGGAGTTCCAATCACAGAGAGCAGAGGGAGCCTTTCACTTCGGGAAGATGAACAGACATGTCACAGGCAGAGAGGGGACAGGAGGGTGTGTGGCTTCTCAGGGCTGACGTAGACGTCTGCCATCTTGGGCGTAAGTGGCTTCACTAGGCGGCACCTCATGTGAAGTCCCTACACAGGTGTGTCCGGGCAAGGGCTCAGAAGGGCTCATAGGAATTTTGTGCTTTGTCCCCTAGGATTCGTGGGATGAGCTGCTTATTGGCGACGTGATAATGAAAAGAATAACGGCTTGTTCCAGGTAAGGCTCCTCCACCCCTGGCAGGGAGAAGGAGGGGAGGGCCAAGGCCATTCTGCTTTGTCCCTTGTATGATGCTGTGTGTGTGTCCAGGTGCATTTTAACCACGGTGGACCCAGACACCGGCGTCATGAGCAGGAAGGAGCCGCTGGAGACCCTGAAGAGGTAGGACTAGGCAGCTTGATCTCTCTAGAAGTGGTGAAAATACCATGAACATACAGTCTTAACACTGCAGGGGGTCCCAGTGACTGGGTAACTTGGGCAGCATTCCTGGGGGCCATGGTTCCTAGAATGCCTGCTTGCACAAATAATTTTATTTCTCATTTAGAGTTCATGATTCAAACAAACCAACTTAAGAAATGCATTGTTTAGATATTTAGGCAAATTATATTATGAAGTGAGTATTAGATGACACCAAAAATGTATTAGGTGTGATAATGGCATTGTGATGTAAGAATTTCTCCATGTATTTTGGGGAAGGGTGCTGAAGTAAGTAGGGGAATTGACATGATGTCTGGGAAGTGCTGTATATTATTTTAGCAAAAAAAAAAAAGGTCACATGGAAAAATGTGTCAAAGCCTTGATTAATAGAATATGAGTGATAATTACATGGGGGTTCATTGCAGCATTTCTACTTTTATCTTTACTCTAAAATATAATAAAAAAATAAAAAAATTTTAAGTGAAAGATACAGAGAATAAGTTAAATTGCATAGAAAGATAGTTAAAATAACATGGATTTTTAAAAGCTAATTACAGAATAGCATATAGAGTATTTTTTTTATTTGATTTTTTTATTTTTTTATTTTATTAAAGATTTATTTATTTATTTGAGAGAGAGAGAGAAAGAGCAGAGGGCAAGGCAGAGGGAGAGGGAGAGAGAATCTCAAGCAGGCTCCACGCCCAGCACGAGGCCGGACTCGGGACTCCATCCCAGGACCCTGAGATCATGACCTGAACCTAAACCAAGAGTCAGACGCTCAACTGACTGAGCCACCCAGACACCCCGATTTTACTTTTTAAATATATAAATGCACATGAGTGATAAAGGGCTGAAAGTTTATAAACCAAAATGTTAATGGAGGTGCTCTTGTGGTAATGGAATTATGCGCAGATAGATATATTCTTATATGTAGTCTTTAAACTTTCTGTGATCAACCTGCGTTACTTTTGCTAAAACGACAGTTGAAGACCTGAGCAACTTCAGTGGTGGTATCTGCCCAGTGTAGGGTTGGAGGGGGGCTCTCAGGTCTCATCTCTGCAGCTCCCGAGCCCTTCAGCTTTGACCCTGACTTGTGTCCCCGGGTGGCTCTGATAGAGGGGGAGGGGAAGGCATGGAGCACCGCCGTGGCAGCTTCTTGGGGCAAAGCCCCAGAAGACTTGGGGCAGGAACGCAATTGGTGCCATCTGGCTCCAAAACCATCATGGGAGAGCACAGGGAGGGGTTTGTGTGACCAGACTCACTGCCCTGGAATGTGACTCCTGCTGCCTGCCCTCCTTCCCTCTCTCACAAACCTTGTGGCCTTCTTTGGGCCAACCAGTTAGTTTCCTTTGATCAACACCAATCTTACTCTGCTGATCTTGCTGTTCCAGAAGCTACTCTCTGGCCGTTGCTGGGCCCGCTGAAGCCCTGGGGTAGAGGGCTGTTGTCCCAGCCGGCAAATCACCCCCAGGCATGAGGCTCTGGGCCTGCCCTCGGCGGCCAGCACCTGTAGTCCGAGAAGACAGGTGTCCTTCACGAGGGCCAGGCCACAAGGCAGAGAGACGGGTCAGGAGTGAAGGCAGACAAGCTGGGTTGAGGGGGATTAAGGAGAGGCATTCTTGAACTGAAGAGCAAACTGCTTTCCATTTGGGTCCCCACCACTGAGCGTGGATTTGCGGGAACATTCCATGAGAGGGTATAGACCAGCCTAAGGCAAATCTCATCATTTTGAGGGGGCACTGTGTATTTCTCAGTGCTCAAAACAAAGATAATTCACTTTCTCATTTTAACTTAATATTTATTACTTAATATGAAGAACTTAATACAATAAAACACTTGAGATTTACGTATTTCACACCTTGTACATCCCCCTCCCCCCCAAAAAAGTAAAGAAAGTTTTAACTCTAGGGCATGATGTGCCAGCTGAACTGTTTAGAGGTGAAGTCCACTGATGTCTGTGAGTTATTTGGAAATGCCAAAAAATTATAATGCATTGATGGATGGATAAAAATGTGATCAAGGAAGTTGTCTGTAGGGGCGCCTGGGTGGCTCAGTCGTTAAGTGGCTGCCTTCGGCTCAGGTCATGATCCCAGGGTCCTGGGATCGAGCCCCGCATCCGGCTCCCTGCTTGGCGGGAAGCCTGCTTCTCCCTCTCCCACTCCCCCTGCTTGTGTTCCCTCTCTCGCTGTCTCTCTCTCTGTCAAGTAAATAAATAAAATCTTTAAAAAAAAAAAAAAAGGAAGTGTCTGTAAAGTGTTATGGGTAGAGTCCAGGGGGTTGGTAAATGGGTATTTGCTATAAAATTCTTCTAACTTGTTTGCATGTCTGGGGATTGTAATAATACTATGTGTGTTGGAACATTAGTAAGGAGAGCGGGGTTTTGAGAAGCAGCGACGACAGACTAGCTGTTCTTCAGAATGGATTCAGTCATGGTCAGAACAAAGCAGAATCTGGTCTTCCTACCTCCTGTGGCCACAGAGTCGCTGCAGGGAGAAGGACAGGTGGCGGGGGTGGGGGGTGGGTGTGGGTGTGGTGGGGGGTGCGGGGGAGAGCCCCATCCTGGGAGTCAGGAACCCTGTGCTCATCAGCCGCTCCCCCTCCCGCGCAGGCCGGCGTGTTCTTCCCTCCGAAATAAGCCGGGTAGGACAGATCTGGATGAGTCTATGTGCAAACCCGCTTAGTGATTTTGGGAACCCATCGTCACCCTTTTTTATACATCTTGTCTCTCCCCCCACCATGTTACTTGGTTACCCTGGACTTAGTGTCTCTGCAGCACTGAAAGCACTCAGGTGTTTAGGTCCATCCTCTGAATCTTTCGTGCTCGCCTCCATTGGGAAGCTGTGTTTACAGAACGAGGATCATTGACCCAGACACAGAGCGAGGGCAAGCAGGCGGGGGTCACAGGATCCAGCACGGCCCCCTGATCCTCCACAGGCTTTCTGCTGTCCAGCAGTCACGCCCTAATGGCTCCTAATACCCCGGGAGACAAAGCAGCAGCCTAGGTGTCTCCCAGCTCTTACGGAGATTGAAATGGCCATAGATGTAGTAATTTATGCGCTCCCTGGCACAGGTAGTCATAAATCCGGAGAAAGAGAAAGGCCGGGCTTCGCGACATAAATCATGGGAAGCAGAGCAAACAGCGGTGTCCAGAACAGCTTCTCCGCTCTCGGGCAGGTGGCTCGGAGCCAGGCTGCTTTCCATTTTCCTGTGTCCTCGGCTGCCCAGGGGCTGTGTTGCTTCGAGGACACAGGGGAGACCTCTGCCAGCCTTACCCACTGAAGCCTGTCGCCCACAGGCAGAGAGCGGAATGGCAGAGCAATGAGAGAAAGAGAAATATGTCTGGCACTGCTGAACGTCTGTAAGATCCTCGTAGTGGGTGGTGCAGAGGAGGCTGCTGGCTAGTGGGAAAATAGGAAGATGGACTTCCTTCCTTCCTTCCTTCCTTCCTTCCTTCCTTCCTTCCTGCCTGCCTGCCTGCCTGCCTTCCGAGGGGGAGACAGAGGGACAGGGAGAGAGAGTCCCAAGCAGATTCCAAGCTGAGTGCAGAGCCCGACGCGGGACTTGATCCCATGACCCAGAGGTCATGACCTGAGCTGAAACCAAAAGTTGGACACTCAACGGACTGAGCCACCCAGGCACCCCCTACTCTTTTCTTTCTTAAGGGAGAGTGACGTCCGCACTGATCCCTAGGGCTTAAGGTGTGGTGGGAGTCTGTCATTGCTGCTTCCAGAACATCTGGCTCCTAATTAATAGAAAGAGGAAAGCACGTTTGCTTCGTAGATGCAAAAGTTTTGTTGGACACATGAATACTTTGACATTAAGGACATTTGCCACTTGTGTTAGGCTGTGTTGAGCTAAAGACAGAAGGATATAGTGGTAATACTGTGGGACGAGACAGACACCCCCAGCCCCATCTGGCTCTATCACCGGCTGATTGTGTGACTTCGGCAAGTCACTTAGCTTCTTGATGCCTGTTTCCTTATTGGTAAACACTGGACTAATAATACCCGTCCTGGTTGATCAGAATAAGGCAATACATATGATTTTAAAAAATGGATGATAAAATATTGTACACAGTGACCGGGTAGGCTCTGGTTGTTGATAGTCTCAGTCTATGAACTTGACACCTTCTGGGAGAAGGAGAAGTCTGAAGACACTTCTCTCTGTTCTCTGAAGCTGCATTAAATAAAACTCAACCCAGATCTGCTCAGCCTCTAGGGCTCCCCTCCTCCAAGCTGCCTTCACAGTGCTGTTTCATTCTTTTTTTGAAGATTTTATTTATTTATTTGACAGAGAGAGACACAGCGAGAGAGGGAACACAAGCAGGGGGAGTGGGAGAGGGAGAAGCAGGCTCCCCGCTGAGCAGGGAGTCCCATGAGGGGCTTGATCCCAGGACCCCGGGATCATGACCTGAGCTGAAGGCAGACGCTTAACGCCTGAGCCACCCAGGCGCCCCTGTGCTGTTTCATTCTTAACCTGGCCATCGGGTTAGTGGGTTGTGAGGCCTCAGAAGTGGCCTGTGCCCCAAGGTGGGGACCCAGTGGTGACCAGAGAGAGACCCTGCTTGTCATCACGGCCTGGGCACTGACCAGTAAACGAGCAGACCAGGCAGAGTAAACGATGAGCGGCCCTCACCGTGCACAGGACTTTACAGGTTTCCACTCACACCGCACCCTTCCAGTGTGGTGACCTCTGTTGAAGTTAAACAAAGTGTCTTGAACCTCCTGCTCCTTAGAGTAGTTGTATGTTTCCTATTCACTGAAAAAGAAAATGCATTAACAAAGGAACTTTTAAATGAGTTTGTAGTTTATTAACCCCAACAACAACAAAAATATATCTCTGAACAAAATCATAGATGGTCCCGGGAAGATACGGTACTGTTTGCAGTCTGTTGAACAAAGGTTGGTGTGCACGTGCATTCGCAGACCGCTCGCAGTACCCGCTCATCCCCACAAGGGGTCGCCGATGATCTCGTTAATGGGGCTTCCCGCGTCCCTGCAGGGGCCTGCGGTGTTAGGGGGAGCTGCAGGTGGGCTGAGAGCTGGGGAGGGTTGTAGGGAAGGCAGGCCGGCACACAGCCAGCTCTCCACTGCCACAGCGCTCCCGGTTTCTATTCCTAGGCGACGAAATGGACGGCCACCTGCGAACCAGGTGACCAAACCTGTGCTCGCACGAACCAACATTCTTGCCCCACTTTGCGCTGTTTAAGGGGGCTGGGCTGGAAGGGGCCCTCCCCTCTCAGTTACCTGGTCGGGGAGTCTATGTGAGTGGTTGATGGGAACAGACAGGTGGAACCCACGAGCGGCCAGTCCTCTGTGTACAAGAATTAGTATTAACCCGCTCAGTTTTTCTCAGGTCTGTGCGTGTACCCAGATGGTGTATAGATGACCAGGGGTCAATCACGTTCTGGGTAGGAAGCGTGGTGACTGTGGGTGGAGTGGTTAGACCCCGCCTGACCACTGAGATCTGCGCCCTGGGGCATGTTGGTTACTCCTGAGACTTAGCTGTGGAGTGGAGAGAACTCACATTCTCCCCTAGGCTTGTTGTAAGGATTAAGAGAGATTGCTGTGTGAGGTGTTCTTTAGAACTTTCAGTGCCACCCCCCCAACCCTCCCGAAATAATCCGAGTTGAGGACCCAGGCTACAGAACTCCGATCTTGAAGAGCCACTCTCTGATAGAAACAGATCCTAAAATGTCGCTGGTATTGCATGCTGATGGGAGAGGTAGGTGAGGAGAGGGTCCAAGCTCATTGTGGGGACCTGACTGCTGAGCTGGGGAGTACTGGGGGCGAGGCAGGGCCGCCTGGGGCAGCAGCTCATGGCCTTCATCCACCCGCTGATTCCTCATTTGTTTGCCCAGCCAGCCTTGTTGGAGAGGCCCCAGTGTGCCAGGCTCTGCAGCAGGCTCAGGGATGCAGCAGGGACTGGGACAGGCAGGGCGCCTGCAGTCTGGCGAGGAGCCGAGGGTCCCGGAAGGAGCCTCTGGATTTGATCTGCTCCAGTTGCTCATCCGCCGTTTCTGAAGTGAAGGACAACATAAGGACCAGCTTGCCACAAAAGCCCCCCCCCCCCCCCCGCCGCCTTTTAAAGCACTATAGAATGAAATGAAGACATTCTATAAAAATGTTTGAAATAGGGTGCCTGGATGGCTCAGTCAGTAAGCGTCTGCCTTAGGCTCAGGTCATGATCCCAGGGTCCTGGGATCAAGCCCCGCATTGGGCTCCCTGCTCAGCGGGAAGCCTGCTTCTCCCTCTCCCCCTCCCCCTGCTTGTGGTCCCTCTCTTGCTGTGTCTCTCTCTGTTGAAAAATAAATAAAATCTTAAAAAAAAAAAAAGTTTGAAATATAAAGATGATATAAAATTGGAGCTAGCTTCAGTGAGAAACTGAAGGAAAACTTTCTCCCGGTGGAGGGGAGAGGGGGGTAGAATGTCGCATGTTGTTCCCACATACTCTACCTGGAGCTGCTTGTGTTTTCTGCTGGACAAAGATGTTCATGCTGATTCTAATAGAGGCTTTTCATTCATCCATTCAACGAATGATTGTGGGTCACTGGGAACGGGTGGGGCCCAGCACTGGGTGTGAGCAGTACGAGGGATTTCGTCACAGCTGCTCTTCTCCAGGGACCCTCTGTCTTGCAGACAGACAGACATGTGCCCTGACTACAGAACAAGGCTTGGGAGTGTTCCAGGGGCAGGCAGGGAAACACTGAGGATGGGAAAATTACTCCTGGCTGGGGGCTCCTGGGCTTCCTTCCTAGGAGATGGAGCATTTGAGTTGGGCCTTGAGGGGAAGGTAGAATTTTAACGCATGGGGAAGCAGAAGAGGGGCATCCCACAGGAGTCTCGGAGCTGGTGAAGTGCAAAGCAAGATAAAAGGACATTGAGGGATCCAGTAGAGAGTGACACAGGTGCAGGTAAGGGGCAGAGGGTGATAGGTTTGAAAAAGCTGCTGGGCCCAGGTGGAGAGCCTCCCATGCCCCGCTGAAGAGTTGGAATGTTAATCTGTAGGCACATTGAGAGTGTCTGAGCCTGGCATGATTAAGACCAGAGCAGAATTAAGAAAGTAATACAGTGTAGCACCAACAATGAATTGGAAGCCGGGGAGCGGAGAATGAGGAAAAGAGGTCGGTTATGAAGTTGTCACAATGGTCTGAGCATGCTGGAAGCAAGGTGGTGGCCATGGGAGAAGCTGTGAGCAAATCCTGTGATGTGGGGCAGGAAGAACCTCAGGACTTGGCAACTATGGAGAAGCGGTGGAGAGTGAGGGGAGGGGGGTACTGGAGGCCCCCAGGGCTCCAAGCCTGAGCCACTGGTAGGATGGTGGTTCTAGTGAGGAGAGATACCTAGAGAAAAGGAAGGTGGGAACGTATGTCTAAACATCTCAAGTACGTCACCGCTTAATGCTGCAAATGGGAACGTTCCATGGAGGGAAGATGTGGGGGTCTGGCCACTGGGGGCTCTTCTGTAGTTTATGCCCTGGGCAGGCCGCTCATTGCACAACTCCAGGAGGCGCTCTTCTGTTAGACTTTGGTGGGAATGGTGGCCCCTGGTGGCCCTGTGGGGGGTGGACATTTACTTTAGCCGAGAAGGAAGCATATGCTCTTTGAGCTCTTGCTTCTGTTCGGCGGTGACTCATCGTGATCTTTCTCCTATTGCAGTTATCGTCTGTGTGACGCTTCTGAGCAGAAGCTGCATGGAAAATCACCTCTCTTCGGGCAGTATTTTGTTCTGGAAAGCACAGGGACCATCAAAGTGGGAGACCCTGTGTACCTGCTGGGCCAGTAGTAGGAGTCATGTCCTAGAATGTCAGGTACCTTTGAAGAAATGTCCTCAAAAATGCCAACACTGGAAGCAAAGTTCTGGAACTGATACCTCAGCATTTCCTTTAGGTCTGTGACTTCCAAGCATTTCGTCTTTTGGACTTCCTGGTGCCTCAGTGCCCCCTAGTGCCTTTGTACAAGGCAAAGAAATACAGTCGTGGTAACTTAAGAGGACTTCAGTAAGTCACTTAAATGACAAGATAGAATTCTGAAAACCCCCTGTGGAACTGTGACTGTGGGATTCCTGCTCCTTCTTTTCCACTTACCTATCCAGAGGGCTAACCTCCATAATCTCATTACCACCCTGTAGGGAAAGAGAAGAGCAAGAGGAAGAGTGGGCAAGTGAGGAGAATGTTCTGGAAGAATGCGATGGAAACGAACTAGCTCCCCAGATAAGGCTGGAGGGTCACATCACTTTTCTCCTCAAGCCCCAGACTAGCTTTTGAGAGGCAGAAAGAGCCTGACCTTCGGGAAATGCTTGAGATGTTAATTTTCCATAGGTCATCTTGGATCTGGCACTGTTGCTCCTCCGGCAACGTCCATGAGGGTTTGATGGATCCTTCGAAGCATGCGGTGTCTCTGGGCTGGAGAACAACATACATGCCAGGGTAGAAAATCAACTCATGAGAGCAGCTTTTCTGTCAGACTCTGATGTGGAACATGTGAAAAGCAAGACAAAAACTTCCTCGCCTTGAAACAAAACACTAAATACATCTCATTAGTAATCCCAAAGTTTTCCCCACATAGGAGAGTGGGCAGTAGGACTAGGGAGGGGAAGACCCCTAGTTTGATGTTATCTGAGAGGCTGTTTAATGTTGCCCAGGGAAATGATGGTGTCCCTCTTGGCAGAAGAGCAAAAAGAAGGGGAAAGGCGAGGATGCCACCTAGTGGTAGTGAATGGTAGCTCAGCCCATGCTGTGGAAAAGATTGAAGAAAATACCTGTGGATGGGTTTTAATTTTCCATCCCTGAACTTTTTTTTTTTTTAAAGGAAGTGGGGGTACCCTCCAGGTGCTCTCTGCTTCTCGGTTGTAAGTATTTGATTCTCTAAAAGCTCTCAGGAGGGTGGCCGTGCTGTCACAAAGCCCTCCGGGATCCTTGCTGGTCTCATCAACTCATGACCGGGTCCACCTCCTCAAATTCAGGGTGAGAAAGTTCTGGAGTCCATGGATGAGAAGAAATGTGATTTTGTGATTTGAAATAAAACACTGAAAACCTTTCAAAGGAGAAAAAGAAAGCATGTTCTAGTTCATTAAAAACCAAGACCTAATCTTTCTACTGATCCAATGATTTAACTCTAAGTTGATGAACCATTTCTTTCACTGGCATTTTGTCCCTAGGAAGCTGACCAAATCATGAAAAAATGTTCCCAAACTGTAAGTAAATGGGAGCTACTTTGACTAGTTTCAGATCTTACTAACTTCTTGGCACAGAAATCAGACTCTGAAGCTGACTGATGTGAATGGGCAAAGCCAATAATTCTGCCGCCTGACCAGACCTGGGTCTCTTACAAATGGACCTGCTCACACACGGCTTCCCCAGGCAAACACCCATCTTTGACGGGCTGTCAAGTGAACATGCTTTTTACCAAAAGCTGTGCATTTTCCATGTCGGTTTTATAAAAGAGGTTAGTAATCATTGGAATCTAGCCTAGCTCTGAGGTAACGTTAGAAGTGAACAGGTGCATATGTATATGTTTTCTGGTTGGCGAATTCTTGCAATTTGTGTTCTGTACACTCGGCGTGAAGTGCAGAATGAAAACAATCCATCAGGTAATCTGGCCCATCACCTTCCCCGATAAATCCACTGTATGCTAAAACTACAGATAGAGGCAAAAATAAGAGTTCAGCAAGTCACGTTCCTAATGGGACCTTGGGGCCCCACGGCAGAATGCACACAGGATGTAAGAAACCAGGTGAATACGGACTCTGAGGAGAGCTAAGAGCTAGGCACTGGTGAGAAACTCAAGGCTGGTTTGGTGGCTGTTCCTAGAATTTGTAATCAGTGGCAAGCTGAATGCCTTCGACCTGAATTTCTAACCCTTTGTAAATAGTGACATCCAATGCCTCAGTGACCCATTCTGTGTCAGAGGCCACCTTTCCTGCTGACCCTGTCATTGTCTGCAGTGCAGAGCAATCCTCAAATGGGGGGGGTACCCGGACACCATAATTTGTCGGGAGTCCCCTTCTGCCCCTCAGAGTGTGAGGAAGATTCCTGTCTGGAGAGAGAAGTTCCAATGACCTCTAGAATCTCAGAGTAGTTGCCAAGCTTTCTGTCAGTGAGATTTAAAAGCCATTTACTTGTGTTTATTTTATATTTAATGAGTTAGTTCATGCCAAAGGCCGGGCTGATGTCTCGTTTATTTTGGATACTGAACATTTGCACACAATTCCACTTGAAATATAGGATCGGGAATATAGACGATCACAGACCCTCAGAAAGGTCTTACAGCCGTGGGTGATGGACATTTGAGGTCAGGCCAAAATATCCACTCTTGGTGGGTGTTGTGTTTCATTCTGGGTGGCGACTTTGTGCTGTAATCACAGAGAGAGTTACCAACCAAGAGCTGGAGATCCTGAAGAGAAGAGTGTGGGAAACGCTCTACTGGGCAGACTGCTCGAAGGCTCACTTCTGTGGCTGTTCAGAGAAAAAGTTGGAGCTTCACAACCAGGAGACAGAGCAGTGACTTAAACACACAGGGCAGAAAAAAATCAGGTTAGGCCTGATGGGAATCAGGCAGTTGTCTGGCAATGAGAGATCCTCCTCCTGTCTTTCTGCCCTTGAGGATGTGGGGGGCAGGGTGAGGAGGTGTGCTTGTTGGGGACTGCCCATTTGGTAGTACCGTGTGGAGGCCAGGCCAGCTTGTGACTTTGGGAAACTATCTGTGAGTCTGTCACCAACAGCGATGGCAGGCTGGAGCTCCTGGCATGTGTCCCCAGAACTCTGATAGTGTGACAAATTGGAGCGGTCCATGATGGCAGAGAGCAGATGGTCAAGAGTCACTCAAGCATGCTGGAGGGGCTCTCACACCAGGCTTCGACTGTAGGTCTAACCAGGCCGTTGGGGCCTTACCCTAACACTATACTTCCCTAGGTTTTTTTGGTCCATGAAATTCTGGAACTTTACCTGGAGAGGTGCTCCTAAAAAAGAATTCCATGGACCTGTAACTCTGGCAAGTCCTGTGTGCCTCCCTTTAGATTCCTTCAAAGGCCTAGCAGCTCACTGGAGGCTTGGGACCTGCATCGAGGAATTCTGTTTAACGTTGCCCTCCTCCAAACTCCTACCTGACCCCGTCCTGAGAAACCTGTTCTGACCTCCAGATCTCTCAAGGGGGCACCAGCCAGGGGCAGGGAATCCTGATTAGCAAGAATGCTGCACTCATGAGAAGGTTGAGGAAGTTAAAAGAGCCCCAACCACATGAAGGAGGCCTCTCTTGGGTTGCTTCCTCTTGTCTTCTCCCTCGTCCCTGGACTGAGGCTTAAAAGGATAAAGGAGGTGTGGAGAGAGTGTCTTAGACCAGCTTTCCTAATATGGGCCTTGGGGAGATGCATTCCTTTTCTTTGGACTCATTTTCCAAACCTGCCTTCATGGATGGATAGGGTGGACCAGGGTTGAGGGGGTGGACACAGAATCTAGTCTTGGCCTTACAACAATACCGCACCAGTTCTCCAGGATGCGTTATGCACCAGGGAGGGGCACTATCTTCCCATCTGTTAGCTTTACCTTTCCCACGCAACTTGTCAACTAGAGTTGCCTCCCACTACATTAAGCAGAACTACCCCAGGGGTCCTATTGCCTCCGACCATACATATATACTCACTTTATCCCATGCTCTTATATTTGCAAGAACATTGTTTGCTTCTACCACTTTCTTAGAAATGGACAAGTGAGTTATGGTAGTGTCTGAAGTTGACCAATTTTAAGCAAGGGGAAGAATCTGGTTGAAGGATTCAACAAAGGCTCTTGGAATTGGGGTAATAGAAGTGTACCTGAGGTATCCCTTTGTTTGCTCTGACTGCACTGTCTTCGGAGGAAGAGGCCCAGCCAACAGTTTTGACTATGATCCTGTTTTCCCTCAAAACACAGCTGATAGGGGACTGGTGGGGCCATCTGGTCCCATCCTCTTCGGCCTAGCTCCGAAAGAGGAGTTGCCCTAATCACATTATTAGTCTTCCTGGACAGGCTGTAGTAACAAAAGGGGCTGAAAAGTGTCTTCTCATCTAACTTCTTCCAAGGCTGATTTTGATGGCTGGGTCAAGTTCACTCACGTCTGGCTATTGACCAACCTAATCTATTCATTCTTGGTGGTCCTCAGTCATGCTCCCTTACCGTCACAGAACATTCTAGACTGCTCTTCCTCCTACCTCCCTCCTGAAGCCCACAGCCTCTGATTCTTTCCCTTCATTTCCTGCTCTCTGCCCTCTACCAATCCCTGACCTGTATCTTCAGTAGTCCAGACTCCAGTCCTGGAGGAGCCCTGTGGGATGTAAGTCAAGGCTAACTTCTCTCTCTCTCTTTGGGATTTGCTGGGAGTATTGTAAATAAAGTGTTGTCATAATTATTTCTGATTAATATTTTTACACCTAATAAAGTTTCAAAGGGATGGTGTTTACTTGGTCTAGGGGAGGGGCACCTTCCAGATGACTTGCCCAGCAATTAAAGCGGCTCGTTAGTCGGAGGCCCGGGATGGCCGAGGACAGCTGGAGAGCTCTTCTTTGCAAGCAGCTCTGGTTAACATCAACCAGGAAAGCTCTTTGTAAACACATGAATAATTGATCGTCCAGGGCTCACATAGCTACTGAGGATCTGAGCCTGTATGACTCATTTGCAAGCCATCCCTGTCGTCTGGATGCCATAACATTGGAGGAATGATGATTGTTTCTTGGAGATTCTTCTGTGGCCTGAGTTGCCAAGACCAAGGCTGTAATGGTTTGTTATGATGACCTTTGTTATTCCATTAGGCTCAATTGCTTTAAAAAATGATGTGTGCATACTTTAGGAACGTTTTTACCCTTTACGTTGACCTGACATCATAGTTTATATTACAAAATGTATTAATGACAGAGGAGTGTTTTCATGTCCCAAGGACAAATTTTAACAACCATAATCTGCCCTTAGTCATCATAAATATAAATGTATTGGTCAAACAGATCTCGTTAATGTGGCCAAGATAAATGCAAGTCTATATTTTAAGGCAGTTGAAGTTCTAGAGAATATTTGGAGCTTTTTGTAGGGCTAAGAGATCTTGTATACGTGCTATCAAAGGGCTGAGAAAATTAACATGTTTCCCCCTCTGGTTTTTTGTTGGACAGATATAAACGTCTTGGGGTTGTCAAGTAAGATTGTTCGCATAGT
Organism: Halichoerus grypus; assembly: GCF_964656455.1. Classification (NCBI taxonomy): domain Eukaryota; kingdom Metazoa; phylum Chordata; class Mammalia; order Carnivora; family Phocidae; genus Halichoerus; species Halichoerus grypus. The sequence goes on from NC_135718.1 coordinate 144,697,464, forward strand.
TTCTGGACTCCGTTATGCCTGGTGGGGTGAAGCTTAGTTCTTAAAGCTGTATTCTTTTCATTATGCTCACAGTGCTTCTGAAAAGAAACAAAATAAAGATTTCAAGACTTAGCGATGTGTTGCTCAACCCCATTTTCCTGTATTACACTGTGCCTTGAAGTTTTAATTTTATGAGTGCCCCCTGACCCACCATCTTGCTTCCTGTGGGAGGAGCCCCTTTTCCACAGATGTACAACTGACACTTTGCAGTCTATATGCTGGGCACGGGCTGGGTCGAACACTTCGTCTTCCTCTCCGTTATGCCGCACTCAGAAGTGTTGGCCGTTGCTGGTTGTGTCCACATTTCAAGCTTCTCAGGCAGAAAATCTTATTTAGAATCCTTTTTAATCGTGTTCTTAGTCTGAACCATGAAAATGTGTTTAAGGCAGGGATGTCTCAAATGCCAGTCACTGAGAGAGCAGACTGTTTACAGGGGGAGTTCGTCTCCCCTGAATATGGCAAACATGCGCCATGATTAAACTCTGTGTGGATTGTGGTCACCTGGCAATGACTGATGAGCACTTCAAATAAAACCGTTTACCCTTTGTCCCTTAGAAGAATCTTCTAAGAAGAATCTTCCCTTCTGCATCAGCTGTTGTCTTTGGTAGCACCACCTATTGGGTTTTGGAGTCATGATTTTGCCTGGATACCCTCTCTGGGGTTGGGGATTGACTTATTTTCTAAATTTGATGATGTGGCGATAGTTCTGTGATAATTTCCTGTGTGGTGTAAACCTTTTGATCCGTTTAGAAAGTGAGGCTCATACACCCAGGTTCATAGCAACACTATTCACTCTAGCCAGCAGGTGGGAGCAGCCCAAGTGTCTGACGAGAGATGAACGGAATGAAGACAATGTAGTAGGGGCGCCTGGGTGGCTCAGTCATTAAGTGTCTGCCTTCGGCTCAGGTCACGATCCCAGGGTCCTGGGATCGAGCCCCGCATCGGGCTCCCTGCTCAGTGGGGAGTCTGCTTCTCCCTCTCCCACTCCCCCTGCTTGTGTTCCTGCTCTCGCTGTGTCTCTCTCTGTCAAATAAATAAAAAACCTTTAAAAAAAAGAAAATGTAGTATATGTATAGAATGGAATGTTATTCAGCCTTAAAAAGGAAGGGAATTCTGGCACATGCTACAACACGGATGAAGCTGGAAGACATGATGCTGAGTGAAATATGTCAGCCGCAAAGGGACAAATACTGTGTGATTCCAGTCATAAGAGATATGTAGCGTAGTCAGACTCAGAAGCAGACAGTAGAATGATGACTGCTGGGAACTGGGAGAGGACAAATGGGAGTTAGTTACTGTTTACCGGGGACAGAGTTTTAGTTTTGTAGGATGCAAACAGTTCTGGAGATGGATGGTGGTGATGGTTGCACAGCAGTGTGAATATATTTAATACCACTGAACTGTAGGGGCGCCTGGGTGGCTCAGTCAGTTAAGCGTCTGCCTTCAGCTCAGGCGATGATCCCAGGGTCCTGGGATTGAGCCCTGTGTCGGGCTCCCTGCTCAGCAGGGGAGTCTGCTTCTCTCTCTGCCTGCCGCTCTGCCTACTAATGCTCTCTCTCCCACTCTCTCTCTGACAAATAAATAAATAAAATCTTTAAAAAAATACCAGTGAACTGTATACTTCAAAGTGGCTAAGAGTAAATTTTAAGTGATGTGTATTTTGCCACAATTAAAAAATAGTAATAAAAAAGAAAAAAAAGTGGGGCACATCAGAGACTTGGAATTGACTTAATCCAAACTCCAAGGCCCCCTTTCTGGAAACAGCCTGACTCTAGCCCCTGAGAGAACCCCACCCCCATCCTGAACACCAAGAACACCTCTTGCTGAGACTAAAGAGAATAAGAAATTGAAATGTAATGACTTTAAACTTAACCTTGATCACAGATGAGATAACTTAACTTTAGACTTTAATTTTTTGTTTTAACTTCTTTGGACCTTAACTTATTTGTTTGTTTGTTTTTTTAAAGATTTTATTTACTTATTTTAGAGAGAGCGCAAGTGGGGAGAGGCGCAGAGGGAGAGGGATAGAAAGAATCTCAAGCAGACTCCAATGAGCACAAAGCATGAAGCGGGGCTCAATCTCATGACCCTGAGATCATGACCTGAGCTGAAATCAAGAGTTGGATGCTCACCGACTGAGCCACCCGGGCGCCCCTGGACCTTAACTTGTAAGGGGATTTTGAGCTTTGGAGTCCCTGGTAATTTGATATTTTGAGAGGAGTTAAGTTCAAATGTAGAACATCTTACTGTTGGCCTTTTTTGTTGGGGTGCCTCTAAGATATCATTGGGTCTCACTGCCTAATTTCTAATAGGTTATGTTGGTCGATGAGGCTGGAAATAGATTGAGATGGGAGAATCTACATTTTCTGTCTTGACTATGGAAAGGCCTTGAAGAACATAATGTACTGTATGGGCCCATCTCAGAAACTTCTGGGGCAAAAATCTACACTGCCTGCCCAGGAAGATCCCTAATGGAAGATCCCTAATGGTGTTAAGGATGACAAAGATACTGTCCCACTTCTGGTTGACCACAGGCATAATGGGTAAACACAGTGGGTCCAAAGAACAAAAAAAAATTGGCAGAGGCAGAGATGGTAACTTCCCTGCAATAAACGGCTTCAGGATTAAGATGGCACGTATCCCTAATGTACCCACATGAAGGGATGTTAATTAGTCTTGAGCCTTCACACTCTCCTGCTCAGGGGAGACCTGATTGGTAAATTTGGGGGCAGCAACTGAGCTCTGCCCCACCTCTCTTCCTGGGCTCTGCTCATCTTCGAGCTGTAGGATCCCAGGTCTCTTTGAGCCAGGTGGTGAGCTTGGCAGAAAAACCCTGCCCTTGTTGGGAGAAGCCTGCGGTTTTGTGTCATGCTGCCCGAGGCTGGGTGGATAAATTCAGCGCTGGGATTCAGCATGAGAAATTCCATTGCTTCTCTATTTCTAAACCACATCCTCCAAGCTAATCTTTATCAGTAATAGAATAGGTATTTTGATCTAAAACAAGAGGATTTTTCTTTGATCTAAAACCACATCCACATTCTCATTATGCCTTCACATTTGTAGCATGTCATGAAGTCTGCAGAGCACTGTTGCCCGCACACGCTGTTTGATCTTCTGGCAATCCAGTGAGCTCAGATGGATGGGAAAGCTTTTGTAGCTGCTGCGGTGTTATAACTACACTTATCCCTGATTGCCTAAGTCCCGTTGGTGAGGTTTGAAGAGATTACCTAACTTGCCTATGTTGTAGGTGATGGGCTAGAATGAGAACTCGAGACTTCTGACTTTGGGTCAGATTCTCCTCAAGAATCAGTTAGCAAGAGTTATCTCAAAGAGTGGTAGTATCTTCAACTGGCAACTGGTTTAATCCTACAGTTTTGTTTTGAAACATCTGCTTATGACTGCAGGAAGGGACCTTTAAGATCGGTGTCCGTAAGCTCTAGTGTGTATGTGACTCACGTGGGAACCTTGAGTAGAGTGGATATTCTGGTATCTGACGCCCAGCTATGCCGGTGGGGGACTGAGGTGGAGTTAGGAATTCTCATTTTTATAAAAACCCAACTGTTCTAAACTCTTACCTGATTTTCTGTAGACCAAGTTCTCACAATGCTCACCCCGCTGTAATGTGGGCATGCTCCTTCATGTGGGTAAAGAGTGACAAATCCTGGCTTTCTTTGAAAAAGGGAACTCAGAAATACATCATCGTTAACCACGGAGGCACACATTTTAGATGATGGGTTTACACTGATGCAAACACACACAGAGGCCCCTACAGCCCTCAGGGGACCACAGTACCCCCTTCTGGAGGCAGGGGTTCTGAAAGACAGCAGAGTTCTGAAGGCACCAAACCTACCACCTGAGCCTCCATGCAATTGAGTTAACGGCCACATCATTAACTAATCCTGAATTAATTCGCCAGGAAGGGGCAATGCCTGGGGCTTAAGCATTGCCCGTGTGTGCACGTTTGTGTGGAGAATAAATGAGAAAGTGTTTTGTAAAAATATTTGCTTCTTTTTTAATCAATTAGTGCCTTTCAATAAATCAACAAATAAGAAGGAGGCCCCAAACGCAGTGTTAACAACATAAAGAGTATAGGAGCCGATGGTATGGTTTAAAAAAATATTTAAAGACAAGGTAAGGATTAGGAATGCTGATGAGTAATTGCTACATTCTCTTAGGGCTCAGGGAGATGCTGTGAGCCTACTGGTTTTTCTCTCTTTCTACCTCCCAGCCAAGCTTAAGAGGAAACTCCTTCCACGTGAACTGGAAAAGATGAATTTCAAGCTTCATTGAGAGCTCTAAAACCTTAAATCCTTCTTGAAAATAACCTGCCTCTCAGGAATTTTTGGTCCCCCCAAATTATAAAGCTTTTCCTCGGGCTGTGGAATGGCTGCGTTATTAACTGTGATTACTTAAGTCTCTGAATAGAAGGATGCAATAAATCTGAAAGTACTTGTTCTGGTTTGTGACTAAGCAAAACTGTATAATATTAAATCAGATGTTGTTATAAACATATGAAATAGCACATTTTTTTCCCAACTTGGGGCATTGTGGCATGAAGCTTCTGGGAATCTAAAAAAAAAAATATTTTTACATTCTTGGATCCTGAGACTGGTTTCTGCTAGGTTTTCTTCTTTCTGAGCATGGATGCTAAACAAAAGTGCTTCTGTTTAGATCTCTGTGTTTTCCCAGTGAGTTAGCGAGGGTGAGTAGAGGTGTTCTTACTCCTTTGCAGGCTGTTCTCTGGGGTGGAACTGGTGACCCAGGCCATGTGTGTGTATGTGTGTGTGTGTGTGTGTCCGTGTGTGCCTGTCGAGTGGGGAAGATGAATGGCATCTGAGTACCCTGGAATGTTTGGGTTGGAAGGGCTCTTAGACACAAACTAGTTCACCAACCTCCTCATTGCCCAGGTCATGTTTTCAAACTTAGGTTCGAATGTGTGGGAGAGAGAAAGCCACACAAATCTGGAGGTGGGGAGGAATTTTGAAATTCAAGTCCAAGTTTCTAGGTTAGACCTCTGTGGCCTCTGGCTTGGTTAAAGGAACAGGAGGGTTGTCAGTCATGTGACAAACCTGCCGCTGTCCTTGGGGGTCACACCCCCAGGCCTGGGTTACGACAGATAATCATGACCCTGGGAAAAGCTTCATGTCTGCCTCTGGTCAGTGGGCAGGTTGGCTTCATTTTCCTCCTCAAAGGAGTGGTAATGCCTATGCATGGGGTATGCATTCCCGAGCAAAGAGCCACAAAGAAGTCAACAGAGGGAGTGTTAAAAAGTGATTACAGTTTTTCTTGTGTTGGCACTTATGAGCAATTTTTCTTTCTATAGTCTCCCAATATATTATTTTTTTTATCATTAAGGTAATCTATTTATGTTAAAAATAAAACTATAGCCTCAGAATACTTGTGTATTTAATAATCGCCTTTTACAAAGATTATTTAGGATATTAATAGCATTCCACAAGTTATTTAGAGCTGCGCTGTCCAAGATGGTAGCCGTTCAGGGTTATTGACACGCGGCTGGTCCAAATGGAGATACACTGTACGTGTGAACTACATAACGAAATCTCAAAGATTTAGTAAAAATGAAAGAGTGTAAGGTATTTCTGTAGTCATTCTTATGATTATGTGTTGAAATGATAATTTGGATAAACAGGGTTAAGTGATCAGAATTAATTTCATCTCTTTTTAATCGGCTACTAGAAAATTTATTTATTTATTTATTTATTTATTTATATTTCCTTAAGTTATATCTATGCCCAACTTGGGGCTTGAACTCACAACCCCGAGATCAAGAGTTGAATGCTCTGCTGACTGAGCCAGCCAGGCGCCCTGCTACTAGGAAACTTAACATTACATATGTAGATGCTGTATGAAGGAGAGAAGGTTGGCCTTCCCCTTGACAAGGACAGGGGAGGCCCTCGGGCCTGTAGAGCCTTGTCACCTACTTGGTGGCATCTAAACGTTGTTATGAGGATGAAGAGTGACTGCTGAATGGGTACAAGGTATCCCCTTGGGGTAATGAGCATGTTCTGGGTAGACAGTGGTGATGGTGGCAGAATATTGTGAATATACTAAATGTCAGTAATGATAAATTTTATGTTATGTATATCTTACCACTATAAAGAAATTGTGGGGGCACCTAGGTGGCTCAGTCAGTTGAGCATCCTATTCTTGATCTTGATTTCAGGTCACGATCTCAGGGTTGTGGGATGGAGCCCCGTATTGGGCTCCATGCTCAGTGTGGAGTCTGCTTGAGATTCTCTCTCTCCCTCTCCTTCTGCCCCTCCCCTGGCTCATGCTCTCTCTCTCTCTGTTTCTCAAATAATAAATAAATAAATCTTTAAAAAATTGCATATGTGGCTCACGTTATACTTCTGTTTTCAATGCTTGTTTCAAGTAAAGAGGTGGGGGGTGTGGCTTTGCTGAAAACGGTGTCTCTAGAAACAGAGAAAAAAGTTGGAAGAGGCAAAGATAGGCTGAAGTCTGGCGGGAGAGGTCAGAACACTTTTCTCCCGGGGCCCCTATCTCTTCATAATGCCTTCCTCTTATCTCATTCCACTGTCTGCCCCGCTTGGCCTTCTGTCCGCCGCTTAGGTTGCTCATGAAGATTACTTTTTCCCTAAAATTCCTCCCAGTTTATGTGGTGTTAAGGAGTTAGGAATCTTGAGGGTTCGAAATAAAATACGGCACCCAGATCAGGTTCGACAAGCTCCTCCACCTCCCAGGTAGTGTTATTAAGAAAAAATAAAATCTTTTCTGCACATCTCTGGAATCCAGCTTCTTCAAAGTAAACTCCGTGAGGCAAACTGATGTGTGGTTTTGGAAGTCAGGTCAGCGGTTGGGGGGCTTGAGGTCGGGAGGAGGCCGGGGGGTGGCTGGGTTGGGGCCTCAGAAAGGGCTGTGGGGGATACTCTGGTATAGATCTGGTGGCTGATGATCTCAGTGTATCCATTTGGTGATACTCTATTGAGTTTGTGACTTGTGTACTTTTCTGAATGCCCTTTACACATCAATAAAAAGTTAAAAAAAAAAAAATCCCAAACCATCCTGGGAGGTGCATACTGTTTTGAGTGGAAAGCTAACAATTCTGGAGTGAGTGAATGCAGAGGGGCGGGCACATGTTCCGTGAACATGGATACAAGCGGATGCTGTATCCCCTTCCTTATGGGACCTGGACTGGCCTAGCAGGTCACGGAGGCCCAGACGGGGTGGCCTTTGGAGGTCGTTCCCCAGACTAGTGATCTGCGAGTGACCCACCTCGGAAAATTTGCCTTGTACCTCATCTCATGTCTCTCCATCTGGGGCATCCACACACTCAGAGACCAGGGAGGAAGGGGTGTCAAGAGTGACCTGTTGCTTACCACGAGGCTGGCTCAACTCTGGGTGTAGGTGAGTTAGCTAAGGACAGTCACATCCTTGCGGGAGACTCGAGTTTCTTCCCGGCTTACTCAGCCAACCAAAAGGATGAAATCTTGCCATTTGCAACAACGTGGATGGAACTAGAGGGTATTCTGCTGAGCGAAATAAGTCAGTCAGAGAAAGACAAATGCCATATGATTTCACTCATATGTGGAATTTAAGAAACAAAGTAGATGAACATAGGGGAAGGGAAGAAAAAATAAAATAAGTTGAAAATTGAGAGGGAAGCAAACCACAAAAGACTCTTAACTCTAGGAGACAAACTGAGGGTCACTGGAGGTGGGGGCTGGGGTAACTGGGGGATGGGCATTAAGGAGGCATGTGACGTGATGAGCACTGGGTGTTGTATGCAATGGATGAATCACTAAATTCTACCTCTGAAACTAGTAATACAGTACATGTGAATTAAATTGAATTTATTTTTTTATTTAATTTTATTTTTTTTATTTTTTTTTTTTTAAATTGAATTTAAATAAAAAAAAAAAATTCTTCCTCCGCTGTGAACAGCCGCCTGCAACAATAGGGACCCCCATGGAGTGAGCAGGCCCCTGGCTGCCGTTATCACCTAAGGAAATCCTGTGTGCTGGTAAGCTCCCCCCTCAGCGAAGCCTGGAGAATGGATGACAGGGAGCAGAGGGGCCAGGAATGCTCCTGGAGGAGCTTGTTAGCCAGATAGCGGCTGGGGAGAAGCATGGGGGACATGGGTGGGAGGAGCATAAGCGGAAACAGGGAAGGGAAAATAAATAAATGAGATAAGCAACTTCATTTGCTTCCTCTCTTATGACTCCTTTAATTTTGTGCTGGGGACTGTGGTCTCCCCTGGATCTCCTTTTCTGGGAACAACAGCCTGGCGACTGATTTTGAAAACCAGGCCCGGCCCCTCCCTCCTTGCCCCGTGCCTACCCCACCGCAGTGAACGTCAACACCACTGGCTGGATGGGCTTCCCAGAACCACCCTCCCCACACAGCCCCTGCCCAGAGCAGGGTGTCCACCACAAGCCCAGACCCCGGCCCGCACCTCTCAAGTGCAAAGAACACAAGGCTACACGGTCAGCCGGGCCCCCTCAGCACTCCCCCAGAGAGACCGAATGCTGGGGTCACTATGAGGTAGCCAGGTCAAGAGAGCTTAACAGCAATGTTGTTGGCCTGTGGAGAGGTTTCTCTTTTGTTGGAGCACAACCGGAAATGGCCGGATTGGCCCCATGCTAAAGCCCTAAGGTCCAGGTCCGCCCGCCTGCTGGAAGGCAATGCTCCAGGTTCCAACAGCAACATCGACTGGTTCCCTCAGAAAAACTGTGGACCTCATGTGATGGGCAAAAGGGAACAAGCAAGGGGCTGGGAGAGCAGCCTGTCCACGCCTGTCCACCGCTCTGATTCCACTGACTGGATGACCTGGGCTTTGCCAACCTCTGTCTGGACATCCATAGCATAGGTATGACACCTCACATGTACATAAGGATCTGATAACATGTATGTAAAAAGCACGTTGCAAACTGCAGAGTGCCTAAATGTTGGCTCTCTGGCAGGGGCTGTCAGGCAGCGTGCTATGAGGCGTGTGGAGAGTGAGTTGTTGCCAAGAACTCAAAGAACTCCCGTTTGCAAATGGTTAACTTTTACTTTACAGAATCATGATTCCAATTAAATCAGTTAAGCCCTACTCACCAAGGGCTCAGGCTGTCTAGTGACCAAAGGGAGAAACAGTTCAACGGAAGAGCAAGTCATGTAATTCTGAGGAACTGTCCTTGGGATGGCACTTTGGGGCTCACATCTGAAATCACTGTTTTCTCAGTCCGCCTCCGGCCGTTTCTGTCCTGCTCACCTCACCTCCACTCCAGGGAGGGGGATCCCTGCCCCAGACTCACTTCTACAGCAGCTGACACCTTTAGAAGTTTTTCTACATTGCTTGTTTAATCCCAGGCCAATGGACTCCCCGTCTGCTAGACCTGCCTCCTCAAGCATACCCTTCAGTTTGGAGATGAGATGTGCCAGGGTCGAGGTGAGAGGGAGGGGAGGCCAGGAGCTGCCATGTTGAAAGTCTGCGTACTGCTTGGCTGCCCTCTGGATGTTCTCCATAAGGACTGTGAGGTCCTGGAGGCAGGGAAGAGATCTTAAAGCCATTCACTAAATGCTTACGGAGCACCTACTATGGGCTAGGCAACGTTTGTCATGAACAAAACAGACACATGCACTGCAATCATTAACAGAGCTTACTGTGCGGTAGGGCATCCTGGCGTTACGCAACTAATGACACAAATGATTGCAAGTGTGTTGAGTGCTCCGAAGGGGAAGTGTGGGTGCCAAGAGAATGTTTCAGTTGAACCCTGAAGAGTAATGGCCTCATCCCAGTGAAGGGTGTAGTGGTGATAGGGTCAGAAGTGGGTCAAGCCTTCCCAGCAAAGGGAACATATATATGTACATATTCCTCCATGAGAAGGGGCATAACGCCATATATAGTCTGCCTATCCCCAGCCCACTCCTAGCCTCTCATCTCAACACCTTCTGGAACTCTGCAAATGTCGTTTCTTGACTAGACACAGAGAGGCTATGCTTAGTTACGAAACCAACCCAGTTTGTACATTTTCATATTACATGCGTAAAACTTGCTATTCTTTTTTGCTGCCCCCTCCCTGCCCCTTACATAACTGACCAAAAGAGAAACCCGAAGAAAACACACACTCCCAGAGTTTATTATAGTTATTATGACTCAGACAGTTTTGAAGACTAGAATTTAATGGAGTTCTTTCTAACATTCCTTTGGGACTTGAAGGACTTTTTTTCCCACCAGCCATTGAAGTAAGATTCTAAAAACACATTTCTTTCTTAAAAGAAAAGAAAAAACCTTCTGAATTCAAAGTCAATTAACCTAGAAGCAGAGCACTTGCTCCATATGTTTGCATCCCTCCACACCTGCCCCTTCCCTCTCCTTCCCTCTTTCTTCATTTCTCTGGTGTGGTAATAAGTGAAATAGAGAAGCTGGTTTCAGTCTTGGCCTTGGCCTTGTTGTGTGACTTTGGCTAATCCACTTCCCCTGTATCAACCTCAGCTTCTTCAAATGTACAACACGGGGATGGATGCTAGGACTTGGAACCCTAACATTCCTTGTTTCTCCTGGGAGAACCTCAACAGAGAGACGTTTCATCCAGCAGCGGCAAACCCCATATTGAAAAGCCAGCATCGACTGAAGATCTCCTTTCTCAGGAGGGAAACTGGAGGCAAGGCCTCCTTCCCTGAAGATCTCGTCTTCAACTACCACTTTGGTGGAGCCAATGTAAGTAGGGTTTCCTCTCGTCCAGGCCAGCCACCCTCTCTCCAGCTTGCTTTGTCCCCACATCCATCTGTCTGCACTTCTACAGGCCTTTAGAACTCCAGAAATCCTTCCTTAGTTTTCCCAGCTACACCTACTGTTCCCCACATGGATCTCCACCCCTGAGACTGTCCAGACCAAGAATTAAATGCCTCCAGGATCCTGGTCTGTAACACAAATGAGGGAAGATATCCGGGTGAGGTGCATAAGCCCATACATTATGATTGGCAGGGACACGAGCACCTCTGGTCTCACGCTCGATTAAAGGGCATCTAAGTTCCACTTAGCTCTGACCAGTTGGCATCATTCTGGAATAAGTGTGCAGCGTTGCCAGATATTCTGCTGATCTTTCAAAAGAACCAGAATTTTTAAGTCAAATGTGGCTCAATTTCTACAAATCATGACATGGGCCAAAGACAAAAGTCTATGGATCAGATTCAACCTGTGGCTGCTGGTTTGCTACTTGTGTGTGTAGACACAGTATTGGGTCCTTTATACGTTCTACCTGATATTTACAAAACCTGTAATACTTATCTGTGCATTCATTCATGTAATAAGTATTTGCCACCTACCATGAGCTGGTCCTATGTAGGAAGCTAGGGAGCATAGGTAACTGAGATGCAACACACTGAAAATTAGGAATGCCAATGTGACCTTGAGCTTGAGCTGGGCCCAAGCTAGCCCACTGATTGTATGTCATTCAGGGCTGTGAAAGCAAGGGAGGGTCTTCTTGTACCCTACTCTCTCTCTCAACCTCGGCTTTAGAAACACTTTTGTCCAAAAAAAAAAAAAAAAAAAAAGCCTAATGCAAATTGTTTCAAATCAGGTTTCTTTATTTCTACCCTTTACCCACCCCCTGTACCAACCACCCCCATATGAAGAAGCAAAAACCATAGAAACAAGTAAGAACAACGGTTTTATCTCTGAAAGCCAAGGTCATTCATTCATTCAGGATGAGAAACCTAACCATTTAACAGATGAGCACTTTAAAGGGCAGATTTTAACAATCAGTATTAGTGGAGAAACCATTGGTTAGGAGTCAGATCACCTGGCCTCCAGTCCACCGCTGCAACCGTGAGATCTGGAACATCCTACTGACTTCATCTAGCCTCAGTTCCTCCCCCTCCCCCTCCCCCCTTCCCTCTCCCTTACCCCCAGGGTTAAATGAAAGGTGATTAGAGGATTTCCGACCTGAGTTCTTTCTG